>NC_053394.1:50061251-50732084 GCF_905171765.1 Bufo bufo
CACCAGTTTGATAAATCTCCCCCTATGTCTTTCCTTTTAGCTAAAAGAATCTGTAGGAGAAAAAAAACAAAAACAAACGCATTAACATATAAAGTGTAACCTGGGCCATATTCTTTTTACCTGGACTAGATAAATCTATAGTAAACTCTAAACTGAGAAAAATATTGGGAAAATAGGATTTCAGCCTCTTTAAAAGGGTTGTCTGGGCTTTTTCTATTGATGACCTATCCTCACAACCCCTGTCGATCCAATATTGATGATTTAGGGCTCATGCACACAACCGTGTGCTGGCTGGGCCCGTGCTGCGGACCGCAAATTCACTTGAATGGGGTCCGCGATCCACATCCGACGGTCTGCACCACAAAAAAATTGTGCATGCACGGCCAGAAACACAACAGACGCACTCCGGGTTTGTGTGAAATAAAAAAAAACACTCCGACACTGACACTCTGCTTGAAACGGCTGACATCTGTGCTTACATGCCGCTGTATGGAAGGGGTTAACAGGGAGGGAGCTCACTCCCTCTATCATCGGGGGCTGCTGTGCCG
This sequence comes from Bufo bufo, assembly GCF_905171765.1. NCBI lineage: Eukaryota > Metazoa > Chordata > Amphibia > Anura > Bufonidae > Bufo > Bufo bufo. The sequence goes on from NC_053394.1 coordinate 50,061,800, forward strand.
TTTCAGCCCCCGATTCTTGACTGGATCACAGAGGGATGGGTCCCTCCTCCCTCCGCATCACCCGCCGCTCTGTTGTGGCAGCGGGTGATGGTTACCATTGCAACCGGACGCCTTCACCGGCTTCCGGCCTGCCATGGTAAGGCCAAGTAGGATCAGACTTCTGCTAAAGGCAGAAGTCTGATCAGACGAAGTGTAAAGTGAAAATACAGTACAGTACACTATATAGTGTACTGTATTGTATTATACAGACATCAGGCCCACTGGATCTTCAAGAACCAAGTGGGTCTGGGTAAAAAAAAGTAAAAAATAAATAAAAAAAAGTAAAAATAAAACACATTTATCACTCATTAAAAATAAAAAAAATAAAATGCACTACACATGTTTGATATCACCGCGTTCGTAATGATCTGATCTATAAAACGGTCTTGTTACTTTCCCCGCACGGTGAACACCATAAAAAATAAAAACTGTATGTACGCCAAAATGGTACCAATCAAATCGGCATCTCATCCCGCAAAAAATGAGCCCCTACAGGAGACAATTGCCCAAAAAGTGAAAAAATATATCGCTCTCAGACTATGGAGACAGTAAAACATGATTTTTATTTATTTTTTTCTAAAATACTGTTATTGTGTTAAAGTCAAATAAAATTTTTTATTTATACATATTTGGTATCGCCACGTCGTAATAACCTGCTCTATAAAAATATCACAAGACCTAACCCCTCAGGTGAATAACGTAAAAAAATAAAAATGGTGTAAAAAAAGCCATTTTTTTCACTTTACATCACAAAAAGTGTAATGGCAAGCATTCAAAAAATTATCCGCACCCCAAAATAATGCCAATCAAACTGTCATCTCATCCCGAAAAAAATTATCCCCTACACAAGACAGTCGCCCAAAAAAAAAATATGGCTTTCAGAATGTGGAGACACTAAAGAATCATTTTTTTTAATTTTTTTAATGCTTTGTTATGTAAAACTGAAAACAAACAACCCAAAAAAGTAGTCATATTTGGTATTGTCGTGTCCGTGACCACCTGCTCTATAAAAATACCACATGATCTAACCGGTCAGATGAATGTTGTAAATAACAAAAAATAAAAACTGTGCCAAAACAGCTATTTCTTGTTACCTTGAGTTACAAAAAGTGTAATATAGAGCAACCAAAAATCATATGTACCCTAAAATAGTACCAACAAAACTGCCACCCTTTCGCGTAGTTTCCAAAATGGGGTCACTTTTTTGGAGTCTCTACTCTAGGGGTGCATCAGGGGGGCTTCAGATGGGACATGGTGTCAAAAAACCAGTCCAGCAAAATCTGCCTTCCAAAAACCGTATGGCATTCCTTTCCTTCTGCGCCCTGCCGTGTGCCCGTACAGCAGTTTACGACCACATATGGGGTGTTTCTGTAAACTACAGAATCAGGGCCATAAATATTGTTTTGTTTTGGCTGTTAACCCTTGCTTTGTAACTGGGAAAAATGGATTCAAATGGAAAATCTGCCAAAAAAGTGAAATTTTGACATTTTATCTCTATATTCCATTAATTCTTGTGGAACACCTAAAAGGTTAACAAAGTTTGTAAAATCGGTTTTGAATACCTTGAGGGGTGTAGTTTGTAAAATGGGGTCATTTTGGGTTGTTTCTATTATGTAAGCCTCACAAAGTGACTTCAGACTTGAACTGGTCCTGAAAAAGGGGGTTTTAGAAATTTTCTGAAAAATTTCAAGATTTACTTCTAAGCCTTCTAACGTCCCCAAAAAATAAAATGGCATTCACAAAATGATCCAAACATGAAGTAGACATATGGGGAATGTAAAATAATAACTATTTTTGAAGGTATTACGATCTATTATAAAAGTAGAGAAATTGAAATTTGGAAATTAGCAAATTTTTCTAAATTTTTGCTAAATTTGAATTTTTTTTCTAAATAATTATTTTTATTTTTTACTCCATTTTACCAGTGTCATAAAGTACAATATGTGACGAAAAAACAATCTCAGAACGCCCTATTTCCCAAATCCTTAAGGACTCAGGGCGTACCGGTACGTCCTAAGTTTAAATCGCGATTGCGGTGCCCCGGGGGTTAATCCGAACCAGGGGGGGTCATGGCGATCGCAGCAAACCACAGGTCAATTCAGACCTGCGGTTTGCTGCGCTTTCTGCAGTTTCTGATCCCCGCAGTCCCTGACCGCGGGGATCAGAAACTTTAGTGTGCCTAAAATATCGATTTTGCACCCCCCCCCCCTGCACCCCTGCATGATTTTTTGCCCAGCGGGTGGTGCAGGGTGGGGGTTGTGGACGGTGCGGCAGGCGGGATCGCGATCCCCCGCCCGCCTCCTCTTGAAAATTTGTTGGTGGCCAGTGGGTATACCAGAGTGTCACCACATTGCTAACACTCTGGTATAAACGGCTGACATCTGTGCAGATGTCAGCCGTTTAACCCTTTCCATACAGCGGTCCGTACGGACCGCGGTATGGAAAGGGTTAAACTGTCAGGGTCAGGGAGCTCCCTCCCTCTCCCATCGGGGGGCTGCTGTGCCTTTGCAGCCCCCAGACAGGATGGGGTCACAGAGGGAGGGAGCCCCCCTCCTTACCCTTCCCCGTCTGCGAAGTTGTGGCCACAACTGAGCAGACGGGGAAGGTTCCCATGGCAACAGGACGCCTTCTCAGGCATCCTGCTGTCCATGGTGCTGAACAGATCTGTGCTAAAGGCATAGATCTGTTGAGACAAAGTGTAAGTAAAATACAGTACAATACCCTATATAGTGTACTGTACTGTATTATACAGACATCAGACCCACTGGTTCAAGAACCAAGTGAGTCTGGGTCAAAAAAAAAAGTGAAAAAAGTTAAGATAAAAAAAAACACATTTATCACTGAATAACAATTAAAAAAATAAAATACACTACACATATTAGGTATCTCTGCGTCCGTAACGACCTGATCTATAAAACGGTCATGTTACTTTCCCCGCACGGTGAACGCCATAAAAATAACAAAATAAAAACTATGAGAAAATTGAAATTTTGCCCACCTTACTTCCCAAAAAAGGTAATAAAAGTGATCAAAAAAGTTGCATGTACGCCAAAATAGTACCAATCAAACCATCATCTCATCCCGCAAAAATCATACCCTACCCAAGATAATCGCCCAAAAACTGAAAAAACTATGGCTCTCAGACTATGGAAACACTAAAACATGATTTTTTTTGTTTCAAAAATGAAATCATTGTGTAAAACACATATGGGGTGTTTCTGAAAACTACAGAATCGGGGCAATAAATATAGCATTTTGTTTGGCTGTTAACCCTTGCTTTGTTACTGGAAAAAATGGATTAAAATGGAAAATTTGCCAAAAAATCTAAATTCTGAAATTTTAACACCATTTGCCATTAACTCTTGTGGAACACCTAAAGTTAACAAAGTTTGTAAAATCAGTTTTGAATACCTTGAGGGGTGTAGTTTATAGAATGGGCTCATTTTTGGGTGGTTTCTATTATGCAAGCCTCGCAAAGTGACTTCAGACCTGAACTGGTCACTAAAAATTGGGTTTTTGAATATTTCTGAAAAATTTCAAGATTTGCTTCTAAACTTCTAAGCCTTGTAACATCCCCAAAAAATAAAATATCATTCCCAAAATGATCCAAACATGAAGTAGACATATAGGGAATGTTAAGTAATAACTATTTTTGGAGGTATTACTATGTATTATAGAAGTAGAGAAAATGAAACTTGGAAATTTGCAATTTTTTTTACAAATTTTCTGGTAAATTTTGGTATTTTTTTATAAATAAAAATTATTATTTTTTACTTCATTTTACTAGTGTCATGAAGTACAATATGTGACGATAAAACAATCTCAGAATAGCCTGGATAAGTCAAAGCGTTTTAAAGTTATCAGCACTTAAAGTGACACTGGTCAGATTTGCAAAAAATGGCCAAGTCCTTAAGGTGAAATAGGGCTGAGTCCTTAAGGGGTTAAGGTGAAAATGAGCCCAGTCCATAAGGGGTTAAAAAAAATAAAAAATATTTTGTAGGCTCAAATACAAGCTTCAAATTCATCCATAAAACTAAAAAAAACAAAAAACAAAACTTAAAAATAAAAACGTTTAGGTCACCCCCTTTCTGTTAAATAAAAATAAATACATAAATAACGAAAAACATAAACATCATGAGTATCACTGCGACTAAAAACACACGTACAGCATTTTTCCAATGCAGCGAATGTTGTAATTGAAAAAAGGGTTCAAAATAGGCAATTTACCTTTTTTTTTTCATTGCTTCTCTTACCCAAAAGAATGTGCTTAAATATGATCAAAAAGTCACGCACACTCCCAAAATGGTATCGATGAAACTACAGATTGTCCTCAAAAAAAAGAGCCCCCACACAGCTCAGTAGATATAACTATAAAAAAGTTATAGGGGTCAGAATTTGGAGATTGAAAAAAAAAAAAACAACCTTTTTTTTTAAGGTTTAAATTTATTTTTGCACTATTTAGACATAAAAAAAACTATACACATGTGGTATAGTTGTAATCGTCTTGACCCAGAAAATGAAGGGCACAGGTCAGTTGTGTCGCAAACGGAACGCAGTGAGAACAAAACACGTAAAACAGTGGTGGAATTGCGTATTTTTTTTTCCAGTTTCACCCCATTTGGAATTTTTTTTTCTGCTTCCCACTACATTGTATGCCATATTAAATGGTGTCATTAGAAAGTACAACTTGTCCTGCAAAAAATATGCCCTCAAACCGCTATATGAACAGAAAAATAAAAAAGTTATGGCTGAATGAAGATAGGGAAGAAAAATGAAAACTAAAAAAACCTCCAGTATCCTTAATGTAAGAGATAACAGTCCAACAGATTGAATATAGCGAAAAATTGCAAAACGGTGGAGACTTATCAAATTTGGTTCACCAAAAAAATGGAGTTGCCCATAGCAGCCAAGTTCTTAAATAAAAGAAAATCCTCTGAAAAATGAGTGCTGGAATTTAAATTGTTTGCTATGGGCAGCTTATTTGCAATCATTTTAATAACTCTCCCAAAGCTTACTAGAAAGCTGGAAAACATTTGGTTGCCAAAAACAAAGTCTTTTTGACCCATGAGACCCCATGTTCTTTTCTGCCCCTCACCCTTCCACCCATAATGTATTTTGTAGAATGTTCCTTGTTTTATAAAAAGATCTTTAAACCTCTACTTGCTTACATCATCTGTGATCAAATTGTATTTTCTGTGAAATTGGCCTTGAACCATGAGCGAGATAGCAATGCAAGATTAATACACAATTTGTAAAACAAATACATTTCGGCTGCTCCTTTCCTGATGACCGAGGAAAAGCTTTGGGCTGTCAAACAATATGATGTAGCAAATAAATATATTCCATTTCCAGGGTCTCCATAGTGGTCAGTGTTACGAAAGTTTGGAAATTCTGCCCTCTAGTGGTGATCTTTGGTAAATTCTTTTACATCCATTCTGAGCACAGCAAAGATATGACATAATGTGTTGGAAACGTGTTCATATAGTTTCCTTTCCCAACAGCGTGTGTTGATTTGGGTATTTTGGTCACAAATAGGAGAAAGCAAGAAGGTCTCGATGCTTGGGCTACTACGTTCACATCTCTGGACGTCTGTTCCGGCAGAGGAACAGACTATTGTATTGGAGTTACCATATCCAGCAGTGCATCAGTGTTTTTCTGGCAGAAAAAAAAATCTAATTTACGTGGGAAAGCCACTGTATCCCCCGTCAGATCCCATTATAGTCAGTGGGGATCCGACAGTATGCGGCAGCGTCCAGCTGTGCTAGATACAGTAACTGGTAGTATGTTCCTCTACCAGATAAGTTATACTCACCACTCCAAACTCCTAATGCTCTCCGGTTACTGCAGTGATGACATCAGACTGCACGTGATCTTTGCAGCCAATCATTGACCTCAGTGGAATATGGCACAAGACCACTGATTGGCTGCAGTGTGCGGTGTACAGGCAGGTCACTGTTATAGTCATGAAATCAAAGCCAGGCAGGGAGGATCAGAATGGCGAGTGTGACTTAGACAACCCCATTTAAATTTTTGAGATTTATTTATTTCTATTTTTTTTTAAATATCATCTCAGGGTTCATTTTGTCGGCTAATTAAAAAGGCAAATTTCTTGTAGAGTATAATCACCGTCCTCTAGGGTCTCCAGGTATTAGTCTAAGCAGACAGAATGGCTTCACTGTTTTGTGGGATGTTTTTGAAGTTTTTAATGGTGTCATGTTACTTAAAGTGTATCTAAACCTTCCAACTATTTTCTTTAAAACTATCTCCAGTCTCCTAAAAATGTATGTAATATGTTTTATTCATTGATTTCATTCTGTTCCTATAACAACAGGAACCCAAAATTCAGGCCTGTGCACAGCACTGCTCACTGCAGCGCGTAGAGCATCCATGCACCATAGCCATATGTGCTAGGTCATCGCTGCTGCTGCTGCTGCTCCTGGTCCTCTCTTTGCCAAAAGCCTGGCATAGCCCTGCACTGGTGTGCTATGCCAGGCTTTAGCGGTATGCAGTGGGTATAGGCAGGGGTTCTGCACAGCGCATCACTGCTTCTGTCTGTGCCTGGTCCGCTCAAAGCTCTGCATAGCACATCAGTGTAGGAGACCCTGAACGGTGGGCTGTGCCAGCCTTTTAGCCGTCCTGTGCTGATTGTGGTATCTATGGTAAAACACAGAACCCTCACACCTCTGCAGTAAACACCACTGTGTCCGAATATTGAGCGTCTCATAGGAAGAGAATAAAATCAATGAATAAAATACATTTAAAAAAAATGATTTTAAAAATGAGACTGGCTGACCTGTTACATGTGCACTTGGCAGCTGAAGGCATCTGTGTTGGTCCCATGTTCATATGTGTCCGCATTGCTGAGAAACATGTTTTATTATATGCAAATGAGCCTCTAGGAGCAACGGGGGCGTTACCATTACACCTAGAGGCTCTGCTCTCTCTGCAACTGCTGCCCCCTCTGCACTTTGAGAGGGCTAGGCGGTAAAAAACGTCATCACACTTGGCCCTGTTAATCAAAGTGCAGAGGGCATGGCAGTTGCAGAGAGAACAGAGCCTCTAGGAGTAATGACAACGCCCCCGTTGCTCCTAGAGGCTCACTTGCATATATTAATATTTCATTTTTCTTAGCAATGCGGACACACAGAGGCATGGCTAAAGGCTCATGGTGCAAGACTTTAGCTTAGGCCCTCCTTTCCTCAGTGCTTTGTGGCGAGGGGCAGGGAAGCACATAGCCTTTTGTGCTGCCCGAGGCAAAAATTGAAATTTCCCCCCAACCCCATGCCAAATTCTTGATCTAACCCCTTCCCTCCAGCCAGAGGTGTAACTTGACCAGCATGAACGTTCTATAATACCAGTGTCGTCTTATTCGGCACAAGGTCTTTGGGTCCCTCAGGCTCCTGGGCCCGGTAGCGACCTCTACCTCTGCACCCCCTATAGCTACACCCCTGCGGGCACATATGAACATGGGACCAACACAGACGTCTTCAGTTGCCAAGCGCACATGTAACAGGTCAGCCAGTGTCATAGGTACAAAACTGCTGACAGACGCCATTTAATAAAAATAGTTTTGAAGTTATTTTATTATTTTAATGAAGAATGCTCTAGGTACAGTATTTTCATAACCATATTTAAAGTGTTAGGGAAAAAAAAGCAACCAAAAAAACGCTAAAAGAAACGTGTGAAGGAAGCATTAGAAGAGATTAGCTAGCCAATCTCAGGCAGATTAATGCTGGTCAGCAGCCATCCTTTTGTTATACTGTTGGCTCTAGAACAAAAGAAGAATGCAAAATAAAGTGTCAGAAATAAAATCATTATTTATTATTTTTTTCCTCCCCCTTTGAAGAGAACCTGCCAAGTCTGTTTTAGGCGCAATTTGCATTACAATGACAATTCTGGAGTATCTTTTTCATATAGCTCTATGTTGTGTCTCTCCTCTATCAAGGGTCCATTTACACGTCCGTAAGTGTTTTACAGATCCGCAAAAAGCACATGGATCTGCGGACAAGAATAGGACATGCTCTATCTTTTTGCGGGGCCACGGAACAGAATTACGGATGCGGACAGCACACGTTGTGCTGTCTGCATCTTTTGATGCCCCATTGAAATGAATTGATCCACACCCGCTCCACAAATTTGCGGAACGGATGCGGAGCCAGAACTACGGATGTCTGAATGAACCCTAATGCTGGAAGCTATGAATGAATTGCCTGCAGCTTGCAATGAAGGTCCAGCTGGGTGTTGTACCAGTTGGGGTTGTGACCCTGCACAGTCTGGAACTGGTTAACACTGATTGGATAGTGTCACTGGTAGCTCCCATCTGGAACTTTACTGATAAGAATTTAGCTATAATGAGTGTTTAGGAGCTGTCAGGAGTTCAGAGATGAAGGCTACACTTTGAGCCGTCAGAGCAGCAAGATGGATTTATTGTAAAACAGAAAGCAATAGTCTGCAAGGCTGTAGAAAAATGCAATAATAAATTGCCTCTGAAGGAGTCCATAGCATTTTCAGAAAGGGTACTTGGAAAAAAGACCTAATTGGGATGTGAGACTAACCAAATTGAGCCCTCCATCCCTTTTAGCCGTGTTCCCCTACCTAAGGCTCTCCAGTTGTTGCAAAACTACAACTCCCAACATGCCCTGACATGCAACGGCTGAAGAGCCACAAGTTGGCGGTCGGTCCCATGCAGTTTAGGTGAGGATCTCCTATAGGGAATGTTACATTTATGAACGGTTCTAAGGTTTTATGCTATATGGTTAAATCTTCTGTGTTATTTCTTTTAGAGACCTGCTTTCAAGTGACGCTATGAAAGAATACAACAGAGCGCGGGTGTACCTAGATGAGAACTACAAGTCACAGGAAAACTTCACGGTATGTGAACGTAAAGAGCGTTTCCATTAAAGGGGAGACAAGCGGATATGGCTGTCACGTCTGCTCCTGTAGAGGTTGTCGTGCAGCACGTGTGTGTACTGGCAGCAGTACATTAACCACCTGTGTGAGTTCTTAAGGCATTTTCACACACGACAGATTTCTCGCAGACATTTCTACATCTGAAAATCCTCTTCATAAGGTGGTTTCCTCGGCATGTGCATGGATTTCTGTAGGACCAATTCAGATGAAAGGGATACTTCTGTGTGCCTAAACCATTAGGCCTCTTTCACACGAACGATACGCATTGGCTCAGGATGCGTTCCGTGAAACTCGCACCATTTCGCATGCAAGTTCAGTCAGTTTTGTCTGCGATTGCGTTCAGTTTTTTCTGCGCGAGTGCAATGTGTTTTGATGTGTTTTTCACGGGTGTTAAAAAACATCAGTGAAAAACGCATCCGGATGCACTGCGTTTTGAACTGAAGCCCCATTCACTTCTATGGGACCAGGGCTGCATGAAATGATGCAGAATATAGAACACGCTGCGATTCTTGCGCAACACAGAACTGATGCGTGAAAAAAACAACACGCTTATGTACATAGACCATTGAAATGAACGGGTCAGGATTCGGTGCGGGTGCTACGCGTTCACGCATCGCACCCGAGCGGAAAACTCGCTCATCTCATAGAGACCTTAGGCTGGGCTCACACATGCGTTTTTTGTGAAAACTTTCACTGCAGTTTTTGTTGCATTTTTATTTATTTTTTTAAACCAAAACCTAGATTTAGATACAAAAAGAAAACCATAAAGATGAGCTGTCAAAAATAAGTTTGTAATGAGTTAGTTGAATACCGCCACAGATGGTGACCACGCGGTTCAGTAAGCACTACAACTACGCCTTAGGCTACTTTCACACCTGCGTTTAGGTCGGATCCGTCTGGTATGTGCCCAGACGGATCCGCACCTATAATGCAAACGTTTAGATCACTTCAGAACGGATCCGTTTGCATTACCATGAACAAAAAAAAAATAAAAATTTTTTTTTTTTTTTTTTTTGTTCATGATAATGCAAACGGATCCGTTTTGACTTTACATTGAAAGTCAATGGGAGACGGATCCGTTTGAAAATTGAGCCATACTGTGTCAACTTCAAACGGATCCGTCCCCATTGACTTACATTGTAAGTCTGGACGGATCCGTTTGCCTCCGCACGGCCAGGCGGACACCCGAACGCTGCAAGCTGCGTTCAGGTGTCCGCCTGCTGAGCGGAGCGGAGGACAAACGGAGCCAGACTGATGCATTCTGAGCGGATCCGCATCCATTCAGAATGCATTAGGGCTGGACGGATCCGTTCGGGGCCACTTGTGAGACCCTTCAAACGGAGCTCACAAGCGGAGCCCCGAACGCTAGTGTGAAAGTAGCCTTAGCCGGTACACAACCGCATAATGGGGCTGTACTCTAAGGCTACTTTCACACTTGCGGCAGTGTGATCCGGATCTGCCGCTGACTGAAAGCATTTGTGAGTCTGATCCGGATGCGGATCAGTCTCACAAATGCATTGCAAGGACGGATCCGTCTCTCCGCTTGTCATGCGGACAGACGGATCCGTCTTGTATCTTTTTTCACATTTTTACCGATGTGCGCATGCGCAGGCCCGAAGGACGGATCCGGCATTCCGGTATTTTGAATGCCGGATCTGGCACTAATACATTCCTATGGGAAAAAATGCCGGATCCGGCATTCAGGCAAGTCTTCCGTTTTTTTCGACGGAGATAAAACCGTAGCATGCTACGGTTTTCTCTTTTGCCTGATCAGTCAAAACGACTGAACTGAAGACATCCTGATGCATCCTGAACGGATTACTCTCTATTCAGAATGCATGGGGAGATGCCTGATCAGTTATTTTCCGGTATAGAGCCCCTGTGACGGAAATCTATGCCGGAAAAGAAAAACACTAGTGTGAAAGTACCCTAAGGCTAGGGTTACACTTAGCATTTTTGAGGAAAGCTCTTTTTTAATTGAGCAAATAAAACCTTTAATTCATTTGCAAGATGTTCTTTAAGCAGAGGAGAAACTACTCCTTTTTGAGATGGCTCTGAGAACCCGGCACGTCTGTGGTCAACAACATCTTGGTTGTTTCCTGCAGAATGCCACATATCTTCTCTCCCGAAGCCCTCCCTGTGGGCTTAGTAAAGATTACAAAATTGTACAAAATTTCAGAAGGATTTTTGTGAAAACTAACAGCATTTATTGATTTTTGTTTTTAACATGATCAGTTTGAGGTGAACCCCAGATGTCTGAAAGCACACAGAGCTATGGGGACTGCAGATGTGCTAGCGGCCATCTAGCAACCCATGTCCTCAGCTCTATACACAAAATCCCGGTGACAGGTTCCCTTTAACTTGGCCAGTATTTTTTGTTGGGAAGGGTGGCAACCCTAGGTACATGTACGATGGAGGGATGGTTATGAGATATATGTAAGATGGAAGGATATGAGATGGATATTGATATTTTCTGATTACCTTTATGTGTAGATCTGTAAGAGGTTTTGTTGCCTTTTTTTACTTTTCTGTACTTGAGTTATTGGGCCACTGACGTTTTTACTGTGTGATATAAAGTCTGGGACACGTTCTACTAAATGAGGCTTTGGAAACACAAACTTTATTCTTGGCGCTCTGTATTTCTACAGGCTCGGTCGGGCTCTTGGCCCCTTCTAGGAAGCACAGTCCTGTATTTAGAGACTAAAAATACCCCACGTCTTCTTGCAAGTAAAATAAACCTTTTCCTTCCAGTAAGAATGGAAGCCATCTATAAATTCAGTCCCCGGGGTCATTCTGGCTGCACATTTAGGTCTTTGTCCTTAAGTTGTGTTTTATTAGATTCTGGCAGGTTTCCATCAACAATAATTAGTAATTATAGTTCCCATGCTCTGCTAACGAAGCCTGTATTTATAGCCGTTATTTATGGCGCGGTCAGTCAGGAGGGGAAAAAAGGGAGATTACTCTCTGTCTGTGTCTTCATCGTTGTGCATTCAGCGCGGTCTGTGATCAGGATGCAAATCTACACGAATGTATCCTAAGGAGCAACGCTGCCCCGACCGCGGATCTGTCTGCGGACTCTGGGATGGATATAATGGGCCTTCATCATCTTCTCATGTTGTTGGAGCTCCAATCATTTTTTCTGCCATTTCTGAAGATAGAATCATTTTGACTGCTCGAAGCCATGTGGGCAAAACGTGTTTCTTGTAGCTCTTCTGTGACATCCATCTTGCACGAGTGACAGTGGAAGCCTTTAGGCCCCTTTCACAGGACAGAGTTTTGCTCCCGCACTGAATCCGGACCCATTCATTTCAATGGGTCTGTGTACATGAGTGTTTTTTTTTTTCACGCATCAGTTCTGCGTTGTGTGAGAATCGCACCATGTTCTATATTCTGCGTTTTTCACGCAGCCCTGGCCCCATAGAAGTAAATGGGGCTTCAGGGGATGCACTTCCGGTGCAATGCGTTTTTCACTGAAAGTTGCCAGAAGATGTCTGTAAGGCCTCTTTCACACGGGCGTTGCGGGAAAATGTGCGGGTGCGTTGCGGGAACACCCACGATTTTTCCGCGCGAGTGCAAAACATTGTAATGCATGTTTGGTACCCGAACTTCTTCACAGAAGTTCGGGCTTGGGATAGGTGTTGTGTAGATTTTATTTCTTTCCCTTATAACATGGTTATAAGGGAAAATAATAGCATTCTGAATACAGAATGCATAGTAAAATAGCGCTGGAAGGGTTAAAATAAATAAATAAATAATTTAACTCACCTTCTCCTCTTGTTCGCATAGTTCCCGGTCTCTTCTTTAATGATGAGCTGTGCGCTAAAGGACCTTTGGTGACGTCAGATCACATGCTCCAATCACATGGTCCATCACAGTGGTGATGGACCATGTGATTGGAGCATGTGATCTGACGTCACCACAGGTCCTAGCCGATAGTTCATCTTTTGAGAAGTAAAGAAGAGACCGGGACCTACGCGAACAAGACGAGAAGGTGAGTTAATTTTTTTATTTTTTTTTACCCCTCAATTGATCACCTACTATGCAGTCTGTATTCAGAATGCTATTATTTTCCCTTATAACCATGTTATAAGGGAAAATAATACAGTGAATAGACTGTCACCTACCAACCATGCGTGAAAATCGCACCGCATCCGCACTTGCTTGCGGATGCTTGCGATTTTCACGCAACCCCATTCACTTCTATGGGGCCTGCGTTGCGTGAAAAACGCAGAATATAGAGCATGCTGCGATTTTCACGCAACGCACAAGTTATGCGTGAAAATCACCGCTCATGTGAACAGCCCCATAGAAATGAATGGGTCGGTATTCAGTGCGGGTGCAATGTGTTCACCTCACGCATCGCATCCGCGCGGAATACTCGCCCGTGTGAAAGGGGCCTAAACCTTCAGGTTTATTTTTTTCAAGCGTGCGAAAAACACATCAAAACTGATTAACCCTGCGCTGAAAAAACTGGCTGAACTTGCTTGCAAAATGGTGCGAGTTTCAGTGAACGCATCCGGAGCCAATCCGTATCGTTCGTGTGAAAGAGGCCTTACACCTGTGCTGACATTAAGAGTCCATTCACACGTCCTTATGAGTTTTGCGGACCGCACATCGCCGGCACTCTCATAGAAAATGCCTTTTCTTGTCCGTAATTGCGGACAAGACTAGGACATGTTCTATTTTTTTGAGTATCCGCAAATGCGGATGCGGACAGCACATTCCGGCCCTATTGAAAATGAATGGGTCTGCACCTGTTCCGCAAAATTGCGGAACAGATTCGGACCCATTTTGCGGACGTGTGAATGGACCCTAAAGGGGTGTTCTGATTATAGAAAGTTATCCCATATCCACAGGAGAGTGGATAGCTATCAGATTAGTGGGAGTCCCATCCGTAGGACCCCCACCGATCTGATAGTTAACCCCTATCCTGTGGGCAGGGGATAACTTTCTATAATCGGAATAAGCCTTTAAAGTGGTTTTAATATATTGATAGCCATGTGCAGGATAAGCCAAATCGGTGGGGGTCTGACTCTATCGCCAGCACTCCCATAGAAATGAATGGTGACGCCCCTTTTCGACCAGCTGCTCCATCCATTTCGAGAGCTCCATGGGGTACGGGACTCTTGTTCTCGGGATCGGGTAGTTATATAGACATAACTTTCTATGACTGGAATGCCCCTTTAAAGTGGTTTTAGCATATTGATGGCCGTGTACAGGATAGGTCAGATCGGTGGCGGTCTGACTTTTCGCTCCCCACCAATCAGCTGTTTGAAGAGGCTGCAGCGCTTGTGCGAGTGCCTCAGCCGCATCATTGTTAAGGTGGGTCTGTCTGCCTGCAGGTTGTCTACTTACAGGAGCAACGGGGAAGGGGATTACAGCTTCACTTAGGACAGAGCTGCCATCCCCCTACACCACCGCTACTGAGTGGTCATTCATTGTAAACCATGAAGAGGCAGGGGTGGCCCTTTCAAACAGCTGATTAAGGCGGCGCTGAGCGTTGGACCCCCACCAAGCCAATATTGATGGCCTATCAGTATGTTGAAATAGGAAAACCCCTTTAAAGGAGAGTTCCCATCTGGACATGGCATATTGATTGGATGTGCCATAAATGTCTGATAGGTGCAGGTCCCACCTCTGGCACCCACTTCGATTAAGAACAGGGCCCCCCTGTGAATGAAGAGCCGCGCATGCACGACTACCTCCATTTACTGCTATGGGGCTTCCAAAAATAATCAAGCACAGGTACGGCTGTTTTTGGTAGTCTCTCAGCAGTGAACGGAGAGGACGCCATGCTCTATATTCATAGTGGGCCCGATGTTGAGACAGGTGCTGGTCCCGCAAAACGGACAAGAATAGGACATGTTCTATGTTTTTTTGCGGGGATGCGGAACATATTGCTGCACCATTGATATGAATGGGTTTTATTTTTTTGTTTTTTTAAGGCATCTTTTTCATGGAAATTTTATTTATTTTTTTATTGCCCAAAAATTCTGAAGCCAGATTTTGTTAGTTTACAGTCAGATTTAAAACATGTAAAGGGGGAGATTTATCACCTCCCTGCGCCAGAAAAGTGGCTTTAAAAGTTACAAGCCGTGTGTTTGACTTTTTAAATGCGATTTATTATTTTTTATTTATTTTATTTTTTTAAGAAAAAAAGTTGCATGTGCCTTTATTTTATTTTTTGTTGCACTCGCCACTTTTCAAAAGGGCAGTCGCAGGACCAACACCCAAGGCAAATTTATCTTCATTTACACCACTTTTCTGGAGCAAATGAAGGCAGAAATCTATGGTAGCTGTGAGCTGCTGTAGATTTCTGTTTAGGCATGCGGACTGCCGGAGAATGTGCCTCGTCATAAATTAGGCGCAACTTTCGACAGTGAAGGGGGACGTCAAGACCGGAGCAGAAAGTCTTGATAAATCTCCCACAAAGTGATTTGGTTTGTGGTGGTTTTTAGGTTAGTGTATTTTTATTTTTCAAAAAGCAGCATTCTCTGAGTGTATTTTTTTTCCTGCCACTTTTTTCACATAACGTTCTTTTTTTATAGGACTACAAAATGGAACGAAATAAAACAAAAAATCCTAAAAAAACTAAAATTTGCATGCATCATTAAAAAAAAAAAGCTAAATAAAAATGCATTTTTTTCCTTTTTATACAGTAATCGCTTATTTATTACAAGCACTACCACATCACTCCACATCTATAGGGCTGCCGGAAACTGCAGCTCTCCGCTTTATTATAACCTCCTCCTCGTGCGGCCGTACATTGAGGAGAAATGGAGGGCTCAAGGTCAACATTCTAGTGATCCGTGGTCACCCACAGCAGATGATTGACAGCTTTCTCTGAACACATACAGGAGAGAAGTGTCAATCCTCCCGTATGGGAGAGGTAATCAGGACTCGCTAAAACTAGATATCGCAGAGCTCAGCGCCTCTCCCTCTGTCATGTACTGCTCAAATACAGCAGTAGGAATCCCCGGACAGGTCCGCTTTAGGGCTCATCCGCAAAACACATACCGGCCGAGTGCATGGCGCCATTTTTTTTTTTTACTCTTGCAGAAATGTCCTATCCTTGTCCGCAAAACGGACAAGACTAGGGGCGGCAGAGCGTGCTCACAGATGCGGGCAGCGCACGGTGTGCTGTCCGCATCCTTTGCTTTCCCCTTTGAGATGAATGGGTCTGCATCCGATGGGATGCGGACCAAAACTACAGCTGTGTGCATGAGGCCTTAATCTGACCCTATGCCGACTCCGCTAGAAAGACGCAGACATTTACTGTTTTGCATATCCTTGAGTATTAGGCCACCTTAATTAAAAATTAGATCCACGAGAGTGATTGTGTACATTTGCTCATTTATCTCCTCCTTCCCTTGATCCGTCCACATCCTAAGATCATTATTTCATCTTAATTAACGATTCCGCTTTGCCTTCTTTATCTACAATCTACAGCAGATTTAAGTGACTTGGAAAACGCGGTTAATAAAAATTAAACCTTTTTCCCTTAATAACATGTCACCCTCCTCTCTTTCCCCGTAGGAATTATGCCTGTTTTACTAACAGAAAGGTGAAGTTAATTTTTAGCAGATTAATGAGATCCCCGTAATATTTTTTAGTGGAGTCTGCTTGTGTTAATTGGCTGTTAATTGAAAAAGGAAATTGGCCCTGATTTATTGCCGGCCTTCAGCCTCTTGTGGATTGTAATTGGCTTCATAAAATACCAGCATCTTCCCAGACCTGGCGGGATTTCGGATGTATACTCTCCACTTGATTGCAGTTGTTTTAGTTTTACATTTTGTGAATGTATGGAATGTAGCTGAAGCCGATGTTTTAGTTGTTCCCCACCAGGGGGAGCTGTGTTACCAGAATTCTCCAGGTTTGTCTCTCTTCCGGGGTGATAGACGGTATGACTGCTGCTCTGTGGGAGGGTGACATATCGCTGTGTATGGGGCAATGAGTGAGAGCACACCGCGTTCATCCTCTTCAGGGTCTCTGTGTTTCTCCTCCAGATCGGCAGTAGTTCTTGCTGGTACTGTATGTGAATACACATATAAAATAAATTGTTTCCATTGTCACCTATTTGGACCACCGATGGAACCCACTGACTTATAATGGGGTGCTCCTGGATCCACCGTGATCACGCTATTATTAAAGGGGTTGTCTGACTTCAGCCAGTGGTATTTATCATGTAGAGAAAGTCAATACAAGGCACTTACTAATGTATTGTGACTGTCCATATTGCTTCCTTTGCTTGCTTCATTCATTTTTCTATCACTGCACGTTTCCAGGGGTTACGACCACCCTGCAATCTAGCAGCGGTGGCCGTGCTTGCACACTATAGGACAATGCATGATCCTCTCTGGTGGCTGGACTGTAGGGAGCGAACATAGGCGCGCATGCGCAGCAGCCCCAGCCCTGGCCTCCTCGTATCTTCGCTGCAGCAGTAGCCATTTTCTGAACCCCTTTAATAATAGCATGATCACGGTGAATCCAGGAGCACCCCATTATAAGTCGGTGGGTTCCAGCGGTGATTTCCCTAGTATGACGGATCCAGCACAATGCTAATGCTAACATAGCCTTGGGCAGAGAGCGGCGCCGTCACCATTATGAAGCTGCATGTTAATATTCATGCTTTTTGTAATGGTTTTACTGAGATTAGTTTTTTTTAAGCCGTTTTCTGCTCCATCATTCTGTCCCATGTAGAAGGGTCTCAAGTGCACTCCGTTTTGTACAGTCCTTATTGGCTGCATTAGAGATACATGGGGCATCTACTGCACTGCAGTATGTGGCGACTTGGAGATTTGTTTTTTAGTCTTATTCCAACAAACTGAATTGATGCCGTGTTCCATTCTTTGCCATATGTACAGAATATCTACGTATGGCACAGGATCACTGAGGCCAGGGCAGTCAAGAGGACCAAGCAATGTTAATAGATCAGAGGAGGCTGGGAAGGTGCCTTAAAGGGGTTCTCCGGGATTTAGAATGGTCGCCAGCAGTCTGCCCTAGAATATGGGAAGGACTGGCCTCAGGGGCGTAGCTATAGGGGGTGCAGAGGTAGCAGTCGCTACCGGGCCCAGGAGCCTGAGGGGGCCCAAAAACCCTTGTGCCACATAAGACACAGACATTATAGAAAGTGCATGCTTTTCAATTTACACCTCTGGCTGGAGGGAAAGGGTTAGGTCAAGAATTTGGCATGAGGGGGTGCCCTTTCAATGTTTGCCTCTGGCAGCAGGAAGGCTATGTGCTCACCTGCCCCTTGCCAACAAGCACTAAAGGAATGGGGGCCCAAGCTGAACTCTTGCACCAGGGCCCGTGAGCCTTTAGCTACGCCCCTGACTGGCCTCTACCACTTGCAGAGCTTCCTAGAGGAATGAGATCCAGGGCCTCACTACATGTGATCCTGCCTATGATATACCATCATGGCTGAGCAGCCCGACAGGTAAACTCGCCAATATTTCGTATATGCAAGTACCGAAGTGTAATTTCTAGTAAGGCCGCCGCGGGGTGCTACACTTTCTACCACTAGACCCCCACCCACTCCTTTGAACAATACCTAGAGCAGCATAAAGGTGCAAAAAGTGGCAACATTTTTAGGCCACTGGCATGTGCAGCCTTTGATAAGTTCCTGGCAAAATGCTGACATTTATGTAACCTCGTTGTTGCTATTGTCAAGCATCTTTACAACCGCAGTGTAACTCTTGGGGTACAGTTACATGTTGAGACATTGGAGCGGATTCTGAATGTATATTAAAAAGCAAGTAAATGAGATTTTAGAAGAAAAAAAAATAAGCCTCATGCACATATGGTATACACCTTATTTTGTGCAGATTTCTAGTACAAATGTTACCTTCCAATGGGTGATTCCATAGGGGTTACTGGCAGATTTCTGCTGAATTTTATTACATGTAACTATCATTATGCATGAAATAATTCACCCTTGTGTACTGTAGTTATGTTGTGGCCTAAGATCATTTGTCTGTCTATTGTGGGTATTTGCACAAAGACATTAAAATAGAAAGACCAAATGTAAAAGATGCCAAGGGGGCTAGCGTCCAATGTGCTGTCATTTAGGTCCTGCCAATATAATTTCAGAAATATCTGCACTTACAGATGTTGTCCACACGGTGGCAGCATATTTCCATTCTGTAAAGTTTTTCTAGCAGAAAGCTATCCTGAGTCGTAGGGTTGTTCCAATAACAAAATTTTGATTCGGTTTTGATACCATAAAAAAAAGTATTGTAATACTCGATACCATTCCATACCACGCGAAAAAAATAAAACACCAAAAAAAGCAGCGTGCATACTGCATTTTATGGAACGTCCGGCCCATAATCGAACAGTCCTATCCTATTTTTTAGGGGGAGGAGGGGGGGGCAAGGTGATAAAAAAAAAATATGGCGCAGTTTTTATTTTTTTTTCTGTTACGGCGTTCACCGCATAGGACATTTTAAAAATATTTTAATAGTTTGAACTTTTTGGACGTGGCGATATGTAATATGTTTATTTATTGTTTCTATATTTTATATGTAAAATTGGGAAAGGGGGTGATTTATACTTAATATTTATTTTTTTATTTTATTTTTACTTTATTTAATAACCATTTCCCCCCTTAGGGGCTAGAACCTGGGATCTTTTAATCCCTTGTCCTATTCACCCTGATAGAGCTCTATTAGGGTGAATAGGACGTCACACTCTCCCTGCTCCTCTGTGCATAGTACACACAGCAGCAGGGAGATTACCATGGCAGCCAGGGCTTCAGTAGCGTCCTGGCTGCCATGGTAACCGATCGGAGCCCCAGGATTACACTGCTGGGGCTCCGATCAGAAGCTGCCACTGCACCAATGAAGAGGAGCGGAGGGGACCCTGTGGCCACTGCCACCAATGATTTTAATACTGGAAGGTGGGGGGAGGGGGCACACTGCGCCACCAATGATTTAAGTACTTGGGGGGGGGGGGGGGGGATGAGGGGAGGGTGCGTACTCTGCCAGTGTTTCTAGTGTTAGAAATTGGGGACAATTAGGAAAGGCTTTTTGTTTTCTTAAAGTAAGGATACGTTGTATGGTTTTATCTCCTCTATGTAACATAAGGGTGCTTTCACACTTGGGGGAAGAGGATTCCAGTAGGCAGTCCCGTCGCCGGCAATCCGGACTCAAACTGACGGCATTTGTCAGACGGATCCGGTGTCATCTGGAAAAACTGATCCGGTATAAAAAAAAAAATTCAGCATTTTTAAAGGTCTGCGCGTACGATCCGTTTTGCCAGAAAACATAATGCCGCATCCGGCACTAATACACTTCAATGTAAATTAATGCTGTAAACGTAAGAATGCAAATAATGACAATATTTCCTGTAGTTTATCCAGACGTTGCACAGGTGTTTGTTCTAATCACAAAGTGCTGTGGCCATTTTTAGATGAAAAAGTTTTTTTTTTATTTTTTTAAATTAAAATGGCATCTGTCAGCAGTTTTGTACCTATGACACTGGCTGACCTGTTACATGTGCACTTGGCAGCTGAAGACATCTGTGTTGGTCCCATGTTCATATGTGTCTTCAAATTAGCCCCTGGGTGCAGCGAGGGCACTGCTGTTGCATCCGAGGCTCCGCTCTCTTGTCTTGATGTCCACCCCCCACCACTTTGACAGGGCCAAGCAGTGCAGATGTACTCACACGTGGCCCTGAGGTTTCACGGCAGCGCATTTGACGCACATGCTGGAGATTGCCGGAATACAAGCAGAGATCTTGAAAAACATGAGAAATGGATACACAATATATGAAAACTGTATATATTAGAGGGAATATATTTTAATGGCTAAAACTAGAATATTACAAGTTCTAAGGCAGTGATGGCTAACCTCCGGCACTCCAGCAGTGGTAAAACTACAACTCCCAAGATGCACACTTGCTTGGCTGTTCTCAGAACTCCATAGAAATGAATGGAGCATGCTGGGGGTCGTAGTTTCACCACAACTGGAGTGCCGGAGGTTAGTTATCCCTGCACTAAGTATGTCCTGATCATAGATGGTAAAGCTTACCCAACAAGGCCTCTGCCATGTCCAATCTAAAAAAAAAAATTTTTTTGGTCTGACGTACGTCTCCCTGTGCATTGTATTTTTTCCCCTCCCCCACGACAGCACCTTAGAGAGATGGCTCCGCCCCAGGACAGGAAACCTGCAGCATAAAAAGGTGGAGCCGCTCTCCCACCTCAGTGAGGTTTCCTGTCCTGGTACGGGAGCCTGCAGTTGTCGTCCTGACCTGGAAGTCCCGGTAGATGCCGGAGGGTTGGAGGCGGCTTGTTTACCTGTCCGATCATCCCCACAGGCGTCGGGGGCAGGATACCGGTGAGAGGATCCCGGGTCACAAGGGCAGAAGGTGCTGGTCCCTCAGATGAGGAGGACCGCACCAACGGATCTAGGGTGGCCAGAAGGCCCCAGTATTGCTGCAAACCAGCCAGGACGCCACCGGATGTAGACGCTGGTGGGTGGCGTCTGGACAGGAAGTGCCATGCGTTCCACGGCCGTGCGCTTCCGGTCAGGTGACCGGAAGTTCGGCTGCCCGGCAGTTTTAAAACCAACTACATACAGGTATGAGGGTGCTGGAGTTATTGGACGCCGTTGTCTGTTTTCGGTGTGCCTGAAGTGGACCAAGTTCCTGGGCTATCTTGGCGTGGAGAGGTTTGCAGTAACTATGTATCTCTCAGGTGAGAGGAATTCTTGGTGGCAGTAGATAACCTGGGCAATATTTTTGCAGGTTACCTTTCATTATGGATGAAGAAGGGAGATCTGAATGTGCAGATATTGAAATCTTGCCGCCGGTATTGTGAGTCCTATTCTCGCTCCTTTCAGGGTCTAGGCTGTTACTTAGATTGGGTATATTCCATTTTTCTTAGACGGTGCCTAAGAAGGTGGCGACAAAGAAAAAGAACAAGGAATGCCCTATCTGCAAGTGCTCGCTGTCTTCTACTTATGCTAAGAAGCTCTGTCAGCAGTGCATTGAGAAGACAGTGGCCGAGGAGACTCCGAGTCTTCTAAAAGACATTAAGTCTATTATGTCCGAAGTCAAAAATTCCTTGAAAGCCGGTAGGAAGAGAAGAAGAGAAGTGAGACAGGAGTCCGACGTGGAATCGGAAGATAGTGGCTCTCTCTCCGGGGATGAGGACTCTAATGATTCCTTCTCTTCGGAGGATGGTGAGGGTGATGTCCGACAATCGGACAGTGGTCTCATATCTCAATCGTCAGGGAGGAACCAGGTCAGATTCCTTACAGAAGGAGACAAGATGGATTTTCGAGGAAATAGAGGAGAAAGTGCTTCATCTCTCGGCCATTCATATTCGAGGGGTCGAGAATTTTCAGGCAGACTTCCTGAGTCGCCACAGGCTACGTCAGGGGGAGTGGTCACTAAGTCCAAAGATATTCTCCCAGATAGTAGATTTATGGGGTCTGCCTTCGGTAGACATGTTTGCCACAAGGGAGAACAGAAAGGTGCCGGAGTTCTTCTCCCTCAGTCCAAAAGAGTGCCCATCTGGGGTGGACGCCTTCCTCCAGAGATGGGACTTCCCGCTAGGTTATGCCTTTCCCCCGCTACAAATGATTCCGTTAGTGATAAGGAAGATCAGATACGAAAGGGCGAGAGTGATTCTGATAGCTCCCTTCTGGCCGAAAAGGGCGTGGTTTTCCCTGTTGAGGGCCATGTCGGTTTCGGATCCATGGATCCTGCCGGGAATTCCGGACCTATTGTCACAGGGTCCAGTATTCCACCCGGAGGTAGAGTCTCTGCATCTTTCGGCGTGGAATTTGAGAGGTCATTTTTAGCCAGTCAGGGATTCTCTAAGGAGGTCATTTCCACTCTGATGAAAAGTAGAAAGGAGGTGACGAATATTATTTATGCACGGGTATGGAGGAAGTTCCTATCCTTTATAGGCACAGAAAGTGTTTCCTGGCCATTAGAATTTTCAGTGGTTCAGGTGTTGGATTTTCTACAGAGGGGATTGTCCCTAGGGTTGGCAAAAAGTACATTAAAAGTGCAGGTGTCAGCTTTGTCGGTCTTAGGGAGAAGGAGTTTAGCCATGGACCCTTGGATTGTTAGGTTTTTTAAGGCAGTAGATAGGATTACGCCAGTAGCAGGCCCTAGATTTCCTCCTTGGGACCTTAACTTGGTGTTAAATGCCCTAACTAAACATCCCTTTGAACCTCTAGTCTCTTGCTCAATTAAAGTGCTTTCCCTTAAACTAGTTTTGCTGGTAGCCTTAACGTCAGCCAGAAGGGTTGGGGAGATTCAGGCCCTCTCCATTAACCCCCCTTTCATGTCCATCAGAGAAGACAGGGTAGTTCTCAGACCAGATCCCGCCTTTATGCCGAAGGTTCCTTCTAGGACTAATAGGGCTCAGGAGGTAGCTCTTCCAGCTTTCTTTTCAGAACCAAAAGATGACAGAGAGAAGGAGATGCATTCCCTCGATGTCAGGAGGTGTATTTTGCAGTACCTGGAGGTGACTAAGGACTGGAGGAAGTCTTCTGCCTTATTTGTTCTGTTCGGCGGGGCTAGGAAAGGTAATACTGCCTCTAAGGCATCTATTGCCCGCTGGATCAGAGAAGCTATATCCTTGGCGTATTCAGTATCCGGTGTGTCTCCCCCTATTTCTGTGAGGGCTCACTCCACGAGGGCGGTGTCCACTTCTTGGGCTGAGAGGGCCAGCGTATCCATTGAACAGATCTGTCGGGCTGCCACCTGGTCTTCTCCGTCCACTTTCTATAAACACTATAGGCTTCAACTTGACTCTATTTCTGACCTTCTCTTTGGTACAAAAGTCTTGAGTACTGTTTCCCACCCTGAGGCTGATCTCTGAAATCTCTCTCTAAGGTGCTGTCGTGGGGGAGGGGAAAAATGATGATTACACTTACCGGTAATCGGATTTTCCTGACCCCACGACAGCACCTCTTTATTCCCTCCCTGTTGGTGTAAGTCTGTGTGTTCACGGGTGTTGCAAAAAAAAAAAAAAAAAAAGAAGAATGTTAAACTGAACTAACGTAAGGGGGAGTCCCTCTCATGCTCTGGAAACTCACTGAGGTGGGAGAGCGGCTCCACCTTTTTATGCTGCAGGTTTCCTGTCCTGGGGCGGAGCCATCTCTCTAAGGTGCTGTCGTGGGGTCAGGAAAATCCGATTACCGGTAAGTGTAATCATCATTTTCCCCATTCCCATCAATGGAAAGGGCTCTGTATATCTTAAAAAAACAGACAAGAATAGGACTGCACTAAAATTCTCCGGATGTGGCGCACGTTGCCTCAATATTCTTCTGTTTTGGGGCTTTGGTGCTACCAAGTCTGAGAGCTGACCTCCTGTGTATCAAGGGCAGAACTATTTTAAATTACATGTTATTGAGCAAGAAGTGAAAAAAAAGAAATAAAGATTACCAAGTAACTGCTACATACAGTGTGGTAAGTGAGGCGTCTGGAGGGTCTAAAATCGGAAAACCTGTAAAGTCTGGACTTTCACTTGGCCATTTCAGACCTTCTTTGCTTTTTTTTGAACATTCCTTTATTAGTTATAAGGGTCCCTTCGGCACCAGTGTTCAGTGGTTTGTGTCTGGAACGGGGTTAATCTGCATTATCAGGTTCCTATGGGCAAACCTGCCACTGCTTACTGGCAGAAAGCAGATTCTTTTTTTTTTTTTTCTAATTTCAGCTTCCATTTTAATTTATTTTATTTAATTTTTTTAAGAAATGAACAAAACTTTATTTTGTCAATAGAAGTTATTCAGGAATGTGTTACCTTATAACCGGAAGCCATTAAAGGGGTTTCCAGGCTCCTGATAGTAACATAGTACATAAGGCCGAAAAAAGACATTTGTCCATCCAGTTTGGCCTGTCGTTGATAGTGATAGGCCATCGATATCCCATTGGTAGCGGTCTGACACTCTTCCCTGCAGCCTCTGAACAGAACCAGAAGTACTGCTCCATATAAAGTATTGTGGGCATGCCTGGTAATCGCTGTCGGAGCTGAGCTGCAGAAACCCGGCAAGGCCACTACACTGCGAGTGGTTCAAAGTGCAACTTCCGGCAGCAGAGGATGCATGGAACAGCTGATCCATAGGAATGATGATTGTCAGAGCCCCCCCCTCTTCCCACTGATCAAATATTGATGACCTATAGGTCATCAATATAAAGAGCCTGGAAAAAAACCTCAGACTTGTATTTGACAACCCATGTCCGAGCTACTCAATTTGGCAAGCAAATTGCTTACTATATAATGCCCACTGGGCAGAGTTGTGCCAAATGAAACCTTGTGATATGCCTATGGCAGCGTCCCGACAGGACACCGGAGTCCTTGAAGCCCTGTTCTGTTCCCACCTCCTCAGGACCTGCACTTTGGCAGAACAAAGTTGATTTCTTCAGCCCAGAATTTTGCACTTTGTCCGCTTTCTGTAAGTGGACACTTGAGAGGTTTCTATTTATTACTGTTTGTCTTGTTTTAGATGACGATGCCCTTTAATAGTCCAGCACACGACCCATCCGAATGATCGGCCACTTAATTCTCTGAGCGTATTCTATTGAAAACAGCGCTCGTTCCATCCCAGCACCACTATATCATCATTTGGTATGCCTCGGGTAAGCACCGCTGAGAAAGGCTTGCCCAAAATCTGACAGTAATTGCCGGAGACTTAATGAAATACACTTTAAAGAACCTCCTTATGCGTTGGCCTAAAGGATTTTAATTGAATCATAAATAAGCGTTAGATGACTGAATGCAGTCTATATATCTGGATACTGTTTGCTTATTCGAGATAATGGCTTTATTGATGTTTGGAAACAATTCTGCAGCGTGTTATTGGCATCGCAAGTAACCCTTTCAGGGTCAGGACATGATCCGTAGAATTATGGTACGCTATCCACTATAATAAATACGCAAATAACTTGCCCCCCTCCTGTCTTTTACTGTCGCCCTGCCCCGGTATAAACTGTAGTTTACGTCTACTTTTTAACTACTGATTTTATTTAATTTTTCATGGGTTGTATTTATTTCTGTGGCACCCATAAGTCAGACAACCAGTAGAGGGGCCCTTTAAAGTGGTAACCCGGGGTCTTAAAATGAATGGCCCTTAACTCTAAGATCAGTGGGACTCCAACTCTAGGTACCCTCTCAGATCGGCTGTTTTTAAGGACCACCTGTGATTCTCAGCACGCGCCACATTTCCTATACACTGCTCTGTACAGAACAGTGCGATACTTTATCTAGTGGTTGTGCCTGGTATTACAGCTCAAAGACTGAATGGGACTAAGGCCCCGAGCGGGTGTGACGCTGCAGACTCACAGCGCAGCTCCCATCCTGAACTTCCAGCACTGCCCGGGTTGCATAGAATTATATTGATTTATAATGCTATGTAACCCTTAGAGGTCTGGAATGTATTAGATAACACTGACATAATGCTGACAAATAAAACACGTCCTATTATTATCCGCATTACGGACAAGGATAGGACTGTTCTATTAGGGTCCAGCTGTGCTGTTCCACAATATGCAGAATGCACACGGCCGGTATCCATGTTTGACGGTTCCTCAATTTGCGGACTGGGAGAGTTGGGCGACAGTCCGTATAGGAATTGTAATGGCGTCCATGCAGGTTGTCGTCCAGATTTTCACGAAACATACAGTATTGTGCAAAAGTTTTCGTTTTAAGCGTGAGAAAAATGCTTCAAGGTGAGTATGCTTTCAGAAATAGAAGTCAAGAATTTATTTTTACCAGTTAACAAAATGCAAAGTGAATAAACAAAAGAGAAATCTAAATCCAATCCTCTGGTGTGACCGCCCTTTGCCTTCAAAACAGCAAACTTTCACACTTGCGGCAGAGGATTCCGGCAGGCAGTTCCGGCAATCTGGACGCAAACTGATGGCATTTGTCAGACGGATCTGGTTGCTGATCAGTCTGACAAATGCATTCTATTACCGGATCTGTCTCTCCGGTGTCATCTGGAAAAACGGATCCGGTATTAATTTTTCCTGCATTTTTAAAGGTCTGCGCTTGTGCAGACCGGAAAGCTGGATCAGTTTTGCAGGAACACTTAGTGCCGGATCTGGCACTAATAAACTTCAATGTAAATGAATGCCGGATCCGGCGATCCGGCAAGTGATTAGTATTTTTGGCCGGAGAGAAAACTGCAGCATGCTGCGGTATTTTCTCCGTCCAAAAAACGTAAGAGGGACTGAACTGATGCATCCTGAATGGATTGCTCTCCATTCAGAATGGATTAGAATAAAATGGAACAGTTTTTTTCCGGTATTGAGCTCCTGTGATGGAACTCAACACCGGAAAAGAAAAACTCTAGTGTGAAAGTACCCTCAGTTTTTCTAAGTACACTTGTACACGATTTTTGAAGGATCTTGGCAGGGAGGTTGTTCCTAACATCTTGGAGAACTAACTACAGATCTTCTGTGGATGTCGGCTTGCTCAGATCCTTCTGTCCCCTCATGTAATCCCAGACAGATCTGATGAGATCAGGACTCAGTCGGGGGACCATCTCATCACTTCCAGGGCTCCTTGTTCTTCTTTACACTGAAGATAGATCTTAAAGGGGTTGTCCGGGTTCAGAGCTGAACCCGGACATCCGTTCATTTTCACCCCGGCAGCCCCCCTGACATGAGCATCCGAGCAGTTCATGCTCCGATGCTCTCCTTTGCCCTGCGCTAAATTGCGCAGGGCAAAGGCATTTTTTGGAGATCCGGTGATGTACCGGGGCTCTCCATGGGGCTGATAGGAACCCCGGTGACGTCACCGGCACTGATGGGCGGGATTTTACTCTGCCCTAGCCAGTAAAACGGCTAGGGCAGAGCTAAAGCCCGCCCCTCAGAGCCGGTGACGTCACCGAACACACTGCCGGGCAGAAGTTTCCGCCCGGCAGTGTGTTATTGAAAACAAAAGAGCCTGTGCCCTGCGTGATTTAGCGCAGGGCACGGGAGCGCATCTGAGCATGAGATGCTCCTATGCTAGCCTCAGGGGGGGCGGTCTGGGTGAAAATAAGGGTATGTCCAGGTTCAGCTCTGAACCCGGACAACCCCTTTAATGACATTGACTGTATGTTTGGGCAGGTTGTTCTGCTGCAGAATAAATTTGGAGCCAATTGGACGCCTCCCTGATGTTATCAACTAATGGACAAGTATCTGCCTGTATTTCTCAGCATTGAGGACACCATTAATCCTGACCAAACCCAGCGCTGCACATATAGAAATGGTAACACTGTGGCAGGAGAAGCTTACATTCAGATCTTCTTGTATGTTGTTACCATTCCTTGGTGCTTTCTGGATATATCAGACTATCATTTGGACATACGATATGTACAGCGTTTATTGTAGGTTTATTTATGCTCCTAGCAAATGCAGTTTTGCCAATATGTACATGTATATGAGCTAAATATTGTAATCCAACCTTCACTTATAAGGCTTGAGTCTATTGATCGCTGTGCTAACTGCGCAGAAATAATGCCTCTCATTTAACTGGCCACATAGAGGAGTATAGAAAAAACATTATTTCTGCCCTGAAAGGCTACAAGCCTCGAGAGGAGGACATAACTTTAATGACTTTCCTGTGGCCTGCCTTCCAATATGGCTAAATGAAGAAGAAATTACACATTTGTTTTGCTGTGATTCTAGTAGTGATCTAGTCTTCACTTAATCATGGGATGTTGGAGCCATTTGTGTCTATAATTTGTGGATGTGCTCAGTGTAACTTGCTGAAAGTTGTATCCTAGTGGCCAAACAAAAGAATTTGGCGCCCCTGTCCTCGTGAGATCTATTGGGCCATGTAGATGTCCTAGGCCTGTGATGGCTAACCTCCGGCACTCCAGCTGTGGTAAAACTACAACTCCCAAGATGCACACTTGCTTGGCTGTTCGCAGAACTCCACAGAAATGAATGGAGCATGCTGGGAGTCATAGTTTCACCACAGCTTGTGTGCCGAAGGTTAGCCATCACTGTCCTAGAGGGAGGCTTCTCTGCTTTGGACATCTTCTGTCCTCCATGTAGACCAAGCTGACCATGCATGGAAAGCATATAATGCTGTATTTCATTCTGTAGAGACCGCTGATTATTAGTGTTGGTCGAGCACCAAAGTGCTCAGGTGCTCCAGTAGAAGACTTTGTGATGCTCGGATGCTCTACCGAGCACAATGGAGGTCAATGGGAGAACCAGAGCATTAAACCAGGCACCCCCTGCTCTGAAGAGGGGAGGGAGTCTGCTTCACAGGAAAAGGGCAGAAATTGATGGAAACACCACCAAAATGGTTCGGGAACAGCATGGGGAGGACGTCTGGATGCATCTTGGACTCCCAGGTCACTGCTGGGAACGATGTTGTCCGAGTAGTACGGCACTTTTACAGACTGACAATAATACGCACCAAACCGAAGATAAAATCTATTTTAGAGGAAAAATTGTTAGGGAACATTCTTTCCTGTATATTTACTTGTATATAAAGTGCAAGTGCTGCCAACAATTACAAGGAAGAGGCACTCAGATACAACCTGTATATTACATAAAGGAGGGCCTCATTCACATTGTGGTACAATTGTTCAGGTAGTGGGACTCCTACACTCATAAAGCCTATGCACTAAGGGAAAGGGCTGCCAAAAATTACAAGGAACCGGCGCTCCAATACACCCTTTATGACACATAAAGGGGGGCATCATACACACCCTTGAAAAATTGATGGCCTGCTGGTGACCCTCAAAAACATTAGGGCCGAGGGCCTGCTGCCGAACTGACCATCTAAAACATTAGGAGCGAGGGCAGCCTAATAAGCATGTTGATATGATGGAGGAGGATGAGAAAAGGAAGATTGAACCATATACCTTTTTTTGTGGTGGAAGGGGTGCATGGGAATACAGTGTATTCAATAAACCAGGCATGGCCAACTTGAGGCTCTCCAGCTGTTGTAAAACTATAACTCCCATCATGCCCTGCTGTAGGCTGATGGCTGTAGGTAGCCTGGGCATGCTGGGAGTTGTCGTTTTGCAACAGCTGGAGAGCCGCAGGTTGGCCATCCCTGCAATACACCATAAAAGCCCCATTTAAAGTGCCTTTATGTTCATCCGCTTTCCTCTGGTGGAGTAGAGAAGTCAGGGGCAATCCAGGCCTCGTTCATTTTGATAAGAGTCAACCTGTCAGCATTTTCAGTTTAAGAATGCACAGGTTGTCGGAATATTTCAGGAATGTCCTGAAAATACAGAGGGGGCGCCACGGAGCCAATGGGAAATATATATAAAATATAGAATATATAAGATGGAATGTGATTAACAAAAATTGTAGCTGATGAGTAAATAGTAATGGTGAAAATTGTGACTAGAAAGTATGAACAAACATAAGTATGTATCTGTATCTCTTTGTTCAATAAATGAACATGATCTCCATTTGATATTATAGCGTCACACTTACTTCACCGGGGAGGAGCATATAGGATAAAGCTTATGCCTCCATCTCCCCCGCCCGGTCGTTTTGCAAGATGTATCGGAGGCTTCCTGGTCCCCAAAGAGAGGACACCGGGGCTCCAAAAATGAAGTGGAAGTCTTTATTTATTCAGCTCGACGCATTTCGCGATGATTCCCTTTTTCAAGAGCATTTTCAGTTGACAGGCGGATGCGCTTATCAGTTATTATGCCCCCAGCAGCACTAAATACCCGCTCTGACAAAATGCTGGCGGCAGCGCAGGCCAGAACCTCCAAGGCGTAGAGCGCCAGTTCGTGCCGCATGTCCAGCTTGGACACCCAATAGTTGTAAGGCACAGAGGGATCATTGAGGACGCTGACACGGTCTGCTACGTACTCCACCATATTCCAAAACTTTTCCCTCCTTGTGACACTAGGCCGCGCATCAGGGTGAGAGAGCTGGCGGCTGTCATGAAACTGTCCCAGGCCTTGGAGAGTGTTGCCCTGCCTCTGTTGGAACTGCTGTGTGTTCCCCTCGACTCCCCTCTTCAGGCTACTTTCACACTTGCGGCAGAGTGATCCGGCAAGCAGTTCCGTATCCGGCAAAAACGTATGCCAACTGATGGCATTTGTAAGACTGATCAGGATCCTGATATGTCTTAAAAATGCCTGATCAGTCAGAAAAATGCATTGAAATGCCAGATCCGTCTTTCCGGTGTAATCCGTCATTTTTTTTTTTTCACCTTTTTTTCGGTCTGCACATGCAGAAGGACGGATCCGGCATTCTGGTATTTTGAATGTCGGATCCGGTACTAATACTTTCCTATGGAAAAAAATGGCATTCAGGCAAGTCTTCAGTTTTTATCATCGGAGATAAAACCGTAGCATGCCACGGTTTTATCTTTTTCCTGATCAGTCAAAATGACTGAACTGAAGACAACCTTATGCATCCTGAACGGATTACTCTCCATTCAGAACGCATGGGGATATACCTGATCAGTTCTTTTCCAGCATTGAGCCCTTTTGACGGAATTCGGTGCCAGAAAAGAAAAATGCTAGTGTAAAAGTACCTTCAGTTGGCCAAGGAACTAGGTACTCTGCAGCCAGCGTTGTCAGCTGGAAATTTTTGGACCAATTTTTCCACAAGGACCTTCTGGTATTGCACCATTTTGCTCGTCCTCTCCACCACAGGAATGAGAGATGAGAAGTTCTCTTTGTAGCGGGGGTCGAGAAGGGTCAACAACTAGTAATCAGTGTTGGCCAAAACGCGTATAACGCTAGGGTCACGGGAAAGGCAGCCTAACATAAAGTCAGCCATGTCTGCCAGAGTCCCAACAGATAAGACTTCGCTGTCCTCATCGGGAGGATCACTCTCAATCTCCTCATCCTCTTCTTTCTCTTTGGCCCATCCACGCTGAACAGATGGAATAAACCTGCTATGGGTACTACCCTCTGTAGCTGAGGCAGCAGTCTCCTACTCCTCCTCATCATCAAATTCGCGCTGAGAAGACGAACTGAGGGTGGTCTGGCTATCGCCCTGTGTACGGTCTTCCCCCATTTCCACCTATTCCACATGCAAAGCGTCCGCCTTTATTCTTGGCAGCGAGCGTTTCAGTAGACACAGAAGTGGGATGGTTATGCTGATAATAGCGGCATCACCGCTCACCATCTGTGTGGATTCATCAAAGTTGCGTAAAACCTCACAGAGGTCAGACATCCATGCCCACTCGTTGCTTGTGAAGAGCGGAAGCCGACTGGAAAGGCGACGACCGTGTTGCAGCTGGTATTCCACTACTGCCCTCTGCTGCTCACAAAGCCTGGCCAACATGTGGAATGTGGAGTTTCAGCGCATGCTCGCATCGCACAACAGTCGGTGAGCTGGCAATTGCAAGCGCTGCTGCAGCGTTGCCAGACCGGTGGAAGCTGTAGATGACTTTCGGAAATGGGCACACACGCGGTGCAACTTCACCAGTAGCTCAGGCAAATTGGGGTAGGTTTTGAGAAACCGCTGAACCACTAAGTTGAACACGTGGGCAAGGCATGGGATGTGTCTGAGCTTGCCGAGCTCCAAAGCCGCCACAAAGTTACGGCCATTATCAGACACAACCATGCCTGGTTCTAGGTTGAGTAGCGAGAGTCACAGCTTAGTCTGGTCCCTTATACCCTGCCACAGCTCTGCGGCGGTGTGCTGTTTGTCACCTAAGTAAATAAGTTTCAGCACGGCCTGTTGCCGCTTCCTCACTGCAGTGCTACACTGCTTCCAGCTACTGACTGATGGCTGACTGGTGCTGCAAGATGACAATTCAGTGGTGGAAGTGGAGGAGGAGGAGGAGAAGGATGGGTTGCAGCCACTAATGTAGGTGGTGGCGGAAATCCTGATGGAAGTAGGGTCCGCAATCTTTGTCGGTAGCACCTGTGCCATCCCAGGGTACGACTCGCTCCCGGTGCCTCGCACAAAAGAGCTCTCAGAAGACCTACGATTAAGAATTGTTGACTTGCATAAAGCTTGAAAGGGTTATAAAAGTATCTCCTAAAGCCTTGCTGTTCATCAGTCCACGGTAAGACAAACTGTCTATAAATGGCGAAAGTTCAGCACTGCTGCTACTCTCCCTAGGAGTGGCCGTCCTGTAAAGATGACTGCAAGAGCACAGTGCAGACTGCTCAATGAGGTGAAGAAGAATCCTAGAGTGTCAGCTAAAGACTTACAAAAGTCTCTGGCATATGCTAACATCCCTGGTAGCAAATCTATGATACGTAAAACACTAAACAAGAATGGATTTATTTGAGGATACCACAGAGGAAGCCACTGCTGTCCAAAAAAAATATTGCTGCACGTTTACAGTTTGCACAAGAGCTCCTGGATGTTCCACAGCAGTACTGGCAAAATACTCTGTGGACAGATGAAACCAAAGTTGAGTTGTTTGGAAGAAACACACAACACTATGTGTGGAGAAAAAGAGGCACAGCACACCAACATCAAAACCTCATCCCAACTGTGAAGTATGGTGGTGGGGGCATCATGGTTTGGGGCTGCTTTGCTGCGTCAGGGCCTGGACGGATTGCTATCATCGAAGGAAAAATGAATTCCCAAGTTTATCAAGACATTTTGCAGGAGAACTTAAGGCCATCTGTCCACCAGCTGAAACTCAACAGAAGATGGGTGTTGCAACAGTACAACGACCCAAAGCATAGAAGTAAATCAACAGAATGGCTGAAACAGAAGAAAATATGCCTTCTGGAGTGGCCCAGTCAGAGTCCTGACCTGAACCCGATTGAGATGCTGTGGCATGACCTCAAGAAAGCGATTCACACCAGACATCCCAAGAATATTGCTGAACTGAAACAGTTCTGTAGAGAGGAATGGTCAAGAATTACTCCTGACCGTTGTGCACGTCTGATCTGCAACTACAGGAAACGTTTGGTTGAAGTTATTGCTGCCAAAGGAGGTTCAACCAGTTGTTAAATCCAAGGGTTCACATACTTTTTCCACCTGCACTGTGAATGTTTACATGGTGTGTTCAATAAAAACATGGTAACATTTAATTCTTTGTGTGTTATTAGTTTAAGCAGACTGTGATTGTCTATTGTTGTGACTTAGATGAAGATCAGATCACATTTTATGACCAATTTGTGCAGAAATCCATATCATTCCAAAGGGTTCACATACTTTTTCTTGCAACTGTATATTGCAGCCAGATAAAACAATCGTCCTTAAAAGTACTTTTGGGTCTCTAACAGGTTTCAACACTAAACCCTGCCTTGGTCGCCCTGACCAAGACTGAGCTGAACCACGTGTCATCGGGTACTATATAGCACCCGATGACGTGTTTCGGCCAGCCAATCACTGTAATGCCATTAACCAACATGGCTACGGCATTACAGTGAGTGCCAGTACCTACCCGCGCGTCTATTGGCTGCATAGCAGACAACAAACGTGCGGGGAGGAGACATGAGCATCGCGCTCCAGCACACGTGTTTGGCCGAATACCGTGATGTGCCGAGCATGCTAGCCCAACACTACTGATTTATGTGTTTATAGAAAAATTCTGCAACTTTTGAATATACTTAGTGTTTCAAACCCTCAACTTTTTAACATTTCTGCTTGCAGTCAGTGAATAGGAGAACTCTTGCTCCTCAGATCCTGCAAAACTAATAATTCTCCCAACTTAAAGATTAATGCTATTGTATCCAGTCTAGACAATCCTCTGCGAGCCTGGTACATCGGCAGCATGAATCTTTTTCCTTTAAATGGTCAGGGTGCTGCTTAGCAAGAGGTGTTCTTGCAATCAGTTTATTAGCACTTGCACTGAATCCTGACCTATTCATTTTAATGGGTCTGTGTACATGAGCTTTTTTTTTTTTTCACGCATCATTTCTGCGTTGTGTGAGAATCACAGCATGTTCACAGCATGTTCTATATTCTGCGGGGTTTTTTTCTCTCGCAGCCCTGGCCCCATAGAAGCGAATAGGGCTTCAGTGAAAAACGCGTTGCATCCGGATGCAATTAGTTTTTCACTGATGATTGCTATGAGATGTTGTTTATAAACCTTCAGTTTTTTTCACCTGCGTGAAAAACGCATCCAAACGGATTGCACCCGCACAGAGTAAATTGAACCACTGAACGCAATCGCAGACAAAACTGACTGAACTTGCTTGCAAAATGGTGCGAGTTTTACTGAACGCACCCTGACACAATCCGTATTGTTCG
This sequence comes from Bufo bufo, assembly GCF_905171765.1. Taxonomy (NCBI): domain Eukaryota; kingdom Metazoa; phylum Chordata; class Amphibia; order Anura; family Bufonidae; genus Bufo; species Bufo bufo. Next base: position 50,096,855 of record NC_053394.1, read on the forward strand.
TGTGAAAAAGGCCTTAAAAACATGGCGGACATGCGTCAGATTTTTCACCACAAAAATCTTCAGCAGCAATTGACCTGCTGTGTGGATTTTGTACCTGCTGCATGTTAATTTATACTCTGGATTTTCACTGTGAATTTCACCCTTTGTGAAATCTGCAGCCGGCAGCAAAATGAGAAACAGAACTGCTGGTAAAACTTAGGAATTTTACTGTAGAAATGCAGAAAAATATTTGGCAGAAAATCTACACCATTTGGTCTTAATGGGCCACTTTGAGATGTCGTAGCAATACATCAATGGTTTTGATCATTGGTGGTTTGAGTGCGGAGCCCCCCACCGATCGCTAGAACGAGGAGAGAGAAGCACACGCATAGCATGCTCTCTCTGCTCGCTGCAGGAGACTGGCTCAATAGAAAGTCTATAGGCCCTGTGTCCTGCAGTGAGAAGAACGATCAGACTATGTTCTGTCTCCTCGTTCTAGCGATCTGTGGGGGTCTCGGCGCTCAGTGGTACCTGATTGGCAAGTAGCAGTGACATGCTTGGAGATAGCAGCATGTTTCTAGTCCAATGGAGACCAGAAGCTGAGTAGAAGGAACCTCGGGACTGCAACCAAGACCCCAGTAACAGCTGAGTCTTTTTTAATTTTTTTTTGTTTCTTAACTCCAAAAAAAACTACAGTTTGTCCCGCAAAAAACAAGCCCTCAGTAGACAAAAATATATATAAAAGTTATGGCTGTCAGAAAATGTTAATGGAAAGAAATTTTTTTTTTTCTTTTTTTTTTACTAATGAAATAATAAAAACTATACATTTCTGTTATCGCTGTGATCGTATTGACCCGCAGAATAAGGAATTCATGTCATTTTTAGTACGCAGTGAACATCGTAATCTGAAAACCCAAAAACACTTGGAGGAATTGTGGGTTTTTTATAAAAAATTTTTTTTTCAATTTTACAAAACAAACAAAATATTTTTTTTTCCCGTTTTCCAATACAAGACATGGTAGATTAAATGGTGCCATTAAAAAAAAAATGCATCTTGTCCTGCAAAAAATAAGCCCTGATATGGCTATGTGAATGGGAAATTTATAAAATGTATGGCTATTGGAAATTTGGGAGGAAAAATTCAAAAACGAAAATGGGCCTGGGCTTTAAGTGGTTAATCCCTTCACTGCCATATGAAAAGGGGATCCCAGTCTCCGAGAACCCCTGTCAAAAACGGAGGCTCAGCACATTTATTAAAGTATTATATTCATTGCAACATAATGGCTAAATATAATAATTAGCCATTGAAACAATTAGACAGACGGGTCATCTTAGCCCATAAGGGATCTTTGCCTGGAGGATACATGTATGTTCGTCAGATTAGGGAAGGATCTGAGTTTGAACATGGAGCGAGTTGTAGGAAGGCTTTTGAATGAGATTAAATAGACCTGTAATCAATCACGGCAACGTATAAGTGTGCAGGTTATTTACTGTTGTCTGCAATCTGCATTGAATACAATCTCAGTCCATTTTCTTTTAGACCGTGTGATTTATTTTCCTTTAAGACGTCCATAAACTATCAGATCAATCACCGCATGAATAGTCGGCCCATCACATAATGTAGCGTGAGTGGGAGTTTCATATGTTTTGTTGTTTTGGTTTTTAGTTTTTTATTTTATTTACTATTTTATCTTTATTTTTACCATTTATAACCAGAGGACAAGACCACTTGATATTTTGTTGCCTTTTTGTGGTTGTAAAATTTCCTCTGAGGCTCGGTGTGAGGTCTGACATATGCGGCCTGGTTAGATGTGCGGAAATAATAATAAGCAAGAAACGATCACCGTGAAATTTCCCAGCATATCGGCTCAGAATAATTTCCATTTTCTTATATTCATAATGACTCAGAACTTTCCAAAGTTTCTCCCATATCCTGGGGGCTTTCTGGAAATTTCCAGTGTGCTCACCTTTTAAGTTCTTCTCCATTCTTCTGTGCCACACACTTTTTAGGACATATGGACATCATGGAGAGGGCTTCTTCGTTTGGGATCCCTTTCTATGAGCTGGAGTGATGGACTGCTAATGAAGAGCATCTCTTGGTCTTCCTGCCAATCTATGACATAATGGGCCAACCACTCTTGGCAACCTCTGTACCCCCTAGCATGTAGAGGGTTTCCAGGGCCCTAATAGGGCATCTGCACAGCAGATAAACTCATGTTGTGTTTTTAATCCAGTAAATGAAGGTTTTAGAGCCATAGAGAACAGTTATCCGCCTTCTATGTGATCAGTGGCATGCCTTAGATGGAGACAGAGCATGCAACTGCTATGGGGCCTAGAGGAAGGGCAGCCCAGTGCTGAACTCCTTCTGTTGCTGAAATGAAAGCACTGGAGCCACCACTAGGGGGAGCTCAGTGCAAAGACATTTTACAGCTTCCACTGCAGATAGTGTTGGGGCTCATGCACACAACTGAGGTTTTGGTCGGCATCCGATCCGCGTTTTTTGCTGATGGGGTACAGAGCCATTCATTTCATTGGGGTTGCAAAAAATGCATTCTGCGACCCCACAAAAAAAAATAATTTAGAACATGGCCTATTCACAAAACCAACAAGAATAGGCAGTTCCAACAGAGGGCAGGACTTAACCGTTTCACAAAATGCAGAATGCGCACAGCCAGTGTCTGTTTTGCGGATCTGCAATTTGCAGATCGCAGAAATGCTATGGCCGTGTGCATGAGCCCTTAATTGTATACGTTTTACAAACATTTTTTTGCACTGAGCTCCCCCTTGTGGCGACTTTAGGCAGACAGTTTTGTAAACACTGAGGAAAGTGTGGAGCTGCATCAGCGTATTTATTGCAGTTGTGTTCAGAATGAGCACTATGTTTATGAAGCATCTGTTCTACTTTTTCTGACATAAGAGGCAGACGGTGACTTTTTTATTAGTTTATTTTATTTTATTAAAACTTGTAAAAATGTCAATTTGTCAGAAATCTTGGCGCTTAGTTTATTGCCTTGCCTGGGAGTATTTGATGCCATGCATACTTGGAAACTAGGTGGGGCCCATACGAGATTTTGCTACATCTGTGTATGCCCATTTTAGTTCCTTCATCACAATGCATCCATCATTTTTAATTTCGTCCACCCTACCTGAATAACAGTAAGGCTAGGTCTACACGACGACAGGGCCCAACTAGACTGCAACATTTGTCGCACAAATTTTTTTTATAATGCTAGTCTATGGTGTCGCACTGCGACGCAACAGTTGCAGAAAAATCCATTTCGTCGCATGTCGCAATGTGACACCATAGACTAGCATTATAAAAATTGTCGCGTGACATTAGTGCGACAAAATGTTGTCGTGTAGACCTAGCCTAACTTACACGGAAGAAGGCGCGCTTGAATTCTCACCGTCCACATGTGACTTCATGCATTTATCACACCCGGCTCAAGGGTATTTAGCCGACTTCTTTTATGGTTTTATTCATATTGAATTGAAAGGAGGAAATCGGCTGTACGGTATAAATTTCTTTTATCACTCCGTATGATTGGAGCGTCCTGCACACAATAATAATGTTTTATGTTTGTCATGAACTGGGCAGTTGCAAATTTCCAAGTATATGAACGGGAGGGGAAATCTAGCTTTGATATAAGATGTCTGTGCTCAAACAAGCTGTAGTCTATCACTTTTCAGCTCCCCCCCCCCCCCTCTCCACCATCCAGCTTATGATATGGGAAAGGCAGCCCAGACTTAAACCATTTAAATGAAGTGAATGTCAGTGCCGTAATACACTGAAGTCATAATTCTTCTCCCCTTGCCCTCAGCCATACATAGAAGCGATCAATGAGGCCGCCATTGGAAATGACTGATGGTTCCTGGTTCTGGAGCCCTGGTTTTAGCTTTTTGAATAATTTTCTTGGAAATTTATGAAAAATTAATTATCGTTTACAGATGTTCCCTGGTTTTGACTTAAAAGAAATTGGATGCATTTCTGATGGAGGGATGTAATCTGCTTTAGGAAACTGATCAAGAGGGGACCCCCCCATCCATTCTCTCTTCCACCTGCTTCCCCCCCTCTCTCCCGCCGCTGTGTTAGCTCGGTTAAAAAGACAGGCTTGATAAAGTGAAAGATGTAAGATTGGTTTTCTAAGGGCATCGGGCTTTTCATGATAAGCTAAATCACGTCTGTCTAAGGCCATCGCTGTTTAATAATATGATCCCATAACCAAGCCACCTGGACTGCCCCCCGTCCCCCCACACCTCTGCCCCTCCTCTGCAGATTATGATGTGCAGCAGTCAACTTCAAGGGTCTGCAGTGAAGGTGAAACTGTCGTATCGATCTTTTTAGCACTAAAATATGAGCCACTTTATGCTGCTCCCCAATGCTTTGATGTGAAAAATAATAACTCGGAGCCAAATTAAAAATATTGATCCTCGGAAGGTGTTGAAAGTGAATAAACACCTTCAGAAATATTCAGGTCAGCCGAGGTATGGCGGTCAGCCATAAATGTGTCGCCATGTCAGAACTCAGGGTCCGGATGTTTTTTTTTTTTTTTTTTTCTTTGAATTGATTCCCCATTATTTACTTCCTTAAAAAGTGCAAGAAATTGTCTCTTACCGGTAAATCCATGCGTTTGGTCAGATTGTTTTTGTCGCTCCAGGTAACCCTTCCGAACTATGGCGGCTCATTGACTGAGCTTTGGGAAGGAGGGCTTTTCTATTTTCATTGAAACAGGCGCACATGTATTACTATGCATGTACTTGCACCGAGGCATCTGGATCTTTTGCACTTCTGTTTACTTTGGATTGTCGTCATCTTGGTCTCACACCTTGCAAATCAATTTTCTTAACCCATATTTACTAATGTCATTGCACCTCGACCCTGTCTTATGCCTCATTCACATGTTGGTGTTCGGTCAGTGATTTACATCAGTGATTTTTGAGCCAAAACCAGGTCCAGATATTTCCCTTAGGGCTCATGCACACGACCGTATGGCTTTTTCAGTGTTTTGCGGTCCGTTTTTTAAGGGATCCGTTCCGTTTTTTCCGTTCGCCACTTACAGTATACAGTAATTACATAGAGAAAATTGGGCATAACATTTTTAATAGATGGTTCCGCAAAAACGGAACGGATACGGATGCATTTCCGTATGTCTTCCGTTTTTTTTTTTTGCAGATCCCATGACTTGAATGGAGCCAAGCACCGTGATTTGCAGACAAGAATAGGACATGTTCTATCTTTTCACGGTACGGAAATACTGAAACGGAATGCACACGGAGACACTTCAGTTTTTTTTGCTGAACCGTTGAAATGAATGGTTCAGTGTATGTACCGAAAAACGGCCAGTATACTGAACGCAAAATACTGTCGTGTGCATGAGCCCTTAGGGCTCGTTCACAAGACCGTATGTCTTTTTCAGTGTTTTGCGGGCCGTTTCTCCTGGATCCTTTTTTCCGGTGTTTTTTTTTTCAGTAGTGTTTCCGGTTCTGTTCCGTTTTTCATATACAGTAATTACATAGAAAAAATTGGGTTGGGCATACCATTTTTAATAGATGGCCCCAAAAAAACAGAACGGATTCGGAAGACATACAGAGTATATTCCATATGTGTTCCGTATTTTTGCGGACCCATTGACTTGAATCGAGCCACGGAACGTGATTTGCGGGTAATAGGACATGTTCTATCTTTCCATGGAACAACGGAAATACGGAAACAGAATGCATACGGAGTACATTCCTTGTTTTTTTTTTTTGTTTTTTTTTTGCGGAACCATTGAAATGAATGGTTCCGTAGACGGAACGCAAAAAACGTTCATGTGAACGAGCCCTTATACCTTATCTCTGTGGAGGCTGCAATCCTGGCTTTGGGCTCACAGTCGCCGTCGAAAACACTGACGTGTGAATAAGGCTTTATTTTGGTGCAGATTGGTCCACCTAGTTCTAGTTCTTCGCACCTAGCTCAGCAAGCGGTGTATATTACCAGAAAGGGGCAAAGCTTTGCAGATAAAGGGGTGGGGTATCATAATATGCAACATTTAGCACCAAAATTGCACCACAATTCTGGCATGAATTTCAACCAAGCCAACCAATAGTTGGTATAGAGCAAGGGTCAGCAACATTCGGCACTCCAGATGTGGTGAAACTACAACTCCCAGCATGCTCCACTCACTTCTGTGGGAGTTCTGAAGTGTGGATAGTAGGAGTTGTAGCTTCCCCACAGCTGGCGTGCCGAAGGTTGCTGATTCCTGGTATATTTATCACTCAGCCTGAGACCATGTGATAAATCTGGTGCAGGGATAGACAGCCTGTCTAAGGCTATGCTATTTAAAGGGTTAGTAAATCTGCCTTGGTGTGTTTTAGCATATAGGTTTTCTTATTTTTTTTTTTATTTGTGAACCCCCACCGATTATGACAACAGGGCGCTCCAAACCCCATGGAGCTCCACCTCCATTCATTCTCTGTGGGAGTGCTGGACATAGCAGAGCGCTGTTGTACTATCAGCGGTAGGACCCCCACTGATCTGTGGATAGGGGATAGCTTTATTAGAGATGAGTGAATTTCATATTTTGAAATTCGTTCACGCTTCGTTTGGTGGTAAAAGCAGAATTGCGTTATGGATTCCGTTACCATGGACCATAACGCAATTCTATGACTGAATGCCTTTAGAGGCCTTCCATTATTCATTCCGTCATAAACGAAGTCTAATGGGCTGCAAAACGGATCCGTCCCGTTTCCGTTATGGAGGGGAGTCCTCCCTGCAGCCCATAGACTTCTATTATGACGGAATGCCTCTAAAGGCATTCCATTATGCATTCCGTCATAGAATTGCGTTATGGTCCGTGGTAACGGAATCCATAACGCAATTCTGCTTTTACCACCAAACGAAGCATGAACGAATTTCTTAACATTTTTGTAACTGGAATACCCCTTTATTTATAGTGTATGACTTGTCCTCAGGTCAGAGTCTTGGCAGCCCCACCAATCAGCTGTTTCATGGAGCCGCCATGCTGACTGGAGCTCTGGTGAGGATCTCTCCCAAGCATGGCAGTGTACATAGTACAGCAGCTATGCTTGGTATAGCAGCCTAGCCCCATTCGCTTCAATGGGGCTGAGTTGCAACTAGGCCATGTGACCAATGTACGGCGATGTCACTGGTAGGGATGAGCGAATCGATTTCGGATGAAACATCCAAAGTCGATTCGCATAAAACTTCGTTCTAATACTGTACGGAGAAGGAGCTGGAGCTCCGTACAATATTAGAATGTATTGGCTTTGATGAGTTGAAGTTATTGCTTCTTGGAACCGAAGCCGGGTTCGGGAAATGTTTTTTTACAGTACAAATTAATTTATAATGTTATTGCAATAACTTCAACTCATCGGAGCCAATACGTTCTAATACTGTACGGAGCTCCAGCTCCTGCTCCATACAGTATTAGAACGAAGTTTTATGCGAATCGACTTCTGATATAGATTTGCTTATCCCTAGTCCCTGGCCTAGGACGAGGCTGAGACGCTCATGGAGCTCCGGCCTCTCTGAACAGCTGTCCTGGGTGTCGCACCCCCGCTGATCTGATATTGATGACCTATCATGAATATTTATTACCGGACAAACCCTTTAAGCCACACCTCTGTCAGGGCTCAGTAAATGATTTTTTTTTTAGCTTACATGCGTTGTAACTATGTCCAAAATGTACCAAAAATGAGTAAATGCATGGCAGTCAGTTTGCCTATGTTTTTTTTTTGTTTGTTTTTTTTTTCGTTTTGTTTTTTGGTCTTTTTAAATGCTTCATATATAATTTTAAATGTTTTAATTCAGTGACGAGCTGCCTGTTGTGCAATGTTAATAGGGAATACTAATGGACATAAAGCTGTAAGGAGCTAATTGTTTTCCCGTGTGCGGAGCGTCTATTCATCATGTGGATCTTGGCTGCATTTGTTTAACAAATCTTATTAATTATCATCCAGCCCAATGCTACAGCAGTCAACAGTCCATCACTGCAGTGTTACTTGATGGATAGAACGTGTGCTTTATCTGCAAACACATCAATCTCCTGCCGTTCTAACAAAGGTTAAGAGGTTTTTTTCCCCTCCTGGCAATAAATATTACCGCTGCTGCATTTAGTAATATCTCCCTTATGAACGTGAACATGGAAAATCTGCTCGACTGTAGTCCAGGGTTGGTCAGCATCGTGAGTGGGATGTACCTACCAGTGAACGGATCGGTCCTATATTGCAGGTCCTATTGATCCTTTGAAACACATCGCTGCCAGATGTTACATGTTAGCTGCAATTATATATATATATAATTTTTTATTTTTTTTGCAGTGGTTGTTTAAAGACTTGTTTTTTTTCTTTTTTTAATATTGCATTATGATCAGTGCTGTCAGTCTCAGATTGTGCAGAACAAACCCTCAGTCGGTAACACCCAGATGGACCTTTATTGCAGACTGTTGCCAATACTTACATAAACTTCTAGTAGGAACAATAGAGGAATGGCACAACACAGTTATATGGAAAGATGCTCCAGAATGGTTATTACCAGGGGAACGCAGGTGGTTACTAGAACAGACCTGTCAGGAGAGGTGACAGGTTCTCTTTCATATGTACAACGTCCGGAAGTTAAAGACTCTTTAAAATAACAAAATATATATTTTAAGAAAATTGTTAGAAGTAGAGATGAGCGAATTTCATATTTTGAAATTCGTTCACTCTTTGTTTACTGGTATAAAGCAGAATTGTGTTATGGATTCAGTTACCACAGGACGGATACCATTTGCAGCCCGTAGACTTCTATTATGACGGAATGAATAACGGAATGCTTTCCGTCATAGAATTGCGTTACGGTCCGTGGTAACGGAATCCATAACGCAGTTCACCTTTTACCAGTAAACGAAGCGTGAATGAATTTCATAACCTGAAATTCGCTTTTCTCTAGTTAGACGTTCCGTTGCACGTACCCGCTATCCTCCCAGTGCTGACAGCATATTCATCTTTTTACCTTTTACGCCGGCCTTAATATCTAAGGAAATGAGAAACCCTAGCCGTTTAGATCTCAATATCATTCTCTCCGGTTAATGACCGGCCAGACCTATCAGAATTTGGTGCCAGAGTTGTAGGTTTCATTCGAGCTCCAATCCTCGGCCCGCCAGACTTTTATAGATCCATTTATGAAGCCCAATAAAGTAATGATGTCATTTTATTTATCTGATGGATGCCGTCGTGCCCGTGAAGCCGTCTTCATTGAGAATGAAACCTCTGCTGCGGCAGCCACCGCTCTTCAGAAGTCAAGCGCCATTTAATAAATCTGGACCGTTCTCCTAACGATTGCAATTATTTCAAGGATTTTCTTTAAAAAAAAAAAAAATCGGAAAAGAGAACTTGCGTAAATCTAATCACGCGATTACAATTGTATCTCATTCCGCCTTTCATTTTCCCATGGCTTCTGCTTCGGAGTCTCCACCCAGTTTTCATCCGATATCACAATAATTGGGTTTAGACAGTGAAATCAAATTTCTCAAATTGCGTTATCCTCTCTTGAAATTGGATAGGTATCTTGGCAGGGGGAGCCTGAAGTTAATCTGCTTTGCTAAAGCCCCCAGTGGCGCAGCGGCAACAGGATTGAGAGGGCTCAAACATTTCATGTCACCCAAGACACGATGTAATTTCTCCTCTATCCCTTGTGCAAATAATGACATTTGAATCGAGCATTAACAGGCTTAATTACTTTAAAATTGTCATTTTAATTTACACTGATATAGTATTGATCATACAAGCAGAGATTAAGCTGTTCACTGGAGCAGATGATGGGGAATTAAACATTAAAGGGTCCTCGTGGGGCTGAGAGGGCCGTCCGGCCGGTGCCAGAAGAGAAATGATATTTCTCCGTAATGAACTGGCTGCATGCAGGGACATGAATCTTTGGCCTGCTGGAAAAAAGGAAAATAATGGGGTTTGGGAAGCATTTGCCGGTTATTCATTCGCTGCCATGCACCAATTCTCCTGTGATTCATCCGCCGCACCAATATTTATTTATCTAGCAAATTCGGGAGCGCTGACCTTTTTCCTTTTTTTTTTTTTCCCCTCTAAATACATTTAACAAAAGACAGAAGGGAATTTTTGAAAGTGTAACTTTTTACAGATGCTAGTTAATGTTTCTTATTTCTAGGAAATATGAAACCAAGTTACCGGAGATCATCGACGAGCTGCGACATTAACTTTAGTTATTGTTCTACCGACTGCGGAGTGACTGTCTACATAATAATGACCTCCTGTTTATGGTGGAAGTGCGGACCCTGTTCACATTTTGCTTGGAGCTGCGCCATTACCCTAGGGAAAAAAATAAAAAGAGGCTTTGTAATGGCAGCTAATTTCATTTTACATAACAATGCTGTACTTTTTTTTTTATTTAATTTTTTGTGTTTTTTTTTTTTTTTTTAACACTAGGTTTAAAAATTAGCTTTTTAAAGGTGTTGTCAGAGTATCTGATCAGTGGTGGTTCGACACCCGGGACCTCTGCCGATCAGCTGTTTGGGAAGGCACCAGTGCTCCTGTTAGCGCCACGGCCTTCTCGCAGCTTACCAAGCACAGCACCGTACATTGTATAGCGGTAGAGTTGTTGCGATACCAAATTTTTGATTCGATTTCGATACCATAAAAAAGTATTGCGATACTCGATACCATTCGATACCACGTGAAAAAAACTAACCAAAAAAGCCACGTGCATTCCGCATTTTTAAAAATGGCGAATCGCACATTTTTTTAATTTATTTTTTTGTTCCGGCATTCACTGCATAGATTTTTTTCTATTTTAATAGTTTGGAATTTTCGGACGTGGCGATATATGTTTGTTTATTTATTGTTTATATATTTTATATGTAAGTTATACTTAATATTTTGGTGGGGGTCTTTTTAATTTTTTTTTTTTTTTTTTTTTTACTTTTTATTTAATAACTATTTCTCCCCTTAGGGGCTAGAACCTGGGATTTTTTTTTATCCCTTGTCCTTTTCACCCTGACAGAGCTCTATCAGGGTGAATAGGACGTCACACTCTCCCTGCTGCCCTGTGCTCTGTGCACACAGCATCAGGGAGATTACTATAGCAGCCATAGCTTCAGTAGCGTCCTGGCTGCCATGGTAACAGATCGGAGCCCCAGGATTACACTGCTGGGGCTCCGATCAGAGCTGCCACTGCCACCAATGAAGAGGAGGGGACCCTGTGGCCACTGCCACCAATGATTTTAATACTGAGGGGGGGAGGGGGCACTGAGCCACCAATGATTTTAATACTGGGGGGGTTGAGGGGGGAGGGGGCACTGAGCCACCAATGATAATAAACCTTTAATACAGGAGGCGGGTACTGGCAGCAAAGCAGCGGCAGTTAACCCCTCAGCTGCCGCACCTGAGGGGTTAACTGCCGCTGATCGCAGCTCCCTGTGAAAGGCAGGCTGCCGGCAATGTGATTCTGCTGCCGGCACCTGCCTCCTGTATTAAAAGTTAAAGACTACCTTTCGTGAGTTCAGACTTAGTTAAGTTAGCAGGCTACATAGAGCGGCGCCCAGGGATCTCCCTGCACTTACTATTATTCCTGGGCGCCGCTCCGTTCGCCCGCTGTGCCCCAGTTACAGTCTCCTGCTCCGTATGATAATTACTACTATCGGAGCGATGGGGAGGAGACATCAGCTTCTCTCCTGGGCGTTCCGAGAAGGAGACTGTAACTGGGGCACAGTGGGAGAACGGAGCGGTGCCCAGGAATAATATTAGGTGCAGGGACATCCCTGGGCGCCGCTCTATGTAGCCTGGTAACTTAACGAAGTCTGAACCCATAAAAAAAACTCGTCCTATCATTGGTGGCGCAGTGCGCCCACCCCTCCTCCGCCCCTCTCTTCCTATTGGTGGCAGCAGCGGCACGGGGGAGGGGGGGGGGAGAGACTGCTTCCTTCTCCCCTGTGCTGCTGAGGGAACATGAGCGCGCTCATGTTCAGAGATACTAGACAGCGCAGCAGCGCAGGCCAGTATCGAAAAAATGGAAATACCGGTATCGTATCAATACCGGGACAAAAAGTATCGCTTGGGTATCGAAATTTCCTATATAGCGGCTTTGCTTGATATCGCGCTCAGCCCCATAGAAGTTAATAGGTCTTCAGTATTAAAATCTTGAAAAACCTCTTTCAGCGAATGGCATTTATCCGGTTGAGAAAGTGACTACAAGGCCCTTACTAATGTATTGTGATTGTCCATATTGCCTCCTTTGCTGTCTTCATTCATTTTCCCATCACATTATACACTGCTTGTATCCAGAGATTACGGCCACCGCTACAGCGCAGGATGCAAGGTGTCTGGGATGGGAGCTGCTGCGCATACGTGCCAATGTGCTCCCCCATGGTCCTGGTCACCGGAGAGGCTAGCATTTTTTCCTATAGTGCGCAAGCACGGCCACCGCTGCTGGCTTGCAGGGAGCATGTTACCCCTGGTAACGAGCCGCATATACTGTGAGGTAAAAATGAATCAAACCAGCAGGCAACATGGACAATCACAATATATGTGATAACGTTAAAGGCGTTTTCAGAGTTTTTAATACTGATGACCTATCCTCGGGAGAGGTCATTTAATATTTGATCGTTGGGAGTCTGACACCCGGGGACCCCCACCGATCAGCTGTTTGAAAATGCCTTCTTACAACTTCTCCTAGGCCACTGACGTCACATTCATCTGTCACGTGGCCTAGGAGCAGCTCCGCCTCATTCAAGTGTACAGCGAGAAGGCAGCATCCCTCAGTAGTGCTGGTGCCTTCTCAAAAATCGAAAACCTGCAACCCCCGCCGATCAGATACTGATGACCTAGGGATAGGTGATCAGTATCAAAATCCTGGAAAACCTTTTCAATACAAGTGGGTTGTATTAATTTTGTCTACATGATCAACGCCATTTGTTGAAGTAAGACAACTTCTTTTAAAGGGGTCCTCTCACTTCAGTAAGTGGCATTTATCATGTAGAGAAAGTTAACACAAGGCACTTACTAATGTATTGTGATTGTCCATATTGCCGCCTCTGCTGGCTGGATTCATTTTTCCATCACATTATACGCTGCTTGTTTCCACGGTTACAGACCACCCTGCAATCCATCAGTGGTGGTTGTGCTTGCACATTATAGGAGAAAACGTCAGCCTCTCTGGTGGCTGGGACCATGGGAGCGCACATAGGCCGGTGCTTTTTCCTATATTGTACAAGCACGACCACCACTGATGGATTGTAGGGTGGTCTGTAACCATGGAAACGAGCAGTGTATAATGTGACGGAAAAATTAATCCAGCCAGCAAAGAAAGCAATATGGATAATAACAGTACATTAGTAAGTGCCTTGTATTAACTTTCTCTACATGCCACTTACTGAAGTAAGGCTACTTTCACACTTGCCGAAACTGCCTGCCCGGAGCAACGGCATTACGGTATTTTTAATGCACTAATACATTTCAATGTAATTTAATGTCGGATCCGGCATTCCGGCAACTGATCCGGAATTTTGGACGGAGATAATACTGCAGCATGCTGCGGTATTTCCTCCGTCCAAAACGCCATTCAGTGACTGAACTGAAGACATCCTGATGCTTCCTGAACGGATTTCTCTCCATTCAGAATCCATAGGGATAAAACTGATCAGTTCTTTTACGGTATTGAGCCCCAACGATAGAACTCAGTGCCGGTGTTCTGTCAGAAAACCTTACCTCGTCAGATTCCCTTTAACCACGTGACTTCCGGGGGTGTGTGCCTCCGCGCATGCGCAGTACTAGGGCATGGGTAAGGTAAGATTACAGTGAGCATTGACTCATGCACTCGCAGGGGTAAGGAGATCTGACGGTCTTTTGTCTTGTTAAATTTCCTTAGCCTCACACTGCGCACGCGCGGATTGAGGGTAAGGAGATTTTACAATCCGCGCGTGCGCAGTGTGAGGCTAAGGAGATTTAACAAGACAAAAGACCGTCTGATCTCCTTACCCCTGAGCGCGTTGGGCGCACGCGCTGTGTCCATGAGTCAACGTTAATTGTAATTTTACCTTACCCATGCCCTGGTACTGCGCTTGCGCGGAGGCGCACACCCCTGGAACTCACGTGGGGTAAGGGAATCTGACGAGGTAAGGTTTTCTGACAGAACACTGGAAAAGAAAAATGCTAGTGTGAAAGTACCCTAAGACAACCCCTTTAAGGAATTGTCCTGTGAGAACCTTTTTTTTTATTTTTAATCTAGCCACTCCATTGAAGTCTGGGTCTGTCCCAAACAGCCAAATGAGCACATTGGGCTATTTCCTACATGCTCATCCTGCTCTCTAGCCATGGACCAGAGTTCCAGACAGTCTATAAAAATGGGTGGCTTTTTTCACGTGTCCGTGAAAATAACTAGATGTGTCCGTGATTTTTCTGAGGCTTGTGGTTTTTGACTAGATTGGTTTGGTGGTAACTATCATCATTTTACAGCTCACAGTGAATACTGGTAATGACAGAAGGAAGAGTAACACAAGTAGGCAGGGTCAGCAGTACCATAGTGCAAAATACCAACCCAGCAGAACCGAATAGCACAGTGCAACCCAGTGTATTTTCGTAAAAGCAGCGCTTCTGTGTTGGCCATCAGTAGATGCCATTTTCTGTCCACCTTCTCCAATCATCTCTGATTAGGATATGGAGCTTGGGGATTAGGAGGTGAGATGTGGGCCACAGCAGTTGAATTCAGCAGGACATATACAGTGTGTGGCCCGGGTACATGAATACCTGATTCTCATAGTGTTGATTACCGCCGAGTGCATTGTGTACCCGGTCAGCGGCAGAGGGCTTGGACGACCTCCTGGGCATCGGCCCACCGGGAAATCTCTCCAATGTCTGATAGGTGCGGGTCCCACCACTAGGACCCGCAGCTATCCTTAGAATGGAGCCTGCAAAGTGCAGGAGGGCGCTTGCATGACCACCGCTCCATTCATTTCTTTGGGGCTTACGGAAATAGGTGAGTGAGAACTCGGCTATTTTCGGCAGTCCCTCAGAAATGAATTGGGGGCGGCCATGGATGTGCGGTTCTCCCTCCGTCACTTTGTAAGCTTAGGGGACCCACACCAGACATAGTGGGGCAGATTTACTGTTGAAAATATCCCCTTTTTGCCAATTTTGCAACAAAAAAAAACGGTGTGCGTGCGTTGCATGACATTTACTAACTGTTTTACACTCTTTTCTAAGTATTTTATGCCTTGTCTGATAAGGGGCGTGGCTTCACAACAAATGGACATCTTTGTGAGAAGGGGCGTGGCCTAGTTGCAGCTCTTTATGCCAAAATTTTGATGCATTTTTGGAATGAAACTTTAGAGTGCCGTGCTTGTGGCAATAATTAAGGCTACTTTCACACTCGCGGCAGAGGATCCGGCAATCTGGACGCAAATGGATGGCATTTCTCGGATCCGTCTCACAAATGCATTGTGGAAGAACGGATCCGTCAATGCGGTAATTTTAATGCCCGATCCGGCACTAATACATTTCACTTGCATTCCGGCAAGTGTTCAGGATTTTTGGCCGGAGAGAGAACTGCAGCATGCTGTGGTATTTTCTCTGACCAAAAATTGTAAGAGGGACTGAACTGATGCATCTTGGTGCATACTGAATGGAATGCTCTCCATTCAGAATGGACGGAACTCAATACCGGAAAAGAAAAACGCTAATGTGAAAGTACCCTAAAAAGGACAATGTGTATCCATGAGCCGAGTGAGAAGCTGAACATTAGTAGACAACGAAAAAGGTTTCATGCACACGATTGTATGTATTTTGCGGTCCGTAAAACACAGATCTGCAAAAAAAAAATATGGATGACATCTGTGTGACATCCATGTATAATTTGTTTTTTTTTTTCTTTGCAGATTCATTGTGACCATGACTGTCCTTGTCTTCAAAATGGACAAGGATAGGACATGTTCTATTTTATTTTTTTGCGGAACAGACTTGCGGACATAAGGATACGGAATGCACGTAGTCATTTCAGTGTTTTTTTTTTTGTTTTCTCTACAGCCCCAATGAAATGAATGGTTCTGCATACGGGCTGTAAAAAAAAAAAAAAAAAAAAAAAAAAACGGAATGGACACAAACAAAAAAATGTGTTCGTGTACATGAGCCCTAAGTGTCACTAGTCAGTCATGTACCCCTTTCTTATGTCTATTAATGCATTAAAAGGGGGGTCTGGTGGGTACTTTATATTTTATTTATTTCTTTCTTTACAAAAGGCTCAGATTGGGTAAAAAATAAACGACAATACTCAACTTGCCAATCTCCCACCGCTGCACTGCCAACAATCTCTGGTGTTTCCTACTCAGCCCATCATTGACTGAGGTGGGTCACCACTCCGGTCACCAAATAAATTTTTTTATCTATTTATTTTATTTGTACCTGCCAGACAACACATTTAAAAAAACTTCTGGGGCTCTACGGGCAGTTTTCAGATACATCAACATTGGGCCTGAAATAAAGCATACGTGGCAATCCCTAACCTATATGGTAACGTAGCCACCTTACAGATTCTCTTCGAGATATTAAGACCTGTTCTTGACTCTAAAGGGCACAGTAGGAAAAATGGTTTTGAATTCTGAATGTCCTCCTCTTCACAAAATGGCCATATTTCTTCTTCATGTCAAGTTGGCCCGAGCATCGCTCTCAAGATGTGATCTGTATGGATGCGCTTCCTGAATAATTTTATAAATGGCATGTTAAAATTTCTGTGTAGGTTGAGATTCAAAAGACCAGATAATGCATAAGGGCAGACTTTTAACCTTTTATTCAAATTTCTGACTGGCTGGGTCAGAGTTTAGGCCCCCGAAAGTGTTTGAATCATTGAACCTTTAAATACTTCATTTATCATTGCTATGCAGACTGATATAAATTTTTCCTTATTAAGTCAGCAGGGCCGGTTACCTCAGACAGCCGTCCTGTCTCGAGATGGTGATGAATGGCGCGTATTAGACCGATGCCGTGTGGTATATCTGTATTCTTGGGTCTTGGGCTACAACCTTAATTTAAATTTATGTAGATTTTTATTGGCTTTTTCATTTCATCTATAAATATTACAAACAAACCCGAATAGGTTTTTACAAAAAAAATAAAATATATATATATATAGTGTGCAAGCGTTGGCCTCTGATTTGTTACTAC
The DNA here is from genome assembly GCF_905171765.1 of Bufo bufo. NCBI lineage: Eukaryota > Metazoa > Chordata > Amphibia > Anura > Bufonidae > Bufo > Bufo bufo. The sequence goes on from NC_053394.1 coordinate 50,113,997, forward strand.
TGAATGCTTTAGGCTACATTCACACGACCGTATTTGTTTCTGTGTCTGTTACATTTTTTGACGGATTGGATGAGGACCCATTCATTTCAATGGGTCAGCAAAAAATGCGTATGTTCGTTCCGTAGTCCTGCAAAAAATATAGAGCATGTCCTATTCTTTTCCATTTTGCGGACAAGGATAGGCATTGTTACAATGGATCCGCAAAAAAAACAAAAACTATGCTATACGGATGCTAAAAGGATGTCATCCGGGTTTTTTGAGGATCAGTGTTTTGCGGACTGCAAAACACATACGGTAGTGTGAATGTAGCCTTATTTTGTATATTTAAAAATATTGATTTTATATTTTTTTTTTCCCCATAAAATTAAAGGGGTTTTCTGGGAGTTCAATATTGATGACCGATCCTCAGTGGCAACGATCAGCTGTTTGAAGAGGCCACGGTGCTCTAGTGAGCGCTGCAGCCGGCTCACAGTTTTTCCAACACAGCGCCGTACATTGCATAGTGGCAGTGCTTGGTATTGCAGTCCAGGGGTGGTGGTGTCTTCTAGCAGTTTACTCTCCACTGACAACACATGGGCTCTCAGCCAAGCATGCATGAGTATGGGGAATTTGGAAAGAGGTGGTGTCGGCCAAACAAGGGTTCAAGGGAGCAGGTTGTTGGTATAGGCCCGTGCCATAATCCAGCCCTGAACTGATGTAGTTGATTATTTTACACAAGAGTAAAGCCAAGTGGTTTTACAGGCCAAGTTACACAATATGCAAAAAAAAGTGCCCTGAATGAGATCTAAATTGTTAGCAAGGCGCAGGATTTGTGCTCTTTTGTATCATGTTATTTAAGTGCCCAAATTTAAAGGGGGGTGCTGGGTATATAGGCTGTTTTACTGTACAATGAAGAGTTGGCTTTCAATTCCTGACTTGTTTCAAGGTCTGAGTGCTGCCAGTCAATAGGCACGTTCTTGTTTACATCTAGAAGCAAGTGGCATACATGCCATGGAGACAGACCATGCCACTGCTGTTGGGCCCACGGTAGGGGGTGGAGGCAGCACTGGACTCCTTCCTGACATCCATGGTATTTTCATACTGCCGTCACTAGGGGGAGCTCGGTGCAAGAGAATTAACTGTATGAAATTCTTGTACACGGAGCTCCTCCTAGTGGTGGCTTCAGTAAAGGGAAGCAGGGGATTTATAGCTGTATGGGGGAGATATATCAGTGTATTTATGTCAGTTCTCTGGTGAAAATGCATTGAGAAATATGGTGCAATAAATGTGTACCATATATATTAAGCACCTGCTCTGCTTTTTCCAACATTCTGCCATTAAAAATAAAATAAAAATTGGAAATTTGTTAGAAATCGTACAAAACTGAGTGTAATATACTGCACTGTAATTGTAATGAGCCACATGCTGCACTGACAGCCCAGAGGAACTGCTATTGTACATGGGTGTACATGTCTGCAAACAGTGTATGATCAGACATACAGCCTAAGGCCCCATTCACACGACTGTATTTTTGCTCCCATTCATTTTTGGACCCATTCATTTCAGTGGGGCTTGCAAAAAAATGCTGACAGCACACAGTCTGCTGTCCGCATCCGAATGTCCCTTCCGCAGCCCCACAAGAAAGATTAAACATGTCCTATTCTTGTCCATTATGTGTGTGCAAAAAAAACGAAAACAGATGCAACATGGACATCATCCGTTTTGTGGACTGCAGAAATACATGCGGTCATGTGAATGCACCTTTATACTGGTCATCTTGTTTTTGTGATTTTGCAGCTTTTTATACATGAGCTACTTGTTCACTTAATCTTGTCATTGACTCTAGCCACACAAGCTAATATTGCACTCATTGTTTTATTTGCATGTATTAGGCTCCATTCACATTAGGATCAGACCTTCAGTTTTCGAAATGAGTGACAACCTCTTAATTTCTTTCCGTACAACTGGGTGCTTTATGGAAGATGAAATAGGTTAGGTCAGGCATGCTCAACCTGCGGCCCTCCAGCTGTTGTAAAACTACAACTCCCACAATTCCCTGCTGTAGGCTGATAGCTGTAGGCTGTTCAGGCATGCTGGGAGTTGTAGTTTTGCAGCAGCTGGAGGGCCGCAGGTTTAGCATGCCTGGGTTAGGTTAATTGAGGGTGTGCAATCCTTGCTATCCGCATGACCAGTAATAATGAGATGGCTCTGCTTAACCTGTTCCAATCTATACAGCAAAGCTAATACATGATCTGCACTGGAAGTGTCAGCTAATTGTGACTGTTCTGGTGGCCAGTGTGAAAATGGGAATGTGTCAGCAGAAAATGACCTATTGTTTAAATCATATTTGTATGTTAAACGCTTAAAGGGGTTATCCGAGTTATGAAAAAAAATATAGCACTGAATATCTGAGCTAAGCAAGTTTTATGCAAATAAATAAATAAATATATATATATATATATATATATATATATATATTATTTTTTTTTTTTTCCTCATTTCCCTGGTTCTTTTCTGGCCCTTTGTTTACATGCAATAAAAACAATCTCTGCCCCTCCCCCTGCTCTGCTAAGTAAATACAAGAGCATGTCTGCCTGCTGGGAGAATCAGCAGCATGTTGTATGTGTAGGACTACAAGTCCCAGCTGTATAATGACACTGCTAAGGGAGGGGATACAAGAGCTGCCCTGAGTGCTGGGAGAAAACAGCAACTTGTACGTGTAGAACTACAAGTTCCACTTATATAATGACCCTGCTAATACACACAGGATCTTCCCTCTACCTGCAATGCTCTGCAGAACTTCTCTTTCAGCTCCTGGTCCCAGCATTTGTCTCCTCACTGCCTGCAGCTACACAGTAAACACTTCAGCCCTGAGTCTGTGCAGCTGAAGGGGTTAAGATTCCTAGGATAGAGCACACAGCCGGCATTGATGGGGGCGTGGCCAGCACAGTGATGGGTGGCGTGGCCAGCACAGTGATGGGTGGCGTGGCCAGCACAGTGATGGGTGGCGTGGCCAGCACAGTGATGGGTGGCGTGGCCAGCACAGTGATGGGTGGCGTGGCCAGCACAGTGACGTTTCGTTTACAGGCTTGTAAACGACCTTTATCAGAGCAGGGAGAGAAGCTGACATCACAGGTCATGTGACCCTCAGTGAATTTCTGAGAAACCAGCCACTGGAGATAAAGTGAGTGAATTGGAAAGCTGTTACATTTGCCCAGTTAGGAACATAGAAAGAACAAAAAAATAACTCGGATAACCCCTTTAACTTTCTGTGTCAATATCCATTTAAAAAAAAAATAATTTAATCCTGCATTTTTCGCACTGGTCACTAAGCATAATAAGTCGCCACTTCTTGAGGCTGTATTAGAGATTGTCTGCCAGATGATCGCTATCGAGCGTTCGTAGTAATGCTCGTTAGCGATGATCTGGCAGTGTAATACTGCCACCTATTACCAACGAACGAGCAAATCGGGTAATTGGAATCTTTCAACAGGTTTAAAAATCGTTTGCAGGTGGCAGATAATGCTGAGTAATCATGATCTGCTGTGGGCAAACGATGATTCATTATAGGGAAGAGCGATGGCATAACGATTGCTCCTTACTATACTGTGGAGGAGATCACTGCATGTAATAGCAGTGGTCTCCTCCGCTAACATCCAGGCGATTGCCGGGGAAGAACACTTCCCTCCCCACAATTGCCTGCCTGATTGTAATATCAGGATTACAATGACATATCACCTATATATATACATAAGACAGGATCCACCATTCACAATAGATGATATCACAGCTTATCTACTCCCTCCTGACCTCTGCACAGGTCACAGAGCATGCCCAGAAAACTCTCCCATAGAAATCAATGAGTCACCTCCTGTCCGTTGTGTCTATGGCCCATGGCTGCTGTAAAGCAATTCTCTAAATGCTGTTAACAGCTCAGGCAAGATGGCCGCCCTAATAATCATGTTCAGGAAATGGAATAAAAAAATCGGAAATCAGAAAATTAGTAAAGATGGATATGTGTCGCTATCTGCTTTTAACTGGCCGAAAAAAAATTCGGACACACATTCCCTTTAAAGTCATTTGCTTCTTACATTGCCTTGGTTTTTGCTGCTCTTTAGTATACGTATTTCAAAATAAAATGAACTGCGATGCCTCTGTCGTCCATGGATGTGGCTTTGTAATTATTACAACATTCATAATCTACATGTTAATGTCCCCCGCCGAATATAGCACTGTCTTTTCTATTCTTTGTCAGAATTTATTTTCATTTAATTTTCACTTTGGGTTGAAATTAAGTCAACTATTTCTTTTCCGTAGGATGAGCGAGATGATTGCACAATAGGACGCTTTCAGACTTCGTGTCAGAGTCATTTCTGGTCTATAGGAATCACTGCCAGGTGCTTTTTAGGCAGAAGAAAACTCATCAGCTATAGTAGTCTATTAATGTACAGTAACGGAAGATTGTCTAAGGTTTGAGGCTGTTAATTCACTCTGTGGTTGATGGTTCCCAGCCCCCGCCTGATGTCACATTGAGACAGCTGCTTCAATCACCCATTCTATAAGGAGATTGCCCCTCTGGGCTACCTTTGCCCTTTCACCCCATGTTTTTCATTTTCAATTTTTTGAAGCGGTTTGTCACCATTTTCTACTTTGTCGGAGCTGATGCATTAACCTGAATAAGACAAGCTGAGGGAAATTTTCTTTATCTTTAATGCATTGTGCATTTATTTTTTCCCCCCAAAATGTTAATGTAACTCCTTTGGTTAACTCCTTAGCCTCTAGCCTTTCTTTTTTTTTTAATCTCCTTAATGTTTTTGTGCTAAGAAATATGGCGGTTTCAGGGGATAATACAAGTAGATATCAAAGAGACACCTCCTTAAACCTTTATGGTGCCATCCTAGCTCTGGTTTGGCTCATCCCCTTCATATGGGTGCTGGGATCCTGTGTATGGCCCACACGGTCTACCAGTAAGGAAACTTCATCAGGATTCTCATGCCAAGCAGTGGACCCTCAGTTGAGCCATGACAAGTGTTTGATGCTGTCAGCCAGCACCGTTATGGGGCCAATTTTATTTCTTTCATCTGAACTCCCGCTCTGCAGTGTACACACCTGTCATATGCCTGAAACCAGAAGATTTGAAGGGTCCAGGCTAGGGGTGTGCAACATTTTTGGGTTGCGGGCCACATTTTCATACTAAACCAATGACAAGGCCGAAAATAAAATTTAAAGGGCTACGAACAACTGAAATACTGTATTTAGGGCATAGTTAACATACAGTATATACTATAAATGTCTTGTTACAGTTTCAGGATTCCCATCTAATGGGAGAAATACATGAAAAATACATGTGAGCAGCCACAAGACCTAGACATACACGTCTGTTACAGATGGTTGGGGGCCACACAGAATGGTATCATGGGCCGCAGGCTGTGCTACAGATGTTGATTTATGCTCCAGGCAGGTCATCAATATCAGATTGACAGGGGGTCTGATTCCCAGCAACCCCACCGATCAGCTGTTTTGAAGGGGGCTGCGCTAGTGCAAGCTCTGCATCCACTTCACTGTTTACCTGCGCGCCGTCTATGTTGTAGTGGTGGTGCGGTGTAATTACATTTGTTCGTCTCGTGAAAGTGAGATGAGGCTGTAATTACACTGCAACCTGACTATAACATGGACAGCACACAAATGCCATGGTCCCTTCAAAACAGCTAATCGGTGAGCTTCTGGGAGTCGGGCCCCCATCAATATGACCCTTCAAGTGGCTGGTCAGTGACATTGTGAGAGTCAGCCTCCCACCAATATGATATTGATGCCCAGTTCTGAGGATAGGTCATCAAAATGTGTAGCTCAACCAACCCCTTCAAACACCGATATTGTCACTAGAGGGTAAGAGGTCAAGAGAACCCACTGGACAGTAGACCTTTCCCGGTTGGATTGGGTATACCTTTTTTTTTTTTTTTTTTATGAATATGCCAGGTAACATAGTTTATAATTCCAAAAAAAGACATCTTTCCATCCAGTTCGGCCTGTTATCCTGCAAGTTGATCCAGAGGAAGGCAAAAAAAAAAACTGTGAGGTAGAAGCCAATTTTCCCTACTTAAGGGGTGAAAATTCCTTCCCGACTCCAATCAGGCATCAAAATAACTCCCTGGATCAACGACCCCTTTCTAGTAGCTATAGCCTGTAATATTATTACACTCCAGAAATACATCCAGGCCCCTCTTGAATTCCTTTATTGTACTCACCATCACCACCTCCTCAGGCAGAGCGTTCCATAGTCTCACTGCTCTTACCGTAAAGAACCCTTTTCTATGTTTGTGTACAAACCTTCTTTCCTCCAGACGCAGAGGATGTCCCCTCGTCACAGTCACAGTCCTGGGGATAAATAGATGATGGGAGAGATCTCTGTACTGACCCCTGATATATTTATACATAGTTATTAGATCTCCCCTCAGTCGTCTTTTTTTTAAAAGTGAATAACCCTAATTTTTATAATCTTTCAGGGTACTGTAGTTGCCCCATTCCAGTTATTACTTTAGTTGCCCTCCTCTGGACCCTCTCTAGCTCTGCTATGTCTGCCTTGTTTACAGGAGCCCAGAACTGTACACAGTACTCCATGTGTGGTCTGACTAGTGATTTGTAAAGTGGTAGGACTATGTTCTCATCACGGGCATCTATGCCCCTTCTGATGCAACCCATTATCTTATTGGCCTTGGCAGCAGCTGCCTGACACTGGTTTTTGCAGCTTAGTTTGCTGTTTATTAAAATTTCTAGGTCCTTTTTCATGTCAGTGTTACCCAGTGTTTTACCATTTAGTATGTACGGGTGACTTGCATTATTTCTTCCCATGTGCATAACCTTACATTTGTCAGAGTCAAACCTCATCTGCCACTTCTCTGCCCAAGCCTCCAGTCTATCCATATCCCTCTGTAGTAGTATACTGTCCTCTGTAGTATATATACAGTATACTGTCCTCTTCAGTGTTAATTACTTTACACAGTTTAGTGTCATCTGCAAAAAATCATATTTTACTGTGCAAGCCTTCTACAAGATCATTAATAAATATATTGAAGAGAATAGAGCCCAATACTGACCCCTGAGGTACTCCACTAGTGACAGTTAGTACCTCAGGTCATAGCTTTACCTACAAGACTATTGTAATTGTTCAGTTTAACTTGAATTGTCTGTTGATAACAGAAGTATCAAAGACAGAACTTCCATCAAAGATTTTTTATTTAATTTTTAGGGGAAAAGGGTGGATAGTTTTCTGGATATAAGTTTTTGAAGTCACTCCATGTATTCCATTCCATTACCTGTCCTGGCTCTTTATCTTCCTCTTTGCTCGGACGTTTAGCACGATAAACATCCCCATTTAACTCTCTCACTCAGACCATCCCTCTGACCAGAGATGGAACGTTCTGAGTGACTCAATTACAGCAGTACATATTACACTTATAAGTACAATGCTTTTCTGTGGGTATATTTTTCTAGGCCTGTCAAGAGTACCATAGAGCTATCATACCGTTATCCCAGTTCTACACCAACCAGAATCGTGAGAATTACTCTTTATATAACTTCTTCCCCGGACAGCAGCAGTTTACTGACAGTGGGTTCCCAATCTAGTTTTATCTGTGCCGAGTGCTACAGAAGGACAATAATTTGTGTTTCATTTTTTGGTGGCATAGTACTACTGAAATTAAAAAGAAATAAAAAAAAACAGCCAATATTAAATAATAAAAAAATACACTATTCCACTATATGATGTAAGTGTCTCTTTGTGGAGCAGCACCCATAGACCTGCGTCTAATATGTCGGTTCGTAATATCGCCACACGTGCACCTGCACATTTATTCTACTTGGTTATGAGGTGCTAACTAAGGGTGTATTCACCCGAAAGTAAAAAACGGCTACTTATGCAGCCAGTTTAACTATCCTATGTGAGGCAATGGGGGCGCCATCCTATTCTGCCATGGGGCCCTATGAATTATAGTTATCCCCCTGACAATAGAACATGTCCTATTCTTGTCTCTATTGTGGATGAGAATAGACCTTTCCCCTGACGGGCGGGACAAAAATAAGGAAGGTATCTGTATTTTGCGGACAAAACATTTGATATGTTTTACTTGCAAGGGAGCCTTAGGGCTCATGCACAATAACGTATTTTCTTTCAGTGTCCGTTCCTTTTTTTTGCGGACTGTATGCGGAACAATTCATTTCAACGGGTCCGCAAAAAAAAAAAAACTGAAGTTACTCCGAGAGCATTACTTTTCCGTATGTCCGTATTTCCGTTCCACAAAAAAATAGAACATGTCCTATCGTTGTCCGTATCACGTACAAGGATAGTACTGTTCTATTAGCGGCCAACTGTTCCATTCCACAAAATACTGCGGACCGCAGAATACATACGGTCGTGTGCATGAGCCCTTATCCAGCAAACTGGGTGCTCACCAGTGTATTGTGGCTGGTGTTGGCGGTGCCCATGAAAATGCCTTTCACTTTAATTATGTTAGATCATCTGCATTATGCATCTGCCATTGTAATCTGTGTGAATTCAGTTATGGTATTGAAAGGATAATGATGTTAAGGGATCAAAAGGTTGAGGATTTTATTAATGACATAAACGTCCCATGTGATTTAATTAATGAGGAAATGTATGGATTACCTTTGTTTTGCATAACCTTTTTGATATACAAAGTGGCATAATGTAATAAAGCTAATTTTATAATTGGATGCATGCTGGAAATTGGAATTCTATTTTGCTGTGCTAAAAGGTTTAATAGGACAGGCATTATTCTTACCGAATTGTAATTTTGTAAAGTTGAACTGTGAAATATGCATATTTTGAAATGCACTTTGGCATTGTTCGAGGCACAGAGGCACTTCATAAAATTAAGTTGTTTTTGGTGCTTACCTAAGATTATAAATCATGATAATATGGAGGCGGCCATTTAGATCACTATAGCGCTTTGTGTGCGTTCGCCTTCTCTATTGTGTGATCTATGGCTCGGAAACTTGTGTATTTAGATTGCTTAAATCCTGCAATCTGTTATTCCTGTCTAATGAAGTACACAATAAGTTTTATCACGCCGCTGTATGCCGGCAAATAAATGAGCGTAAAACCAGCGTTCATCCTGCAGCAAATTACAGGACATTGACTCAAAGAGAGCTATTTTTATTGCCAATAATGGCGTGTCATCACGATGGGTCGTGGCATTGTCTGCTTATGTCGTTTGTTAATATCTTTGATAGAAGCACAATCTGTAAATATCGTATGTAATCTAAAAAAAAGTGGATGGTTTTCTGGATATCCTTTTTTGAAGTCACTCCATGTGTTCTACTTCCTTTCCTGGCTCTTTAACTTCCCCCTTGCTTTGAGTTTTGGCATGGTAAACGGTCTCCCTTAAAGGGGTTAGAAAAACATGGCCACTTTCTTCTAAAAACACCACCCCTGTCCATGGGTTGTCTGGTATTGCAGCTCTGCTGCATTGGCGTCAATGGGGCAGAGCTGCAATACCGCCCACAACCTGTAGAAGGGTGGTGCTGTTTTTGGAAAAAATCTGTAATGCTTTTCTTATCCTGGACAACCCCTTTAACTCTATCAATCAGACCATCACTATGACCAGAGAGAGCCTCCCTATAGTGACTCAATTAGAGCGTCGCACATTACACTTAGCAATGCAATTTCAGCATCTTTATCTGGACCTTTCAAGTGACCAATAGACCTGCCATACCGTCATTCCAGTTCTACGCCTACTATTATCTTGAGGATAACACTTCAGATAACCCCTTCCTCCTATAGCACCATTAACCTGACAATGGACTACCTATCTATATAGGAGGTTCTATCATTGGTGTTGCGTGCTACAGAAAGACAATATTTTGTTTAATTTTCAGTGGTATACTACTGCCAAAATGAAAAGGAAAAATAACAAAAAGTAGTAAAATTATTTTCTATAAATAGAAAAAGGACCTTTTATCAAAAACCTTATTTAAAATATAATTTCTTAAGCTGTCCTTAAACGTTGCTTGCTCAACCAAGTATGCTCGTGTATAGGGTGTCAGGAAAGAGAGAGAGAGCTGACAGCAGAATGAGGGTCCGGTTGACAGCCGTCCAATGTGTATGGTCAGCTTAAGTGGCATTTTTTTGAAACATGCGACGAATTAACTAATAAACCAAAAAGTCTGCAGCCAGTATTTTGTCCATTACGAATAAACATAATTCCGTGACACTTACCGTTTTGTAAAGATCACTTCTCAGCAGTCATCTCATTATCATCACAGGTGAGATTAAAATAAATGGTAAACCATCTCTATTAAGGTATATTCACACATCACATCTGTTGTAGATGTTTCTGTGAGAGCTTTCCATAGAGCTAAACGGGATACTGCTGCCACGTGTTCCTGCATTTCTGCAAGCTCTTTTTGGACGAATGGGGAAGTAGCAGCAATTTCTGGCCTCTTGCAAATATAGCCCTAAAAAGTTGGAAGCAGATAATGAAGGATCCACCATTGACAATAGGTAATAGGCAAAGAGTAAACCAAAGCTAACCCCCCCCCCCCCCCCCACATGATGTTGACCTATGCGCAGCTCCCAGAGCATGCATACAACACTGCGCTGTAGACATGAGTCATATGCAGACCCCAGTTATGGTTGTGTGATGGCCACAAATCTCTGCACTGCTGAGAACAGAGCATCAGCTTAGTCAAGATGAGGAGCCAACAACCACAATGGTTGTAACCTGTTGCTCATTTAAAAAAAATAAAAAAAATCTCTACCCACTGTTCCAACATTTCCACGCCACTGCCCTATTCCCCACTTGGCCGGAAGTGGCTTAATCCCATGACCAATGCATCAAATAACTGACACCATAGGGCTCTCTGCTCACTTTAGTTTTTTTTTTCTGGAAATAGGTGCGGGTCCTAAAGGTGGGACCAGCACCTATCTGACATTGATGACTTATCCTAGCGATGCGACAACAATGTCTCATGACACAACCTCGTTTAAGTCTTTATTTTTTTTTTTTCACCAAGACTTAATCAAGAAGAAGCTAGGAGGTCAGGATCCCGAGGTAACTAACGGAAAAGACGGTAGGTTACAAAATTAAACAAGTCAACGTTCGATGGCATCTGCAAATTAACGCCTCAACTGAAAAAAAAGACATCCGTCATTGTCACGGTATCTGTTCAGAGTAGTGCCTTTGCGCCTGCACAGGGCTAATTTGTTTTTTCTTCGTTAGGTATGTCCTTGAGAGGGCCCCTCATCTCGTCCCGGCGCGCCTCGTCTAGTGTTCTGGGGGTGCACTCTTGTCGGACTGCACTTAATCGTTGTTTTCCTGATTCACTAATTTAACGGGTTTATTAATGTAGCGGAATTTATTATGGCGTAGCTATGGCTATTATTAAGTTGCCATTGTGGAAGAATAAAATACATTTCGCCTGTCAAGACGGCTTGTCTTGTGCATTGGCAGACAAGAAAACATTTATTTTGCCTCCTAATTAGAGGGGCAGCAATCACAAACTTTGACAGAGTTCAGCTCTTCAATGCATTGTCTGCCAGCTTCCATAGAGCAGGCTTTATAAAATTCTCTTTAATTCAGGAGCAGAATATCATTAACTTTGTAAGTGGATGAATACAATGGACAAGCAATTTAATTAACTTCTAACATTGGATGTTGGACGGCAGACAAAATGAAATTATGCACATATTTCTCATAGAGGCAGTCAACCTTGAAAGGGGCTTGATTGTGGTGGGTCAGACAGGGGAACAACTTTGTCCAATTATTTCATGTTTAGCTTGGGCATATGAAATTTAGAATACGGTGCTTTGTAAATCAATCATCTCTCATTTTGAGGCAGTTACAAGGGTTTCTACATGGGGGCCGAGCCCGATCTGAATGACATGCTAACTATTTTTATCACATAGGATACAAGTGCCCCTAGATGTAAAATGACATGAGGCTTGCTGTCTTCCCTCCTCCTTATCTTTCCATCTTGGTCCTCTTTGAGAGGCACTTGTCCAAGTGCACGCACATTTTAATAGCTGAATTGCTTCTTATTCTTAGCGTAGCTTGTCACTCAGGCCTCTGGTGTATGTCAAAGTCCGTATGGCCTCCGTTCACAATGTTTATAGGACCTCCAACAGAACATGTTCTCTTATTCGGCAGGTAGTGATATTTTTGAACCTGGCATTCAGAAGTATGAGATGGTGATAGTGGTCATATTGCTGCAGGTGAAGGTCATTTGATGGATGTCACATCCAGCAGATGGACATATTACCCACAGCTTTCAGCGCTACCCATACTCTACAGGCCCTCCTAACCAGACTTGATAGGATCCATGGGCAATGTGGTAATTGTTTCAGATGGTCAACCCTTACCCAATGCTATGTAGGTAATATATAGGCAATTTTGGGGAGGAGTTATATATTGGCAATCACCTTTTGTTGCTCTATTCAGCTCTGCACTGTACTTACCACCAATGAGAAAAAAAAAATATCTGAAAACATTTCCAGAAGGATCTCTTCAAACAGTAGTGTTACGGTGGGGATACACCGTACGATATTAGGGATGCGGGGCAGCAGCTAGGCCAGGATGCTCGGAGCAGGTCACCATCTAAAGCGTCCCTAATCCTCACCCTAACTCCTCACAGTATGAGGGGACCTGGATGGTAGGACGGCTCATACCCAGGATACCTAGGACCCTGATGATCCCTCACATAGGAGCAGGGGAGAGACAACCTGTTCTTCCAAGACACGGATGAACAGGAGTCTCAACCGGCCTAGTTGCAGAGAAACGCCAAGTGGAACAGCAGGTAAGTATCCAGTGGCGTGGATAACCACTAAACCAGGAAGGCATGGTAACTTACCTGCTGCAGCTGCTGGACGGCACAACAGAAGACCACACAAAGGTGAACTGGAACCCATACAAACATACTGCAATCCAAACACCAAACGGATGCAGTACATACTGACACACAGGAACCAGCACTCCAGCAACAGCTCACAGACTTGACTTTTGGTTCACCCCTTCGGTAAAGGATGGAAGATGGAACTACCAGACAAGGAGCATAACTCCAGCACACACCAAGGCTGGAGCACAACTGACTCCTGGCCATAAGCCACAGGTATAAGAAGCACCTAGTGACCACACCCAGCAAGGTAGTTAGCCCCTCCAGCACCAGACAGAGGAGGAACCAGGAGAAGGGGAGCAATGCACACACATGCAGCTAACCACGTGTTGCCCCTGGCAACCGACATATACGGCAAACTTGTCACAGCGCACAACACCAGGGCCATGACAAGTAGTTGCCAAAAGTGAGCTTTTGGTATGTGAGGCTGATGATACACTGTTCTATGTAAAGACACCTGTTGTATGTGGCATACATCCGAGCCTTCCCTTCCCTGTATTGGAAGGCTGAATGGAATGGCTTAGAAAATAACTTTGTGTTCAAATCCATTTTTTATGTTAAACTTGTTTTGTAGTATTTTTTTTTTTTCTTTTTTTTTTTTTTTTTCTTTTCACTATCAGTATCTTAAAAAAAAAAAAATCCTAAAAGGATGTAGTTTTCAAACTGGCTATTAGGCCTAACAATGTCAAGACTTCAAATTCTTTGAGAGCGGCCACATGGGCCATAAACACAATGGAAGGGATGGCTCCTTCTATAGGAGAGTTTTCTAGGCATGCTCTGTGACCTGTGCAGAGGTCAGGAGGGAGCTGGTAAATGGTGGATCATGTGTTATCTTTACAGAGGTGTTATCTGTCACTATCATTCTACCTGTGATTATAAAGAGATGTCTACTGTGTAGAATAGAAAGTCCGGACATATTTTAGACCTAGTGGCCAGTGTGAGAACTAGTGATGTGTATTTTAGAAAAGCCTTTGATACACTGCCACATAATGAGGAAAAAAGTAAAATTACTGAAGATTGGACTTAATCCCTGGATAGTCCAGTGGATCTATAGTTGGCAGTTGGATAGATATCAGAGTATTGTTTTTAATTGGGTACATTCTGAGGAGAAATGTCACAAGTGGTGTACCTTAAGGATCCGTCCTGGGTCCTATCCCTTTTAATATCTTTGTAGGTGACATAGGAGAGGGTTTGGTAGGTATGGTTTCTTCTTTTGACAAAGTGTGTAATAGGGTTGATTTTCCTAGGGGGGGGGGGGGGGGGGGGGGGTGTAACATGGAAAAAGATTCACTAGATAATTGGTCCAAACAATGGAAAATGCAGTTCAATGTTTCCAAATGTAAAATAATGCACTTTAGGGAGAAGGAACTTCGTCTGAATATCGTATAGCCAGCTCTGTGTTAGCAAGGACTTCAGAAAAGAAGGATATGGGTGTCCTGAGAGCTTTAAAATGAGTGCACAGTGTGGGCAGGCAGCAGGGAAAGCAAGTGGTATAACCAGTAAGAAGAGAGAGATTGGGATCCCACTGTATAGAGCGCTAGTGAGACCACATCTGGAATACTGTGTCCAGTTCTGGAAATCCCACCTACAAAAAGCCATAGATAAAATGGAACGGTTGCGGAGACTGGCAACACAAATGGAGCAGGGACTTAAACTACCTTAATATGGACTCCGCCTTACTGTAAAATGTATGCCCTTCGTGGAGGTCTTTCCAAAGTTTCTGCAAATACCACAAGATTTACTTTCTCACTTCTATCATGTCACTCCGTTTATTGGCATAAATTACTGTATCAAAGTACAAAGCTGAACTCTGCTTCATTAATGAGGTTCGAAGCCGAGTTCGGCTAAGTATTTTAATACAGTAATTTATGCCAGTAAACAAATTGACGTGATAGAAGTGAGACAAAGTTAGTTTGCTCTATTTTCAGAAACTTCAGAAAGACCTCTGCGGAGGACATACATTTTACAGTAAGACAGCGCTCCTATTATTAACGTTTTTAAACTAATCTGATTTAGTTTTCGCTAAAACCTAGTCTTGAGCATAAAACATACCAGGATAGACTTTAGGGGGTCATTTATTAAGACCAGCGTTTTAGATCCCGGTCTTAATAACCCCTATAGCTGGCGACCTCTACATAACTTTGGCGCATCCAGTGCCAGTCTAAATGTAAGCCAGCTTTCTAGCTATATTACATTTAGACCATTTTCTACACAAAACGGGCATAGAAAATGATGAATGAGACGGGCCTGACAGCCCTTACCTGCCCACTCCACGCCCACTTATTTAGACTTGGCGTGAGCAGGGAAAAGTCGCAGATTGCTGCGCAAATTACCTTTGCGTCGCTATCTGGGCCAAAAATACACCTAATCTAGTCGTATTTTGGGATATTAAATGACCCCTTAATCTGTATAGCCTTGAGGAAAGAGGGATATTATCGAAACCTTTAAAAGGTTTAAATAAGGTTCAGGAGGGAAGTGGTCTGAATAAGGCTACTTTCACACTGGCGTTTTGGCTTTCCGTTTGAGATCCGTTCAGGGCTCTCACCAGCGGTCCAAAACGAATCAGTTTTGCCCTAATGCATTCTGAATGGAAAAGGATCCGCTCAAAATGCATAAGTTTGCCTCCGATCAGTCTCCATTCCACTCTGGAGGCGGACACCAAAACGCTGCTTGCAGCAGATCCGTCCTACCACACAATGTAAGTCAATGGGGACGGATACGGAAACGTATCAGTCACCCATTAACTTTCAATGGAGTTCATGACTGATCCGTCTTGGCTATGTTACAGATGATACAAACGGATCCGTTCATGACGGATGCATGCGGTTGTATCATTGTAACGGGTCTGTTTTTGCCGATCCATGATGGATCCACCCAAAACGCGAGTGTGAAAGTAGCCTAAGAAGCTAAACACAAGAACAAGGAGACACAATCTGAAATTGGCTGGGGGTAAGCGATATCAGGAAATATTATTTTACTGAAAGTGGTTGAAGCTTGGAACAAACTTCCAGTAGAGGTGGTTGGGAAATCTACAGTAAGTGATGCCTGGCATAAACACACATCTATCCTATGATAAAAAAAAGAAATAATGTAAGGGCAGACTAGATGGACCAGGTGGTCTTTTTTATTCTTTGTTTCTATATACAGTGCTGCCCATAATTATTCATACCACTGGCAAATTTTGACTGTTACTTTTATTCAACCAGCAAGTAATTTTTTGAGAGAAAATCACATAGGTGTCTCCCAAAAGATAATAAGACGATGTGGAAAACAAACATCTCAGCTTTTATTTACATTTGAGCAAAAAATACAAGATGTTCCGCACTGTGGAAAATCTCAGAGGACGTGGTCAGAAGCCAAAAGTGACACCTGTGCTGGCCAGGAGGATAGTTAGAGAGGTTAAAGAGAATCCAAGGATCACCACCACGGCCATCCTGGTGAATCTGGGCTCCGCTGGTGGCAATGTCTCAAGGCAGACAATCCAACGGACACTGCACACTGCAGACCAAGGAGGACGCCACTTCTCCAGACCAGGCACACAAAAGCTCGCTTGGCCTTTGCAAAAGCTCATCTGGACAAAGAAGACGACTTCTGGTCTTCTGTGTTATGGTCAGATGAAACAAAAATTGAATTGTTTGGTCACAATGAGGTTTCCTTCATTTGGCGTAAGAGAAGCCTTCAACCCAAAGAACACCATCCCCACTGTCAAACATGGTGGTGGGAACCTAATGCTTTGGGGGTGTTTTTCAGCCAATGGACCAGGGAACCGAATCACAGTAAACGGCACCATGAAAAAAAAGCAATACATGAGGATTCTCAACGACAGCATCAGGCAGTCTGCAGAGAAACCTAGCCTTGGGCACCAGTGGACATTTCAGCATGACAATGACCCAAAACACCCAGCAAAAGTGGTGAAAAAATGGTTAGCGGACAACAACATTAACGTTTTGGAGTGGCCCAGCCAGAGTCCAGACTTGAATCCAATTGAGAATCTGTGGAGGAAGCTAAAGATCAGGGTGATGGCAAGAAGACCCTCCAACCTGAAAGATTTGGAGCTCATTGCTAAAGATGAATGGGCAAAAATACCTGTGGAGACATGCAAAAAGCTGGTCTGCAATTATAGGAAGCAGTTATAGCTTTTCTACTAATTATTGCGAAGGGTATGAATAATTTTGAACTGGACACTTTTTGCTCAAATGTAAATGCTGAGAAATGTTTGTTTTCCCCGCAATAATAAATCGTCTTATTATCTTTTGGGAGACACCAATGTCATTTCCCGTCAAAAAATTACTTGCTGGTTGAATAAAAGTAACTTAGTCAAAATTTGCCAGGGGTATGAATAATTATGGGCAGCACTGTGTATATATAGCATAAAAACGTGACTTAAATAATAGGTCTTTTTGTTATGACACATTCCCTTTAAGGCATTATTAGCATTTCAGGCAACACATATTGCTGTTTGATAAATACTGTAGATATAATCATCTGTTCTGCACTCATGAGGATCAAGAACTCCAGTTGGGCTGTGGATACTGAGTTCAGAAAAGACTTGATTTGAATGAGGGCTCAGGAACACTCGGCGAGTGCTGTCATTTTCCTAGCTAAAGACAAAACAAGCTCATGGGCTTTCTATGGATCCATCTTCAGCTAGTGCAGAGGAACAGCACTTGGTTTCTGTCCCTTCATTTCAAGAATCAGTAGAGGTCTCAACACCCAGACCCCCCCCCCCCCCCCCACAAATCGATCAAAACTTTGTCCGAAGTCTTCCAGCCTGGATGACTACCACATTTTCAGCAGACAAGTCTGCCATTGGCCACTGCGAGCTAATTTTTCAAACAATGGTCAGCTGAAATTGTTGAAATGGTCTATTTCATCCAAGGTTGATCTCGTGTGTATGTTCAGAATTAATCCCAAGGTGTGATCCAGAGCTGACTTTATTATGTTAACAATAACCAGTTATTTATATCTTTATTGCGCCTTGTTATTCACATAGTGATGAAAAGCTTTTCAGTAGAGCTAAATGAATAATACAGATAAGCTCAACCCCTCCTGTTCCCGCTGATCATTGTCAGAGCATTGATTATGGGATAGGTCCAATTCCTGTATTTTCTCACTCCACTCCTTTCATTAGTAACCTATATTGCACATGTGTTGTGTCCCACCTAAAAAACATTAAAGAAATAGATTGACCACATATGGTCTTTCTCTTTTACTAACTTATGCATGTCGCTGTGTCAGAACCAAACACACAAAGCACAGCACAACAGTCATTTAATGATATGTACTTACTGATAAGTCTAATTCGGGAAATGATAAATTGTTACTCACCTAATTTGTTTGCAAATAAAAAGTGATTAAATATATACTAATAGCCGTTGATTTGTGTGCAGGACCTGTTTCTCCACCTATAATGACTAATAAGCTTTTGCTTTGCATTCATGGATAGTTGATAAAGTGCGTGGCAAGTATAGTTCACTAATATGTACTTTTTAGATATGTTCTGGCTCTCTATTACTAGAATGGGCAATAAGTGGAAATAGAATGATGTTTACAAGGGAGATGTCATGTAGCAAGCTTTCTTTTATTTGCCGATTGTTTTATAATATTACTTTGTATCCTTTTACATTTTTTTATTTTATGTAGCCTCTTTATCCATTTGATCTCTGGTGTTTGGTTAGCTGTGCTTCCTTTCTTTGTTTCTAGCACCATCTTAGGCTACTTTCACACTCGCGTTTTGTCTTTCCGTTTCTGAGATCTGTTCAGGGCTCTCACAAGCGATCCAAAATGGATCAGTTTTGCCCTAATGCATTCTGAATGGATAAGGATCCGCTTAGAATGCATCAGTTTGCCTCAGTTCTGTCTCCATTCCTGCTGCTTGCAGCGTTTTGGTGTCCGTCTGACGAAACTGAGCCAAATGGATCCGTTCTGACACGCAATGTAAGTCAATGGGGACGGATCTGTTTTCTCTGGCACAATAGAAAACGGATCCGTCCTCCATTGACCTTCAATGGTGTTCAAGACTGATCCGTCTTGGCTATGTTAAAGATAATACAAACGGATCCGTTCTGAACGGATGCAGACTGTTGTATTATCTGAACGGATCCGTCTGTGCAGATCCATGACTGATCCGCACCAAATGTGAAAGTAGCCTAAGACGTCCATAGACCCTGCTGTTCTTCTGGTTCAGTTTGCGATTTAGACAGGACAACGAGCAGTGTTTCATACTCGCCTATTTTCCAGGATTGTCTGGAATTGTCCTAAGATGGGAAACCAGGTTTCTTGCAGAGCAGACAAATCACCTGCAAAGGTAGCTTGAAGTTGCCACTAGGGGAGCTTGGACTGGCGGAAAATGTGTGTATGTGAGTAAGTACCTGGCTCAGAGATGGAAAACAGAGGGTGGTTATTAACGGTTAGATTGGGTCACGGTCACTAGTGGGGTGCCACAAGGGTCAGTATTGGGCCTTATTCTCCAATATATTAATGTATAAGGCTTGCACAGCAAAATAAAAAAAATTGCAGATGACACTAAACTGTGTAAAGTAATTAACACAGAAGATGACACTATACAGCTACAGATGGATCTGGATAGATTAGAGGCTTGGGCAGATAAGTGGCAGATGAGGTTTAACACTGACAAATGTAAAGTTATGCACATGGGAAGGAATAATGCAAGTCACCCGTACATACTAAATGGTAAAACACTGGGTAACACTGACCTGGAAAAGGACCTAGTGAACAGCAAACTAAGCAGTAAAAACCAGTGTCAGGCAGCTGCTGCCAAGGCCAATAAGATAATGGGTTGCATCAAAAGGGGCATAGATGCCCGTGATGAGAACATAGTCCTGCCACTTTACAAATCACTAGTCAGACCACACATGGAGGACTGTGTACAGTTCTGGGCTCCTGTGAACAAGGCAGACATAGCAGAGCTGGAGAGTGTTCAGAGGAGGGCAACTAAAGTAATAACTGGAATGTGTGGACTACAGTACCCTGAAAGATTATCAGAATTAGGGCTATTCAATTTAGATAAGACGACTGAGGGGAGATCTAATTACTATGTATAAATATATCAGGGGTCAGTACAGAGATCTCTCCCATCATCTATTTATACCCAGGACCCTGAGAAAAGAAGGTTTGTACACAAACATAGAAAAGGATTCTTTACGGTAAGAGCAGTGACTATGGAACTCTCTGCCTGAGGAGGTGGTGATGGTGAGTTCACTAAGAGTTGGAGGAGCCTCGATGTATTTCTGGAGGGTGGTAATATTACAGGTTATAGCTACTAGATTTCTGAAGAAGGGTTGTTGATCCAGGGAGTTATTCTGAAGGTAGGCCCTATGCTAACAGTGTTCATGAGGACCACTTTGCTGTAGGCATTGCTGGTGTTGTCTATGTTCCCCCCCACCCACTATTTATCGGAAAAACTCTACTGGCACTAAGTCTAGGTAACTTAGCCAACAACCTCCTGCGGACTAGTAATGTTGGCTATGCTGGCTGTCACCAAAGTTGCACAGAAATTGATTTCAAGGGAACCGATCATCTTCTTTGTTGCATATGTTAATTTCAACAGTGTCACCAATGAGCTAATATTACCACTATAAGCATGGCAGCCCAGGCTTGGTAAAGAGTCACGCTCGACTACAAAGAGTCCTAGTTATTCATAAGCACCAGCTCTCCCTGCCCACCTCCTGAAGATTGCTAGCTCTCTCCTTAGTTCTTTCCTTAGGACAGAACTGCCCATCATTAGGTGGGCCAGGAGAGCAAGAACTCATGAATGACCTTGACTCTTTCCAAGCCAAGGCTGCAATGGTTATACTGGTAGTCATCGGCGACCCTTTAATATTGGCAGAACACTGAAGTCGGTGTCTGTCACTAGTTTATGCTGCTCACGATGGTCTACTAATAGCTGGAGCTCCCCACCCATCATTTATGTAATTTCCAGCGGATATGCCATAAATGTCTATGGTGGGAAAACCCCTTCTAGGTAATAACAATTTTATATTAAAATGCAAATGTACTGATTAATTGTAGTCGTTCATCAAATCACATTTTTTTAAATCCCTTTTATGTATATTATTATAAAGGCTCATGCTATGATTTCCTTGCGTCTTTCCTTCCAAGACTTTTTCTAACGTAAACGACAACAACAACTGTTCCCTTGCCCTCCTCGGAAATGATGAAAACATATTGCCCGCTCTCCTCTTGTTTTCAGATAATTGCTACATAAATTATGTCTAATGGGAATGAGATGTCTGACAGTCACTAAGAACTGGCTGCGTGCAGCGTTTGGACGCTGTAAATGTAAATTTCGCACAAATCTGTTGCCTGCCGCCTGTTTTCCAATGTCTCATAATGGACTGCATCTCTCCTAATGGGAAAATAATGGGTGTTTCTGACAATCTGCTTTATAAATATGTAAACCATATATATTTTTTATTTTATTTTTTTTCCTCCTGAAGAATACAGACATGCAATCAATAATGTCAGATGTGACAGAAATCCTGTTGACACACACTTGGGTTGGAGGGACTGGTTAGAGATAAGGACTTCCTGTCAGCGCTGCCCCGACCTGATTAATATTCCATCTATGGCATGTCCATTAACAAATGGAATCATTGAACTGTATTGATAGAGCGGGTTAAACATTTCAAAAGTTCTGTTGAACTTTAACTTTCGATATTCATTCTAGCTAATTATAGATTTTATGACTGCATGAATTACGGCTTCTGTGTCATTATGGGCCATCGTTTTGACATATATTTATTTTAATATTCAGACTATCATATTAGCGCGCTCTCTTTTGCCCCCGGTTATGCATTAAATGTTTGTTCTGGGCAGAGAAGTAAATTTGGAGAGCTTGTCGGAGGAGATCTGTTTTTGATAGTGTATTGTAGCCTATTGTCAATACCCTTGGGAGGAAAGAAAGAGCCACCGATTGCTCTTGTTACATGACTAATGACATGCCGGAGATGCCTGACAAAAGGACTCGGGCGTCTGCTGTTTTGGATGCCAGCCCATTGGTGGTCATTAGCGGGGAAACCACGTGGCCGTTTTATTTTTGCAATATGCTCACAATTATGGGCTGTTTAATACATCAAGCGCGTGTCGCCTCCAAACAGGGCCGATCATTTATAAAGATCTGCCTGAAGTGGAGACGAGTTAGAGGACAAGTGGGGTTTGTTTTATATAATTTTTTTTAAACCATAGTTTTTATTGAGTAAACAAAAAAAAAAAGTAAAATTACTAAATGAAAGTTACAACTGGAATTGTACATGGTTACATACAGTACACATAGCAAACCTTTTGAAATTTCCAGTAGATATGTCAGAGTATGAAAATGTAGACCAGACAAAAATGACAGTGTATGTTACCTGTGTATAGGGGTCAGAGGGGAGTGAGAGGAGGGAAGGACAAGGGTATATTGTGTAGGGGGTTTGACATTATATGGTCTCACAGATACACGTATTTCAGCTATAAGAAAGAAAAAGGCTAGTAAATCAATATAGTTCTACTTTATAATGAAAGAATCATTTGGAATTCTAGATACAGCATTGTCTAGCCGAGCTTTCCATCTGTGGTGGAAAACTATTTTCTTGTTGTATGAGGATGCCCGGGGACAAGTGGAGCTTAAAGGCATTGGTTGGTTTGTAAAATTATTTCCCAATATCCTGTAATTTAATTTTTGTGTATGTCACACTGTAACTTACCCCCACCGTGCAGGTGTTGTCATCCTAAAATGAGTGTTCGATGGGACCTTGTTCTGGAGATGGGTGCGAGCACTAGAGGTGGTACTCCCAGTCATCAAATATTTGACACATCCTGTTCTTCCATGTAGTGGATCTACCCAGTAGTATCTAAATCAGGGATCATAAGATCTTGCTTATGCTCTTGATAAAGGGGACCTAACTGTAATCCCCGAAACGCGTCGAGCTTTTAATAAGAATAAAACAAGCATCCTTGGTTTGAAGTCCTCAAGTTTACTCATTGCGAGGACGGGGTGTGTATCCATCTTACAGGTAACCTCGGTGGGGGAGGTAAAGAGGACAGGTGTCTTGAGCTTTATCCTGTTCATCCTCCTCCCCGGTGAAGTAAGTCCCTTGACTTAAAGGGGTTATCCCATCTTAGACAATGGGGGCATATCGCTAGGATATGCCCCCATTGTCTGATAGGTGCGGGTCCCACCTCTGGGACCCGCACCTACAACGAGAACGGAGCCGGGGAGAGTTGTGGCTGGAGGACCACGGGTTTCCCAGGGTCCGTCCACCACCAGGCACAGCTCCCCGCCTCTTCCATTAAAGTGAATGGGAGCGCACCGCGCATGCGCGGCCAACGCTCCCATTCATTTCTATAGGGCCGACGGAAATAGCCGAGCCAGCGCTCGGCTATTTTCAGCGGCTCCATAGAAATGAACGGAGGGCGGCTGCGCATGCGCAGTGCGCCCTCCTCCACTTTCTCCGCTCTCCTTGTAGGTGCGGGTCCCAGCGGTGGGACCCGCACCTATCAGACAATGGGGGCATATCCTAGCGATATGCCCGCCTTGTCTAAGATGGGATAACCCCTTTAACTTGATTTTTAATTGTGGTTATGGCATGTTTTAATACAGCTTCCATATTTTAGTACTGGTATATCTGCAATTTGAGCCGTTTTAGTTCTTCTCTATATTTATATATCTACTTTCTTCATTACTGTTTACGTGCAATTGGCGCCTCACTATACCGTTATTTGTCTCCTTGCATGTGGCACACTACTAGTGTCCCCGTGTTTTCTTTTTTTAAGTGGGTAGCTACCTCGTACTGCAACTAGTAAATTACGAGTTAGTGTCTCGACGTTAATTTTAAGTTCTCCTTTGGCGCTCTACCTATCCCTTCTCCTCATTCCCTGCCCCATTTCCCTTTTCCATATATCCACTCCAATTTTTTCTATTATCTTTTACGTAAATCAGGGATCGGCAACCTTCAGCACTCCAGATGTTCTGAAACTACTCCATTCACTTCTATGGGAGTTGTGAGAACAGCCGAGCATATTTGCATGCTGGGAGTTGTAGTTTCACAGCAGCTGGAGTGCCGAAGGTTGCTGATCCCTGATCTAAATTGTGGGAAGACCTTTTTGAAGTCCTTAGGGAAATAATTGGTCTCCATGTTCTTTTAGACCTTGCAATTTTGTATTTCTCCAGTCAGAGTTGGTCCTTCATCTTATTCTCTAAGCTACAGGAGTGCCCATTGTCTCATCTTAGAAATCTTCCAAAGATGTTTTTGGAAGCGTTCACAATAATTATTATAAAACACTTTCCAACTTTCCAGAAATTCATTGTAAGGTGCAGAGACTGTATATAATGGTGATCTATCATAATCGTTTTCTAAGCATTGTTGTCCTCAATACCGGTATTTGCTTTTCTGCAGGAACCTACTTTAGATTCCCACCTAGGCTGTGTGTATCATATATATTATGTATCGTATGTTCTCTGGGGGATTGTCCACCACCTATGTATAACACTACTTAAACTCAATAAAAAAAAAATAATGAACAGGAAAAATAAAGGTAGTTGCCCAGGTCGCCATCAAATATTTCCATTGATTAATATATACCAGTATGTTTCCTTGGATTAGCTTGTATGTCAAGGAGATTGGTAGGACCTCATGTAGGTGCTTTTGACAAATCAGCAAATGTTTAATTTTAGGATGTGCAGCTTGTCATAAATTATGCAGGAGTCACTGAGCCAAGACCACTCTCTGCCAGCCGGGCATCTGTCACTACTTCAGTAAAAGGAAAAGAAGGAAAAAAAACTGTAGATATTATACTTGCCAGTCTATGGGGTAATGTCTAGGTCTAGGTGTTTATTAGCGCATACAAGTAAAAATCTAATGATTATGCATAGCAATACATTTAAATGTCATAATCTCCCCTTTTGTTACAATTTTTATGGGACAACCCCCTTTAATCTAAATCTTTTTTAAGTACTAGTTTAAGTTTTTGCTTACAAATACTCTGTAATAATAAGTAATTCAAAAAAATCTATCAAATGTTTTAAAAGAAATGTAATGAGGCAAAATAACATCTCGAGCACCACCCAGGGTGGATTTGATTTAAATCAAAATGATTTAAATCACGATTTAAATCGCTAGTCAGTAAGGCTTGATTTAAATCATAGTTTTCTACATAAAGACTAATTCTTGCTGGTATAACTTATAATATGCAAGTAGATGAAGATTTAAACAACTTTCATATTAGTTTGATTAGGTTGATTCTGCATTCATAGGTTTGTAGAAGTTAGGATTAAGGTATTTTTCTCAACTCTGTTCATGTTATAACATTTTTGCTGTGAAGAAGAGGCATGTGATCTCTGCTGAGTCAAATTCAGTTTTGAGAACTGCAAAAGTAAACCAAGCATCTGTGATAATATCTTGTAGGCAGAGAAACTGCCCAATAATCTTACAAAAACCTCTGGAAGAGCATGACATTGTGAATGGATTAATGGAATTTATTTACCAAAAAAATTACACATATAGAAACATAGAATGTGTCGGCAGATAAGAACCATTCGGCCCATCTAGTCTGCCCAATATACTGAATACTATGGCCCTATCTTATATAAAGGATGGCCTTATGCCTATCCCATGCATGCTTAAACCCCTTCACTGTATTTGCAGCTACCACTTCTGCAGGAAGGCTATTCCATGCATCCACTACTCTCTCAGTAAAGTAATACTTCCTGATATTACTTTTAAACCTTTGCCCCTCTAATTTAAAACTATGTCCTCTTGTAGAAGTTTTTCTTCTTTTAAATATTCTCTCCTCTTTTACCTTGTTGATTCCCTTTATGTATTTAAAAGTTTCTATCATATCCCCTCTGTCTCGTCTTTCTTCCAAGCTATACATGTTAAGGTCCTTTAACCTTTCCTGGTAAGTTTTATCCTGCAATCCATGTACCAGTTTAGTAGCTCTTCTCTGAACTCTCTCCAAAGTATCAATATCCTTCTGGAGATATAGTCTCCAGTACTGCGCACAATACTCCAAATGAGGTCTCACTAGTGCTCTGTAGAGCGGTATGAGCACCTCCCTCTTTCTACTGGTAATGCCTCTCCCTATACACCCCAGCATTCTGCTAGCATTTCCTGCTGCTCTATGACATGGTCTGCCTACCTTTAAGTCTTCTGAAATAATGACCCCTAAATCCCTTTCCTCAGATAATGAGGTTAGGACTGTATCACTGATTGTATATTCTGCTCTTGGGCTTTTATGCCCCAGGTGCATTATCTTACACTTATTAACATTAAATTTTAGTTGCCAGATTTTTGACCATACCTATAGTTTTCCTAAATCCTTTTCCATTTGGTGTATCCCTCCAGGAACATCAACCCTGTTACAAATCTTTGTGTCATCAGAAAAAAGACACACCTTACCATCGAGGCCTTCTGCAATATATATTAAACAATATGGGTCCCAGAACAGATCCCTGAGTTACCCCACTGGTAACAAGACCATGGTCTGAATATACTCCATTGACTACAACCCTCTGTTGCCTGTCCCTCAGCCACTGCCTAATCCATTCAACAATATGGGAGTCTACGTACAGCCTTATTCTACATAATTAAAAAACGAATCTTTATTTCATGATGGAATAACCTTTGTATGGTAATATATTTTCCTCAAAAAGCATTTTATATTAAAAAAAATCCGATTTAAATCAAAAAAATCTGATTTTCTTTTTAGATTTTTTTTTTTTTTAAAAATCATTGATTTTTATCCACCCTGGCACCACCAAAGACTTCTGTCAGCCAGAAATTTTCTGAACATGTTCCTATACCTAAATTATCTCAAAAGAAACGTTTGAAGACAGCATGATCTGTATGCAAATTACCAGTGAGGAGTCACAGAGGCGGTGCTGCTGCCTGAAGAGTCACGCTGGCTGGGTTCCTAAGCAGCTCTGGTGGTGCTTTAGGCCAGGGACATAATTTGCCTCAACATGTTCCCTTTAAATGGGATTTCTGTTTTAGGAAACGCAGTGTGAAATGTTTCATTATATTTAATTGTGGAGGTTCTTTTTTCACACCCTGTTTCTGTCAGCCGGAGCGTCTATTACTATGGAAGTCCTCTATGCCTGTGCATTACACCAACAGCCCATTCATTTTTTGTGAAAGATTTCATTTTCCCTGGGATTTTGCTGTAGGTTAACTGATGTGTTTGTTTTCGCTAATCTTGTTTTGTCTTTTTTTTTTCTTTTTTTTCTAGGCACTTGGAAGCTTTTACTTTCTTCATGAGTCTTTGAAGAATGTGTATCAGTATGATTTCAAAGGTAAGCCGCACTAAAATATTTTACAGGCTAGGGCAGTGCTAAAGACTGCCCGGTAGTGCTAGTGACGTTACCGGGCTCACTGCTAGGCGGAAGTCTCCGCCTAGTTTACCCATGGAGAGCTCGGTACATTACCTGATCTCCAGAAAAACCCCTTGCCCTGCGCGATTCAGCGTAGGGCAAGGGAGAGCATTGGAGCATGAATTGCTCCGATGTTTATATCAAAGGGCCTGCTTAGGTGAAAACAGGGATATCTCCAGATTCAGAGCTGAATCCGGACAACCCCTTTAAGTGAATTTATTATACTTCTAATATTTGATTATTTCAGCTACTGGTACTGAGGCTGATCTCCATCCCTGCCTCTCCACGCTTATGCTCAGTCATAACCATTGGAAGCAGCAGCAGAGGAGTAGCTAAAGCCATAGCACTTGCTATAGGGCCTAGAGGTGGGGGGAGGTGGGAACGCAGTCAGGTGCAGAAACTTTGTACCTTTTTGTGGGGAATAACAGTATGGTGGCTTTTTGCTAGAATGTGATGTAATTTTCTTACATTAGGTGGTGGGGTCTCCATCTTATTTTGCTATGGGGCCCTTTGAATTATAGTTATGCCCCTGAGCAGCAGAATATAAATTGTCAACTGCAAAAGTGTGAGCCCATTATTAAGATGTTTGTAAAATCCCTTTATTTTAAGAAAGACCAGTGTTCCATAATAGTAGATAATAGATTTGTAGGGCTCACCATCTAAATGTCAAAAAACCCGGGTAGCGCGTGCTTCCGGAGTTCCGGGTTAAGACCGGCTCCCCCGTGCAGCAATCGGGGAAGCCCATCCTTAGTTCTAATGCGTTGAGTCTCTCTGAAGAGACCCAGCGTGTTAGCTGCAGTTTCTATGTTGGCCTGCAGGTGGCCAACACAGGATAACTGAAAATGGAGCTTATACTGTAGTTCTATGGAACTACAGTATAAGCTAAAAGAAATCTAACTAGTCAATATTGTAGCCTCCTAGCGGGGCTAAAAAAAAATGTAATAATAAAAAAAAAAAAATACATAAAAAATAAAAATTTAAACATCATAGGCATTGCTTCGTCCAAAACTCTGGTACTATTAAAATATAAAAATATTTATCCCATAGGGTGATTGACGTAACAGAAAAATAATCAATATTGCCGATATTATTTCATCGCTTCATTTATCAAAAAAGTGATAGAAGCTCACAAACTCCAAAATGGTATCAATAAAAACTACAGATCGTCCTGCAAAAAATGAGCCTCCACACAGTAGATATAACTATATATATTCACACCCCTTGACTTTTTTTTGTATTTTGTTACATTACAGCCTTAACTTCTATGTTTTGAAGTGAAATGAGAAAAATATATAAATCAAACTATTGTTCAGAAATAGAAAACAGAAAATTGGCATGTGCGTATGTATTCACCCCCTTTGTTATGAAGCCCATAAAAAGTTCTGGTGCAACCAATTACCTTCAGAAGTCACATAATTAGTGAAATGATGTCCACCTGTGTGCAATCTAAGTGTCACATGATCTGTCATTACATATACACACCTTTTTTGAAAGGCCCCAGAGGCTGCAACACCTAAGCAAGAGGCATCACTAACCAAACACTGCCTTGAAGACCAAGGAACTCTCAAAACAAGTAAGAGACAATGTTGTTGAGAAGTACAAGTCAGGGTTAGGTTATAAAAAAAAAAAAATTCAAATCTTTGATGATCCCCAGGAGCACCATCAAATATATTACAACCAAATGGAAATAACATGGTACAACAGCAAACCTGCCAAGAGACGGCCGCCCACCAAAACTCACGGACCGGGCAAGGAGGGCATTATTTAGAGAGGCAGCACAGAGACCTAAGGTAACCCTGGAGGAGCTGCAGAGTTCCACAGCAGAGACTGGAGTATCTCTACATAGGACGACAATAAGCCGTACGCTCTATAGAGTTGGGCTTTATGGCAGAGTGGCCAGAAGAAAGCCATTACTTTCAGCTAAAAACAAAAAGGCACGTTGTGAGTTTGTGAAAAGGCATGTGGGAGACTCTCAAAATGTATGGAGGAAGGTGCTCTGGTCTGAAGAGACTAAAATTGAATTTTTTGGCCATCAAAGAAAATCCTATGTCTGGCGCAAACCCAACACATCACATCACCCAAAGAGCACCATCCCCACAGTGAAACATGGTGGTGGCAGCATCATGCTGTGGGGATGTTTTTCGGCAGCCGGGACTGGGAAACTGCTCAGAGTTGAGGGAAAGATGGATGGTGCTAAATACAGGGATATTCTTGAGCAAAACCTGTGATTTGAGGCTAGGACGGAGGTTCACCTTCCAGCAGGACAATGACCCCAAACACACGGCTAAAGCAACACTTGAGTGTTTTAAGGGGAAACATGTAAATGTGTTGGAATGACCTAGTAAAAGCCCAGATCTCAATCCAATAGAAAATCTGTGGTCAGACTTAAAGATTGCTGTTCACAAGTGCAAACCATCCAACTTGAAGGAGCTGGAGCAGTTTTGCAATGAGGAATGGGCAGAAATCCCAGTGGTAAGATATGGCAAGCTCATAGAGACTTATCCAAAGCGACTTGTAGCTGTAATTGCTGCAAAAGGTGGCTCTACAAAGTACTGACTTTAGGGGGGTGAATAGTTATGCACATTGACTTTTTCTGTTATTTTGTCATTTGTTTGCTTCACAATAAATAAAAAAAATCTTTAAAGTTGTGGGCATGTTCTGTAAATTAAATGATGCAAATCCTCAAACAATCCATGTTAATTCCAGGTTGTGAGGCACCAAAATATCAGAATATGGCAATGTATTTTATTTTTTCCCTTATGTGTCAGGAAGAGTCAGGAGACCACCCATATACATTGGATGGTCAGCTGGTCCCACCAAAATTAACCTTCATTTAGCTAATGGTTTATGGGGGCCTTTACCTCGTAGTTCTTCACCTTCCAAAAGAAAGGAGCAGGTTGGGATAGTCTTCATTAGACTAAGGCAGGGATGGCCAACCTGAGGCTCTCCAGCTGTTGCAAAACTACAACTCCTTACAGCTATCGGCCTACAGCAGGGCATGGTGAGAGTTGTAGTTTTACAACAGCAGGAGAGCCACAGGTTGGCCTTTCCTGGACCAAGGGATTATCTGCTATATATGCAATTCACTGGAATTATATGGCTGATTTCTGAAACCCTGGTTGACTTTTCTTCAAGATTATATCTTAAAAAAAGAGAGAGAGAGAGAAAGAAAATTGGTTATTTTCCAGATTAGTCACCTATGTAATTTATGACTTGCTCATTTCTTCAACTCATCCCATTGTAAATGGTCGGGCCAGACCACATTAATCGGCCCTTTACATCACATTAATTTGAAACGTCATGAAGTGGCAATAACTGTGAAATGAACTAATTGGCTCGATTTATACCGTTTCATTAATGTATTTTTTATATTTTTTTTGCACCGGTCGAAAGCCAAATTACCTCTGTTCTTATAATTGAGGGTATAGGGTCTCACCACTGTAAGATATTTGAGTGGCATTTCTGTAGACATTGCATTTGAAACTTTTACAGTCATCAATCATTTTTTTTTCGTGCCAGAAGCCTCCATCATCTATAATGCTGAACGAAATAAAATTAGATAACAGTATTAAAAAACCATTAACATTTTATTGTATTTCTGGGCAACAACGCTCCGTGATTTTTCACCAGAACGGCGCATGACTTTTAATGAGGAGAGTCTGACCACAGTGTCCCCTCTTCCACCTTTAAATAGTTTAATGGGACTGAAGCATAAAAAGTTGATGTTCTTAATCAAGGAGACAGTGAATGAGATTGATGTAGATAGGACATATTTAGCAAGTGCCATAAAACAAATGGAAATGAGAATAAATTTTGTATAATTAAACTTTTGTTCCCAACGGTGTTTCTTTGCTCCACGGGCTGGAAGAACTTTTGTTCAGAAAAGTATTTTTGATTTAGAAATGGCTAGTAATTCATGTTCTCTTGTACTTTTTTTTTATTTAAAAAGTAAAGAGTAAAATTAAAATTAATTACTTAAAGGCTACATACACCTACAGGGGCATTTTTTATTATTGGATTTTACTTATTTTGGGCTAAAAATATTTATTTTTTCCAACTGGTCTTTATTAAAAATGTTCAGCCGTTTCTGGTAAAAGTTAAAAATAATTTGGTTTGCAAGCTGTCGCTTTGTGTTTTCTTTGAATCCCACCATCTGACGGCTCATGTGTAGCTCTCATCTCTGATTTATTGACCTCATAAACACTTATTTAAGGCATATTGTCAGTTTGATAAGAATTGAGGTATAATGAGTGTTAAGAATGTCAGGATATAAGAACTGCATGTGAGCCGTCAGATGACAAGATTCAAATAAAAGAGTGACAGTTTGCAAACAGACTTATTTTAACTCTTGTATCTCAGAAACGGCTGAACATTTTTAATAGACCAATTTTAAAAAAATTGTTTAGCCCAAAAAATGAGTAAAATGTAATTAAAAAAAAAATAGCCTCAAATTTGTCCATGGCCTTTAACCTCTTAAGGACACAGACCATTTTCATTCCTTCAAAGAGCCATAACTTTTAAAAAAAAATTACATCGCTTTATGAGAGCTTATTTCTTGCAGGACAAATTCTATTTTTATTGGTGCCATTGAATTGCCATATCTCGTAATGAAAAACGGGGAAAAAATATTTGTCGGGGGGGTATTGGGAAAAAAAAACCTTTCAATTCCGCCATGTTTTTTTGGACACACCCCCTGAGCTGACAAATTGAAATAAAACTAGCAGAGCCATAAACGGGGAGATCTCTGGATCCATGTGAGGTACAGGGCTGGTTCTAGCTTTATTAGAAAGTCATGTACTATATGATGTCTGATTTTCTTTTTTTTACATTAATCATGGGATAACTCCTTTACATATGATTTTTTTATTTAGTATTTTTTTCATTTTTGTAAATTGGTGCATTTTTCAGCCTTGTTTCTCCAATCCTATTACATTAGGTGGAGGACATAGGGGCTATTGCAGTGAACTTATTGCTGATGGCACGAGAGCATGCTTGACCACCTTGGTTCTGTCCACTTTATGAATAAGCATATCTAGTACACAATGATGTGAACCGCATGAGCTGAATTTCTTATTCATTCTGAGGACGTATCTTAAACACGAGGCTGCTCTTAGTACATTACCAGTTTACCAGTGTGCAGCATTACAAACCCTTTAATGTGGCAATGTTGAATAGAACCTTTTATTTCTTTTCTCCTCAGCAAAAAAATACAGAAAAGTCACAGGCAAAGAGATCTACTCGGACACGTTAGAAAGCACTCCAATGCTGGAGAAAGAGAAATTCCCTCAAGAATTTTTCCCAGAGGTTTGTATTATACTGGTTAGAACTGGACATCCCGTCTACATTCTGGTATTAGAAATGTGTGGACCATTGCTGGATGATTTTACCTGAATGCCTCTACCAACAATCAGATCAGTAACTTGGACGTTATAGACATGCTTCGCACCTGCCCCGGTGAACTGTTTTGATTCCCCCCCCCCCTTTGCAGGAGCATAACAGTGTCCTTTCTATCAGCAAGCCGCCAGAAAAAGTGTAGTTGCCCTGTAGTTGGCCATGACACTTGTGAAAATAAAATTAACTGCTTTTCTTCAGAAAAAAGTCTATCTGCATCCATTCAGAAGATAAGATCCATTCAGAAGATAAGATACCATAATTTTCAGACTATAAGACGCAACCACAATTAGAAGCAATAAAAGTAGAGAATACAATTTTTACTATACAGTTTATATGGTACAGACTCGGTACAAAAGCCAGTGCCCCCTGACAATGCCAGCTGCAGTGCCCCTTGACAATGCCAGCTGCAGTGCCCCTTAACAATGCCAGCTGCAGTGCCCCCTGACAATGCCAGCTGCAGTGCCCCCTGACAATGCCAGCTGCAGTGCCCCATCATTATTAGGGACAGTCTTGCTGCCTGAGCTTACCCAGTCAAAAGCAGTAGTAGGATTCTGACGTTACTGGGATGGATCTGACGTTACTGCACCCATTTACTCTGTAGTGTACCAATGTGTGCGTTATTTGCACACTGAGCAGTCACACTTTTGTGTGTGTAAGATGTGACCGTTCAGTGAGCAGATCACACACACATTATGTACAGCCAGCATAGTACATGCTGTGTCCTCACTGCTGCACTGCCAGGACCTGTTAGTTAGAAGCAGAGCTCACAGTCTCTGGCTTCTAATGCCAGCATGCAGACTATTTGATGCACCAGAAAATGGCAGCACAAGAGTGAGACGAAAAAGTGTGTCTATTAGTCCGAAAAATACGATATTCCTGTTGGATGTTTGTAATGGTGGTCATACACATTAGATGAACATCTCCCAAACTTGCTGATTTCACTGGGACCCATTGACTATTTATTGTGCATGGGTTCCTCTCGATTCTTCATTAACAGCAGGTATCTGTATAAATAAGGATCAGGAATGTTAAGGCCCCCATACTCGTTAGTGTATTGTTGGCCAGACATTCCATTTTCGGCAGGGCGGCTGACAATTTGATGTGTCTGGGGAGCCCGACAACATCAAGCGTTCATAGAACGGCAACTGAAGGTGTAAGGGCACCCATAGATTTCAGAGGTCTCTGGCAGGAGCTTGTTCTCCTCTTCCTGTTAAGAATACATGCATATTTGGCCAAGCCAAATGTTTATGGCTGTGAGGAAGGGCAGTGAAGGAGGAATTGTCGCTCGACCAATTTTTAATTTTTTGTAAAATCGCAGCCTGTGGACAGAGTATCCTGGAGGTACAGGTCAGTATCTGAGGGGTTCTGAGTGCTGAGACCTTCACCGATCCCTAGAAAAGAGAGGAGAGAACCGTACCGCACTCTGTCTTCTGGCTGCTGAGGACGTAATCGAGACTGGCCTGTAGACTTCTATAGAGCCCATCTCATGCAGCCAGGAGGCAGCACACTATGTGTATGCTTCTCTCCCCTTGTTCTAGGGATCGTGGGGGTGTTAGCGCCCAGCCGCCCACCGATCTAAACCTTTGATATGTCTCTGACATCAAAAGTTTTTGAAAAGTTGGTGACCCTTTAATGTGAACAGCCCCTAAAGTGTTATAGCTGCATTCATCGACATATCAATAAATGAGCAAGAGGAACCTTTGTCCTATGATCAATTTAAAGGGCTTCTTCCAAAGGGAAACCCTCTATCGATGTCAGCCCCACTATGGAGAACTTGCCTTGACACTGAACAAAAATATAAACGCAACACTTTCTGTTTTGCGCCCATTTTGCATGAGCTGAACTCAGAGATCTGAACCATTTTTTACATGCACAAAAGACCCATTACTCTCAAATATTGTTCACAAATCTGTCTAAATCTGTGTTAGTGAGCACTTCTCGTTTTAGCTGAGTTAATCCATCCCACCTCACAGGTGTGGTATATTCAAGGTACTGATTAGACAGCATGAATATTGCACAGGTGTGCCGTAGACTGCCCACAATAAAAGGCCACTCTGAAATGTGCGGTTTGATCACACAGCACAATGCCACAGATGTCGCAATGTTTGAGGGAGTGTGTAATTGGCATGCTGACTGCAGGAATGTCTACCAGAGCTGTTGCCCGTGCAATGAATGTTCATTTCTCTACCATAAGCCGTCTCCAAAGGCGTTTCAGAGAATTTGGCAGTACATCCAACCAGCCTCACAACCGCAGACCACGTGTAACCACAACAGCCCAGGACCTCCACACCCGGCATGTTCACCTCCACTATCGTCTGAGACCAGCCACCCGGACAGCTACAGCAACAATCAGTTTGCATAACCAAAGAATTTCTGCACAAACTGTCAGAAACCGTCTCAGGGAAGCTCATCTGCATGCTCGTCGTCCTCATCGGGGTCTGGACCTGACTGCAGTTCGTCGTCGTAACTGACTTGAGTGGGCAAATGCTCACATTCAATGGCGTCTGGCACGTTGGAGAGGCGTTCTGTTCACGGATGAGCCCCGGTTTTCACTGTTCAGGGCAGATGGCAGACAGCGTGTGTGGCGTCGTGTGGGTGAGCGGTTTGCTGACGTCAACGTTGTGCATCGAGTGGCCCATGGTGGCGGTGGAGTTATGGTATGGGCAGGCATATGTTATGGACAACGAACACAGGTGCATTTATTGATGGCATTTTGAATGCACAGAGATACCGTGACGAGATCCTGAGGCCCATTGTTGTGCCATTCATCCACGACCATCATCTCATGTTGCAGAATGATAAGGCACGGCCCCATATTGCAAGGATCTGTACACAATTCCTGGAAGCTGAAAACATCCCAGTTCTTGCATGGCCAGCATACTCACCGGACATGTCACCCATTGAGCATGTTTGGGATGCTCTGGATCGGCGTATACGTCAGGGTGTCCCAGTTCCAGCCAATATTCAACAACTTCGCACAGCTATAGAAGAGGAGTGGACCAACATTCCACAGGCCACAATCAACAACCTGATCAACTCTATGCGACGGAGATGTGTTGCACTGCGTGAGGCAAATGGCGGCCACACCAAATAATGACTGGTTTTTCCCCCCCAGTAAGGCAAAAGTGTGCACATTACTTTTATTGTGGGCAGTCTATGGTACACTTGTGCAATATTCATGCTGTCTAATCAGCACCTTGATATGCCACACCTGTGAGGTGGGATGTATTATCTCGGCAAAGGAGAAGTGCTCACTAACACAGATTTAGACAGATTTGTGAACAATATTTGAGAGTAATGGGTCTTTTGTGTATGTAGAAAATGTTTCAGATCTTTGAGTTCAGATCATGTAAAATGGAAGCAAAACCGAAAGTGTTGCGTTTATATTTTTGTTCAGTCTATTTTATTACATGAGAACGAATAGAAAATCAGCGCTAGCGACCAACCTATTTTTGTGAAGAAGAGGAGACAACCGACACACTGCTCTTATCAGTTTACAAGACTTGAGCAGAACATCGTTAAGTATGTATTTTATTATTTTATCGGTTAAGGAATTACACATTTCGTGGCCAGACAGGCCCTTCCTCAGATTCATACCAATGTTTAGTTTTGCTTTCTGCTCTTTATATACTCCTTGGCTGAGTGAGTCCATCCAGTGTTGAAGGTATGGAGTATCTAGCGCCATGTCTTCTGGCAGGAGCTATCAGTTAGCAGCTCTTTGTGCTTCTCCCTCATCTGTCTTGGGAGACTGAGGCAGGAAGCTACATACAGCAGCCAGAGATAGGCTTGGCTCAGTAGAGAGAGTCTCATTAAATTTGGTTGACAGATTGTTCAGACTGCTGGAAAACATTCTTATCTTACATAAATACCTCTCGGTGGAGGTACTGGCTCACCTTAAGGAGACCAGCTGTGTATGCAATGCTCCATGGGAAAATAATATGCAAAGACCTATCTGCCAGAGATATACTTTGAATATTATTTTCCCATGGAGTATTGCCACAAAGTCTCTATACCCCTTAGATGCATCCAAGGCATCTCACTCCAGCCAGCCAGAATTCTACTCTGTACTGATGAGAGGTAAACACCCAGAAACAGCTGTCTGCAGATGGATATATGGCTTGGCTATTTTCCCTTATTGTGTTCCAAGGCTTGTTAAAAAGTTGGACCTTGACTCATAGGGAGCCACTTCCGAAAGGTGGCGCTAGAAGAGATTTTTTTTTTTTTTTTCCTCTGGATATACCTCTTTGCATATTATATATTAATCCTGGTTGGCAACATAATTACTTTCCATGTTGAATACATAAAGTGATTGTGTTTTTTCCACCATATTTTGGGCAGAATTCCTAGAAAGTTTTCACAAAAGGGGCTGGTTGGTATAGGCCATGCCATAACTGTTGAAGTCTTTCCACTATAATGGTGGCATTTTTTGTAGCTTATGTCCTGGATATATTTGTGTGTGGTGGTTCTTGAAGTACTGCCTCCAGCCACAGGCCACTCCTTGTGAATCTCCACCAAATTATTGAATGGCCTTTTCTTGACAATCCTTTAAAGGCTGTGATTATCCCTGTTCCTTGTGCACTTTTTCTACCTCACTTGTTCCTTCGACTCAACTGTCCATTAATATGCGTGGATACATTACTCTGTGAACAGCCAGCTTCTTTAGCAATTACCCTTTTGTGGCAATTCAGGCTGTCAATAACGGTCTTCTGGACAACTGTCAAGTCGGCAGTCTTCCCCATAATTGGTGTAGCCTACTGAACCAGAATGAGGGACCATTTAATGGCTTGGGAAACCTTTGCAGGTGTTTGTTGATTAGCTGATTAGAGTGTGACACCAGGAGTCTACAATATTGAACTATTCTAATTTTCTGAAATACTGACTTTTGGGTTTTCATTAGCTGTAAGCCATAATCATCAATAGTGATGAGCGAATCAAAGGATAAATTCAATTTACCGCAAAGCCTAATTTCCTTGTGATTTGCGGTAGCAAATCGATTTAACCTGAAAGTGTAAAAAAACAATGTCGCGTTCATAGCGGATTGCGGCATGTGATATTGATATTACAGTGTAAAATAAAAAATAATAATAAATCATACTTCCATTTGCTCGCAACGGGCTGGCCGCCACCATCGTACTTGAAGATCTCAGCTGAAATCCCATGCGCTGTGATATGACGTCACCACGGGCCACGCGAGATTTCGCTCCAGACCTTCAAGCAAGATGTCGGCGCGAGCAAATGAATCGCGAGCAAATGAATCGGAGAAGTATGATTTTTTTTTTTTTTTTTTTACACTGTAATATGTCAGATGCTGCTATCAGCCATGAACTTGGCATCTGAAGGATACAATGATTGGGGGGGGGACGCAATTGGCGCGCACTGTCATTGCACCCACTACTTGCAAAGAAATTCGCTTTGTGAAAAAGTAATTCATCATGAGGCGAATTTTTTTGTAAAATTTGGCAAAGCAGCCAAATCGAATTTTACTAAACTTTGCTCATCTCTAATCATAAACATTAAAAGAAATAAATAACTGTGCGTGTAATGAATCGATATGATACGATTTTACCTTTTTTACTTGAATTACTGAATTAAATTAAGTTTTCAATGATATTCTAATTTATTGAGATGCACCTGTATACGTAACCCCTGTGGACACCTGCACTCCAGTATCATTCCCACGGGGGGGATAAATTTGCCTCATCCATTGTTCTGCCTTTTTTTTAGCCCGGCCCTTGATGTACTGCCACCATTCATTGCGACAAACATACACAACATCGGAGAGGTAATGTGTGCTATTGTCCCTTCATGACCACATTCAGTCTCAGGCATTATGATAATAAGACCTGTCAGTTAACAAGCAGCGTTACCGTGCAGATAATATGCCTCCTGATTTGTAGCAACGTTAGAAGAAAAAAAAAGATATGCAAAACCTTCCCCGACGTGGAGCGATCGCTCTTCCCGCTTTATAGCTGCTGTTAGGGATTATCTAACGGTAATTACGGTGATTGAGATATAATGTTGTTCCAAATAATTACAAGCTGCAGCATTGAAAATGAACAAAACTTTCCCTTTTAATTTATGAGGCTTCTTGGCAAGATATGAGTCAGGAAATATTCCTTCGGGAGCAGCACTCGAGATAATGTTAGATCATTTTAAAAAAAAAAGCAGCAGCAGATTTGTGTAGTCGATCAGAGGCTTAGGCGTATAGAGATATATATAAATATATATGTTTTCTTTCGCCATAGTGAGAAATGGCTGCCTGTCATAGATCACAGATACTGCCCCGGGCGCTTATGAAAGATGAATTCATTTCACTAATGCTCTAATGCAAACCTTTCATAGAGAAGGCTGTGTGGTGATAATCTTCTCGCAGCCTCTCCTTTCTCGGCCATGATTTATGCCGTCTTTTAGCAGATGAAACCGCCTCTGTTCACAATCTGTCTGCTGCCTGAAGGAATCCTATTATTAAAACCCTATGAGACTACTTGTTGTAAGGTGGAAGATATAAAAGTGTACTTACCTTGAGTAGTGAATTTTGTATATCGGGCACATGTTTAATCCATACCTGGGTCCCCAGTGCAGCGTTTTCTGGATCAGTGGGGGATAAACCGCTATGTCAGATGGTATTATGACCTGGAACCTATTGGCCACATTGGTTTTGAGCTGTCAGGTGATAGAAATCTGAATTCCTCATCAGTGACAGTAAATCATACTTGTTGCAGTGCAAAAAAAATATGAAGGTACTCAGTAGCACATTTAATATGTAGGTACATCATTGTTTTTAATCCCGTAAGGACCAGGCCAATTTTTGTTTTTGAATGTTCTTTTTTTCCAATTTCTGCCTTCCAACCACATAGCCAAGGTACTGAGAGGAGGAAACAACAAAGCAAAGGTATAGAGAGGCGGAGACCACAAAGCAAACTTGCAGAGAAGAGTAGACCATGCAGCAAAGGTACAGAAAGGCGGAGACCACCGGAGACCACATAGTCAAGGTGCAGACAGGTTGAGACCACATAGCACAGGTACAGAGAGGCAAAGGCATCTGTTTTCAGTAGTTGTTGTCTCCTGCATCCCTCTGACACTGTCCAATTAGAGCGGATGGCCTTCGAGCAATGCAGTAGACCTGAAACCTTTACAGTGGCTGATCTTGTGAGACCAGCCATTGTAAAGGCTTCAGGTCTTCTGCATTGCTCCAAGGCTGTCCGCTCTGATTCTCTGTTCCTTGGCTATGTGGTCTCCGCCTCTCTGTTCCTTGGCTATGTGGTCTCAGCCTCTCTGTTCCTTGGCTATGTGGTCTCCTCCTCTCTGTTCCTTGGCTATGTGGTCTCCTCCTCTCTGTTCCTTGGCTATGTGGTCTCCTCCTCTCTGTTCCTTGGCTATGTGGTCTCCTCCTCTCTGTTCCTTGGCTATTTGGTCTCCTCCTCTCTGTTCCTTGGCTATGTGGTCTCCTCCTCTCTGTTCCTTGGCTATGTGGTCTCCTCCTCTCTGTTCCTTGGCTATGTGGTCTCCTCCTCTCTGTTCCTTGGCTATGTGGTCTCCTCCTCTCTGTTCCTTGGCTATGTGGTCTCCTCCTCTCTGTTCCTTGGCTATGTGGTCTCATCCTCTCTGTTCCTTGGCTATGTGGTCTCATCCTCTCTGTTCCTTGGCTATGTGGTCTCCTCCTCTCTGTTCCTTGGCTATGTGGTCTCCTCCTCTCTGTTCCTTGGCTATGTGGTCTCCTCCTCTCTGTTCCTTGGCTATGTGGTCTCCTCCTCTCTGTTCCTTGGCTATGTGGTCTCCTCCTCTCTGTTCCTTGGCTATTTGGTCTCCTCCTCTCTGTTCCTTGGCTATGTGGTCTCCTCCTCTCTGTTCCTTGGCTATGTGGTCTCCTCCTCTGTTCCTTGGCTATGTGGCCTCCGCCTCTGTTTTTCCTTGGCTATGTGGCCTCCGCCTCTGTTTTTCCTTGGCTATGTGGCCTCCGCCTCTGTTTTTCCTTGGCTATGTGGCCTCCTCCTCTATTTTTCCTTGGCTATGTGGCCTCCTCCTCTATTTTTCCTTGGCTATGTGGTCTCATCCTCTCTGATCCTTGGGTATGTGGTCTCCTCCTCTCTGTTCCTTGGCTATGTGGTCTCCTCCTCTCTGTTCCTTGGCTATGTGGTCTCCTCCTCTCTGTTCCTTGGCTATGTGGTCTCCTCCTCTCTGTTCCTTGGCTATGTGGTCTCCTCCTCTGTTCCTTGGCTATGTGGCCTCCGCCTCTGTTTTTCCTTGGCTATGTGGCCTCCGCCTCTGTTTTTCCTTGGCTATGTGGCCTCCTCCTCTATTTTTCCTTGGCTATGTGGTCTCCTCCTCTATTTTTCCTTGGCTGCCAATTAGCATATCTTAGGCCAAAATGTTGCTGAGCTGTAGTGGGAGAATAAAAATTACAATGCTGGAATCGGGAGGAAGGCTTCATTAAAAACTTGATTCAAATACTAGGTTTTTTTCTGATGACAAATTCCCTGTGTCATCCATTCAGTTGGACATAAAAACACCCAAAAATGTCAACTATCTAGAGCTTCGGTCAGACATTCATACACAGCAGTCTATCATTACCCTGGGCAAAGAAAATTATAAAAAATTATTATTATTATTTGTATCTCTTGTAGGTAGCAACTGGCAGTCATTTTCATCTTTACATATTCTGCAGTTTATGAACAGCTCAAAAAATCTCCCATAGACCATGGATGCTCTGGGAGAATCAATATAGA
The DNA here is from genome assembly GCF_905171765.1 of Bufo bufo. Lineage (NCBI taxonomy): Eukaryota > Metazoa > Chordata > Amphibia > Anura > Bufonidae > Bufo > Bufo bufo. The sequence goes on from NC_053394.1 coordinate 50,155,373, forward strand.
AAAGAGCTTTAGAGGTTTGTTTTTTTACTGTAAGCAATCTGGAAGTTAGGGAGCGAGCACATTTTTTTCCTTGGTCTCAAAATGATTTTGACTTTGGCAGCTCGGCAATGGTGCTTGATGTTTAAGTTAATGTTGGCCATTGCACTGGTCAAAATCATTCTGCCTCTTGCCTCTGAAGTACATTTTGCAGGTGCTAAATGATCACAACTCTGTTCCTGGGTGTCCCATTTCATCCAGCAATTGTAAAGAGAAAAGGCCTTTTATTTGAAGGCAGATCTGTAATCGAGATATTTGAAGTGACATTGGGGAACTAGACTGGTATTTATAGATGAGATTCATCAGCGAACAAGCTCCGGCATGGCTTCTAATCACACTTTGTGGAAGCAATGGATTTCTACAACGTGGCAAATGAAATACATTGCAACCTGTGGATGCTAAGAGTGTAAGGAAAATGACCGCTGTCAAAGTGAGCACAATTTAGCTTTTCATCTAAAGGGACAAAACTTTAACATAGCATCCTGTTTCATGAATCTTTTCTATTTCATATGTCAATACAAATGGTAAAATAGGAATTGAAAAGAAAAAAGTGTGTGTATCACATCTGGCCTCTCTTACTGCCAATACTTAAGAAAAAATACCACACAAGTTTCTGAGAGGGAAAAAAAGATTTATTTCTGAATATGCTGCCATACGGTCTATTAATAAGTAGTGATCTACAGTGTCCAGATACAGTGTACCTATTGCCCACAGAGTGCAAAGAGCACCTATTGGCTGCATATAGTGCACACCTAGTGCCATGTATTGCCTAGGTACAGTGCCATGTTGTGGTCATCTAGTCATACAGCAGCTATTTAGAGCAGCTGACTCTGCATATTTGCCGGATTGCTATAGGATCTACATCGGTCCCCATTATAGTTAATGGGGCCGGCTGCAATCTTATACCTTCGGCAATGCCGGATGTAACAAGCGCTAGGGTCAAACTATCCTAAGGCTGCTTTCAGGTAGCAGTGTATCCATCTAGGTGCAATCTGAGTTTAGAACGGGCAGCATCCAGGTTGAATACCAGTGCTAGACTGCATTTTCTTGTGCCCACCAGAGAAAACTATTCTCAAGATCCAACACCTGTATCATCAGTTAAGTTTAATTGAGGTTTTGAATCAAAGAAATAGACCCTAGTGACAAGTGATTGGCTCCAAACGCAGCCAAGTCATTTGTTTGGTTTTTCTCCGAGACCTTTGGGGGCCACTATGGTATTAGAACCTTGTTCCTCCGGAGGATTCCCTGGTACTCTGGCGGGCTAGTCCAACCCTGCTGAACACTGACCCATTGAATTGAATGATTAGATTCACTTACATCTCTGTAGGTTCTAACTTTGTTTTTCCACAAGATTTATTCATTTAAAGAGTAGGTCTGTAGGAAAAAATGGATGGCACACCGACATCATCCATGTGCCGTCTGTTAAAAACCTGCCCATGTTTCTTGCAGAACCACAGACCTGTTTCCTATCTGCTGTCTATATAAATGGGTATCTCCCAAGAAGTGCCACCTATTGGAAGCGGCTCCCTATGAGTCAAGATCTGACTTTCCAACAAGCCTTGAGAGATACTTCTTTGCATATTCGTTTCCCATGGAGCGTTGCCAGTAAGCCTCCATACAGGACTGGTCTCTTTAAGGAGATCCAGCACCCTATCTGATGTCTGAAAGACTCCTTACATGCACATTGCTATATTTTGATGGTCCATGCGGTGCCTCGATAGTTTCTACTGATTCTTTGTGCCTATGTGTTCATTCTGTTTGCTCAGACTTTTCCTGGAACTCAATACTAAAAAATTTATTTTAGAACAATTTTGGTTAACTTCCTGTCCAACTGGACCCAGAACATTGGTTGACATGTTAATGGCCTTCATCAAGTCATTTGGCTTATAAAGATATCATGATACCCAGGAGCATCCACTAGTTAACTAATATTGTCTTTGCTTTTACTTTGTGCATGTAACATTTGATTGTACTTTATATTTTATTGAGAGCAGTCAGCTTTTCTATCTAGTATGCGGCAGGTCACCTCGCAATTCTAGGTACATAAATGTTAACCAATATTCTCCATCAGCCTATATGAATCCGTCATTTGACAAACTAAAATTGGAATAACATTGAAAGGTGTCTCCAAATTGCCAGCTATTTATTCTTTAAATCAATATGAAATGACTTTTAAATCGCCTGATATTTTGTTTTAGATAAGAATATTGAGTCCTGGCCGTTTTTGTGTCAAGGTTCACATATCTTGCTTTCATGGACGCTGATAAGACTTTTTTTTTTTTTTTTTTTTTTTTCTTCTTGCAGTAAAATGTGTTTGTAAAGTGTTGGAAGATTTGTTTGTTTTCTGTGCTTCGAGGCGTAGACCACAGTACAAAAGTGAAAAAGGTTATTAATCATAGAGTGACTACATCCTAAGTCCATTCACTGTGGACAACAGTAAATATGAGAGCTGAGTAACTGATTTGGAATCTGAGAAAAGGGATGACTGGAATAGAGATGAATAGTCTGAATAAAAATATTGCTGACTACATTTGTGTTTTTAGAATTAAAACTGTCGAAAAAAACACTTTTTTTTTTAATTTATTTTTTTATATTGTTCATTTGATTACTAAATGCAAAATGAATCAACTTCCTAAACAGTCTTCATTACAAATGTCCTACCATTTTACTTCTGTGGCGTGTGTAGAAGTCCTCTTAGCTGCTGCTGTTTCTAAATCTGGGGAGTCTCTCTGCTCTCCCCCTCCCTTCTATCAATGTCAAGGAAAACAGTAGGAGATTGTACAAGAAGATGGTGTGTGGGGAGGGAGAAAGCATTTAAGGAGGACAGCTCACATAGGATGTCGATGGGAAAGAAAGCACACACAAGGCAGTTGGCAGTGGGAAGGCAGAAGTATCTTGGACACACAGATCCAGCATGTATTATTGGAGTGGACACGTCCATTTGAAAAAAGTCTGAAACTAGGAGCAGGTTAGAAATTGAATATCTGGGTCTGAAAATGAATGAAGGAATTAAAATTGCAGACTGAAATTCAGTACCACTTTTTTAACTCAAGGTTACTTCTAACCATGTAAAAGGTATTCATAGCCTTTCTTTGGGAGTTATCTATCTTCTGCATGGGCATACATTCTTGGATGATGACTTTTTAAACACTACACTGAAAGGGGAGTTATTGAGAAGTCTCTTAATACTGCTTATAATTTCTATATTTATAGGTATGTGTGTGTATATTATATACTTTTTGCTTTATAAGGTCCACCTGATTATAAGATGCACCTAGTTTTTAGAGGAGGAAAATCAGGAAAAAATATATATATTTCATCATACCTCAGATCAGACCTCCAAGCTTTATTAGACTTGAAATCAGACGTCATAAATAAATGAACTTACTTCTCCTGCTCTGGTGGTTGATGTGGTTGCATGACTATATTATACCACCGCTACTGTGTTGGTAATGTCTGTACTATGAAGTTGAAATTAACTGTTGGCTCATTACAAATATTTATACCCTTTCCACAGGATACGTTTCTGATCAGCAGGAGTGCTGACCGCTGATGACCCCACCAGTCAAGAGAACGGGAGCTCTGTGTTCCACCATTTTGAATAGGGCAGGGGTCACTCAAAAAATTCACAGGGGTCTGATTGGATACACCCAAAGCTATTAAATGAGCTTAGCAGTGAACTAGCAAAACCATTAACAGATTTATTTAACAATCACTGGTAACAGGAGTCGTCACAGAAGATTGGAAATTAGCAAATGTTGTGCCCATTCACAAGAAAGGTAGTAGGGAGGAATCAGGCAACTATAGGCCAGTAAGCCTGACATCAATAGTGGGGAAATTAATGGAAACTATACTTAAGGAGAGGATTGTGGAACATCTAAAATCCCATGGATTGAAAGATGAAAAACTGCATGGGTTTACTTCAGGGAGATCATGTCAAACTAATCTTATTGATTTTTTTGATTGGGTGACTAAAATAATAGATGGCGGAGGTGCAGTAGACATCGCTTATCTAGACTTTAGTAAGGCTTTTGATACTGTCCCACATAGGCTTATCAATAAATTGCAGTCTTTGTGCTTGGACTCCCATATTGTTGAATGGATTAGGCAGTGGCTGCGGGACAGACAACAGAGGGTTGTAGTCAATGGAGTATATTCAGACCATGGTCTTGTTACCAGTGGGGTACCTCAGGGATCTGTTCTGGGACCCATATTGTTTAATATCTTTATCAGCATAATTGCAGAAGGCCTCGATGGTAAGGTGTGTCTTTTTGCTGATGACACAAAGATTTGTAACAGGGTTGATGTTCCTGGAGGGATAAACCAAATGGAAAAGGATTTAGGAACTAGAGGAATGGTCAAAAGTCTGGCAACTAAAATTTAATGTTGATAAGTGCAAGATAATGCACCTGGGGCGTAAAAACCCAAGAGCAGAATATAAAATCAGTGATACAGTCCTAACCTCAGTATCTGAGGAAAGGGATTTAGGGGTCATTATTTCAGACGACTTAAAGGTAGGCAGACAATGTCATAGAGCAGCAGGAAATGCTAGCAGAATGCTTGGGTGTATAGGGAGAGGAATTACCAGTAGAAAGAGGGAGGCGCTCATGCCGCTCTACAGAGCACTAGTGAGACCTCATTTGGAGTATTGTGCTCAGTACTGGAGATCATATCTCCAGAAGGATATTGATACTTTTTTTTTTTTTTAACTCGTTTTATTGAAGTATAATAGTGCAGATAGTAAAATACATGCCAAATATTACTTGACAATAGAAGCAAAAGATTAAAATGAAAAATTGAATAAAACTACAGACATGGTACATAGTATATTATCCCTGTACGCAGCAGGGCTTCCATCATACAAAGAAAAAGGCATATTTCTCACAACGGTAGGCTTAACAATTCAGGGGGTCAAGTTTAGAGATCACAAAACCGTGAGGGGGTATACAACTCCTATCGTACTCGGGGAATGTGTGGGGCAGTTCGGACGGAAAGCGTATTTGTGGACTCGCACCAATCTCCCCACACCTTCTGGAATTTCTGTGGGCAACCTCTATGCTTGTAAATCACTTTCTTCATTGGTATTATCTGATTCACTATCATTTTCCACTGGTTTAGAGTGGGCATCCTTTCAGCCATCCAGCGAAGTGCTATCGACTTCTTAGCAAGGAATAAGGTCTCTTCTAAGAATATCCTATGGTGATGGGACCATTGCTCATCCTCTACTATTCCCAAGACACACATTTTGATACAGAGAGAGACAGTTCCAGGTACTAAATCCGACAGGAAGGATGTTACATCTCTCCAGAATTTTTGTATAAATCAGCATTCCCAAATCATGTGCCAAAAATTGGCATTATTTAGGTGACATCTGAGACATCTACTGCTCTCAATTCTACCCATTTTAAATAACCTGGTGGGAGTAAGATAACTCCTGTGGAGAATATGCAACTGTACTAACTTATTGTTAACTGAGGGAGAAACTCTCGTGGGAGCTGCCAGGGCTTCTTCCATTCTGTCTTAGATAGTGAAGGAATGCATTCCCTCCATTTGCCTTCTGCACGAATTGGAGAAGCATCCATCTTTGCAGTTATGAGGTACGTATAGACAACCGAAATGAGACCCTTGGGGTCCTGTGTAGACAAGACCCCAATCAACGGGTATTTGGATATCTGTTTGGTACTCCCTCCAAACTGCGCAGAAAGGGCATGTCTAATTTGGAGATACCTAAAAAACATGTGTCTCGGGATAGCGAATTTGTCCTGAAGTTGAGGAAAGGTCCTCAATACTCCCCGGTCATAGATGTCTCCTAAGGTCAGGACCCCATGATCCCGCCACATCCCCACTCCATTATGTTGCTCCAGGTGCTGAAACATGCGGTTCTCCCACAAGGGTATTGCATCCGGTAGGTCCCTATAGCTTTTGAGTTTAGCTGCTCCCCAGACCTGGTGGGCTAATTTATGCAATTGGAGCCAGAGAACAAACCAATATCCTCCAGCACTGGCCACAACGAGTGGATCTGCAGGAAATGTTGCAGAAAGAATTCTGCAATGGGGAGAGGCTGTGAAGACATCCAGGTTGATAGGTAGCGCACCTGCCCTGCTAGAAAATATAAGAACAGGTCTGGGAGCGCCGCCCCCCCCCCCCCCCCCCCTCCCCTGTAATTTAGGTCTCTGTAGAGTCTGGAGCGCCAGCTTCCTTCTAGCTTTCCCCCCAAATAAAGGCCGACATCATGGCATGAAGTTGGTCAAAGAACCTACGCGGTATCGTAGTACTGGTGTGCTCTAGTATGTACAACGCTTTAGTCAGAAGAACCATTTTTATTAGGTTCAGTCGTCCCATTATTGAGATGGGGAGGGACTGCCATGTTGCAAATTTCCCCGCAAATGTTGACATGTTCAAGGTATATGCTAATGAAGGATCTCGGGTTGTTATGATACCCAGGTATTTAAACCGATCTACACCTGGGAGGTTACAGTATATTGCGGGCCAGTCCGTTGGTTTAAGAGGCATCAGAGCTGACTTGGCCCAGTTAATGTGTAGTCCTGAAAAACGCCCAAAGGTTTCTATTAGCTCAATTGCTCTGGGCAGCGATTGCTCCACCTCATCCATAAAAAGTATTAGGTCATTAGCATATAAGCCGATCCTATCCTCCCTACCTCCTAAGGATACTCGCTTATATACCCCGTCTCGTCCTCAGTCTAAGGGCTAGGTGCTCTATCGCCAATGCAAATAGGAGGGGTGATAAAGGGCATCCCTGTCTGGTTCCCCTGCAGAGGTTAAACTGGCTCGAGTGTGAGCCATTCACGAAGATATTCGCCCTAGGCTGCCTATAAAGCATCTGCACCCATTGGGCGAATACTGTGCCAAATCCAAAGCATGTTAACACTTCTAGTAAATATGGCCTCTCAACCGAATCAAAAGCTTTGGCCGTATCTAAGGAGGCCAAGGCCCACTGTTTGTCCAGGGCTCCACCTACCTGTGTAATAACCTGCGCTCTCCTAATGTTGGCGGAAGTTGACCTCCCTGGAATAAAACCGGACTGATCTGTGTGTACAATGGATCCTACGACTTTATTCAATCTGTTGGCTATTATTTTCGTGAGCACTTTATAATCAAGGTTCAACAGAGATATGGGTCTGTACGACCCACACTCCATGGGATCTTTATCTAGTTTTAGTATCACCACTATGGTGGCGTCATAGAAAGAGTCTGGCAATCTCTGCTGAACCTTAGCTGCCTGTAGCATTTTTTCCATTCTAGGGGCTAGGATATCAATGTATCTGGTATACGCCTCAATCGGGATGCCGTCAGGGCCGGGTGCCTTACCAGCTGTGAGTCCTCTCATAGCATCCTGGATTTCCTCTAATGTGAAATCTTTCTCTAGCAGTGCCCTGTCTTCATCGCTCAGGCGGGGATATGTCACCTCCTGCAAGTATGACCTTAGGTCCTGGGTAGAATAGTGCACTACTGAACTATACAGTTCTTGATAAAATTCCTGGAATCTGGACAGGATGCCCGGCACTGTCTCTATTATTCCCTCATCCGCCCCTCTAATGCGTATAACCGGGGGGGCCAAGGCGTTGTTTCGGGCAATATGGGCTAGTAACTTGCCTGCTTGTCCTCCTACCTCAAAGGACTGCTGCTTAAGGAAAAATAATTTGCGGTCGCTCTTCTCCTTTAAGTGATGCATATACTGTCTACCCCTAAGGAGCCATACCAGCCTGTTGGATTCAGTGGGATCACTGGTTAAGGTACTTTCAGCTGGATATTGATACTTTGGAGAGTTCAGAGAAGGGCTACTAAACTAGTACATGGATTGCAGGATAAAACTTGCCAGGAAAGGTTAAAGGACCTTAACATGTATAGCTTGGAAGAAAGAAGAGACAGAGGGGATATGATAGAAACTTTTAAATACATAAAGGGAATCAACAAGGTAAAAGAGGAGAGAATATTTAAAAGAAGAAAAACTGCTACAAGAGGACATAGTTTTAAATTAGAGGGGCAAAATTTTAAAAGTAATATCAGGAAGTATTACTTTACTGAGAGAGTAGTGGATGCATGGAATAGCCTTCCTGCAGAAGTGGTAGCTGCAAATACAGTGAAGGAGTTTAAGCATGCATGGGATAGGCATAAGGCCATCCTTCATATAAGATAGGGCCTGGGGCTATCCATAGTATTTAGTATATTGGGCAGACTAGATGGGCCAAATGGTTCTTATCTGCCGACACATTCTATGTTTCTATGTATCGTGCTCGCTGCCACTCCCTGCAATTTTATGGGACTGCTGGAGATGGCAGAGTACAGGCGCTTGCATATAGTCCCATAGACCTAAATGCACACATGCGTGATTGCCTCTCCAGTCACACAGGGGAACTTGTGCTGGTGGTCAGCTTGATATATGTTAGAGGGACAGGAGGATTATTGCACATGCGCTTTTGGAAAATGCGATTCAAGGGGAATCTGCATGTAAAGAATTTTCCATAACATTGATTGAAAGCGGCCTCTGGTACTGATATCAATCATGAGATTGAAGGAACAAGGTCACTCAAGCTTATTTGTTTCATAGTGGTTCACCTGTTGGCCATACAGTTGTGTGTGGTGTAGTTCTTTGCATAGCAGGAGTCCTGAAGCTTTTCAATACTAGGAAAAGCTGTGAAAGAGAAGCAGCACACAAGTGTTGCTGCTGCTTCATTCTCACGATTGGTTGGAGTCAGGTTGGACCTCCACCATTTAGGAAGAAATAGCAAATTAGAGTGATATGCCACTGCTTGCTTTTGTGACAAAAAATCCTCTAGGAGCAACTTTGGATTACATAAGTGAAGGGGTTATCCCATTAATAATAAGGAAACAAAATATCTGGAATAATGCATGTTGTCATTTTAACTACTGCTCTCCAGTATATTTTTTGCTCTTTGTTTCTTTGCTCACCCCTCTGCATCTCTAGTCTCTTCCATTTCTGTGAGTGAGCGGCAGCTCGTCACATGTGACGGTTGAACACCTGCATCTCCCAGGAGTGCATTGTAGTCAGTTCTTCTTAACCTATTCTTGCTTTGTATAGAAAATAGTCCCTCAGCCACAGCCCCATGATTTAAATAATATTTAACACTATGAAATGTAATGTCCCCATAATTTCCTTCTCTGTCTAGAGAGAGTTACAGCTAGATATTTCTATAAATTTTGAAGTAGGGATGAATGAATGGTGTCTGGACCAATACACCCTCTTCTCTGAGAGTAGAAGCTCATAGAGAAGCTACCGAGCATGTCAGTCCACTTCTGAATGCAGCAGAAGGTGGACCAGAAATTCAACCATAGAAAAAACAGCTGGGGGAGCTGAAATGTAATTTACGTAAAAACCGATTTTTATATACACACTCACCTAAAGAATTATTAGGAACACCATACTAATACGGTGTTGGACCCCCTTTTGCCATCAGAACTGCCTTAATTCTATGTGGCATTGATTCAACAAGGTGCTGATAGCATTCTTTAGAAATGTTGGCCCATATTGATAGGATAGCATCTTGCAGTTGATGGAGATTTGAGGGATGCACATCCAGGGCACGAAGCTCCCGTTCCACCACATCCCAAAGATGCTCTATTGGGTTGAGATCTGGTGACTGTGGAGGCCATTTTCGTACAGTGAACTCATTGTCATGTTCAAGAAACCATTTTTCCAGTCTTCAACAGTCCAATTTTGGTGAGCTTGTGCAAATTGTAGCCTCTTTTTCCTATTTGTAGTGGAGATGAGTGGTACCCGGTGGGGTCTTCTGCTGTTGTAGCCCATCCGCCTCAAGGTTGTGCGTGTTGTGGCTTCACAAATGCTTTGCTGCATACCTCGGTTGTAACGAGTGGTTATTTCAGTCAACGTTGCTCTTCTATCAGCTTGAATCAGTCGGCCCATTCTCCTCTGACCTCTAGCATCCACAAGGCATTTTCGCCCACAGGACTGCCGCATACTGGATGTTTTTTCCCTTTTCACACCATTCTTTGTAAACCCTAGAAATGGTTGTGCGTGAAAATCCCAGTAACTGAGCAGATTGTGAAATCCTCAGACCGGCCCGTCTGGCACTAACAACCATGCCACGCTCAAAATTGCTTAAATCACCTTTCTTTCCCATTCTGACATTCAGTTTGGAGTTCAGGAGATTGTGTGTATATATATGTGTGTGTGTGTATATATAAATATATATATATATATATATATATATATATCTCTCTAACTATCATTTTTTTTATTTTGCGTATGCTGTATATTGCAATACTACTACTTAGAAACGCCCTATTCATTGAACAGTAATACTTATGGTCAGATAAGCCCTTGACTTTTCATCCAATTTTGTTGTACCAATAACACAAGCTGGTATGGGACTCAGTTTATTCAATTAACCCTATACTTATGATGTTTATCGTATCTATGCGACGACTCAGGAATATAGTAAACTGCATCGATGGAGTGATTTGTCTATATGCACTGCACTCTTACAATCATTAATCATTTTCTCACTATATGTGATGTGTTACTGTGCAGATAGCTTTAGAAGCTGCCTACTCCCTCAGTTGTGAAATTAATGTGGTATTACTGTTTTTCTCATTAGAGATACAGCTGCCTTTCTCTATATTAAAATCTACTTTTATATTGTGTTTATCTTTCAGAGCAAATCATCTAGAAAAGGCTTTATTCGAACGCGATGGTGTATTACTGACTGGTACGTTTGGTGAGGCAATCTAACAAATTCTGTGAAAATGACTGCGAAGCTTTAAGTGTTAAGCAATTCACATCAATGTCCTTGTGGCTGAATAGTTTGCAGATGGTAACAGATACGAATATGTAGCGTGCAAAGAGTAACTGTCGTTTCATTTATTTTGTGAATGAAAAGTACATAAGACGCTTTGTAATATGTCTTAAAAGAAAAAGGTGCTTCCGTCTCCTCCTTATCAGGCTCCTCTCCTTTTCCCACCTCATCTTTACTAACACTAAGTTCACTGCTCAAATTGTCTTCAGTGAGGACTGACTGCCTGCTCACTGAAGGATTATATTACAAAGAAGGGGCTGTTGGACGCAGGCAGAGAGAGTGCTGCAGGTTTGTACGTGATTTACCGTTGAATTCTGCTCAGCACTACTGTGTAATGTTCTCCATCACGGCTGCAGCTTTTGGCATTGAACTACACAGAAATAGAAAGCAGAATCTCCTGTTTGTCCATGTCCTATGTATGGTGAGCATGATACCAGCTAGTCTCCAACCACCAGCTCAGGAAAAAGTAGAATTGTAGATAGATCAACCAAGGTAAAACAGGTAAAAATGCCAGATACAAGTCATATAATGGCTAGAAATAGTGGTATTCTTCATGTACACCCATATGGTGGTTTATTCAGAAAAATGACCTCAAACGACAGGTAATTTTGAATTGGTGGCCCTTCAGCTTTTCTTGCACTGTGGGCAATGTTCACCTCTGCTCAGCTGATCCTTGAGAACCAAAGCAGGGTTTCACACAGAGTCATTTACTTTCTATGAGTCTGTACAATGCTAACCCTGCCTATCTGTATAGAGCTGAAGGGGAACCCTCTTCAGCTGACCATTTCTGTCCACGCCTTTTGACAATTGCTGTGGGTTTCAGCAAGAATGGAAAACTATCATTCAGAACTTCAGCGCTGTCCAAATATACATGATTCGTTTGTCTTGGGCCCAATTATGGGAGCTTTACTCTTTAGCTTTAGAAGTAAATAAAGAAGAAAACTCAATACAAAATAAGCAAATAGGGGGTCATTTATTTTCCAGACATACGCCTATATCAGGCATAATTTTTACGCAGATTGGGGCGCAAATGTTATTTGTTCTGTAATCTGCTCTCACCAGGTCTAAAATAAAGTACGGTAAGCATGGCGTGGGCGGCCGGCCCGTCTCATTCATTATTTTCTACGCCTGTTTTAGGCGTAGAAAATGGTCTAAATGTAAGACAGCAAGGAAGCTGGCTTACATTTACACCGGCCCTGGATACGCCAAAGTTATATAGAGACCGGCACCTCTTCATAACTTCAGCAGATCCACCGCCAGATATAGGGGTTATTAAGATCGGCATCTAAAACGCCGGTCTTAATAAATGACTCCCATGATTTGCAGAGTTATTCAATTGGTTAAAGGGGCGGTCTCACTTCAGCAGATGACATTTATTATGTAGAGAAAATGAATACAAGGCACTTACTATTGTATTGTGATTGTCCATTTTGCGTCCTTTGCTGGCATGACTCCTTTTTCCATCACATTCTACACTGCTCGTATTCAGGGGTTACGACCACCGCTGCAGTGCAGATACAAGGTGGTCCGGATGGGAGCTGCTGCGCATGCACTTTTTCCTATAGTGTGCAAGCACGACCACCGCTGCTGGATCTCGGGGTGGTCATAACCCCTGGATACAAGCAATGTATAATGTAATGGTAGTGCGATAGTAAGTGGCTTAAATCTGTCTACATGGTAAATGCCTTTTTCTGAAGTGAGAGAACCCCTTTAAGTAAATTGGTATTTAGAAAGTTTGCCTTTTCAATAAATTTGCATGGTTCTCTTAGAGTTTTATACTCGTATATTTTATATATCTGCAGAATACAGACACCTTCTGTGTGCAATCTGCATTTTTCTCACTCCCATCAGTAGAAATGGTTCTTCTTTTCTGCCATTTGGACTAGAATAGGGCGTGTTCTATCATCTGCGGAGCTGCCGCACACATCTGCACAATATACGGATGGTGTGCATGGCCCCGCAGAAATGAATGGGTCAGTGTGCCACCCACAAAAGTGCCGATAATTTTTTTTTTTTTACTTTTGGGATTTTTCCTCATTGTGCTATATTGCAAATTCTCAAGATTTATCCCATGAACAATTATTATTTTCTGAGCGGTTTTGTCCCTGTTTTCCTTCCCTACCATTATACAAATCGCAGTGAATGTGTTCACACTAGTGAATCTAAATGAATGTAATAGATCCATTTTTTCTGCAGTGCCTTTGACTTGGTGAACATTCACCTTTTCCATGATGCTTCCAATTTAATTGCATGGGAATCCAGCCCATCCAGTTACTCAGGAATACGGCAGAAGGCTCTAAGTTATGTTTTAAATAGGTAAGTGAATTATTCCTTGTGGCTATATTGGTAGTAGCTGTGACACCAAGGACACTTATTTGTTCTGTTTCAGGTCTGTTTTAATCCATTCTCCATGTAATAAGAATTCTGGAGCATCTATTTTTATAACTATGTATTATGCTATTCCTCTAGTATTCCTACTAGATGTTTATAAATGGACTTCCATTAAGATCCAACTGCGTGTTACCAGTTGGGGGAGTCTGACACTATCCAATCAGTGCAGTGACAGTCTGTGCATGGACACCCCCCAAATGGTAACACCAAGTTGGATCGTTATTGTAGGCAGCTGACTGTTCATCCATTAACTTCTAGTAGGAATGCCAGAGGCATGGCACAACATGTCAAGTCATTTTACCTTGACAAGAGGAAATTTATGTTTTGCTTTTTTTTGTTTTTAATGTTTGCAGTGTCCTCATTGACACTTGAAGGGATTGTGTCATCAGAAAATGTCTTGCTGTTTAAATCACTTTTTTATGTTTAACATATTTTTAAAGCATTTTTATGTTGTTTTTAATTTTCCATGTCACTTTTTATATTTATCCTGCCGTTTTTGCACTGGCCACTATGTCTAATAATTTGCGCTACGTGTACGTTTGTACAGATCACTTTACTGCAGTTACCTGCTTATCTGTCATTCTAATCCTGCCTGTAATGATATCACCTCTGTGTATAGATAAGACAGGATCCTCCATTCGCATTAGGTGATTGTTAGAGCTTATCTATTCTTTCCTTGTACTATGACCTCTGCACAGGGCACAGAGCATGCCCAGAAAACTCTCCCATAGAAGTCTATGAGGTCCCCTCCTGTCCATTGTGCCTATGGCCCATTAGACTGGCGTAAAGCAATTTTTAATGCTGTTAAGTACAGATCAGGCAAGATGGTCGCCCTCATAATCCTGTTCAGGAAATAGAAGAAATAAATATACAATCAGAAAATAAGAACAGATTAGAAAAAAGGAGATGTGATGCTATGTGGTTTTAACTGGCAGATAAAATGTTTGGTGACACATTTCCTTTAAAGGGGTTTTGCCACTTCAGCAAATATCATTTATTATGCAGAGAAAGTTTCCATGGTTACGACCACCCTGCAGTCCAGCAGCGGTGGCTGTGCTTGTACACTATAGAAAAAAGCACCAGCTTACGTGAGCTCCCACGGTCCCGGCCACCAGAGAGACTGACATTTTTTCTTAGTGTCCAAGCACGACCACCACTGATGGATTACAGGGCGGTTGTAACATTGAAACGAGCAGTATATAATGTGATAGAAAAATTTACCAAGCCAGCAAAGGAAGCAATATGAACAATAACAATACATTAGTAAGTGCCTTGTATTAACTTTCTCTACATGATAAATGCCACTTGCTGAAGCAAGACAACCCTTTAAGACCGCTCCCGGTCAACTATCAGTGACTAAGAGCTAAAATGTGGACGAATGTTGTGTGCTGTCAGCATCCATTTATCATGTAGAGAAAGTTAACACAAGGCACTTACTAATGTATTGTGATTGTCCATGTTGCCTACCTTCCATCACATTATACACTGCTTGTTTCCATGGTTACAGCCACCCTGTAATCCAGCAGTGGTGCTTGTGCTTACACACTATAGGAAAATATGTCAGCCTCTCTGGTGGCCGGGACTGTGGGAGCTCATGTAAGCTGGTGCTTTTTTCTATAGTGTACAAGCACAGCCACCGCTGCTGGACTGCAGGGTGGTCGTAACCAAGGAAACTTTCTCTGCATAATAAATGCTATTTGCTGAAAGGGCAAAACCACTTCAAGGCTGGGCATTCTTGAAATTTTGATATATATATATATATATATATATATATATATATATATATATATATATATATATATATAATAATAATTTATAATCGGGGCATTTTTTTATTAGATATTTTTTATTTATTTTTGGGCCACTGAATGAATCTTCCACTGCAGGTTTTTAAAACAGATGAAACCACCTTCACTAGATAGTTATTGTGGTATCCATATGTGTTTTTCATAAAACTCGTATTCCTACTCCATTTTGTTGCTAAAAACACCTTGTGTAAGCCCAGCCTAAAAGTAACATTATGTTATAGTTGGATATTCACTTTTTAGAGTTTTTTGGTATATGTATTTCAATTGGAAAAAAATAATTGCCGTATTTTTCGCTTTATAAGACTCACTAGCCCCCCCCCCCAAAAAAAAAAAAAGTTGAGAGGAAAATCGCAGTGCGTCTTATAAAGCGAGTGGTAGCTGCTCCTCCGTGTCCAGCTAGCAGCCTGTACCACAGAGCCCGGAGTTCACTTGAGGGGAGCGGCATGCACAGCGCCCCGTCCTCCTCCCCCTTCATCCAGCTACCTTCTATAGCTTCATTGTCCCCCACCATGGTATGCCGGGGGATGTAGTCCACGCTCCAGGCAGAAAGCTTCGGCTCGGTAGCTTGGCGAACTACAGTTCGCAAATGTCGCTGCGGTAGTGTTCGGTGCGGGACTAAAGGAGCTGAAGAAGCGGCGGCAGCTGCGTGAGTACACTTCCCCTGGGCTTCTCCCAAGTAGTGTTGAGCGAACTTGTTTTTTAAGTTCAGGTTATTGAAGAATCCCGTTACGGATTCCAAATTCCGTTATGGTCCGTGGTAGCGGAATCCATAACAGAATTCTTTGATAACCCGAACTTTGGAGGCAGAACTTAAAAAACAAGTTTGCTCAACACTGCTCCCAAGTGGTTGGTGTGTGGCCTGAGGCCCAATCCCTGCCCTGTTCCGGCAGGAGGGTGATCAGGTTGGGGAATGGTGACTGGAAAGTTCATAGCTTGTACGGGGGTTGAGCTGTCACCCCGTCCTCAGTCCGGTCACCGCGGCGGCTCTGCCCTCCGGTGCAGTGTAACAGGAACTACCAGCAGCAGCACACTTTCCCCGTGTATACACGTTATCTACATAACCGATGTGTACCCCTGTGTACGTACAATATGTGCAGTGTCATATGTATCAACACACTGCACCCCCCTGTAATACACACACGTCACTGCATCCCCTGTAATGTACACACATATGTCAATGCACCCCCTGTAAGGTACACACATATGTTACTGCACCCCTGTAATGTACACACACATGTCACTGCACCCCCTGTAATGTACTCAGCGCGTGACGTCACTCACTCGGTCATGCTCCTCTCATTACATTAATGAAGCTGGCAGGAGCATATCTGACTGAGTGAGTCACGTTACGCTGCTGACCTGATCGCTGCTTTGAGTTTTCTGTGTATCATCCACAGATCCCCCCCATAACAGTGCGTCATCCACAGATTCCCCCCCCATAACAGTGCGTCATCCACAGATTCCCCCCCCATAACAGTGCGTCATCCACAGATTTCCCCCCCATAACAGTGCGTCATCCACAGATTCCCCCCCATAACAGTGCGTCATCCACAGACCCCCCCCCATAACAGTGCGTCATCCACAGATCCTTCCCCCCATAATAGTGCGTCATCCACAGATCCCCCCCATAACAGTGCGTCATCCACAGACTACTATTAGTTCAAAATCCACCAAAAGCACACCTTTTGGTTCAAAATATTTTTTTTCTTATTATCCTCCTCAAAAATCTAGGTGCGTCTTATAAAGTGAAAAATACGGTAGGTAAATAAATAAATGATAAACTGGCTGCATTGATTTCCATGGGCCTATTTTACCTAGGAGGCGACAACCCCAATTGTCCTAACCTGTACCCCATAAAAAAAAAAACTAAAAACCTATCCCTATCATTCATGTAGTCTGTTCCAGCTGAGGAGCAGAGTCCCGAAATTACCATCCCCAGCATAGCAGGAGAATACCGGGGTCTGCGAGATCCCTATTCACTATGATGCGATCCATCTAGTGTTTGGCAAGAATGTCTGCTTTCTATTGGAAAAAAAAGTTGCATGCAGTGGTAGAAAACCATAGTTCGTGTCGGAAACCTGATCGATCCCTTTATAGTTAAAGCTGTTGTCCGGGCTTTTACTACTGATGACCTATCCTCAAGATAGGTCATCAATATCAGATCTGTGGGGGTCCGACACCTGGCACCCCTGCCGATCAGCTGTATGAAGGGAAGGTGCGCTCAGTGTGCACATGCCATCTCCTTTCTCTGAGGATTGATCATTAATAGTAAAAGCCTGGACAACCCCTTTAATAGGGATCCAGTAGGCCCCGGTGGTGTCTGCCTATGCTAGATGCAGTAATGTTAGCCCTCTGCTGGAATAAAGGACAAGAGGACCGTAATGCAGATGTGAGCCTAGCCTAGGGACCATTGGAGTTATCAGCTACTAATTCAGGACAACCCTTTTAAGGTTAATAGGAGATGGACTGGGAAAAAAACTGTAAACAGTTAAACGCTGAATTATTTTAGCATGCCTTCAGCCTCTTAGTCTGTTCCGATCCATTGTGATCCCTAACTTCATAATCTGCGGGGGTTTGATATCTCATGGTCTCGCTCTCTTGGGAACTGTCCTGTGGTGTTACTGGAACCTAAGACATGTTGTTAAAGCAATGTCTGAGAATGAGGGTTCTCTCCAGACCATTTCTCTGGGGTCAGAGTATGGAATCCATAATTGTGTCCATTCCACTGACTCATGTATCCTAAAGTCCTGCTCATCAGTGGCCAATATGATGGAGAACTGATAATTCAGGCAAGTATACGATAAATAAAACTATCGGGGCCTCGACGTCAAGGACAATAGGAGAAACAAACGCCTTTTCTCCCTCTGCCATTTCTTTGTCATTATCTGAGCTATGTTATACACAGGGGCCGGGACAATGGCTCCTTAGCCCATTCACCTCATGCATGCCGCTCTGACACTGGGACCTTTTCATACTAGTTGTTTTAAACAAAAGTTGCCTGTAGGACACATTGACTTTTGTGTTGTGCGCTTCCTGTTTCAAAGATAATGTTTGTGTGTGACGCCACACATCGAGGCCGGACCTAGAAAAAGTATAAGAATTTCCTTGTTTTCGTTTGTCAGTACAAACTACTCGACTTCAACATTGGACTCGTGTATGAAAGATCTAGCACAAAAAATGGTATCAACAGGTCATCACTTTTTTTTTTTTTTTGTGTGGTCAACCCCAACATCACAACATACCCTATAAATTTTGCTTAGTGGAATTGCATAGATTTACATTGACCCGGTCCTGCAAGCTTCTCAACATGGCGAAAGACTACTGGAATTCATTGAAACTTTTGGAGATTTTGTTGCAAAGGAATTCCACCTCGGCCCACCAGAGTACCAGAAGATCCTCCAGTGGACGTTGGCTCTGAAGCCATTGTGGACCCCAAAGGTCCAGGAGAAAAATTCCATTTGGAGCTCAAACACCTGCTGCTAGGGTCTTTTTTTTTAACTTCTAAATCTGTTACACTTTATTGATGATATGAAGGGTTGGGCCCCTGAGAATAATTTCCTCTTGTGGGCCAAAGGAAGCCTAGTCAACACTGACCTTGGTGGCAACCATTGTATCTTTGTGCATGATGTGTTTGTATCAATAAATGGCACTTGTGGCATTGTGACAAGTCCCCATGCGTCTCTAGCTGGGCATCATTTGCATAGGGTAACTACAGATGCAGGTGACGCCAGTCAAGCATTTAGGCATTGTGATGTTAAATCCTTCCATTGTCCCCCTTTTTTTTTTTGGGCTGTCATATTTGTTACTGTAAATCAGTCATTGGAGGGGAAACACCAGGTTCGTCTGAATACTGTCTTCAATGTCCTGTCACCTCCCGCTTCATTAAACTAATTTTGTGTGCCCAGACCTCCCACGATGGCCTTGCAGAGAGGGCGGGAAAGTGACAGTAGTTGTTTTTTTTTTTTTTTTTTAGTCTTCCTGTTGGGTCAGTCATGTTTCGACTGGTATCGTTACAACGTGACATTTGCCAAGAAAAGTGCCTTAGCGTCTCACCCTTCCATGACGGTGGGGGGAACCAAGGTTGTCCTGCCACTTGTGGAGTTGCATTCACACGAACTGGCCATTTTAAGGGAGCACCGAGCCGCAGATCCGGACCTCTGTAGTGAAATGATGGGCTGAGCAGCACAAAGGAGCAAGTTCTGTAAAAGCAGTGAATAATGACTAACCCTTTTCATCCGCACTGCTAACCTTTTGGCAGCCACCAGCACACTCTATTCTGATCGGCTGATTGGGGTGGACAATACACTGAAGCTCGCTTTGAATGAATGCTACCACCAACGGTGTCTCTATTCAAAGTTTTGGGAACCATCTTTCGCCATTGTCTAGCACCACTCCTCCAGACAGTAGGAAAGGAGAAATTGAGAACATGTATATGGGGAAAGTGCTTCTTTTCTTGCCTGTAATCCCCTCTTAAAGCTGCACAGAGGGACATTTCCAGCCGAGCAACAGGAGCCATTCAGAGTCAGATAAACACAGAGGGGGAGAGGTTTAAAGTCAGGCCTTTAAATCCCTTTAACTGCGCGGCCTAATAATGCAGATTAAGTGCCTCTGAAAACAGAAGCCGATAAGTCTTTTCCTCTTAAGGCTTTAAATGGCTAAAGAGCATTTGACTCTATGGTGCGTCTTACCGAGCAGACAAAGAAGACAGTTCAAAAAACGCTTAGAACAGGGAAAACATTTAGAGACGCACCTTTCCCAGCTGAGAGAGCTGATGACCTCCTCTAAGGGGGTTGTCTGGTGGGTTCTGCTCTAAAGTGCTAAAACAGAAATCACCAGTCCATACACTGATCAACCAGAACATTAAAACCACTAAAGGGCGAAGTTAAAGGGGTTCTCCGGGAATTAAGAAAATGAAAATTCTTAAATATTACTTTATTATTCATATATTCTCAAATACCTTTCATTATTTATAATGGCTCGTTTTGTCTGGGGAGCAATCATTAGGAGAAATAAAATGCCCGCTGTCCCATTAGTTCACACAAAACCTGTGATTATCACACATGAAGACAGGTTACTTTACAACACTGAGGTAAAGAGCTGCCTCATCCTCCTCCTCTCTACTTGTCAGGGATTATGATCCTGAATACAGATGATAACATCTTCAGCTGAGTCTCTGGGGAATTTAGTTCATGAGGAGACATGAAGTACAGAGAGGACGGACAGGACAGACTGTGGTAATGGAGACTGTAAACAAGAGCTGCTGCTTATTAGCCACACCTCACCCTCCTCTCATGTCTCCTCATCTCCATTCCCACAGAGATTCACCTGTATTCAGGATCATAATTCCTGACTAGCAGAGAGGAGGATGAGGCAGCACTATGGCTCATTGTGGTGAAGTAACTTGTCCTACTGTGTGATCAGGTTTTGTGTGTACTGATAGGACGGCGGCCATTTTATTTCTTCTCATTATTGCTCCCTAGACAAAACAAGCCATTCTAAGTAATGAAAAGTATTTGTGAATACATTTATTATAAAATAATTTTTTTTTTTAATTCCTTGAGAACCCCTTTAATAGCATTGATGATCTCGTGACAATGGCAGCTGTCTGTGGATTGGATATGTGAAGCAGCAAGTGAACAGGCAGATCTTGAATTGGTGGAATCGGGGAAATGGGCAAGAGTAGGATTTGGAGCCACTTTGACCATGGCCAGATTGTCATGACTAGACATCTGGATGAGAATTAGAGCATCTCCAAAACAGCAGGTCTGATATTGCCAATATGCAGAGTTAATGACAACCAAAAATGGTCCAGGGATTAAAGCCGGTCAGCTGGTAACAGGTTGCCAAGAGTCATTGATGTGTGAGAAGGCTAGCCAGTCTGGTTCAGTACCACAGAAGAGCCACTGTAGTTCAGATTGCTGAACGTGTCAATGTTGGCACCTTCAGAGGTCTTGTAGGGTCCACACCTTGATGGTTCAGACTAGCGCTGTATTGGTTTTAATGTTATGATTGATTGGTTTAGAAATTCTTGGGTCGTACCATTTCTGTCAAGTCAACAATCCCCTTTCGTTCTTTAGTAGATCCATCCTTTAGTAGAGAGCTCAGTTGTCACTTGACTTTCCAAGATTTGCAAGAAGCAAAGAAGCATATAGATATTGGTCCAGGTTTCCTAGAGGTTACGTTAGAAGTGAGGAGAATTTCTAATTACTTGGTAAGGTAATAGAATAACATATTTTTACAGTGAGAGAGAAAATTCGGTATGTCCATAGGGATTTGTCTACTTGCATTTCACATCCTAATCCTCTCCCCATCCTCTGTTAACTAGCTGATCTTGATTATTAAGATCACATTTTGTTTTTATGTGTTCACTCAGACCAATGTAGGAATAAAATATATCTCCTTGACTATCTATATCATTTTAGTCTCGGATCAGCTCTTTGATGTAAGAGAATAGGACTAGGGTTCAGAACTGCCAGGATGACAGGAGATATAAATGTAGAAGGCAATTTATGCTATGGAGAGCTCAATTTCCTCTGATTTATATGGATATAGATGGACCCCTGAATGCTATTTTTCAGTGGGTCAGCAATGACAAAAAAACCTATGTTGTCCATTGATTTCACTGGATGGAGGTGGGATGAGCTCTCCACTCTTGCTGCAGGACTCCAGAGGTGTCCTCTGATGTGTTGTACCATAGGCAATGGCTGCGTATCTGACCTATAAGGATCGTCTCTCTGAACTCTCATACAGTGTGTGTGTATGTGTATATATATATATATATATATATATATATATATATATATATATATATATATATATCATCTATACACAGTCAGTGACAAATATCTTGAAGACTCCAGTAAGAGGAGTGTGGCCATTATGGGCCAGTTAGTTCCATGCAAGATTCTGTTTCATGGATCACCTTTTCCACTAATAATGCTTCCTGGGGGACCTCGTTCAGATATACAGCATTTGGAGATACGTGCTCCAAGGACATTTCTTTTTTTTTTCTTGACCACATTAAAGTGCCTTACTTCTGTATGTGGGATCCATGTGATCTGAGTCCTAGTTATGCGCATTTATGTGGTACCTAAGATTATATACACACATAGCAGACTGACTGCAGAAATATGTGACTGGAAATCTGTGCCCTTCCTGTGAATTGGGTTGTTTCTGCAAGATGTGCATGGATTTCTAGAAGTCCCATTCAGATAAATGGGATAGTTACACAAGTTTATGCAGCAAATCTTCCATGTGTGAATAAAGGGGTCGTCCAGGATTTTGACATTGATGACCCCTACTGAGGATAGGCCATCAGTATGAGATCGGAGGGAGTCCAACGTCCAGCACCTCCACCAATCAGCTTCTACCTTGTAGAGCCAAAAGTTTGTGCATTATTAGTGGACAGACCTGGTAACTGCAGCGCTGCTCCCATTCATTTCGCCTGCCTGCTCCGTCCACTACCCAATAGAAGTTGTATCATGCTGGAGCTACAAGGTAAAAACCAATCGGCTGGTGTTTTGGAGCTCCTCCAATCTGATATTGATGGTCTATCCTGAGGATGGACCATCAGTTTCAAATTCCTGGACAGCCCCTTTAAAGCGGTTGCCCAGGGTCAGACAAATATGGCTGCTTGCTTCCAAAAACAGCACCTCCCCTTTCCACAGTTTTGTGTGGCATTGCATATCAGCCCCGTTCACTTTAGTGAAGCTTTGCAGTAATACTAGACACAACTCGTGGACAGATGTGGTGCTGTTTTATGACCATGTTTTTCTAAGCCTGGACAACCCCTTTAAGGTAGCAATAAACCTTACAGAAACATCAGCCCGATTGTCTCCGTAATGGGTTTGTAAGTGTCCTGAAACTCAACTCTGATAGCTGGTGTTTTGGGGAAAAGAAGATCGGGCATATTGGAAAACATGAAGATAAGCCACCAGCAGTCGTCTGGCAGTGACTTATTCCCTTCTCCCTATTGAGAGCACCTGCATGCTTAGCCTAGTTAAACATGCATATGTATGTGGGGGTTGGAGGGAATAGCTGTTGGCTGACAGCTATCTGAAGTGTATGGTTACCTTTAGGCTCTATTCAGTGGCATACCTGCAATAGAGGCAGACCACGCAACTGCTATGGGGCCTGTGGGGGTGGCAGACAGGGTGGCCTGCAAGAAACTTGTAATTCTGTTCCCCACATGAAAGCACTGCATTTTCATGCAGCCACCACTAGGGGAAGCTCAATGCAAAGAGATTATTCCCGCTTCCACGGTAGTTGTATTAATTTTCTTTCACTGAGCTCCCCCTAGTGGTGGCTTCAGGCAACCATCTAGTTTTGTAATAGAAGAGAAGCAGGAGATTTATAAATATATCATTTATTACAGTAAATACATTGAGAAATGCAATGTTCAGAATGAGCGCCATATATTTGAACCCCATGTTCCACTTTTTCCAGCCTAAAAGTCAAATAAAGTGGGTCAGGCCATAGGAAACTTTTTTTTTTTTTGTATTACAATTTGTATTTAATTAAAATGTCTTACACTTCATTAAAAAAAACAACGTCAATTTGTCAGAAATCTGGGGTGTTGCGCATGTTCTGTATTGCCTGGGGGTGAATTGATGCATGTACACTGGAAAATTAGGTGCTGGGGGCTCATACTAAGTTTTGCTATGGGACCCTATGAGTAAGGGCGACTTTGTACCCATTACCCTTCCAGCCCTCCAGGAGACGCACAGGCTTAGCACGGTGCTGATATGTCATGGCTGACCTCTTGATGATCATGTCAGTAGAACGCCCTGATGTCGTCCTTGGAGTCCAGATCCGTGAAATGAGATTTCATTTCAAGGGTTTGACATGGCTCCTGTTCTCTTTTGGAAACGCTGCCCGGTCCTAGTTCAACAGAAACATTTTTACATTGGAACTGTGAAATCCGGGCATAAAGCAGCCCTTTGTGCCTCTCATTATTTTCTCACAAATATAGTCCATTGTTGGATAGCTGAAGTTAATTTGATCAACATTGGGAGATTTAACTTTTATGTCTGGTCAAAAGACCTGCTTCATGCTCATTTTGGGCTTTGAGAGGGAATGATTGCAAGAAAATTAATGTTACTGTTAACAATTCGGAGCAATTAGTTTCCCAGGGAGAGGAGATGTGATGCACAGGCTCCACACAGCTATTCTTTGTGGTTTTATGGATACTCATTAGTCATCTGTCAAAGTGTCTCAAAGACCCCTCCAATCTCTCCTCTTTCCCAGAACTAGCAGCTGAAAGAAGCCGAGAGGAGCCTCCTGGTTTCTAAGTAAAAAAAAAAAAGTGACTTAAAGCCTAGAAAGAAAAAAAAAAACTGGGTCGTTAGGAGACGTTGCTGGACTAGCAAACACCACACCTTTTCTTCCCGAGGGTAAATCATGTTCTCGCTCCTTTGTTATGTTAAGGACATGACGTTCCGGCCACCAATCAGATCTTGTGTCATTCTGATCAGGAGCACGATAAATATTCATCCTCCGCATGGAACCCGCAGTGCCAACACCAGGAGGGAAGTCTGTCTATTAGGGTGATACAATGATTTCCTTTATTATTTTTACATAATATGATTGCTCTATTTGCATGGCTCTTGGTACACACCAGGCTGCTATGCACGGCTGAAAAGAGAACACAACTCCTTGGTATTTAGGAGGAGGAGCTGCTTAAAGGGGCCATGGGGATGCTGCTAAAATTTCCTGGGTTTTCTGCAGAAAAGTGAGAGTTGTAATCTGATTGGATACAATGGACTAGAGTCTTGTATTTTGGATGCTGCAGTCATTTCGAATACTGGTCCTGAGGCTAAATGCATGCAGTCTTAGGCCTCTTTCACACTACAGTATGTCCATTTCAGTGTTTTGCGTTCCGATTTTAACGGATCCGTTGTGTTTCCGTTCCGTCGTTCCGTTCCGTTTTTCTGTATGGCATATACAGTATACAGTAATTACATTGAAAAAATTGGGCTGGCCATAACATTTTCAATAGATGGTTCAGAAGGAACGGAAACGGAAGACATACGGATGCATTTCCGTATGTGTTCCGTTTTTTTTGCGGACCCATTGACTTGAATGGAGCCACGGACCGTGATTTGCGGGCAATAATAGGACATGTTCTATCTTTCAACGGAACGGAAAACGGAAATACGGAAACGGAATGCATACGGAACACATTCCGTTTTTTTGCGGAACCATTGAAATGAATGGTTCCGTATATGCACCGTATACGGAACGCAAAAAACGGACCGCAAAACGGAAAAAAAAAAACGGTAGTGTGAAAGAGGCCTTAAAGGGGTTGTCTGGGCTTTTACTATTGATGACCTATCCTCAGGATTGGTCATCAATATCAGATCGGCGGGGGTCTGACAGCCAGCCCCCCTGGCGATAAGCTGTATGAGGAGACAGCGCGCTCGCGCCGTCTCCCTTCTCTCTTCCTGTCCGCTGCTGCTGTCTATGGTCTTTGCCATGGACTGCAGCAGCATACAGGAAAAGAGAGGGGATTTGCAGGTGTGCACTGCACGCGCCCCCTCTCCTCATACAGCCGATTGACGGGGGTGCTGGGGTGTCAGACCTCTGCCAATCCAATATTGATGACCTATCCTGAGTATAGAGATAAATGCAGACGGTATCAGCAGCATCTCACATCACCGACTTTTATTTGGACTTCAAAGCCACAATACACATGGCAACGTTTCGGCTGATACACAGCCTTTGTCAAGCCTGGCTTGACAAAGGCTGTGTATCAGCCGAAACGTTGCCATGTGTATTGTTGCTTTGAAGTCCAAATAAAAGTCGGTGATGTGAGATGCTGCTGATACCGTCTGCACTTTTCTATATATTCCGGCCGTTGGATCCAAGGCCATCGGTGAGGCTGTTGCATCTATTTGGATACATCAACAAGGAGCGAGTGGTGCTGCTTCTACACTTTGTTTATTGCTATCCTGAGTATAGGTCATCAATAATAAATACCCAGACAACCCCTTTAAAGTGCAGCCGTCGCCTCTCCTGACTCTCTCTGATTACTAACTACTTGCATCCCCCCCCCCCCCCCCCCCCCCCGTGATAGCAATCCAGGAGCGTCTTTTCATATACTGAAACTCTGGGGTGTGTCCCTGCGCAGTCTGCCGCTAGCAGCACGGATTGCTTAGTGTCAGACTGTGCAGGGACACACCTCCAACTCGTAGCCCATCTGAACCTTCATTTAAGGCTACATGCACATGACCGTTGTGTGTTTTGCGGTCCGAAAACCGCGGATCTGCAAAACACGGATGGCGTCCATGTGCGTTCCGCAATTTGCCTTTAATATAATTGCCTATTCTTGTCCGCAAAGCGCGGACAAGAATAGGACAGGTTATATATTTTTTTTGCGGACCACGGAACAGAGCAACGGATGCAGACAGCAAAAACTGCGGCTCGGATGCGGACCAGAACAACGGTCGTGTGCATGAGGCCTAAATCTGCTAGCAATAATAGTCCAAAATGGTTATGACATAGGGAGTGCACGTAGTTACTAAAACAGACATGTCAGGAGAGGTGACAGTCCTTTTTAAAGGAAATGTGTCAGAAAAAGTGTAAAAAAAAACTCTTTAAACCTATTTCTCTTCTCAATTTCCCATGTTGTTATTTTTTTTTAAAAGATCCTAAAATATTGCAGTTTTCACTCTGACCACTAAGCTGAATAATTGGCTGACACCTGTTCTGTGGAGATCACTTCTCAGTAGTTATCTCATTATCATCACAGGCAGGATGACTGTGAAAGGTATTACCGTATATATAGAACACTTATCCTGTATACACATAGGTGTTTGATCACTGGGGGTCTGACTGCAGAGGTTCATGAGTGCCACCAAACAGTCCCATGAAAATAGAGCAATGGTGTGCATGCTTGTCCACCGCTCCATTTACTTCAATGTGATTAAGAGAGTAGCCGACACGTATGTGCCCCACCACTTCATTCACATGGGGCAGTTCGGCGGACCACTGTTCTCATGATCGCTGGGGTTCCCAGTGATCAAACATGTATCCCCTATCCTGTGGATAAGTGGTAAGTGTTATTAGTGGCACAGCGCCTTTAACATCTCAGGCAAGATGGCCGCTCCCCCATCATAATGTACCCCCAAACACAGCACTGTACTGGCATTGTACTGCTGCTCAGCCATGTGTACACCACTGTGCCGCCATAAAATGTGGTCTGCTGAATGTTGGGGGTCCCAATAGTCTGTTCCTCACCATTACATGTATTAATGGCCAGACCTGAGGAAAGTCTAAGTCAACGCATTTATGTGTAGATGAGAAATTCAGGAAGATGTTTGAATAGACAGCTGAATGGATGTGTTATACCTGGAGGAAGTGAGATAAGTGGCTGCCAGATATATCTGACACTACTTTTCTCTGGGGTAAGAAAATGATTGTTCAGATTAAAGGAGTTAGAAAAACATAGCATTTTCCCGCATTTATTTAGGTAGTAGATAGAGACAATGGTGGTGCTGTTCCTTAAAGGGTTTTTTTTAACTAATGACCTGTCCTCTGGATACATCATCAGTGTCTGACCCCTGCCGATAATCTGTTTGAGAAGGCATCGGCACTCGCAGTAATGCCACGGCCTTCTCCAGCTTTTCCTAGGCCAGTGACGTCACTTTCATCGGTCACCTGGCCTAGGCGCAGCTCAGCCCCATTGAAGTGACTAGGGCTGAGCTGCGATACCAAGCACAGCCACTATACAATGTACGGCGCTGTGCTTGGTGAGCTGAGAGAACCCCATGGTGCTATAATGAGCGCCATTCCCTTCTCAAACAGTTTACCGGCAGGGGTCCCGGTTGTCAGACCTCCACTGATCATATAATGATGACCTATCCAGCTCAATTTAAGTTAATGGGGCTAAGCTTCAATGCCAATTAAATTCTTGGATAGTTGTAGATTTGGAGGTGCCTTTAGAAGGAAGCAGCAATGTTTTTGTGAACTTTAACTACCCCCTTAGTGGTTTTAGCACTGTCTTCTCTCCTTGTTTACCTGCTCGCAGTGGTGAGCGGTGTAATTAGAAGTATGGCGTCCCCATTCACTTCTATGGGACGGATCCATCTGTTCAAGTGAATACTACAGAGCTGTCCCACAGAAGTGAATAGGGACGCCATCATTGTAATTACACTGTTCACTGCTGCAGAAGTGAAGGCGAGCAGGTAAACAGAGGAGAGAAGACTGCGCTCGTACGAGCACTGCTTTTTCTTCAAACAGCTGATCAGCGAGGGGTGCCAATATAAAAAAAACGACATCCCCTTTAAATACCATGTTTACTAACCTGCCCCTTTTCTTTATCTTAAATCACAAACATTATTTACATTTAAATCCATTTAATGTACCTTAGTAATCTATCAAAGGACAGTAATCCTACTAGTATTTATGTAGTCATGGTTTAGCAATTATATTTCACTGTCGCTGCAAATTAATTGAATCATCAAAAGAGCTTCTTCTGAAGCAGACGCGTTTTATGTTAGTTTTCTTTCCAATCAAAATGAAGGAAAATCCATAAATGCTAATACCACTTGATATTATATGATTAGATTAGAAGAAAATGAAAATGAATGAATCTTGTGGTTTTGTTTATATCCTGTAAGTATACCGATTTATAATGGACATGTCAGGCAGGGCTTTGAATTGCAAAGTGTTCAGTCCAGTTAATAGAAGCTCATCGGGTCCAGACTGAACCAAAGTAAATGTTGAGACCCGTATGATGTCAATAATAAGAAAATCAAATAAGTGATGCTGCAAGTTCATGTCTTTTATTTATTTATTTTCTTCCCTCTTCATTTACAAGCACATATGAGAAATGACACTTGAAGAAGTTTTTAATGTGCACTAAACAAAGTTTGCTTAAAGGGAACCTGTCACCGGGATTTTGTGTATAGAGCTGAGGACATGGGTTGCTAGATGGCCGCTAGCACATCCGCAATACCCAGTCCCCATAGCTCTGTGTGCTTTTATTTTTGTAAAAAAAAAAATATTTGATACATATGCAAATAAACCTGAGAGGAGTCCTGTACGTGAGATGAGTCAGGGACAGGACTTCTCTCAGGTTAATTTGCATATGTATCAAATCGTTTTTATTACACAATAAAAGCACACAGAGCTATGGGGACTGGGTATTGCGGATGTGCTAGCGGCCATCTAGCAAACCATGTCCTCAGCTCTATACACAAAATCCCGGTGACAGGTTCCCTTTAAAACATTCCTCAATTTGAAACTATATGAAGAATAATATTTGCCAGAAAGTTAATATTCTTTCTGTTTCCTCTTTAATTTGTTGGAAAACAAAACAACAGATACTTGAGGGCAGGACCTTTACCAGTAGTGTCTACACAACTCCTCTACCAATAATGGCGGCATGTGCAACACCTTTTATTCAACGCAGTGGTTATGTCCAGCCTTACATTTATTTTTTGTATTGCTCTAATGCATCCAAAATAATACATTTGAACACCTTTGCCAGTAGTCATAAAGAAAAAAAATACACATTCTTTTAAAGACAGATATGTCTCCTTGGTTACAGACTACAAACAAAACCTGTGTAGTCTGATCCTGCAGTCACGCTCCATTCCATTTGTCCCATACTTTATTACATTCCATAGGTAAGAAAAAAGCTGAACAGAATGTGACGGCAGGATAAGGGTCCATTTTTGCGGAACAGGTGCAGACCCATTCATTTTTAATGGGGCCGGATGTGCTGTCTGCATCCACATTTGCGGATCCGCACTTCCAGATCCGCAAAAAAAAAAGAACATGTCCTATTCTTGTCCGCAATTGCGGACAAGAAAAGGCATTTTCTATGAGAGTGCCGGCGATGTGCGGTCCGCAAAATGCGGAACGCACATTGCCGGTGTCTGTCTTTTGCGGTTCCGCGAAACGCATACGGACGTGTGAATGGACCCTAAGGCTACTCATATTTATTGTATTTTAAACATGGAGGCACACAGTTCTGCATAGGAGCTGTAAACAGAAAACAACTTGATTTTTATGTATTTTTCTTGACTTTTGGACATGTAATATTATTGAGCGGATGTAAAGGGTAAATGTAAATTATGCTACAATTTTGCAGCCCCCTAATAAAATTCCCAATGATGTTATCAAATATGGTACCGTTTCATGGCAAACATTTTTGTGCAATTGCACAAACATTTTTTTTCTACCATAGAAAAAACTACAGTTCTGTGAAGACCCATTCTGTATATACCTGCTGTGCTTTTGACATAAGATCATATTAAGTTACTACTGCTGAAAACATGGTTTATACGTTTTACTTCTTTGGTTACAAACCAGTAACTGTTTTTTTCTTTTTGATTTGTTTTTCTCCTCCAAATTTGTAACTTCCGCTCTTCGCTTGCTGGTCTGTGTGAATGGGCTCATGACGCGGCGCGCAGGACAACAGACGTGTTGTTGGATACTGTTGCTAACACAGAACGTTCCCATTGTTCCAGTAGCCAAGAGCTGCTTGGCAGTTAGATCTGTACGGGGCCTCATTTTGTGTGACATGGTCTAGTAAAACTGCTGCCGACAGGTAGTTTACCAGTGCATCATTCTCACCCAGATACCAATACTGTCTGGGGCACTTGTCCTGTTTGTTTCTGCCCCTGCTAGGGTCCACTATTACCCCTGGTCGATCATGTCACCACCTTTCCATTTAATCTGGACCTTTTTTCCATGTGACCTATTTAACGGACCACTCGACGATGTGTAACTCTTTACCTACAGCTTGATGGTAACCAAGATGCCTGCCTTTATGGCCCCGGTTGAGATTGTTACCCAATTTTTTAATTACTATTCTTATTTATTCTTTTTTTTATTTTTTGTGTCTTTCCTGTTGGCCGTTTTTTCGTTGCCTTTCCTTTCTTTGACGGGAGTTTTGACCTGTGCATGCAAAAGTTTTCAGAAAGCTGCTCATGAGTGATAGGACAGATCCGACAGCCGTTAATCTGTATTAATGTAAAACGCTTACAGCCAGGTTTCATTTACAATAATGCTCCCAGTTGAGAAATGCCGAACACAAGAGTAATGTCCTTTTTCTTTTTTTTTTCACCTGCAAATAAATGGTCTTGAGAAATCCCAGCATTCATCAAACAGCAATATAATGAGTAAATGTGATTGCTCAGCAGATATTTCCTAGGTGTTTGTCAGCTTAACTCTTTGTATGCTGGGAGAAGGGATTTTGCTCTTAGGCCTCATGCACACGACCGTTTTTTTGCGGTCCGCAAAAACGGGTTCCGTTTTTCTGTGATCCGTGACCGTTTTTTCGTCCGTGGGTCTTCCTTGATTTTTGGAGGATCCACGGACATGAAAACAAAGTCATTTTGGTGTCCGCCTGGCCGTGCGGAGCTAAACGGATCCGTCCTGACTTACAATGCAAGTCAATGTGGACGGATCCGTTTGACGTTGACACAATATGGTGCAATTGCAAATGGATCCGTCCCCCATTGACTTTCAATGTAAAGTCAGGAGTTAGTATACCATAGGATCAGAGTTTTCTCCAATCCGATGGTATATTTTAACTTGAAGCGTCCCCATCACCATGGGAACGCCTCTATGTTAGAATATACCATCGGATTTGAGTTACATCGTGAAACTCAGATCCGACAGTATATTCTAACACAGAGGCGTTCCCATAGTGATGGGGACGCTTCTTGTTAGAATATACTACGAACTGTGTACGTGACTGCCCCCTGCTGCCTGGCAGCACCCGATCTTTTACAGGGGGCTGTGAACAGCACAATTAACCCTTCAGGTGCCGCACCTGAAGGGGTTAATTGTGCGTATCATAGCCCCCTGTAAGCGATCAGGGGCTGCCAGGCAGCAGGGGGCAGACCCCCCTCCCTCCCCAGTTTGAATATCATTGGTGGCCAGTGTGTGGCCCCCCCTCCCTCTATTGTAATATAATTGGTGGCCAGTGTGCGGCCTCCCCCGGCCCCCCCTCCCTCCCTCTATTGTAATATCATTGGTGGCCAGTGTGCGGCCTCCGTCGGCCCCCCCTCCCTCTATTGTAATATAATTGGTGGCCAGTGTGCGGCCTCCGTCGGCCCCCCCCTCCCTCTATTGTAATATAATTGGTGGCCAGTGTGCGGCCTCCGTCGGCCCCCCCTCCCTCCCTCTATTGTAATATCATTGGTGGCCAGTATGCGGCCTCCGTCACCCCCCCCCCTCCCTCCCTTTATTGTAATATCATTGGTGTCCAGTGTGCGGCCTCCCCCGGCCCCCCCGCCTCCCTCTATTGTAATATCATTGGTGGCCAGTGTGCGGCCTCCCCTCTCCCCCCTTCTGCCCGATCATTGGTGGCAGCGGAGAGTTCCGATCGGAGTCCCAGTTTAATCGCTGGGGCTCCGATCGGTAACCATGGCAACTAGGACGCTACTGCAGGCCTGGTTGCCATGGTTACTTAGCAATACTACAATATTAGAAGCATCATACTTACCTGCTGCGCTGTCTGTGACCGGCCGGGAGCTCCTCCTACTGGCAAGTGACAGGTCTGTGCGGCGCATTGCTTAATGATCACCATGATCTGTCACTTATCAGTAGGAGGAGCTCCCGGCCGGTCACAGACAGCTCAGCAGGTAAGTATGATGCTTCTAATATTGTAGTATTGCTAAGTAACCATGGCAACCAGGCCTGCAGTAGCGTCCTGGTTGCCATGGTTACCGATCGGAGCCCCAGCGATTAAACTGGGACTCCGATCGGAACTCTCCGCTGCCACCAATGATCAGGGGGGGGGAGAGGGGAGGCCGCGCACTGGCCACCAATGATATTAATACAATAGAGGGGGGGGCCGCACACTGGCCCCCAATGATAATACAATAGAGGGAGGGAGGGGGCCGGGGGGGGCGCACACTGGCCACCAATGATATTAAAATAGAGGGGGGGGGGGCGGGGGAGGCCGCACACTGGCTACCAATCATATTCAAACTGTGGAGGGAGGGGGGTCTGCTGCCTGGCAGCCCCTGATCTCTTATAGAGGGCTATGATATGCACAATTAACCCCTCAGGTGCAGCACCTGAGGGGTTAATTGTGCGTATCACAGCCCCCTGTAAGAGATCGGGTGCTGCCAGGCAGCAGGGGGCAGTCATGTACACAGTTCTTAGTATATTCTAACTAGAAGCGTCCCCATCACTATGGGAACGCCTCTGTGTTAGAAAATACTGTCTGATATGAGTTTTCACGAAAAAGCTTTTATGCAGACGGATCTTCAGATCCATCTGTATGAAAGTAACCTACGGCCACGGATCACGGAAGTGGATGCCAATCTTGTGTGCATCCGTGTTCTTTCACGGACCCATTGACTTGAATGGGTCAGTGAACCGTTGTCGGTCAAAAAAATAGGACAGGTCCTATTTTTTTGACGGACAGGAAACACGGATCACGGATGCAGCTGCAGAACGGTGCATTTTCCGATTTTTCCACAGACCCATTGAAAGTCAATGGGTCCGCGAAAAAAAAACGGAAAACGGCACAACGGCCACGGATGCACACAACGGTCGTGTGCATGAGGCCTTAGAGTGAGATCTTATGTGGCAGGGGATATTCTTCATTCTCATGTTTAGGGAGTGCTCTGTTTTTGTTTTGGTTTTGCCATAAACCTGACAGTCATCAAAGCAAAATGTAGGGGTCATTGTTTGAAACCAGTATTTTATTTTGTATTTTCACTGCTGTAAAAGAGAATATACAATGTGTAAATCAACTTTAATCCCCACTCTTGCCGTACTGTAATTAGCACTTACAAGTCTGGCTGTTGCATCCTCCAAGTCATGTTCACTGTGCCCAAATCCTGCCTTGATTGACCTTACAGAGCAGTGGCAAAGTCCTCCCCTCGTCTCTCCGTATCTCGCACAGGGACAGTGGGCACAGGGAAGGTTTGCATGCATCCAAAATGTGCAGAGGACTGGGAGTGCACCATCTCCTTTGTCTGGCGCATGCACAGAGAAGCGCTGAAGCCAATAGCTGTATATCCACCTTTACTGCATAGGCGCGCTGGAGGGGACAGAGAGCACTTGTGCATTAGCATATTATGGAGGCACCATTCGGGACAACATGCTTGAAGTGATGAGGTAATGCACATAGTTACATGTGGAATATCTTTGACAGGTTCCCTTTAAAGGTAATGGAGCTGAGCTGCAATACTAGGCACAATCCATGCACAGCTGTGGCAACCATTTTTCTTTCTAGACAAGACTTTTTATCAAAGAGGTTATCCATGGTTGATGTGAAAAATAAAAATCCAATATCGTACAGTACATAGAAGTCTTTCTGACAAACTCAGAACCAGCCCGGTACCTCACATGGATCCAGAGATTTCCCCCATTCATTGCTCCAGTTGCTCTGCTAAATTTATTTCAAACTAGCAACTCAGGGGTGTGTCCTTTCTCAGGGGTGTGTCCTTTCTCAGGGGTGTGTCCTTTCTCAGGGGTGTGTCCTTTCTCAGGGGTGTGTCCTTTCTCAGGGGTGTGTCCTTTCTCAGGGGTGTGTCCTTTCTCAGGGGTGTGTCCTTTCTCAGGGGTGTGTCCTTTCTCAGGGGTGTGTCCTTTCTCAGGGGTGTGTCCTTTCTCAGGGGTGTGTCCTTTCTATTGGCGCTGGTGGCAGTTGAATATTGGAACTGAGCATGTGTTTCTATCTGAGTGAGCTGGACAGAGAACTTAGAAAAAAAAGCAAACAGCAGGTGGCGCTATACAGATAGATTTCAGTGTCTATACAAAAATTTTAATTACATGCAATTACAAAAGTATTCAGATCCAGGTGCTGGTTTTAAATATGTAGAATATTTTTCATGGGACAACCCCTTTAAGTAGGTTAGCTGCACATTCTGTATGTTCTTTCTTACATAAGATAAAGCACTGTGCATAGACTTTCTATAGTACACGGACTACCTCATGAACATGTTGGGTGTGTAGTACATGAACATGACTGGAATATACTGTGAGATCAATACTGTCAGGGAGAAGTATCCCTGTTTGTTAGGTCAGCAGTTGTTGTATAATGGGGCTTACACAAGTGCAATATTGATATAATTAGGAATCTATATACTCAAGTATCTACTGCTCTGTGAAATCCAGATTACCCTACATGACATGATCTGAACGGTTTGTGCATTGTGCAGATACTGTATTTCCTTGGCTGTTCCCATATTATATGTGGTAGGGAGATGATCTGACCGTTTGTCACTGTATTACTGTACAATGTATCACACAACACATTGGTCAACACTGTGGAAAATGTCCTATTTTTCAGTTATACCCGAAGGATTGAATTCAATTGAATTAATTCGTATGAAACTCTACCATTGTAGTGTTATTCAAAACTTGGCACCGCAGGCAAGTTAGGAGATATGATCTGTCTATCTTTAAAAGAGATTTCCCGGGAGTAGTGTTGATGACTTATCTTCAGGATAAGTCTTCAATATCTGAACAATTGGGGTCTGCCACCAGCACCACCAACGATCGGCTGTTTGAAGGGGCTGCGGACTGAGCTGCGCCTTGGCCATGTAAGGGGCCATTCACACGTCCGTGTGTGTTTTGCGGATCCGCAAAACACTGACACCGGCAATGTGTGTTCCGCATTTTGCGGACCACACATCGCCAGCACTTAATAGAA
This sequence comes from Bufo bufo, assembly GCF_905171765.1. Classification (NCBI taxonomy): domain Eukaryota; kingdom Metazoa; phylum Chordata; class Amphibia; order Anura; family Bufonidae; genus Bufo; species Bufo bufo. The sequence goes on from NC_053394.1 coordinate 50,191,033, forward strand.
AATGCCTATTCTTGTCCGCAATTGTGGACAAGAATAGGACATGTTCTATTTTTTTCTCGGGATCAGAATTGCGGACCCGCATTTCCGGATCCGGGCCGCGCATTGTGTGGCCCCATAGAAATGAATGGGTCCGCAATTCCGTTCCGCAAAAATGCGGAACGGAATTTGGGATGTGTGAATGGAGCCTAACTGATGAACGTGGGGTCACTGGCCTAGGAAGAGGCCACAGCACAATGCACTCTTCAAACAGCTGATCGGCGACGGTGTCAGGAGTGGGACCCCACCGATCATATATTGATAACCTATCCTGAGCATAGCTCATCAATAATGTACTCCCGGAAAGCCCTTTGAAATGTTTTTTTGGACATGAAAAATTTGCTTAGAATATACCACCTCCTGGGGCCCCAGCTAGCGTCTACTTCCTGCTTCCACCTGGACACAAACATGTGACTGCTGCAGCCAATCACTGCCCACAGCGGTGACCCGCTACAGCAACTGGTTGGCTACAAGTGGCGGAGTTTCGGTGAGGATAATGTTACATTTTTTATAACTGTTTAATATGTTTTCAAAATTATTTTACATGGCTGGACAACTACTTTTGTAAAAAAAATATATTGTTAGTGACTTAAATTAATCTGTCAAGTTTGTTCCTGCTTTTCAGGACTATAAGGCTAGGTCTACACAACGACATTTGTCGCGCGACAATTTTTATAATAGTCTATGGTGTCGCACTGCAACATGCGACATGCTGCGACTGCGACGCGACAGTCGCAAAAAATCCATTTGAGATGGATTTTTCTGCAACTCGCATCGCAGTCGCAGCATGTTGCAGTGCAACACCATAGGCTGCCATTATAAAAATTGTTGCGCGACAAATGTTGCAGTGTAGTTGTACCCTATATGTCACGCAACTTATTGTCGCGAGACAAAGGTCATCGTGTAGACCTAGCCTAAATCTTAAAGAACACCGTAATCTCACTGGTTAAGTCAAAGCCCTGGCATGGTGTATCATCCTGCGCCTCTAGGCCAGTTATTACCACTCAAATGTGACATCTCCGAGTCCTCGGAAACAAGAGTCGTAAACTGTATCATATGATCCTTGTCAGAGCTGTTGACGGACAGGAAGCTTGAGATGTGCCATATTATCCCTCCCCTTTTTGGTATAGCCCATTCTGGATATAATATCTATATTTTAATATAATTCGTAATATTTTAATGTCTGTCCATGTGAAAGGTTCTCTTTAAATATTAGGTTTGCTTTGAAAATGACTTTTCATACCAACATATTTCTAGTCAGTCATGACCTTTACACCAGGGCCACCCCCAAAACGCCAACTTTTGGATGGGGTTTGCATAAACCTGTTCCTTTTTGAGGTCCGATTCACTGGAATAGCTTGCCAAAATTTGGACGCTTGGCAAGTGTTGTTTTCACACTGACTGTGTAGTCTGAATCACCCTTCACAGTAGTCGAAAGTAGAGGGGCGGTCCAGACTACAAGGCCAAATTGCTGTCCCCATTTTATTTAGACTTTTTTTTTTTTTTCAAAGGCTGTTTTTTTATGAAAAGTAAATTTTGGATTTTCTGATCAGCCTGTTCTAAAATGTTTTTAAAGGGGTTGGCATATCGCTAGATATGCCCCCATTGTCTGCATGGTGCGGGTCCCATCTCTAAGACCCGCACCTACACTGAGAACAGAGCAGGGAAAGGTGGTGGAGGGTGCACTACACATGTGCAGCCACCATACATTCATTTCTATGGGGCCACCAAAAATAGCCGAGCATTTCCATCTTCCCCATAGAAATGGATGGGAGCAGTGGCCGCGCAAGTGCGGTGCACTCCCATTCACTTGTATGGAGAGAGCACTTGGCGGTAGCCGGAACCCGGGAAACCCTGGGTCCTCCAGCCACCACTCTCTCCACTCTGTTCTTGCGGTAGGTGCGGGCCCCACCTCTGGGACCCACACCTATCAGACAATAGGGGCATATCCTAGCGATATGCCCCCATTGTCTGTGATGGGCTAACCCCTTGAAGTATAAAATTCATGAATCTGTTAACCTATCCCCCCCCCCCCCCCCCCTTTAATGTATAAATTTGTTGACAGAGTTGGGCCAATATTTTATAATGTTACATTTTCTAGTCTGCATAATAAAGGTATCAGCTGCTTTATAGGTAATGATCTCTCAACAATGATGTATCTGTTCTTCCCTGTGAGGGAATATTTGAATCTATGACTTTCGTAGTTTAGATTAAGTTTATTAAATGGATGCATTTTTTTTGCTTTTTATCTTAAATAGCTACTGACAAGGTCATTAATTTAACAAAATGCAACATTTTGTCTTCCAAATGGTACTATTGAAATTAAAAATGGACGTTGCATCTTAATCCAAAGCGCCTGGCAAATGCTGTAATGTAGCAAATTAATTACCTTCCTCGCTTGACAAGACCTCCGGTGTTTAGCATCTTCAACCATTTTGACTGTTGGCTTATTATTAATAGTCATAAGCTTTTATATCAGGACCCCTCAGGAGTGCTAGCGCGATCAAACATTGTTCCTTAAGACAAACTTGCACACTCCCAGTAATGTCTTGTTTGCACATTCATTTTCCTAATTTTTTTGATTTACTTCTAAAATTAATACAAATGAAAAAGAATTTATTATAAAGTAAAAAAAAAATGAAATCAATTGCGCGGTCTTAAGCAGCATTTCTTTATTGTCATTGTCCTCTCAATGCCATTTAGATTTGGGGGTTTTTCTGAATAGGTCCAAAATTTGCTTCTCGTTCATTTCCTGAGCTTATTGCAGTCACACTTTATAAAGTGTATTTAGATATCTGTATCTAGAGAGTTGTACAATTGTAAAATTTCCAGTTGCCTATAATCTTTAGAAAGGGCATCTGTCAGCAGTTTTGTACCTATGACACTGGCTGACCTGTTACATGTGCACTTGGCAGCTGAAGACATCTGTGTTGGTCCCATGTTCATATGTGCCCGCATTACTGAGAAAAATGATGTTTACATATATGCAAACGAGCCTCTAGGAGCAACGGGGGTGTTACCATTACACCTGGAGGCTCTGCTCTCTATGTAGCTGCCGCGACTTCTGCAGTTTGCTTTACAGGCAGGGTAAACATCACAACTGGCCTTTACTTCTCCCAAAGTGCGGAGGGCGCAGTAGTTGCAGAGAGAGCAGAGCCTCTAGGTGTAATGGCAACGCCCCGTTGCTCTTAGAGGCTCATTTGCATACAGTAAAACATCATTTTTCTCAGCAATGCGGACACATATGAGCATGAGACCGACACAGATGTCTTCAGCTGCCAAGTGCACATGTAACAGGTCAGCCAGTGTCATAGGTACAAAACTTCTGACAGATGCCCTTTAAATAGAATAGTTCATTACAAGATGACCTCATGTTCAAATAAAGTTTTTATCTAAAACATATTGTTTTAGAAATTGTTTTCATGATTTTCATTATTTTATTTCATTATTTTCATTATTTCCATGTATATATTAAAAGAAAAATCCAAAAACTGTGCAGGTTTCACACTGAGCCTTATAATAGGCTGACGTAATTTACTTCTCAGCAGGTATCTCATTATCATTACAGGCAGGATTACAATGAAAGATATCACCCAGAACATGAAGCCTTGATATACTTGATAAACTGCACAATTTTAGGATTTATTTATTTATGTTTAAAGAAGCACTTCCACAAAAATGTTTATTCTCTGGCCTTATAGATACATGATTTACATGATTTAAGTTGCAGTGAAGGTAATCTTTACCAGTGACTGTATTTGTGAGTTACCCACTCCGTCTGACACCACAACTTCTGTGTGGGCAGGAAGTCAGTTTCTCTCTTTCCTATGAGAGCCTCTAACAGGCCCAAGAATAATAACTTTTGTGGAAGTGCTTCTTTAAAGGGAATATGTCACCTCTCCACATCCCTATTAAATGCAGTACTACACAAATAAGTACTGCTACCCCTGGCTCCAGATCACTAAGTTATATGTCCATGATCCCCCCTGTTATCACGCTGTGTGCCTGCATACTAATGTGGGAATACATTGAGAGGACACCCTGAAGTCCTCTCTATTATGTGCGCATGCTCATGAGTCCTCATAATGTATTCCATTGCTAGTTTGCTGGGGCTAGTATGGACCTGTAACTAAGGCCTGTATTACACCAGCAGATGATTGTCGGGAAGGAAGCGTACCTTTCCGACAATCACCTGCTCATCAGGGGAGGAGATCGCTGCTATTACATGAAGCGATCTCCTCCACAATATGGGGAGAAGTGATCACTAATACCATCGCTCGTCCTCATACAGAATCAGTGTTTGCCGGCCGCTGATCGCGATTAGACGGCACAATTTGCAAACGATTTTTTTTCTAATCTGTTTTTATTTTCTGATTGTATATTTATTTCTTCTATTTCCTGAACGTGATTATGGGGGCGGCCATCTTGCCTGATCTGTTCGGAACAGCTTTTAGAAAGCATTAAAGGGGTTCTGCACTTTGTTTAAACTGATGATCTATCCTCTGGATAGATCATCAGCATCTGATCGGCGGGGGTCCGACACCCGGGACCCCCGCCGATCAGCTGTTTGAGAAGCGCTGCGGCCTTCTCACTGTTCACCGCTGGCCCAGTGACGTCACGACTAGTATCAACTGCCCTGGGCGCGGCTAAGCTCCATTCATGTGAACAGAGCTTAGCCGCGCCCAGGCCAGATGATACTAATCGTGACGTCACTGGGCCAGCGGTAAACAGTGAGAAGGCCGCAGCGCTACTGCAGCGCCGCTGCCTTCTCAAACAGCTGATCGGCGGGGTTCCCGGGTGTCGGACTCCCGCCGATCAGATGCTGATGATGTATCCAGAGGATAGATCATCAGTTTAAACAAACTGCAGAACCCCTTTAAGAAAATTGCTTTATGGCAGCCCCATGGGCCATAGACACAATGGACCGGAGGGACATCACTGACTTCTTTGGGATAGTTTTCTAGGCATGATCTGTGCCCTGTGCAGACGAAAGAATAGATAAGCTGTGATATCACCTATTGTGAATGGTGGATCCTGTCTCATCTATACACAGTATTACAATGGAAGATAAGCAGATAACTGCAGTAAAGTGATCTGTACAGGCCAAGAAGTGGCGCCAATTATTAGACATAGCGGCCAGTGCAAAAAGATTTTTGTTGTAGTTTAAATATACAGGTGAAACTCAAAAAATTTGAATATCGTGCAAAAGTCCATTTATTTCAGTAATGCAAATTAAAAGGAATTAATGCATTAATGCAGCTTAAAATTAGAATTTTGTGAAAAGGTTCAATATTCTAGGCTCAAAGTGTCAGACTCTAGTCAGCTAATTAATCCATACCCCCTGAGCAAAGGGGACCTCAAAATTGTGACTTTGGGGTTTCATAAGCAGTAAGCCATAATCATCCAAATTATAACAAATAAAGGCTTGAAATATCTCGCTTTGCATGTAATGAGTCTATCTCATATGTTAGTTTCACCTTTTAAGTTGCATTACTGAAATAAATGAACTTTGTACAATATTCAAATTTTTCGAGTTTCACCAGCAAAAAGTGACATGGAAAATTAAAAATAACATCACCAAAAATTATCTTAAAAAGTGATTTAAAAAGCGGGTAATTTTCTGATGACACATTCCCTTTAAACATAAAAACTTGATTTAAACAATGTAAGGCTACTTTTCACACTCGCGTTTTGTGCGGATCCGTCATGACGGATCCGTTCAGATAATACAACCGTCTGCATCTGTTCAGAACGGATCCGTTTGTATTATCTGTAACATAGCCAGGACGGATCCGTCTTGAACACCATTGAAAGTCACTGGAGGACGGATCCGTTTTCTATTGCGTCAGTGAAAATGGACTCATTCCCTTTAAGAGTAAACCTATTTTTACAGTATATAATTACATTTTTGGAAGTGCAGTGTCTTTTGGGATAATGGATGGGAATAAATGGTGCTCGGTTGTCACGTTTCTCCTTAACCCGTCCGCACTGTTTGTTTCCTAGCTAAAGATGGCAGGTCCCAATTTTAGGTAAATTGTCTGCTGCCATATCTTTAGATTTGCAATGTTTTTCGGTCCAATCAGATTAGAAGAATCTAGTGGGGAATACCCCCTGCTCTTCCAGAGGATGTGTCTAATTTTTGATGAAGTGCAAGACTCCTCATAAATTCGGCACATCCCCTAGTAGTCCGTGCATCTAAACAGTAGCTGCTGTAGATTTCGGTCTTCACTTATGCCAGAAAATCTGGCATAAATGAAGATAAACGTGCCGGATCCGCTGGCCACTTCGTCTCTCCACCCCTTGCCATGCCCCGTTTTCAAAGTGGCGTCGGTGGAATGATAAATTCTCCCTATAGTGTCCGGGAGAATTATGTTACAGAGGTTTTGTAGGCACCACATATTGATGACCTATCCTCAGGATAGGCCATTTATATATGATCTGTAAAGGCCCGATACCCCGCACCCCATAGTAGCACTTTGACTGAAACAGGAAACACAGCTACGTTTAGGCTGGGTTCAGACCTGAGCGTATTTGATATGCGCGTTTAAGTCGCGCGTTTTTGTCGCACGTTTTTGTCTATAGTCAACGCGCGTATTACGCGCGTTTGTGTGATTAACAGCAGTGTCCTATGGCTGCAAACGCGCAACAAAACGCCCCAAAGAAGCTCAAGAACTTTTTTGAGCGTAGGGCGTTTTTCAGCGCGTTCAAACGCGCTGTAAAACGCTCAAGTGAGAACCAGGGCCATAGGGAAGCATTGGTTTTCATGTGTTGAGCGTTTTACAGCGCGTTTGAACGCGCTGTAAAACGCTCAAGTGTGAACCCAGCCTTAAAGTGTAGTGGTCGCGCAGGGTGTCGGACCCTCACTGATCCTATCCTGAGGATAGGTCATCAATGTCAGGAGCCTGGAAAACTTTAAAATAACAATATTGTTGTTTGAGCCTCAGAAGAACCCAAGATGAGGCCAGATTTATGCAGTTCCTTTATATTTTATAGACACATGCAACAAAATGCCTGTAAACCCTATACCTGACTTTATAGAACTTTTTTTTTTAGTTCATTCGGAGTCTGATATCTGTTATTTGGTGGGAATAGATCTCTTAAAGTGCACTTGACACACTGCTTTCTGCATTGGGTAGTATGAACTATTACAAACCCTTTTTGCTTTCAGTTTTATTTTTCTGTTATTTTCATTGTTTCATTTCCGACATTACTTATTGCACCTTGTGCCTTGTGTGTGTAGATCTGCAGTCTTTCCACTAGGAGTCCCCACAAAACGTCCTTTTTACTGCTGCATGAGAGGAACCTTCACTCCTGGCAGTTCACATGCTTTTTTTTTTTTTGTTTCTTTTACTTTTAGAAATAACTAACTTTAATTGCCAAAATCTGTTACTTTAAACACATTCTCTAGGTTCACAAAGTTTATTTTTTTTTGTTTTACAAATTTTCTACAATTATTATTTTATGGATAAAAATGACTCCAATATTGTGCTTATTTAACACCCTATGCCATATGCATGCATATATGACATAGCTGACTTGCAGCTGAACATTTTTTACGGACTGGTTTACACATAGAAGCTCATCCCTGTGACGGGTATCTATTAGAGACTCCCTTTAGATCCCGGTACAGAGCGTGTGATTTGGTGAGCTATGAAGTAATCACATAGAAGCACAAAGTCCAAAAAACTGCTGGTAGTATTCTCGGCAGTATTTTGAATCGGCCAAATTTTGATCATGGGGGGGGGGGGGGGTCCCAGCAGTCAGACTCCATTTGACCTTACGTTTTAAATAGCAGAAAAAAATAACTGCGAATAAAATCTTTGATAAGGCATTCTGTGTTTGAGCAATTCCTAGAGCTGCTGCTTAAAAAATGCCCCCACACCACAAAAACCTGGGCACTGACTTGTGTTAACCAATACACAGTTTTGTGCTGCTTTCATATGTGGGTTTAGGATACAGGCCCCATTTTTTGCTCACTAGAAAAATGTCACAGAAACTTCATTAGCGTTTTTTTTTTTTTTTTTTGTTTTTTTTTACTGTGTTAACCACATTTTCTCTGGCATTTATTTTCCCTACAGAGTAGAAAATGTTGAAATGCTAGAAAAAAAAACACTAAAAGCTTCAACGTGCTGCATAAAAAAATCCAGACCCCAAAAACGCCACATAATTAACAAAAAAATCTCTTGTATGTCCTGTGTTTAATATTGCCTGTAGACCTTCAGCTAACATCTGGAGTTGATGTTTTTACAGCACAAAATGCAGCAAAAAACGCAAGTGCAAAGAGCAACCCTTATCTGACTCTCAATGCAAAACCTAAACATAGCTTTATGTTCATAGATCCTAAAAATTGCTAGATTTATTAAAAAGTTGCAGAGGTTTTTATGATGGTTGCTGATTTTTCTTTCAGGGTGTGGTGTATTAGTTGCATAATTTTAGGAGAAAACAAAGTGGGGCACATAAGACACCCAGAGCTGGAGAAAAGCGTCCCCCTGTGAGACATTTATCATGAACCAGGCAACATTTAAATTTAAAATCTCAGATGTTTTTATAAAAACGAATCATTTAAATTTGGGCACAAAGCTTTTCCCTAGGACCCGATTTCTAAATCTTTCCCTTTATGCAGTGCAGCGTTTTACCAGTTGATGTGATTGAGAAGGGGACTGTAAGTGAATTTCCCCAGATCTCATTAGATTAGGGCTTTGTCCAGTCACCTTTCGCTGACCTTCACTTGACAATACTACAAGCCAGGGAAAGTCCTCTTTGTTGTAAATGTGGACAGTGGGGTATCGCACAGTTCCCTTGCACCTAGCTGCTATGCAAAGTTGCCCATTGTCTAGGGGGCTATGCATGGTCCTCTCTGCAACTCGCTGAACTGACAGAATGCAAAACAGGATCCAAGTCTTCCCTGCGACTTTCACAAGATTCGTATTCAAATTCGGCCTTTTCTAGATCAAAAGGTTAAGAAATTAAGCCGACTGGTAATTGTGTTCACCAAAGCTAATGGCAAAATAACAATGTTTTTTTTATGCTGTTTTCACACCTAAACTCTGGAATATTTCCAGATTATCAGGTCCGGAGATTTAGCAGAGTTGGCCTTTCACACATGTAGCTATTCCTCCAGAGATGTTCCCTGTCTGGTGCGTTCTCACTACAGGTGCCTAGACAAGGGGCGGGAACTTTAGGCATGGCCATTGTGATTTTCTGGAACATCTACTGCTTGTTTTCATACATGCGCTCGCTCGGACATAATCCGGAGTTAGTACTAGGGCTCTGGGGAGAAAAGGTCTGGGTAAAGTCCGGGACTGATATTGCCGATGGGTGCGTTCACACACAGAGCCCCTTCGGGTAAACTCCAGAAAATGTCAGGATTCCACTGTAAGTAGTAGTATTACGATTCGTAAATGGACTTTACATTATATTTCTATGACTTTTAGACGACTGGATGTGTTCTTATGGCTCAAGGATTTATCTCACTTTTAAAAGTAATGTGAAAGATCTTTGGCCAAGCTCAATACGTGAAATATGGTTTTACATCTACTAGAGATTGGCTCAGTGGTTAGCACTGGTGCCTCGCAGCGCTGGGGTCCTAAATTCATATCTGACCAAGGACAACATCTGCACGGAGTTTATATGTTCTCCCCGTGTTTGCCTGGGTTTCCTCCAGGTACTCGGGTTTCCTCGCACACACCAAAAACTTACTGATAGGGAACTTAGATTGTGAGCCCCATTGGGGACAGCAAGTGATGATAATAAGAGCCTAAAATAAAGAAAAAAAACCTACGGTAATATTTATGTCCTATATACGAGAATTATGATTTAACGCTCCTTCACATCTGCATGGTAGGTTTCCGCTAGTTATGCCACGTAAAAGAGCACAGCATGCTGAGCTGTTATGTTGGAGAAAATGATGGACGCCACAACCAAACCCCTGTCAGGTGCCATCAGTGTCAGTCATGGGAACAACGAAAATAAACAACGTAGATGATGCTGAAACCTAAAGTTGGCCACACACATTCAAAAGCTGTCGGTCGGCCAACGGCTATCTTTCCTGACTCCCTCCTGATTACGGCATACGCACACACACTCAATAGCTGTTGGCTGAATGATCATTCAGCCTATGGCTATTTCTCCGGAGCCGCTCCCAGTTCCCCCATACTCGTATAAGTTTGGCTGGGCTTGAATACGTTGTAAAGCCATTGTGAGACAATCTGAAAATATTGTCCAATGCTTCTCTCCTCCAATATCATCTTCTCAAAGAACCAGGATCTCCCTGTACACATTGAGCTGTCGGCCTAAGGCCTCATGCACACGACCGTTGTGTGCATCCGTGGCCGTTGTGCCGTTTTCATTTTTTTTTCACGGACCCATTGACTTTCAATGGGTCCGTGGAAAAATCGGAAAATGCACCGTTTTGCAGCCGCATCCGTGTTTCCTGTCCGTCAAAAAAATAGGACCTGTCCTATTTTTTTGACGGACAACGGTTCACGGACCCATTCAAGTCAATGGGTCCGTGAAAGAACACGGATGCACACAAGATTGGCATCCGCGTCCGTGATCCGTGGCCGTAGGTTACTTTCATACAGACGGATCCGAAGATCCGTCTGCATAAAAGCTTTTTCTGAGCTGAGTTTTCACTTCGTGAAAACTCAGAACCGACAGTGTATTCTAACACAGAAGCGTTCCCATAGTGATGGGGACGCTTCTAGTTAGAATATACTACGAACTGTGTACATGACTGCCCCCTGCTGCCTGGCAGCACCCTATCTCTTACAGGGGGCTGTGATCTGCACAATTAACCCCTCAGGTGCTGCACCTGAGGGGTTAATTGTGCATATCATAGCCCCCTATAAGAGATCAGAGGCTGCCAGGCAGCAGGGGGCAGACCCCCCCTCCCCCCCCTATTGTAATATCATTGGTGGCCAGTATGCGGCCCCCCCCGCCCCCCCCTATTGTAATATCATTGGTGGCCAGTGTGCGGCCTCCCCCGGCCCCCCCCTCCCTCTATTGTAATATCATTGGTGGCCAGTGTGCGGCCCCCCCCTCTATTGTATTAATATCATTGGCGGCCAGTGTGCGGCCTCCCCCCCCGATCATTGGTGGCAGCGGAGATTCCGATCGGAGTCCCAGTTTAAACGCTCTGGGGCTCCGATCGGTAACCATGGCAACCAGGACGCTACTGCAGGCCTGGTTGCCATGGTTACTTAGCAATATTACAATATTAGAAGCATCATACTTACCTGCTGGCTGCTGCGCTGTCTGTGTCCGGCCGGGAGCTCCTCCTACTGGTAAGTGACAGGTCTGTGCGGCGCATTGCTTAATGATCTGTCACTTACCAGTAGGAGGAGCTCCCGGCCGGACAGACAGCGCAGCAGCCAGCAGGTAAGTATGATGCTTCTAATATTGTAATATTGCTAAGTAACCATGGCAACCAGGCCTGCAGTAGCATCCTGGTTGCCATGGTTACCGATCGGCGCCCCAGAGCGATTAAACTGGGACTCCGATCGGAATCTCCACTGCCACCAATGATCGGGCGGGGGGGGGGCGGGGGGAGAGGAGAGGCCGCACACTGGCCACCAATGATATTACAATAGGGGGGGGGGCCGCACACTGGCCACCAATGATATTCATTCTGGGGAGGGAGGGGGGTCTGCCCCCTGCTGCCTGGCAGCCCCTGATCTCTTACAGGGGGCTGTGATACGCACAATTAACCCCTTCAGGTGCGGCACCTGAAGGGTTAATTGTGCTGATCACAGCCCCCTGTAAAAGATCGGGTGCTGCCAGGCAGCAGGGGGCAGTCATGTACACAGTCTGTAGTATATTCTAACTAGAAGCGTCCCCATCTCTATGGGAACGCCTCTGTGTTAGAATATACTGTTGGACCTGAGTTTCACGATGTAACTCAAATCCGATGGTATATTCTAACATAGAGGCGTTCCCATGGTGATGGGGACGCTTCAAGTTAAAATATACCATCGGATTGGAGAAAACTCCGATCCTATGGTATATTAACTCCTGACTTTACATTGAAAGGCAATGGGGACGGATCCGTTTGAAATTGCACGATATTGTGTAAATGTCAAACTGATCCGTCCCCATTGACTTGCATTGTAATTCAGGACGGATCCGTTTGGCTCCGCACGGCCAGGCGGACACCAAAACGACTTTTTTTTCATGTCCGTGGATCCTCCAAAAATCAAGGAAGACCCACGGACGAAAAAACGTTCACGGATCACGGAGAAACTGAACCCGTTTTTGCGGACCGCAAAAAAAAACGGTCGTGTGCATGAGGCCTAACCCGTCTGTTTTCATGGGGTCGGCCTACAACGCATTGTGCATGGGGGGCCTCAATAGCTGTGGTGCAACTTGAAACGCATAAGCCTGTCTTTAGTTTGAGTTCTCCTAAGTTTTAGTATGTAAGAGCATGACACCTGTGTTTGCTAGCCGCATCCTCAGCATGGTTGTGTTTAGCTATGCAGAACAAGCAGAGTGCCTATAAAATGCCCTATAAAACTGATATATATGAAGTTCCTGCATGATGACCCACCTTTATGGTTGCTTCCAGTCAATGCTGTTAGGCTCTCCAATAATTGAGACTGGGGAGAATGGGATAATGAGCAGCTGTCGGACGTCTTACCGCTGCTGGTCTCTGGATCAAATGGTTAAAATGTACCCGTCAGCTCTCCTACCATATCTGTTATAGTAAATTCTTGTATTCTTCATGAAATAATGAATCTGAAGTACCTCATTACTCTATTGCACAGTTACTCTGTTGTCACTCCTAGGAATTTATATAATACATCATAAAAATTAACTGGTTGTCACCATTTGGCATAGTGTCCGTACACAGTCTGTTACTGTCCAATCAGGGCTGAATTTCCTTATAACCCTCTTAGAATCCACGTCATACTTATCCCAAGTATGCATGAGGCCCTAAACTTTTTTGTTGGCATGTGAATGCTGCCATAGAAAACGTAGACTTTTCACCTCTTCAGGCCTCTTTCACACGGGCGTATGCGCCCCGTTGCCGTATTGCAGACCGAAATCGCGGATCCGCAATACACGGGTGCCGTTCCGTGGGCATTCCGCATCACGGATGCGGTCCCATTCACTTCAATGGGCCCGCAAATCCAGAGATGTGGAATGCTGCGTAACGGAAGCACTACGGAGTGCTTCCGTGGGGGTTTCGTCCCGCACTTCCGTTCCGCAAAAAGATAGAACATCTTTTTGCGGAACGGCCGGATCGCGGACCCATTCAAGTGAATGGGTCCACGATCCGCTGCGGCTGCCCCACGGACTGTGCTCGTGCATTGCGGCCCGCAGCACGACCACGGGGCACACACGCCCGTGTGAAAGAGGCCTCCGTGTGATGAAATTGCAAAGACATTGAAGATCAGATTTATTATATATGGAACAATGAACGCAAGCTTTCCTGAGATGTTCAGCAGTCACGTTTTAGTCAGCAGATGCAAATTTGGGTGATCGGGTCAAGAATTAGTTTGTGGTTTTCTTTGGAGCAGCCAACATATGGACTTGCGTATAGGGTAATTTATAATCATGTTTTAATTTATTTGGTCAGTAGTAAAATAAGTATTAGAATTTTTAACACTTAAATTTTGACACTTTTCCGAATTTTCTACCTATTGCCTGCCTCAGAGAAAGCCGCATGCTACATTTTATTTTTTTTATTGATTTTTCAACTTAAGTACCGTAAATTGTTGCAAACTTTTAGATTTTTTCACTAATGACATGTATTCACGCAAACTGTCATCTTTAAATCTGCCTCGTAGATGCAATATAGCCCAAGATCGAACTTGTTGAAAAATATGACTATTGTTTCTGTTCATCACCCCCCTTTAAAAAAATCTGTTAAAAAAAGAAAAATAGAGGCAGACCCTTTTATTGGCGTTGACGCAGGATGAATTGGCCGGAGGAAGCATGTTTATAGACTGTGTGAAGAACTTTGTCTTTGTGTGGGAATGTTGGTGACACTGTTGTGGTTTGCTTGAATGAACTGCAATGACGTGACTAATAAGGTGCCCCGCTGAGAACCACAGTGGGGCTTATTCAGACCTCCCACCTCAGCCATTCAGCTCTAGTTCAGTGTGGCTAATTTTTCCCATTCCTTCAATTCTTTGGGCCTTCTTACAAACAGCAAAGTCAACTTTCACACCGAATGCCTGATAAGTGCTTTAGGAAATAATCGTGTAAACAGTATGTTACCTTCTGACCTGCAGCTGATACCTTGGTCTGGGACAAAACCCTCAAGGCTATTGCATTAGGCATGCCTATTAGAGGAATAATACAGATGATCCTCCTTACAAAGTACCCTGAGAAATGGTTTAGCTAAATCAGTGTGCCCCTTGTCACATTGAGTTATGCTCAGCCGCCTCCCACTTTTAAATTGCTTGCATTTGTCTGAGGGTTTTTTTTTTTAGTTTTTCCAGCCCCATGCATATCTGGAGAAAGTGTTGCTGTCATGAATTCTTGATGCATGTCAAAGTTTTCTTCTCCTTTACTGAAATGAAGCGGTGGTTGTTGAATTGTGTCTGTGAAAACTTCCAAGAAAATAAAACTTTTTTATTTAATTTTTTTATTAAATCTTTTTATTTTTATTTTTTTGTAATATATTTTACTTTTCGTTTTTTTTAATCTCGTTAAATATTTTCAATATAGATTATTCTATTTAAATGTATTATTCAAAGAAGAAAGAGAACATAGTAGATCAGGTTTCATTAAAAATAATTTACATCTTCCGGTATTGTAGACCTAATGATTTCTCAGCTATGGTTGAACATATGCAGTTTTTAGAATGTAACAAATTTTGTGTGATGTTACTATGTATTTGTTGTATAGAGATGGAGTTCCTGAAGTTAATTATTAAAGGGATTTTCCCATCTCAAACAATGGGGGCATATTGCTAGGATATGCCCCTATTGTCTGATAGGTGCGAGAACAGAGCGGGGAGAGCGCTTGGTGGTGACCGGACCCCGGGAACCTGGCGTCCTCTGGCCACCACCAAGCGCTCTCCCCATAGTAGTGAATAGGAGCGCACCGCACTTGTGCAGCCACCGCTAGCACTCATTTCTATGGGGCCGACCGCAATAGCCCCGAGCCAGTGATCGGCTATTTTTGTCTGCCCCATAGAAATGAATGGAGGACGGCTGCTCATGCGCAGTACGCCCTCTATAACTTTCGGGGCTCTGTTCTCAGTGTAGGTGCGGGTCCCAGAGGTGGGTCCTGCACCTATCAGACAATCCTAGTGATATGCCCCCATTGTCTGAGATGGGAAAACCCCTTTAAGTACCACAGCGTTGCATGCGTCTTCTGTTGAAATTAGTATTTGGGGAATATGATATCTCCTTATGGAGAGCGCCTAATCAACCTGATTTTCTGTTGAAATTAGTGAAATGTTTTTGGTAAGGGACTGGTGAAAGATTTTGGAGGTCTGGCTTGAAGGAATTCTGTAAGATGAAGCTAGTAGCAGTGATTCATAGCGGGTGGACCAAGGTACATGTTTAATTATCTGGTAATATCCGTTGCAGGTTGTTTGTCATTGATTATTTAGCGATGCGACTGGATTGTTCTTTCGTAATAATTATAAAAAAAAGAGGCAGCCAACGTTCTGGAAGGAGCTGTCTCTGATGATGGGACAACCCCGTTAATATTTTATCACAATGTAAAATTAATAGTTTTTTTTACTTATTCCTGCTTAGCTCAGGAGCATTATTTCTCCTTCTCTAGTGAAAGTCAGTGACAGGAATGCACAAAAAAGCTGAATCTCATAGTTATGGCAGCAGAAGGAACTGCTGATCAGGTTGTTAAATACAGTTTATCTTCAAAAAGAAAAAGATAAAAACAATAATGAAATGCAGCTTTAATTGCAAAAACATTTAAAGTGGTTTCTGGGAATTTAATAAAGTTGCCGGCAGTAAATGGTATAAAATGCTAAAAATAACAATTACTTAGGCTATTTCCACATTAGCGATTTCAGTTCCGCTATTGAGATCCGTCATACAATCTCCATAGCGGAAGAAAACGCTTCAGTTTTCTCTCTCTATTCATTGTCAATGGGGACAAAACTGAATTGAACAAAATGGTATGCACCAAAATGCATTCCGTTCCGTTTGGTTGCGCTCCCATCGCGGACAGAAAAACGCTGCAAGCAGCGTTTTTCTGTCAGCGTTTTTCTGTCCGCATTGTGGTGCGGAGCAAGAAAGACGCAATAGAAAACGGATCCGTCCCCTATTGACTTTCAATGGTGTTCAAGACGGATCCATCATGTCTATAGAAGACCTGATGCAACCGGATCCATGCGACGGATGCATGCGGTTGTATTGTTGTAACGGAAGCGTTTTTGCAGATCCTTGACTGATCCGCAAAAAACGCTAATGTGACAGTAGCCTTACCTGCTGCTTTTTCGGTGGTCCCCCTGTCCGGGAGCCATGATACCACATATATCATTCACCTGATCACTGCAGCCAATCACTGCCCTCAGTAGTGATGCTTACATGTACTGCAGGTGACAGTTGAGGTCAGTGACTGGTTGCAGTGATCACATGAATTATTATTATTTATTATAAGCGCCATTCATTCCATGGCGCTGTATACATACATGATACAGACGATTGCAATAAATATGAACAAGACGAGTTACAATGATGTCTGCGACATCTTTGCTACAAAACCATCAGGGACAACCGGAGTGTATCCGTTCTGCGGTCCACAAACTATGGATGCGATCCGTGTACCGTTTTTTTTTTTCTTTGCAGACACATTGACTTCAGTGTGTCCATGGTCCGCATTTATCTTTGTGTAGTGGAACAGACATGTGGATGCAGAACACGGATGACCCGTGTGTCCGTTCGGCAAAATAATAGAACGTGTCCTATACTTGGTGGCAAAATACAGACAGTGGACCCATTGAAGTCAATAGGTCCACAAAAAATGCGGATGGTATCCATATTTTGCTGATCTGCAATTTGTCAACCACAAAATGAGGATTTATTGATGTATAACTGTATTTGGATACTCATGTATAAAGGGGGAAAATTTCTGTCCAAGATATTCATACATGCCGAAATGCTAAAATCCATAAGCTGCAGCAGTTGGCCTTCTTGTTTCTGGCAGTTTCCATGGAATTTATTTTTATGTGCTATAAAAAAAAATATATTAATAAATTAGTGTGACACAAAGGAATGTACTCTGAAAATGCTGAATTGTATATTTTTGTGACCAATGGGGGAGCTTCACTTTAAATCTACCTGCAATGGTCTTGCCGTATTTTATTTACGGGATTTTCTTCTTCTAAACCCTTACATGCTACATTTAGATGAAATTGTTCCTTTAAACCTCCTCCAGAATCTAGAGCGCCATTAGAAAATTTGCCTTTCTGAGCGCTCTGCATGATGCATTGGGATACTTTTATATACAGCGGACACGGTTACCAGTTAACCTCCTGCTCACCCTTTGTAGAATGAATCATGCCATCTTGCCGCGTATTGTTGTGATGTATCCCTTGTAACGTTTACCAATGGATGCCCTCACAGGGACGACTTATGACTTCTTCATGTGATAACATTTATAAAATCCTTAGCTGCAGCCATAAAGCGCCAAAATAAAGCAAGCCATCCTAATTTATCATGGCTTTATGTATTTATATTGGTTATAACCCGTCTGTCGTTCCTGCTCAAAGTCTTTACATTACGGCTCTTGGGTGATCTTGATCCTGCAGCTCTCCAGGTGAGGCGCGCTCTACACTTGGCGAGGACTATTACCTGCGGCGGTCTCCTTTATTGACAGGTCGGGGATATAGCTGATGTGAAAACACGTTGGGGGGAATATTTGAAGTCGGTTTTGCTTGAGTGTATGTTGGAGTACTTTATGCCACATTTATCAAATGTCTCATGGTGTTTGATAAATTTGTCTTACCCTTGAAGGGATTGTCCGGGCTTTTACTAATGATGACCTATCCTCAGGATAGGTCATCAATATCGGATCAGCACGGGTCCGGCACCCCCGCTGATCATCTGTATGAGGAGACAGCGCAGGCAGTGTGCACGTGCCATAGACCACAGCAGCGGACAGGAAGGGAGACTGCGTGTGCTCTCCCCTCATACAGCTTATCGGGGGGGTGTCGGGTGTCTGACCCGTGCTGATCTGATATTGATGACCTATACTGAGGTCTATACTGAGGTCATCAATAGTAAAAGCCCGGACAACCCCTTTAAACCTAACACTTTTGTCTAGAGAAGCTCCTCCAGTTTTCCTACACCAGCCTCCCACTGGAGTCTGATTGCTTTTTTTGGGGGGGTTTTGGTTTGTGACTTTTCAAAAAATTCTGGAGTGAAACTCATTAACATAGCTCATCATGCCCACTTTTCCACCGATACTTCAAAACTGGAGTGAGTGTGAGTTGAAAAAGCCTTATTTTGAAACTTTTTGAAACCGAATTCTGGAGTGAAGGCTTGATAAATCGGGGCCAATGTCTGTCTTCCTCCGAGGTGTAGATCTGTGGGGGGCAGAAGTAGCCGTTGCATTCGGGCACAGAGACCAGTGTTACAGACGTCACATGGTAGGTCGGCGCCCAGAAACTTCATGGTACTGCTCTGTTGTAATGGGGCATGAAGCCAAAACAAAACCCGATATGAATTTAGACACTTTATTCCTGTTGTCATACCTAATTATCAGATAAAATATTAGAATTTTATGGTTCTACCTCCTCTCCTGCACCTCGGTCCTCTGCCTGTCCGGGATCTCGCACTACTCCGCTTTTCCTTTCCGGGAGGAACGAAGTGCGCAGACAGCTAGCGCATGCGCACTTCGTTCGCTGAGGCTGCTGCTAGGAGACCGCACGGGTACCGAAGAGCGGATCGAGGGCGCATGCGCGAGATTGCGGCGCACCAGAACAATGACGTTAGCAATGAAAGGAGTGAAATAATTTGCAGTGGGGCGGTGGTGGGCTCTAAGAGAATGGGCGCGGCTGGGCTCCGACGGCCAGAGGGACAGCCCCTTGGGCTCCTTAGAGAGGTAATTTGCATATGAATAAAAGCAAAATTTTATTTTTTTACAGAAATGACAAGACTTGGCAGTAAGACTAGTATATTTTAAACTAAATCAGGGAGATGTGTTAATGTGAAAAGCTCTGTTGCTACAATCCTGATGACAGAATCCCTTTAATTATTGCGTTTTTGGTAAGTGGCTCCATTTTCATATGACCACACATTTCTACACAAAACGTCCCAGTTGGGCAGTGTCTCCATGCTCCATAGGTATCCACAAGTTAAGGGTATGTTCACGCAACGGATTTTGAAAATCCTGCCTAGAAAATTCAGTGCAGAATCCGCTTGTGTTTTTTTTAGTGCATTTTTGATGCAGCTTTTTTTATGCATTTTTTTACCAATGGATGTGCACTTCAATACAAAACTTTATTTTCAGATCTATGCTAAAAACCACAGAGAAACCATGCAGAAAACACATGGATACATACAGAGCGGTTCATTTTTTATTTATTTTTTGTTTTGTTTTTTAGCCTCCCATTAATTTCAGTTGGATATTCAGTGCGGATTCTGCCTCAAGATAAGGCGTGCTGCTACTTCCTATTGAAATGAATGGGAGCCATATTGAGGCATTTTTTGGAGTTGGTTTTGAGGCAGAAACACCTCAAAATCAGCGGCAGAAAACTCATTGTGAACTGTCCCCAAAGGTGTCCATACACCTTAGATAGCGGTTATGCTGACAGCCACTGTGCTCAGCCAGCAATCCATAGCTGGAAGGCTGAGGGCTGGCTTTCTGTGCCTTCAGGGCAAAGTATGGTCTTCGTCAGCGAGGTGAAACTTATCATTTTTATGAAATCCCTAAATGTGTAAAAGTAATGTAATTGATCTTTAATTAACTGATTTCTTTTTGTTTCTGGCCTGTTTTATTTTTTTTCGGACTCCATCATTTCTGACTTGTGATATCCATTTAGTTAACAAGCCGTAAGTAGCAGTTCTTTGGCAAGAAGTGTCAATTTAAAAAAAATGACTTTGGGGAAAAATTAGCTGCACATACCTTCCTTGAAAAATCAATTTGTTTAAAAAGCAATCCGTCACGCCTTTCTGCCACTTCACCAACATTCATTATTTTTATGTTAGCTGTAAATGACCTTGAGCAATGCCAAAAATCAAAATGAATTACTGAAATTGGCAAAGGCCAAAATATCTTTGTTTTAAAGTTAATGTCTTATGAATGGTGGTACGAACCGAACAGGAATGGTTAGAACTTTTGGAGAGAAATGTACTGATGTCCCAGGACCGGTTTTGAAGTCTATAGGACATTAGTTCTAGTTAAACTTGAGATATATTTCAGCATTGCTTTCCTTTCAGTCATTCTGCAGTATATCAACTTTTCAAAGAATCCCTTGTCCCCATTTTTGTATATCCATTTACTACTGTAATTACACATGGGTGCTTGATGCTCATGCAGGTGCCACATGCGAAGAGGACAATTCTTGGAATTGCAAGGATCCATTGCAATTGATGTCCTGAGTGGCTGTTCTCTCGGGTTAGGTTCCCACGTTGAGTTCCACCACGTATCCCACAGCAGAAACCAATATGTTTCTCCCAAGGGTTTTCATTTTGAATGGTGCTGACCTGATCAGTCTATCTCCATTGATTAGCGCTAAACCACAAGCAAGCTCCCACCGCAGCTTTCCGAGATGTCCACATGGTAACCGCGCCAAGGATGGACAGACTTGTACGTTCTTGACACAGTCTGGAAAAACCGCACATAAAAAATTTGCCCGGCAGCATGGGCTCCCATTTGATGTATTGGGAGGAGGTTTTCAGTGCTGAATCTGAGCTGAAACCCATGTCGAAAAATAAGTTGTATGAATCTACCCCTGGGTTGATCTCGCACACAGAGACCCTGATTTACTAATGTGTCTGCTCCAAAATTCTGTTTAAAGGAAAAAAAAAATAGTGACTGTTTGGCACATAGAGGGTTTCTACACTTTTTCTGACATACTAGGCAGAGCTTAGCGGAAGGTGGTCAGATTGTAGTGTGAATGGGGTTGTAATAAATCTGGAGCGGATCTGGACAGCTGGTCTAAGCTTACACCATCCTTACGATTAGTCAATCTGGGTCAGTTTTCTTTCCTGCAGTTTTGTGAGCCTAAAAGTTTTGGCAACAAAAATGTGTGTTGGGCAACATTTCAAGTAATAATTGCCACAGTCGCTGAAAATCTAGACATGCGGGCAAATTTTACTCTATTGATTTTAATGTCACACCCAACTCCCTTGCGATTTGCTTGTGTTTTCACAGCAAAATCGCAGTTCAAAAATAGTCAAGTGACAACAAGTTGCAGACAAGTCGCACTTATTTTTGTGTTGAGCGACGCATGACACCATGTAGCTAAACGATTAGCCAGAAGTCGATTCAACAGAATTGGGAACTGTTAAGGAAGGACTTACACGAATTCTTCCTGCTAGATTAACCTTTGGCTAAAAAAAAAATAAAAAATCTGCATGAAAAACTGCAATGCGATTTTTCCTAAAAATGCTGCAACGGAACGACCCTGAAAGTGAATCCACATGTAAGAGATTGCAGATATTTTTGTGGCCTTCCCATTGATCAGAATGGGGCTCGCAGATTTCCACGTCCTTGCCACCAAAACAATTCCATTCCAATAATAAATGGAACCGATTTTCAGTTGCAGATTAATTATTTTTTTTTTAACCACAAATCTGCCACTTGTGAATTTACCCTTAGGGCTCTTTCACACGAGTGGATGCCGTGCGGGTAATCCGCTGCGTGAAAGACAGCCAAGCCCCGCTCCAGACAGCAGAGACATGGAGCAGTAACATGATTGATAATGCTCCGTGCCTCTCTGATCTTTTTACTACAAAATCACGGTGACAACTTTATCTCACTGTGATTTTGTAGTAAAACCCCCTTGACTGTGACCTCCACAGCGCTCCGCTCCTTAACAGTGACCTATAACATTGAAGAAAGATGGCTGCGGAATCCAGGAATACGTGAAATAGCTTCGAGCTTCTATTGGCTAATATGGATCATGTGATGGTGTCATATTTGTGTTTTTGGGAATTTCTCAAGAACAGTCCGTCCTAGAGAGCTGAGACCTTTATGAAAACCTTCCCAGATACCCGATCACCCGATGTACCTATGTGCCAAATTTTGTGTCCAATTGTTCAGACGTTGGAATAGACATTGATTTTTATAATATACAGTAGATGGCTAAGAGGGTTGGATGGATAGATTGATTTATATACATACCGGTGTATATATAATTTATCATTATTTAACATGGCATATTTTCCGTTTAGGAATGCTGCTTATCCAGACAGGAAGGAATAAGAACACTGAAATAGCTGAAATTTTAACAATTGTCAGAAGAGGATGATTAAAGGAGTTATTCTATGATTAATGTAAAAAAATGAACATTAGACATCATATAGTACATGACAATCTCTTTCTACAACCAGCCTTGCACCTCACATGGATCCAGAGCTCTCCCCATACATTGCTCCAATTCTCTGCTTGATATTTTTCAAGGAGGCATGTCCATTCAGCTGCAGCTCTCTCCCTATTACAGCTCAGGAGGCATGTCCTTTCTGCTGCAGCTCTCTCCCTATTACAGCTCAGGAGGCATGTCCTTTCTGCTGTAGCTCTCTCCCTATTACAGCTCAGGAGGCATGTCCTTTCTGCTGCAGCTCTCTCCCTATTACAGCTCAGGAGGCATGTCCTTTCTGCTGCAGCTCTCTCCCTATTACAGCTCAGGAGGCATGTCCTTTCTGCTGCAGCTCTCTCCCTATTACAGCTCAGGAGGCATGCCCTTTCTGCTGCAGCTCTCTCCCTATTACAGCTCAGGAGGCATGTCCTTTCTGCTGCAGCTCTCTCCCTATTACAGCTCAGGAGGCATGTCCTTTCTGCTGCAGCTCTCTCCCTATTACAGCTCAGGAGGCATGTCCTTTCCGCTGCAGCTCTCTCCCTATTACAGCTCAGGAGGCATGTCCTTTCTGCTGCAGCTCTCTCCCTATTACAGCTCAGGAGGCATGTCCTTTCTGCTGCAGCTCTCTCCCTATTACAGCTCAGGAGGCATGTCCTTTCTGCTGCAGCTCTCTCCCTTTGTCACATTTTTCTAATATCCTTCAACTGGTAGCAGTTGAAGGATGCAACTGAGCATGTGTGACCACCTCAGCGGTGTTAATGACAGAGAATAGAACCAACAGCGCTATACAGATACATTTTATAGAATAGCTCAATAGTTATACCACAAATTTTAATGCATGCAGTTACAAAAGTATTCAGATCTGAGTTGTAATTTGAAAAATGTAGAATGTAGACATTCTCTTTACAGATCTTTTCATTTTCCTAATGTCTCAATGGAGTTGTTTCTGCAGCGGATATATTGATTTCTGATTAATAGGACAGCTGTACATATATCGACCATAACCCTGGTTTGTCGTGTTTAGTTGTTCATAGTCCTATTTTATATTCGTGAAAAATGCTTTTGTATTTAGGCTTATACCCCATAACAGCTAAATAGAGAATACTGTGACTGACATGGTTTCATTTTTCAGTATTACAGATCATCGATTTGAGAAGGTTCCCTACTTTGTTTTTGGAGATTTTAATTTTCGACTGGATTTAAAGTCAGTGGTAGAGGTAAGCCTGTCATGATTTTCTGTATATGTGGTTTGTCTATTAAAAATCATGTACAAAAATGTTCCTGATCCTCCTGATTTCAGTCATTTGTGAAGAAATATAGAAAGTTTCCATTACAGTGATCTTCACCACCTCATGAGGCTCCTTCTAGCTCGCAAAGAATGACACTCGAGTGTTATAGTAATCAGCGGCGGAGGTAGTAGTCGCACCCAGGCCCCAGTAACCTTGGGAGCACCAAGGCCTCTCTGCCTCAATATTGTAAATGGCACATGGTTGGTGGGGGCCCTTTTGCATTAAGGCCCAGGAGCTGCAAGGTCTGCCATAGTTGCCAACTGTCCCGAATTTGCAGGGACTGTCCCTAATTTTCTGACACAGTCCCAGCAAATTTCTGCTCTCCCAGGGTGAAGATGGGACGTTCCCAGGGGTGGGGTTTTGGATGCCCTAATATTTCTAACACAAACGTTGCTAAGTATGTTTAGGCCGCTGATAGTAATTAAACTATAATAGTTTTAGGAAATGCATCTACCACTGCATCTATGGAAACCTGTGTTTTTTACTAGCTTTTTTTTAGTTTCTAGCCTATTTTTTTCCTATTGAGTTACAAAGACAAAGATTTATTACACTGGTGTAAATTAGAACTGGCTTAGTTGCCCATAGCAACCAATCAGATTCCACCTTTTATTTTTCAGAGCTCCTTTGGAAAATGAAAGGTGGAATCTGATTAGTTGCTATGGGTAACTAAGCCAGTTTTCCTTTACACCAATTTTGATAACTCTTCCCCCAAAATACCATATTTTCACCCTATAAGACGCACCTAGGTTTTAGAGGAGGACAACATGAAAAAATATTTTTCATTAGACCTCAGCTCAGACCCCAAAGTAAATGACTCCCAATCAGACCTCAGATAAAAGCCCCAATTTAAATGAGACCCCCATTCAGACTTCAGATCAGCCCCCATGCTTTAAATTAGCCACCAGCCATAGATCAGCCCCTAGGCCAGGAAGCGGTAAGTACAGAGCCCAGGGAGCGCTGCAATCACCGCTTCCTGGTCCTCCGGTACTAATAATTGAAGCGCTCATTAGTATTTTCCCCATAAGATGCATTGACATTTTCCCCCCCCCTTGGGGGCGGGGGGGGGGGGTGAGTGCATCTTATGGGGCGAAAAATACAGTAGTTAATGCTTAGCCTTTTAAACAGGCCTTGAAGCATAACTTAGATTGCCCATCATCAGTGCAGAGCAGAGAAAACTGCCTTAAGCTAGTTTCATATCTGCGTCCGGCTGACCCAGCAGAGTGCCCCGAATCCGCCAGACAAAAATCGCTGTCTGTGGCGTTTTTTGTCCGGACAATGTTTGGCATATTTGCCAGGTAGCGTTTGGTTCTCTGTTGGACCCAGTTATAGTCAATATGGTCGACGGGAAGGCGACAGTATCTCTGGCAAGCTCTTCCCTGCCAGAACAGCCTGCCAAAGGGCTGCCTCAGGTGTAAAACTAGCCTTAGGCCTGTTTCACACTTGCATTGTAGCTTTTCCAGTTTTGAGATCCAGCAGAGGATCTCAAAACTGGAATTAAACTGATCCGTGCCTTTTATTACGTCATGATGTATCCGTTTCGGCCGGATCTGGTTTTATTAAATCAAAACTCAACAAACCGGATCTGGTATGAAAATCATTGTAAGTCAATGGGAGCTGCAGCCGTATTTTTTTTCACTAACATCCTGATCAGTTTTGTCCCCACTGGCAATGAAAGGGGGCAAAACTGATCCATTTTGGCCTCGTTTTGAGATCCTATGCCGGATCTCAAAACCAGAATTCCACAACGCATGTGTGAAACAGGCCTTAGCGAGGTAAGAGGCCTTGGTCAGCATCCGGAGGGTACTATTTCTCCGTATGGAGAGCACCTAGTAGGCGTGAGGAGTCTTATAGGCCAGGCAACGCTCCTCAGGGTTTCTCCTAATGGAGACGAAAGCTGAGGGTGGATTTCTATGCAGACTACATCCCCAATTGAAATGAGTGGAGACATTCAGCTTCAGAAAATTCGCAACAAAGCATTATTTTCTGCCCTCTAGGATTTTTCTGTAATTTCCCAGTTAAATTTAGTAGATGAAAAAAAAATACAGCACCACAGTGCACTTCTCCAGCCGGTTATCTATGTGGTGCTCCTCGGCACTCATGGCTTGAGTTACAAACTTTTTTATATATATATTTTTTTTTTTGGCCATGCCAGACTATATGTACCGGAATATGATTGTTAAAGGGTTTCTGTCACCCCATTAAACCGTTTTTTTTTTTTTTCTTTAATAATAATCCCTATAGTGCGATCTCATGATACATAATCAAATTAATAGTTTTGGTTCAGTAGATTTTAATAAAAAACTATTTTTAAAATATGCTAATTACCTTGCTACCAGCAAGTAGGGCGTCTACTTGCTGGTAGCAGCCGCATCCTCCTCTGGTAATGACGCCCCCTCGGCAATATGATTGACAGGGCCAGGGAAGGGAATCCTTCTGTGCTGGCGCTGTTAGAATTTGAAATCTCGCGCCTGCGCCGTACCTGGCTTCAATCGTTGGTGGTATAGTGTTAATAATTGTAATTTTGATAACAATTATTTATTGTTTTTTAGTCCCATTTCGTTGGTGGTTTTTGTGGCAGCATGCTTAGTACATACATACTTACCTGATTCGAGCATCCAGCGACGTCATCCAGACTCTCCGCCTCCTTCCAGCGATGCCGGCGTCTTCTCTTCCGGGTGTATGCGATGACGTCATCGACGCAGGCGCATTGAGGATAGAGCGGTCGAGCGAGCGGCCGCCTCTCAGTGCGCCTGCGCCGATTGAAGCCAGGTACGGCGCAGGCGCACTGGCTTCAATCGGCGCAGGCGCACTGAGAGGCGGCCGCTCGCTCGACCGCTCTATCCTCAATGCGCCTGCGTCGATGACGTCATCGCATACACCCGGAAGAGAAGACGCCGGCATCGCTGGAAGGAGGCGGAGAGTCTGGATGACGTCGCTGGATGCTTGCTGGTAGCAAGGTAATTAGCATATTTTAAAAATCGTTTTTTATCAAAATCTACTGAACCAAAATTATTAATTTGATTAAGTATCATGAGATCGCACTATAGGGATTATTATTAAAGAATAAAAAAAAAAACGGTTTAATGGGGTGACAGAAACCCTTTAATGCCCGACTCTCTGTGTAGAATGTGTACTGAATACTGGTATTTTTGTGTTAGGCTACTTTCACACTCACGTTTGGTGCAGATCCGTCATGGATGGATCCGTTCAGATAATACAACCGTCTGCATCTGTTCAGAACGGATCCGTTTGTATTATCTTTAACATAGCCAGGACGGATCCGTCTTGAACACCATTGAAATTCAATGGAGGACGGATCAGTTTTCTATTGTGCCAGATTGTGTCATAGAAAACGGATCCGTCCCCATTGACTTACATTGTGTGCCGGGACGGATTGGCTCCGTTTCGTCAGACGGACAAAGCGGAATGGAGACTGATCGGAGGCAAACTGATGCCTTCTGAGCGGATCCTTTTCCATTCAGAATGCATTAGGGCAAAACTGATCCGTTTTGGACCGCTTGTGAGAGCCCTGAACGGATCTCGCAAACGGAAAGCCAAAACGCCAGTGTGAAAGTAGCCTAATTTACTTTCCGTCTTTCTGTTTTTTTTTGTTTTTTTTTTCCTTAAATGGTGAAAAACACACGACTCGCTGGCTGCACATTGCTCTGTTTCCCTGCACACCTAATCAATTGCTGGGTCTTTTACACCTCTGTAATTGGTGTCTACCCTGCAGCCGTGAAGATAGCGTACCTGTAGCCGAGCCTCATTATTCTCCTAATCACCGCTACAACAGCTGTGTTTGCTCTGCTGCTTCGTAGTTTTTGTGCCTTGTTTATGGCCATTTTGGACAATGCTGGCGTGTAAGTCATTAGCTTACTGTAAATCATCCTTCATTGCAGACCAAGTGGTCGTTTAGTCATTGAATAGAGTCACCTTTTAGCCCGCAGAGCGCTTGGCCATGCCTTTTACAGTGTTTCTTTGTCAAAAAGAAATGTAGGTGTTCTAAGAATAAAGTTCTCGAGATGCCACTTGAGGAGTTGTGGGACTCTGGTACAAACGGCAGCTATTCTTTGCAGCCAAAAGACAACCAAAAGACCATCTTTGGTCGCACTGTATTAATATGCGCTCAATTTTTTTTCTAGCAAAGCGTAAAAATGACTGCCATGCATTCATCAAGGGATTTACGTCACTAGTGTGACGTTAGAAAAGTGGCAACTTATGGCACATGCCCATACTTGCATCATGATTTGCAACATTTTGAACAACTTTAAAAAGTAGTGAGAAAGGGGCAGGGGGCTGAGCCTATCACGTCTCTGCCGGGTTTAATATAATTTATGCCAGAAACTGACTGGCGTAGGTTTGAGTTTGTCGCATGGATTGTCAGAGATGCACCTAATTTACTGAGACCACTTCAAAATGTATTCATTTATTTAATCATCTTGCAATATATCTCAAATATTGACGCGTTTCGGCAAACCGCCTTTCTCAGTCAATTAAAAAGGCTGTTTGCCGAAACGAGTCAATATTTGATATATATTGCAAGAATATGAAATGAATGAATACATTTTGAAGTGATATCGTTGCTGAGATCCTTCTATACAATTGATGTGGAGCACGCTCCTTCCCGGTGCAAATTGTCAGGTGAATCGGGTGCCGGCTGGACTTGGAGGACCTTTCATCTGGCGAAACATTGTGCACAAAGTGTCATGATCTTTACAGCGGCGCCCAGGGATCTCCCTGCACTTACTATTATCCCTGGGCGCCGCTCCGTTCTCCTGGTATGTCCTCCGGTATGTTCGGGGACTTGGTTATAGTAGGCGGAGTCTGCCCTTGTTCTGCTGGGGGCGTCTCCTTCTCCCAGGCTGTAGTGCTGGCCAATCGCAGAGCTCACAGCCTGGGAGAAGGAGACGCCCAGGAGAACAAAGGCAGTCTCCTCCTACTATAACCAAGTGACCCAACATACCGGAGGGCATAGCAGGAGAACGGAGCGGCGCCCAGGGATAATAGTAAGTGCAGGGAGATCCCTGGGCGCCGCTGTACTGATCATGACATTTAGTGCACAATGTTTTGCCAGATGAAAGGTCCTCTATAATTTGAACTCAATTTACTGAAAGGCATCTGCGTCTTAATAATTTAGGTGCATCTTAGGCCTCTTTCACACGAGCGTGACGGATTAGGTCTGGGTACGTTCAGTGAAACTTCCACCATTTTGCAAGCGAGTTCAGTCAGTTTTGTCTGCGATTGTGTTCAGTTGTTCAGTTTTTTCCGCACAGGTGCGATGCGTTTTTCACGCGCGTGATAAAAAACTGAAGGTTTACAAACAACATCTCCTAGTAACCATCAGTGAAAAACGCATTGCATCTGCACTTGCTTCTGGAAGCAATGCGTTTTCCCCGGAAGCCCAATTTACTTCTATGGGGCAAGGGCTGCGTGAAAAACGCTGAATATAGAACATGCTGTGTTTTTTACGCAATGCAGAACTGATGCGTGGGGGGAAAAAAACGCTCATGTACACAGACCCATTGAAATAAATGGGTCACGATTCAGTGGAAAACTCACTTGTGTGAAAGGGGTCTTACTCCTGCGCACAGGGGACCAGGACTAGTGTAGGAGAGCACCAGTCTTAATAAATGAGTATTTTCTGTTCTGTTTAGACACCCAATTATCAGTCTATTCACGCCAAATGTGGCTGATGGAGAGATGTTGGGGAAACTGAACCTGTAGGCCTTTTTTATTGCGGTTAAGAGTTCAGTTTTCCTCCAGCTCCCGCACAGATAACGGAAAAACCAACAGTAGATATGTTTATGGTCACTCACTAAATAGGTTAACTGAACAGGGATGGACGGTAAAATAACGAAACTTTATTACTATATCCAATATAAAAATTAACCCCTCTTACAATTATATAGACTAATTTATTAGGTGGATGACCTTTGGGAGTGAAAGTGGCATAATCACTGAGCTGTGACCATCTATATGGTGTGTAATCCACCACTCGATCACTGCGGTCCACAGCGTAGTGGCACCACCTACAATGTGGTTTACGTGGAAGAACTGGGATTTTATTACTGTATAACCCCCATTATCTCCACCACCACCAAAAACCGTTAATACAGGGTCCTGTAGCGGGGGGAATCTATTTTAACCGTCCTTCCCTACTAAATTACGCTCCCGCACAGGGTAAATAAAGTACATTACATGGTAACAAAGTCAAAAGTGGACCCCGCAGGAAGTAGAATGTCCTTTTGAAATCACTTCAGACTTTGTGCAGCTATCCTAAGGGTACGTTCAGAGTGGATTTTGAGGTGGACTCTGTGCCCAAAACACGCCGAAAACGCATGCAATTCATCTCCATTGAATCGAATGTAAATTCATGTGGTGCTTTTTTTTCCTACTTGCGGTTTTGCTTTGCCAAAAAAAAGCAGTGATGTCTATTCTTGAAGTGGATTCTGCATCCTGAATTCCCATTGAAATGGGCAGAATGAAAAACCACATCAAAAAATGTGTGGAAAAAAAGTTGGAATTAAAAAACGCATCCCACAAGGAATCCAGAAATGGAGTCTTCATCAATTTATCTTCAGCACTGACAATACAGTGTGAGCATGCCCTACCAAACAGCGGTCTGAGGGTGCACCAGCACTTACTAAGCAGCAGAACTGGTGAGAGGTTTAAATTTGGATTTCTGCAGGCTTTAGAGCTAACATCTCTCGGCATGCCCTGCTGGTTTAGTGTCCTGCACTAAAGTGATTAGCACTTTATAAAGTGTCATCTGTGCACTGTAGGAGAATCTAGCTGTAAACGCCACTTTACACCTATAGATTTAGCAGGTGATTGTTGGGAAGGAACCATTGCCTGGTTGTCGGTGAAGGAGACTTCTGCATTTACATGCAGCGATCGCCTCCACAGTATGGGGAGGAGTGATTTCTAATGCCATCACTCATCCCCATACAGAGTCCTTGTTTGCCAGCAGCAGAGGCTGTTAAGACCGCTTGATCTGCTGCCGGCAAATGATGATTACGATCATACACTGCTCAAAAAAATAAAGGGAACACTTAAACAACACAATGTAACTCCAAGTCAATCACACTTCTGTGAAATCAAACTGTCCACTTAGGAAGAAACACTGAGTGACAATCAATTTCACATGCTGTTGTGCAAATGGGATAAACAAAAAGGTGGAAATTATAGGCAATTAGCAAGACACCCCCAATAAAGGAGTGGTTCTGCAGGTGGTGAACACAGACCACTTCTCAGTTCCTATGCTTCCTGGCTGATGTTTTGGTCACTTTTGAATGCTGGCAGTGCTTTTACTCTAGTGGTAGCATGAGACGGAGTCTACAACCCACACAAGTGGCTCAGGTAGTGCAGCTTATCCAGGATGGCACATCAATGCGAGCTGTGGCAAGAAGGTTTGCTGTGTCTGTCAGCATAGTGTCCAGAGCATGGAGGCGCTACCAGGAGACAGGCCAGTACATCAGGAGACGTGGAGGAGGCCGTAGGAGGGCAACAACCCAGCAGCAGGACCGCTACCTCCGCCTTTGTGCAAGGAGGAACAGGAGGAGCACTGCCAGAACTTCAAAATGACCTCCAGCAGGCCACAAATGTGCATGTGTCTGCTCAAACGGTCAGAAACAGACTCCATGAGGGTGATATGAGGGCCCGACGTCCACAGGTGGGGGTTGTGCTTACAGCCCAACACCGTGCAGGACGTTTGGCATTTGCCAGAGAACACCAAGATTGGCAAATTCGCCACTGGCGCCCTGTGCTCTTCACAGATGAAAGCAGGTTCACACTGAGCACATGTGTCAGACGTGACAGAGTCTGGAGACGCCGTGGAGAACGTTCTGCTGCCTGCAACATCCTCCAGCATGACCGGTTTGGCATTGGGTCAGTAATGGTGTGGGGTGGCATTTCTTTGGAGGGCCGCACAGCCCTCCATGTGCTCGCCAGAGGTAGCCGGACTGCCATTAGGTACCGAGATGAGATCCTCAGACCCCTTGTGAGACCATATGCTGGTGCGGTTGGCCCTGGGTTCCTCCTAATGCAAGACAATGCTAGACCTCATGTGGCTGGAGTGTGTCAGTAGTACCTGCAAGACGAAGGCATTGATGCTATGGACTGGCCCGCCCGTTCCCCAGACCTGAATCCAATTGAGCACATCTGGGACATCATGTCTCGCTCTGTCCACCAACGTCACGTTGCACCACAGACTGTCCAGGAGTTGGTAGATGCTTTACTCCAAGTCTGGGAGGAGATCCCTCAGGAGACCGTCCGCCACCTCATCAGGAGCATGCACAGGCGTTGTAGGGAGGTCATACAGGCACGTGGAGGCCACACACACTACTGAGCCTCATTTTGACTTGTTTTAAGGACATTACATCAAAGTTGGATCAGCCTGTAGTGTGTTTTTCCACTTTAATTTTGAGTGTGACTCCAAATCCAGACCTCCATGGGTTGAAAAATTTGATTTCCATTTTTTTATTTTTGTGTGATTTTGGTGTCAGCACATTCAACTATGTAAAGAACAAAGTATTTCAGAAGAATATTTAATTAACTCAGATCTAGGATGTGTTATTTTTGTGTTCCCTTTATTTTTTTGAGCAGTGTATTACCCAGTTAGGTAAGTGGCGGCACCTTTACATCGGCAGATAATCGCTAACGAACGTTAGCACAGCTGCTCGTTAGCGATTATCTGGCCGATGCTCATTGCTCAGCCAGTGTAAAGTGACCTTTAGAGATGTCACTGATGAGCTTGTGGACCGTTTCTAGTGACATCCGGACAACAAAACCTTCTGCACATCTGGACCGATATAAAATAGGTACTGCAATGTATTTACAGTGGTCATACCCTTTAGGCTACCTGACACGTTGCCGATCACGCAAGGTTTTTTCTGCGCAAATTCTCATGGGGAAAAACTGCAGCATAATACAGTACCAGCCAAGTAAATAAGAATAGACAAATCTCGTATACACTTTGCTTTTTTCTTCTGCAGCTTACGTGGGGCGATTTTTTTTATTTTTTTATTTTTTATTTTTTTGTGCAGAATTGACCCTTTGCAACTCAAGTGTGAGATCTGCAGCAAAACCACATCAAATCCGCACAAAAAACCGCAAGTCACGTGGTTTTTGGTGAAATCTACAGATTTCTGTGCATTTCTACACCAAAACCCGCATGTGCTACTTGCAGTTTTTGGTACGGATTTGATGCCATTTTGCCTGCAGATCTCACCCTTGTGTTAAATAGGGTAAAATTCGCACAAAACTGCCCAAAGAATTGACCTGCTGTTTTCCGTCATTATTGTTAGATACATTGTAGGTTTTGGTTTTAAGTTTCTTTTTTTTCTTTTTATTGCGTCCTTTTATTGTTTAGTAGCTCAGCAGAAGAGGCTGCAGCGGCAACAATGATTTTCACAAATGCTCTTGGGTCACCTATTTAGGAGCAGATTCTGCTTCCCGTGAATACAGACTTGGAGTATTTGTCAGGTCTCTATTGTTGTGTGGAATTAGGGGAGGAGGCGGCGTGAGTGAAATATAGCAACATCTCCCTGCCGGTGACCATATCAATGACTGACTGTCAATCACTGCGTAGGAACAACTTATATTGCCTGCTTCCCACTGAGTCTGTTGGGGACCACACAGGCTCATTCCCTGTCCTGAGCCTTTCTTGGAAATATTTCCATCAAGTGTATGTTTTGTTTTTTCCCTTTAAGTAGTGACTCTTTGTTAAAGGGAAGTGTGCTCCCTTAAGTCGAAAACATTACTGTAAAGTTGCAGCTATAAGTATTAGGGCAAAGGTAGGGTCGCGACCTTAATTTGCAAATGTGTAAGAAGCCTCAGCGTTGCAGCGCTCTTAGCTGCTCCTTTCCCATGTCTTTGTGAGAACCAGGCTACATGATTGATATGTTCAGTATCGTGGAATATTTTTTGGGGGGCTAGATTTCTTTCCAGGTTGAATGAGCAAGGCCTTAGTACAGGGGTCGGTAACCTTCGGCACTCTAGCTGCTGTGAAACTACAATTCCCAGCATGCAAGCATGTTTGGCTGTTCTTTTTAGTGGATCATGTCCTGAGCAAGACCTGTTCATAGAGGTATTTAAAGAGGAGCTGTCACCTCTGCTGACGTGTCTGATCTAGTAACTACTTGCACTTCCCATACCACTGGAGCATGACTCTATGTTGAGCCGTTGCTCTATTATTCCTACTAGAAGTTTATGAATAAATTGCCAGCAGTCTGCAATAAAGATTCATCTGGCTGTTACCGGTTGGGAGGAGGAGGGGGGGGTGTCTCTTTGCACAATCTGACACTGTCCAATTAGTTCAGCTGGTGTCAGATTCTGCAGGGACACCACCCCTTCCCCATCTGGTAACACCCAGTTGAACCTTTGAATTGCCAGCAGTCTGCAATATTCATAAACTTCTCACAGTAGTAAGGCTACTTTGACACTTGCAGCAGAGGATTCCGGCAGGCAGTTCCATCGCCGGGACTGCCTGCCGGATCCGTCAAAACGTATGCCAACCGATGGCATTTGTAAGACTGATCAGGATCAGTCAGAAAAATGCATTGAAATGCCGGATCCGTCTTTCCGGTGTCATCCAGAAAAAACGGATCCGGCATTTATTTGTTTCACATTTTTGAATCCGGCATTGCGGTATTTTGAATGCCGTATCCGGCACTAATACTTCCTATGGAAAAAAAAATGCCGGATCTGGCATTCCGGCAAGTGTTCCGTATTTTGGCCTGGAGATAATACTGCAGCATGCTGCGGTATTATCTCCGTCCTGAACAGTCAAAATGACTGAACTGAAGACATCCTGATGCATCCTGATGCATCCTGAACGGATTGCTCTCCATTCAGAATGAATGGGGATATGCCTGATCAGTTCTTTTCCGGCATAGAGGCCCTGTGACTGAACTCTATGCCGGAAAAGAAAAACACTAGTGTGAAAGTGCCCTAATAGAGGAATGGCACAACACAGAGCTGTAAGAAATAGTGCTCCAGAATTATTACATGGCGGATGCAAGTAGTTCCAATGAAGGTTCCTCCACACAACCCTATCCGTTTTTGCAGTGCGCAAATTGTGGATTAACAAAACACGGATACCAGCTGAGAGCATACCACTTTATTTATTTATTTCACTCCTCCAGAAATGTCTTATCCTTGTCTGAAAAACAGACAAGAATAGGGCTTGTTCTATTTTTTTGCGGGACCACGGAATGGACATACGGATAGCACACAGTGTGCTGTCCACATCTTTTGCGGCCCCATTGAGTTGAATGGGTTTGCATCCGATCCACAAAAAACTTGACTCTGATGCGGACCAGAACTACGGCCGTGTGCATGCGCCCTAACAGACATGTCAGGACAGGTGACGGCTCCTCTTTAGGTCAGGTTCATTGATTCACCTGCTGATGTCTCTGTAGAGCTCGCACCTCACCAGACTCTGCAGATTTCATTCAGCGTTCAGTCATTGCTTGTCTGCAGCAAATGGTGCTCAGTCTGTCGCCTTCTTTTCTCCTCTAGGCTATTGTGACATTAATGGGATTATTAGCACCATACACAATTCTGTACATTCCTCTGTCACTTGCATTTGTAGTCCCATTTACATTACAATGAATGACTCCTGATTACTGTCCAGGGCCCCTGAAGCGAGGTCTTCACTCTGTAATTCATTTGGCCCTCTTGTTAACCTGATGTGTATATACAAGATATTTTACTGTTATTTTTCCCTTTTTCAGAATTAATGTAAGGCTTTATTTTTTTAGTTGTAGTGTGTGTGTGTGTGTGTGTGTGTGTATATATATATATATATCTGTGTGTGTTACTAGCCTCATGTACATGTTTTAAAGGGGGTTATCCTATACGTGTTCACAGGGTCGGGAATAAGTGT
Organism: Bufo bufo; assembly: GCF_905171765.1. Lineage (NCBI taxonomy): Eukaryota > Metazoa > Chordata > Amphibia > Anura > Bufonidae > Bufo > Bufo bufo. The sequence continues at coordinate 50,226,692 of NC_053394.1, forward strand.
GATATGTGGGGCCCCTGCCAATCACGAGAACAGGGGACCTGTGTTCCCTCTTCTTTCAACTCTGTAGGACTAATGGAGATAGCCAATTACTTGTACTCTACTATCTCCAGCAATCTCATAAATTTGGATGGAGCGGCACTGCACACGCATGACCACCACTCTGTTCAAAAGGGGGACACAGGGTCCTGTTCTCATGATTGGTAGGGGCTTCAGTTTTCAGATCCCTGACAATCAGGCACTTAGAGCGTAAGGTTTTGTCATGGGACAACCCCTTTAAAGGCTATGGACACCTTGGGAGCAATTTTTCATTATTGCATTTTACTTATTTTGAGCTAAAAAAAAAAAATAGAATGTATTGGCTCCGATGAGTTCGGGAAATTGTTTTTTTACAGTACAAATTAATTTATGAAGTTATTGCGTGAAAAACTGAAAAAAATAATTTTTAGCCCTAAATGAGTAAAATAGTCATTAAAAAAAGAATTGGCACCGAAGGTGTTCATAGACTTGAAACTTCTGCCGTGATGTTACCTTTTTTAGATATGCCCCCAGCAGTTTTACTAGGGACGAGAAAGTGACATAATACCGCTACATGCTGCCCTCCAGCTGTCATCCGGGCAGTGATCACACACAGTCCTTGGATAGATGTCCCCCTCAGCATAACGATCACTCATGTCACAAGCCAAGTGGGGTGTTAATCAAGGGAAGTGGGTTTGATTACAATCAGGACTAGCACCACCCCATTGAAGAGCAGCACCCAGAGGAACCATAATATGGCACCAATAGAAGTTGTGAGCCCATACTGTGCCTTTGTTTGCCTCAGGTCTCAACAGATTCATGCCGAGGTTTATTTAATCAATGGGAAATAAATCATCCCCTGGTCCATTGGATGCCATGAACATTGCATCTGAGCCATGGTGACTGGAGTAGATTTCTGGGCATGATTCTCATTAGCTGGGGAATGTAAAACCATATCCAGATAAATATTTTAGTAAAGTGCCAAAACGATGGGCCACGCAGCGCCCGGATGGAGAGGGCCACGCAGCGCCCCCCGGATGGAGAGGGCCATGATGGAGAGGGCCACGCAGCGCCCCCCGGATGGAGAGGGCCATGATGGAGAGGGCCACGCAGCACCCCCCCGGATGGAGAGGGCCACGCAGCACCCCCCCGGATGGAGAGGGCCACGCAGCGCCCCCCGAATGGAGAGGGCCACGCAGCGCCCCCCGGATGGAGAGGGCCACGCAGCGCCCCCCGGAGGGAGAGGGCCACGCAGCGCCCCCCGGATGGAGAGGGCCACGCAGCGCCCCCCGGATGGAGAGGGCCACGCAGCGCCCCCCGGATGGAGAGGGCCACGCAGCGCCCCCCCGGATGGAGAGGGCCACGCAGCGCCCCCCGGATGGAGAGGGCCACGCAACGCCCCCCGGATGGAGAGGGCCACACAGCCTGTCTTCGCCAACCCTCAAAAATGCATTGGCCAATGCAGTGAGAATCGCAGACAAGGTTCCACCTCTGTCTGCAGAACAGTACCCACCACCCGCTTGTGGGGAGTGAGTCCATCGGCACTGGCTGTGAGCGAGGCAGAAGACATGGGTAAGATATCCCACTGTGTCCTCAACCACGAAGCTGCCATCAGAGAGGTTCAGGTGCAAGTTATCCCCGAGCAGGACGTCAAGCTGCACCTTTTGTTGGAAATGCTGTCCTTGAGTATTAGTATTAATTCATAGTTACATTTGTTTTTATAGGAGTAGAAGTCAGGCAGAGAATAGCTATGCAATATGGCAAGACATGCAATTAATGAAAATGAAGAAATGTTGAATAAAATAGCTGGAAATACACTTGACGATGGCAGTCCCTACCATAGACACCCCCCGACCACCACCACCATCCACTTTCCTGGTCACCTGTGAATAGTGCACTCTGCTTGTCCTTTGAAGGGTTAAGCATGACAGCTTTATATGCATTTCATTTTTCAATTACTGTATCCGCCACTGTAAACCAGATGAGTCTTGATCTGTTAACATCATCGGATTACAACAAGATGTCCTTTTCGGCTAACGTGGCAAGCCTTTTGCCGTGATTTAACACCTCTGTTTATGTCCCATTGTACTCGTGTTTGCCTAATTTATTCATGGGCCAAGGATTTTAATCACAACCTTGCGCCAGGTTTAGTGCTGATTACCCTCCTTTTCAGCAGCACTTGTGACATATCTGATTGCAGCCCCGGGCTGCCACGCTTTGCTGGCAAGATTCATTGGAGGTTAATTAAATCCATCTTCAAAACAACGAGGGGCCAATGAGCCATATCCTTGTTGCAATAGTAAATTAAATGATGCAATTGTTTCTACCTCCATCATCTGAGAAGGGAGTATGGCAGGGAGGAGGCTTGAGTAAATGAATTGTTATAAGGCTGGCACGTTCCTAGCCCCCAAGGGGAAGCAGCAGCAGCATGTGGCCATAAAGACGGCGTTTAATTTGTGGCTACAGCTAAAGATTACTGTTATCGGCAGGCAGGGGTCCCCGGAGGGGGGGCGGCTCGATGTTAAAGATGACACGTTTAAAAATTAAGAATGTTTTTTTTATAATTCCCTGTAGGAATTTACAGCCCTTCTTCCCATTCACATGCAGCGTCCTACAAGCTCCACAACGTAATTAAAACGTACACAAATTAAATACAATTATCTAGTGTTTTTTCTCAACAGCGCTGAGCGTCATTAATCTAATTAATATCACAGTCAATCAACTCGGCGATGCTGTTGTGATTGTTGGAAGTGTATGTTTTATTCCTTGCGTGGCAGCAACTGGCAGCTGCAAGCCTCAGCTGGCACGGCATGACAAAAGGATGACAGCAGTACCAGCAGCCCCTGTCCCTCGCTCAATGGATGCTATAGTCTGCCTCTACCACACCTGCCATTCATCACCTAGATGACAGTCATTGTGATAGATGACGATTAAGAAGCTTTTCTGACCTGTTTTCCTAATCCATGGGTTATTTTATATAATTTTTTAAGGTAATGGTATGTATTTCCCGACAGGCTGTTAGCTTTTATTGTTTTATAGTTTTGGTTCTTAAGATGAAGGGGGAGGAGGGCTGGGCATTCAAGTGGTGATATGTACGTTAAAGTGTCCTTGGCCAAGACAAGGGTCCTGTCGAGGGAACAGTAGCTGTTTCGCTTTCTTTGACAAGTCTATAATACTTCACTGTCACTATTCTGCAGAACCCTTCCGGAAGGATCAGAGATTCCTTGTAAGAACACGGAATGAGAAACAGAATCAGGAATTTCCCCTTGCCGCCCAAGGTTTGGTTGGTTTTCAATGTGGTCTTCATAAGTGGACCTTAGTTGGAATGAGGGGAAAATGACCATCTCAAGCTGGCCATACATGAGTTAGATGTGAAGTGTTTCTCAGTAAATGGGGAGAGGCATTGGGCAGTTGAAATCCCAGATTCATGATTCGTATCTCACCCAACATCAATCTTCGATGGAGAGTCTGGAGGACGCCATACACATTAGATGGTCAGCTTTGTGTAAGGCCCGTTTTGGTCATGAGTGCGTCTATTTAGAGCTCGAAGCTCACTTATTTCAGACTATTTCAGTAGCGTAGTAACATAGTTGATGATCCTACCATGTCTCCGTACATCATTAAAATGTACGGCCTCCGACGAGGCAAAGTCAGTTATTCCCGAAGTCTTACGAGACTTGGATGAACAACTGCAAGATTTGATTTTTAAAACTGAATAATCATTTTAAAACTTGCATCTGAACTCTGCTTTGGTTCCGACTGATACCTCAGAACCGAATCAGAGTTCGGATCCAAGTTTTAATATGTTTTTTTTTCAGTAGAAAAATCAAATACGAAAGTTATTCGCCAAAGTCTTGCAAGACTTTGGGAATAACTCACATCACCTCGTCGGGGGCTGTACATTTTAATGCTGTATGGAGAGGGATTTCCGTACAGCATTCAACCGAAGTTTTGAGTAAAGCGACTTTGGATCTAGGATCCGAAGCTCACTTCGCTCATCACATGTTTTGTTTATCCTGTATTTTTCTTCTTTTTTTTTTTTTTGTTATTAAAGTGCCACCAACACCATGCCACTGAATTGTAAAAATTGAGGGCCTAAGGCCTCTTTCACACTTGCGTTGTCCGGATCCGTCGTGTACTCCATTTGCCGGAGGTGCCCGCCGGATCCGTAACAACGCAAGTGAACTGAAAGCATTTAAAGACGGATCTGTCTTCAAAATGCGTTCAGTGTTACTATGGCAGCCAGGACGCTATTAAAGTCCTGGTTGCTGTAGTAGTAGTGGGGAGCAGTATACTTACAGTCCGTGCGGCTCCCGGGGCGCTTCAGAGTGACGTCAGAGCGATCCATGCGCATGGATCACGTGCCATGCGATCACGTCATCCATGCGTGTGGGGCGCCCTGACGTCACTCTGAAGCGCCCCGGGAGCCGCACGGACGGTAAGTATACTGCTCCCCACTACACTTTACCATGGCAAACAGGACTTTAGCGTCCTTGCAGCCATGGTAACCATTCAGAAAAAGCTAAACGTCGGATCCGGTAATGCGCCGAAACGACGTTTAGCTTAAGGCCGGATCCGGATTAATGCCTTTCAATGGGCATTAATTGCGGATCCGGCCTTGCGGCAAGTGTTCAGGATTTTTGGCCGGAGCAAAAAGAGCAGCATGCTGCGGTATTTTCTCCGGCCAAGAAACGTTCCGGTCCGGAACTGAAGACATCCTGATGCATCCTGAACGGATTTCTCTCCATTCAGAATGCATTGGGATAAAACTGATCAGGATTCTTCCGGCATAGAGCCCCGACGACGGAACTCTATGCCGGAACAAAACAACGCAAGTGTGAAAGAGCCCTAAAAGTATTTTGTGGCATTTCCCTTCTCAATCATTACATTTTCTACCAGTACATTTGCTTGAACTACGGCAGGAGAGAATTTTTTTTTCTTTACTTTTTGACTTTGAAGAATGCTACTGTTGCCCTGTTTCAATGTAGGTAAATTGAAGAGATAAACAACAGCACTCAGTAAAGAACTTTTGTTCTTTACTGAGTGCTGTTGTTTATCTCTTCAATGTATGATTCTGGCTGGGAAGCCACCACAACAAGCACCACGGTCCAAAATAGATAAGAGTGCCACGTCTTGTCTTTCAATGTAGGTAAAAACATCTAGATTAAAAAAAAGGTGAAAGGGGAGAAATCAAGTGCAAAATCTAAATTTTTTTGTGGGTGATGTTCAAAGTGAAATCTGAGGTGCATAAAGTAGCTCGTAGACATTGCCATTTCAGGTGACCCCATTGTACGAGTGTTGCACTGGTCATACATATTATATGTTTATTGCGCAAACCCGTAAGACGCCCCCCCCCCCCCCTCCAACTCTCCCTGGACAACTGATGTCAAGTGAGATAAGGATCGAACACGTTGGATGCTATCACCCATCCTTTTGGCAGGGTCTTTCTCCCCTCTCCAAAATCACCACATCAGCTGAGCATGGATATGTAGGGAAATATCGGGAGGCATAGCTTTCAGTCGAATGATGTATCAAACGTGTATGGCCAGCTTTAGAACATAAAATATATTGTGGGATTACTAAAGGCATTAGAGCCACATGCACTCTAGGACACCTGTGTATGACACTGTACAACTCATAGGATGTAGCGAGCCATAAAACTCTAAGAAAAAGTGACCATACACATCAGATAGAAGTTGGTTGAACAATTATCTGATTCGCGGACACAGCCAGACACATTTTAGTCCATATTGGACATTACAATTGATCAATCTGCCCATACATGTTCAATAAAAGCGGGCGATGGACAAAAGATCTTTCTGGGAACGTTCTTTCTAGGAAATATCTTTTTTTTATTTTTTATCAAAAGATCTTTCGTCCAACTATCAGCCGAAAGTATTAATCACGGCCAACTTCTTTCAGACGAGATCATGGTCAGCTAAAAGGATGGTTCGTTGTTAAATTTCAACCGACGAATGTTCATTTTGGTTGAAATCGTCTGTTTTGATCAACTTTTGTGTATGGCCACCTAAACGTGAATTCTTCATGGCATGCCTGACAACAGAAAAGCCTGTGTATTGCTATTTTTTTTTTTTTTTCTTTTTTTTTTTCCGGAGGGGGTGATGCAACAAAACGCGGTGCATGAGTAAGAAGATGCTTTACAGAGATGAAATGGTAGCGTTGATGAGTTACAGACCTTATTAACGCTTGTGAAGCATGCAGTGACCCTGCTTTGGAAACCGCTTCCAGGGTTAAAAGGATTAATTGTGCGGGGCAGGATATCACTAGCTCCATAAGACCTTAATCACTTCCACGTTGAGCTGCAAAAGCCGGCTGCCTGAGTGGCCAGTAGTTAAATCACTTCAGCTGCAATGGAGCCAGCTGGATAACAACCCAGTCCCTCTAATGATTCAGTGACATCTAGGTTTCATTTCTCTACATTAAATGTATATCAAGTATTGATGGACCACAGCATCTCCTCAGACCAGTGCAGTATGAAGGTGCTTGATCTCCATGGACGTTCTCCCAACATTAGTTTCCGTACATAACCCCAGACTTGTGATCTACTGCTATACTCCTTAGCAATAGGTCAATCTGCCTGCTAACGGGTCTCAATGCATCTGGACCCATACTTGACCAGATAGGCGTCCTCTTGGATGATCTTTCAGGAGTCTCATTGTGTAGTGAAGATGAAGGGGCTAAAGGGCAACAAGTATCAGTGGGTCAGATAGGTTTAAATGAGTTTTCTATATTATAGATATTTATGATCTATCCTATGAATAGATCATCAATATCAGATCTGTGGGTGTCTGACACCCATGCCGATCAGCTGTTACCGCCTACCGCAGTGCCAGGATGTAGACTGTGTATAGGGCTGAACAGCTCCATACGCTGTGTAGTGGTCATTCTCCAGTACTGCAGCTCATGCTCCTGTTCAAGTGCAGTACCTGTGTATGGACACTGCACAGTGGGGTGTTTCTGGCACCGGCGTGGGTTACGGGTGTCAGACCCTACTGATCTGATATCAATGACCTGTCCTGAGGATAGGCCATCGCTATTGAGTCTGGCAAACCCTTTTAATTCCGAGACTAGGCTCTGTTCACACTAGCATCATGGTTTCATTTATTACTAGAGCCATGGTAATGGCTCCACCAGTTCTTGGGGGGGAAGGGCGTTTTTTTTTTTGTTGTTTTTTTTTGTGAACAAAGACTAAGTCGATGCAAACAGGCACAGATAGACATGTTCGTTGTCCATCAGTGCGTGTCCTACCCAACATTGGACAGTCTCACAAGGCTCTAAGGGTGAGATTTATCAAAAGTATTGCAAGTATTCATTTTCGGTTTACAACCTTTGTATCGTGAAAGCTGAAATCTGATTGGTTTTCAGCAACTACTCCACTTTTGATAAATCTCACCCCCCCCATGTCTTTTTAAATACATTATCACTAGTGATACCTACACCTGTAGATGCTAAACATTAAAGGGGTTGTGCCATGAAACATATTCAACATTTTTTAAACCAGCACCTGGATCTGAATATTTTTGTGATTGCATGTAATTAAAAAAATTAGCATAGCCAGTGAGCTATTCAATAACCTGTATCCGTATAGCGCCACCTACTGTTTGTTCTCTTCCTTATTTCTTGTCCACCTCACTTAGGTGGTCGAGTGTGCCCAGTTTAAATATTCAACTTCCACCAGCCATATTTTCTGTAAGAAGCTGTGGCAGTTACAGGAAAGCTACACATCCCCTGAGCTGTGATAAGGAGAGAGCTGCAGCAGAAAGGGCACACCTCCGAGCTGTGATAGCGAGTAAGCTGCAGCACAAAGGACATGCCCCTGAGCTGTGATAGGGAGAGAGCTGCAGCAGAAAGTACACGCCCCTGAGCTGTGATAGGAAGAGAGCTGCAGCAGAAAGTACACGCCCCTGAGCTGCCGGCCTGAAAAGTACTAAGAGCAATGAATGGGGAGATCTCTGGATCTATTTGCGCACAGGGCTGGTTCTAGCTTTGTTAGAAAGATATTGTCCTGTACGATTTATAATGTCCGATTTTTTTTTTTTTTTTTTTTTACATAAATCATCAATCAATAACCCCTTTAATATCTAATATGTCAATATTCAACATATTGAGTATTTCTGGTGGCTACCCCGGCTGTATTTCACACACTATTAAGTCCTACATGTACGGAAGGGTTAATGCTTCCTAATCACATGTGCTTCTTACCGACAGACATTTTACAGCTGTATTATTTGGAGCAAGAAAAGATTTGTCTCCGATATTGACAACAACATCTCATAATCGTGCCTTTTCATTTACTGAATGACAATGTGCCGTTGGCTTCCAGGCACAAGCCATTCTTTGTGCGTCTTAATAATGCTTGTACACAGCGATGTCAGTCAATTTCTGACCCCCTACAGTCTCGCATTATTTTCGGCACGGTAATAGATTTCTCCCCTGCGGTCATGTACTCACTAATAGAAACCTTCAATTTGGCGGCGTTTATTGTGTTCCTCTAGGCTGCTGAATGAGGAGTGAAGGAATTCATTCATAAGGGTAGCATGTTGGATAAATTACGAAATATGTCTGATTAGCACATCCCATGCATAGAACATGAAATGTAATACGCCCTCGACAAGCCAAAGTCGCGGCGGTTGTTTTTGGCAGTTCTCCTTTTCTGCTGTAGAAGAGCTGGAAACATTGAGTAGTCGCATAGATCAGGGATGCCCAACCTGTGGCCCTCCAGCTGTTGCAAAACTACAACTCTCAGCATGCTCTGATGGCTGTAGGCTGTCCAGACATGATGGAATTTGTAATTTTGCAACAGCTTGAGGGCTACAGGTTGGGCATCCCTGGCATAAATGTAAAGGGGTTGGAGATGTTCTTATTCAGACTTCCTATTAAAATTCAAAGTGCATGAATTAAGTTGTAACTTTTTGAAACCAGTTGATCAGAATGTTATAGGGGTTAGCCCTATGAAATGTATTCCTATGCAATGAATGATATTTCAAATGAAGTATTACTGCAATATATATGCAATAAAAATATCATTTTTTTAATTAATTTTTTATGTACATTACATTTTCCTCTCTGGTAGCGCCCCCTGCTGTTTAACCTTCTTGTCCACCTTCTCCAGCATTCATTGGTGGACTGACATGCTCAGCAGCTTTCATGCTTCCTTTCCCTGTCCACTGAGAGTAGTAATCTCTTAAAGGGGTTATTCAACCCCTATAATGCCTCCCCAGCACCAGCGTTGCTTCTGATTCCCGCACAGCCGCCACTGCATCTCCCCATCGCGCGGATCAAAACATCCAGCGACCACGGGTCGGGCAGACAGAAGAGGCCTTCCTAGCGTCACTCGTTGCCAGGTGTTTTAATCCTCGCGCTGGGGAGTGGGGTAAGGATAACCAGTATGAGGGGCCCGGGCATTTTGGGGGACATTATAGGGAAATTGTAGGGAATTACAGATCATAGTGCCATTTATTATTGGAATCTGAGAGGAAGACAGGAAAAGGGGTTACTTGGGGAATACGTTATCTCCTTATAGAGAGCGCATGAGGCGTATTATAGGCCAGAAAACGCTCCTCTGGAATTCTGGGAAGAGGGTATGCAAATGAACTCTTAAGCCCTGCCTTTAATGCTAGGCCTTTTTAAAAGGTTGAACCCTGATTATAGGATAGCCATCTTACATCTGGTAGCATTAGACAGGCAGAGCTCATTTGCATACCCACGTCCAAGAAATTACTCCTGGGAGATGCAGGTGCATGATGGTCACATGCTACAAGCTGCTGCCCACCCACAGAAAGTGAAGACACCAGAGCTTTAGAGAGGGGCATGTAGAAAGTTGAAAATTACACTGGACATCAGTGTTTTTGTAGTATTATAGATAAAATAATAGTGTGCATGACTACAGATTTTTTTTTTTTTTAGGATAATCACTTCAAGAATTTGGGTTTATTAAGAGTTCTCCGGGAATTTGATATTTGGTCATCAATAATAGAACGGCAGGGGTCCGACTCCCAGCACGTCTGCCAATCAGCCGTTTCAGAAAGCCTCCCAGCAGCTTTCCAAGCACAGCGCCATACATTATATAGTGGCTGTGCTTGGTATTGCAGCTCAGCCTCATTGACTTGAATGGGACTGAGCTTCAACTAGGCCGCATGACTGATGTACGGTGACATCACATGTCTAGAAAGTGGCCTAAGTGCTCATGAAGTGCAGCAGCCTCTTCTAACATCTGATCAGCGGGGTGCCAGGAGTCGGACCCCTCTGATCTGATATTGATGACCAGTTCTGAGGATAGGTCATCAATAGTAATAACAAGGAGCAAATTGTAAACGTCGAACCTGCCCCTTCCAAAGATTAAAATTGACCTAAGGATCTCATACTTATTGCTTAGGGTCCCAGGACTGTTAAAAGTGGTGGCCCATATCGTAGTCTAAACATGACAATAATTTCACAAAGCATTATGTGATGTCAACTTCACGATTTCACTGCTCAGTGTGAACAGGGTAGCAATCAGCAGACTAATGAGCCAAATGATCAGATCTTTTGTGCTGCCATAAGAATGCTTGCTGGTCGGCAGCACGTCTCCCCATAAAAACAGTGGATGTGCTGTCAACAATATGCAAACTGAATAGGGACAAATGTTTGTAGTGACGATCATTCGCTCCGCTTTCAGATTGCATAGGCCAAAGTAAAGGTTCTTTAAACCGAGCACTGATCACCTTGTTATATCCTCATTTGGTGCTCATTACAGTTCTGCAGTGTAATAGGACCCTTACACCGCTGGAAAACTTTACAGCAAAATCTGTTCATGCACCTGTTCATGCAAAATAGGTTTCAAGTAAATGGCCAATTTTTGGTTAACGGGCAGACGCCTAATACATGTACTGGGTATTTGCTCTTCAGCCTGGTATTAGGGGTATTGAAGGCTTAATGAGATAAACCTGCTGCCTATGCACAGCACCCTACTCCTAGTCAGTGTCAGACTGGGGTGCCTAGGTCCCAGCAGTAAAATTTATTTTGGGGGCCCACCGTATGGATACATTCAAATATTACCTGCTCACACAGCAGCAAGATGGATGATTGAATATGGGGGTCCCTGCAGCAACTTTGAGAAGGTAGGTCCTGGGGAGAAGAGGACACTGGCAGCTTTCCTCTACACCTAGAAGTCATCTCAGCTCTGATCGTGTCCATAATAATAAACCTGGTAGCTTCTTTAATAATCTTTCAAGTTTTTTATATGAACATAGGCTGGTTAAGGTTCTGTACATTGAATATATGTATGTAGTGCAGTAAGTCTACTGTGTTATGTGCCACTTGTGCAGGGGCTGGGAGACTAGGGGCCCACCTTGCTCAGGGGCCCATCGGCTGATTCACCTGTTCCCCTGTGGGCCAGTCCGAGCCTGCTCCTCGTATTAAAGTGCTTGCATAATAGAACAGATCAGTCAACAGCAGATTTTTGGCAGTTTGCATGTGATTATTTTTTTTTAACCTTTGTAGGAAGAAGCAAGTGTTTGCTGTTGACGGAACGTATGTGTCAGAGGTTCCTGGCCTCGGTGGAGTAAGAGCCAGTTTTCATGTGTCAGCAGCAGTTGCTGTTTGACACCTAGCTATTTAGTATATCTGATCCGGGACGGCACTTACTGGGAGTAGTCAAAGTGCTGGGTGGGTGACTACTCCCCACATTCTAGGCCGGGTCCTGACTGGCCTATAAAAAAAACAGCCAGCAGTGTCAGCTGTGTGTGATTACCTCTCTCTCTGACCTAGGAGCTCTGGCAATCGCTGGATTGGAACCTGAGCTGTGTGCTAGGCTGAAGGCCTGAGTTTGGGAGGTCTGCTCTGTCCTGAGTAATGTCGATCGGGTGTCAACTAGCACCTAGGATAACAGGTGACTGTTTTGCTGTATGAACTGTCTGGGTGTGAATGAACACCAAAACTGCAAATGGACTGTTGTACTGTTTTGGTGCCATAAGTGTTAATAAAACACTGAAGTTTTTTGAATTACAAACTGGTCTTTGCCTCTATAGATACGTCCGCTTGTCCTGTCTACCAGAGCGAATCCCCACAATTGGTGGAGGATGCGTGCATCGCAGTGAAGCTGGCGTGAAGGCCGAAATATTTGTTTTTCCAGGCACGGTTGTATGTCCCACATCAAACCAGCGAGATTACAACCCGTGTCCCACGACAAAATGGAAGCTGTCGTGAAAGCCCTCGTGGAGGCTAACCTGCAACAGCGGGAGGCCAATAAGCAGCAGCAGGAAGCAAACCAGCTGCTGTTACAACATGTGATGGCTTTACAAGCAGCAGGAGCATCCTAGAGCGTCCATGATGCCCGGAAAGCGGTCCGTGCGGCGATCCCCAAGACGTTGAGACCTATTTGGCGATCTTTGAGAAGGTAGCCGTAGAGAAGCTACCCTGGGAGCAATGGGCTGAGGTCATCGCTCCGTTCCTGGCGTCTGGACCCCAGCAGGTGTATTTTGACTTACTGGACGATCAAGCTGCTGATTACCCGACAGTAAAGGGTGAGATTCTGGCGAGACTGGGGGTAAATGTATAAGTCTGGGCCCAGCGGGTGCATAAGTGGGAGTTTAACCCGGCTGAGTCCACGAGGCCCCAGTATTATACCCTATTACACCTGTGACAAAAATGGCTGCAACCTGACGTGCTGAGTCCCACTGCTATGTTGGACCGTCGGTTGGCTGATGTGTTATGGAGGGCTTTGCCGTACCCCCTTCAGCACTGGATCGGCCAGGTGTCTCCTGGTAATGCCTTTGAGATGGTGGACCTGGTGGAACGCTAGGAGGCTAGCAGGAATTTGAAAGGGGGTTCGTTTGGGAGGGGCGCAGCCAAACCCCAGCAATCTCCATCACAGACCCAGAGACTTGGGCCAACCAAGCCTGCCCGTGGTGTACCCCCCCATCGTAGACCCAACTCCGATAGTATGCTGGTGGTGTCAGGGAGCCTGGCCACGTAAGGGCCGACTCCCCATCGGGGCGAACCGTTGGAGACCAACTATGGATACCGCAACTCGTTGTACGCCAAGAAGCTGTGTGCATCAGGTATCCCAGAGACTATAGACAATAACCACCTGTACTAGGTAGAAGTGGGAGACACTCTGGCTGTAGCTCTGCTGGACTCAGAGAGTCTGGTGTCCCTGGTAAGAGCTACCCTGGTGCGGCCCGACGAGTATACTAGCCGAAAAATCGGGGTTGTGTGTATACATGGAGATTTAAAGGACTATCCCACCGCCCTGGTGTCTCTATCCACGGGAGGCGGCAGGTGGACCCACGAGGTGGCCGTAGCCACCACTTTACCTTATGAACTAATAATAGGGAGAGACTTTCCAGGCTTCCCGGCCCTATGGCCGGCTGGGAGAGTTGTTGATGCCCCTGAGTCAGGGGTAACTCCAACAGAGTGGCCTGGCTCAGGCGGCAGGCCAGAACCCTGGGAACTCAAGGCCGAAGGGCCCGCGGTAGGGGTGATCACCACTTCGGTGGAAGAGGGGGAGACAACCCCGCTGAGTGTGTTGGTAGGAGATGTTGAGGACTTGCCATCGGGTCCTGAATTGGCAGGCCTCAAAGTCTCCGGTGAAAATTTCGGAACTACACAACACCAGGACCAAACCTTAGCCAGGGCCTGGGAGAATGTTGTAATAATTGATGGTGAACCACAAAAACCTGGGGCCGAGTCAATGTTTCCCCGTTTTGTCGTTCACCAGGAAATGCTGTATCGGGTAAACCAACTACGGGGTGAGTATGTTCAACAGCTGGTGGTGCCCAAGGCGTATCGCAAGCTCGTATTGGAGCTTGCCCACCAACATGTTCTTGGGGGTCACTTGGGATGGCAGAAAACGCAGGACCAGATACTACAGCGGTTTTAATGGCCCAGTGTGTTCAGAGAGGTAGAAGAGTTTTGTAAATCTTACCCAACCTGCCAGATAAATAGCCCTCAGCCACATTTCTGTAGTCCCCTAGTACCTCTCCCGATTATCGAGCTGTTCGAATGAATCTCTATGGATCTCATAGGCCCAGTACCGAAGTCCGCTAGAGGGCACCAGCACATCATGGTCATGCTCGACTACGCCACTCGGTACCCGGAGGCGGTACCACTGTGACATACATCAGCCAAACTCATATCTAAGGAGTTAATGGAGATGTTTTCCCGAGTGGGACTACCTAAATAGGTTCTGACCGACCAAGGGACTCCTTTTATGTCCAAGGTCATGAGGGAACTCTGTAAGTTGTTCCACATAAAACAGCTACGGACGTCCGTGTATCATCCGCAAACGGATGGCCTGTTAGAAATATTTAATAAAACATAATAAAACATGTTAAAAAGAGTGGTGTCTAAGGATGGGAGGGACTGGGACCTCCTTCTTCTGCCCTATCTCATGTTTGCAGTGCGAGAGGTGCCCCAGGCCTCTACTGGGTTCTCGCCCTTCGAACTGCTATATGGCAGACACCCTCGCGGTCTGTTGGACATAGCCAAAGAAGCATGGGAACAACAACCCACACCGCATAAGTGTTATTGAGTACGTCACCCAGATGCAAGGACGGATGGAGACAGTGTTGCCTCTGGTTAGGGAGCATATCTTCTCAGTCCTTGTTGGTGGAGTTGCCAGGTCTCCAAAGGAGTGATAAGAAGTGCAATAGGATGCTGTGTACGGAGATCGTACACAATGTGATACCTCTTGGCGCAAGACCACGACCGTGATAGTGTGACTCTTTTTTAAAACTGTTTTTATTGGATGACCGCACTTCGGAGTAAAAATACTCCTTTTTCAAATCTAAAAAAAACATATGGCATATAGCATGTTTTTTTTAGACTTGAAAAAGGATTATTTTTACTCCGAAACGCATTGTCATCCAATAAAAACTATTAAAAAAAGTCACCCTATCACGGTCGTGGTCTTGCGCCAAGAGGTATCACATTGTGTACGATCTCAGTACACAGCATCCTATTGCAAGCCATCTCAGATGAAGTGCAGCTAATGCTGCAACTAGAAGTCCATTGAGGATTCCAAAAGTGAATGGGCCAGTCCGATAGTCCTTACCCAAGCCGGACTGGACGTAACGGTTCTGTAACCATTTTCACAAACAAAACGAAATCTCCAAGTTCCATGCGTATCCCATGCCCCGGGTATATAAGCTTATCGAGAGGTTAGGACCAGCTCGGTATTTTTCTGTTTCGGACCTCACTAAGGGCTACTGGCAGGTGCCCTTAATGGAGGCTGCCAAAGAGAAAACTGCCTTTGTCACCCCTGAGGGGCTGTATCAGTATAAAGTATTACCCTTTGGTCTGCATGGTGCCCCCGCCACGTTCCAACGACTCATGGACATTGTACTTCGTCCACATCGTCTGTACGCGTCGGCTTACCGGGACGATAGTCATTCACAGTACCGACTGGGAAAGTCATCTACCCAAAGTGCAGGCTGTAGTGGACTCACTTAGGGAGGCTGGACTGACCGCTAACCCAAAGAAATGCACAATAGGGTTAGAGGAGACTAAGTACCTGGGGTATGTCATTGGACATGAAGTTATCGGACCCCAAGTGAATAAAATAGAGGCGATTCGGAATTGGCCCTGACCTGTAACCACTAGGCAAGTAAAGTCGTTCCTGGGAATGGTCGGCTATTATATGAGGTTTTTTTCCCTTTTTTTCCACTTTAGCTGTCATGGATGAAGTTAGCAGATAGCTGGAACATATAGATAAACGAGCGACTGGCTTGATCCCAAACTAAGGAGCTTATAGGTGAGCCCTATAAAACCCTAAGAGCTCTCCCTGACTGCTATGCACATGCAAGGGTCTGTATGGTAGACGATTGCATGCCCACGTACCTAATACTGTGTGACACCTGAAAACCCTATAATAGTGAGGGGACACGATCACCGGCTCCCTGCACTTAATACGAACGGAGTCAGGGTCACCTAGAATCAAGCCAGCAAGGAAACACAATAAAGTAAATTACTTATCTGAACAAACAGCAGAAGCAGCCTCCAGCAGTGAACACCTCATCCAGGAAGTAGTATAAACCACAAAGTGAGGCAGTATGGAAGGGATTATAAAGGAAGATGATTAGTCTAAATAAGTGACACCTGGCAGAAGGAAAGGAGATGAGAAAGTGAAACCAAAACAAAGAACATCATACAAGAGGTAGAGAAGAACGTCTGCCAGTTCTTCTCACAGAACTGGCGGTGACATTAGCGGCTTCGTTGACAGGGTCCTTGAAGGGACGGAAGTCCATGATGGTCCGCTGGAATGACCAGGCGGAAGAGGCTTTTTCAGCGTTTAAGTCGGTCCTATGCGGGTCACCGGTTTTGGTGATGCCCGACTTCAAGAGGGAGTTTATAGTACATACTGATGCCTCCGAAGTAGGCCTATATAAAAAAAAAACAGCCGGCAGTGTCAGCTTTGTGTGATTACCTCTCTCTCTGACAGATGAGCTCTGGCAATCGCTGGATTGGAATCTGAGCCGTGTGCTAGGCTGGAGGCCTGAGTTTGGGAGGTCTGCTCTGTCCTGAGTAATGCCGATCGGGTGTGAACTAACACCTAGGATAACAGGTGACTGTTGCTGTATGAACTGTACGAACACCAAAACTGCAAATGGACTGTCGTACTGTGAATAAAACACCGAAGTTTTTTGAATTACAAACCGGTCTTTGCCTCTATACTGCGTCCGCTTGTCCTGTCTACCAGAGCGAATCCCCACACCTTATTGAACAGAGCTGGCGTATAAACCTGAATGGGAGCCTAGCTTCAGTACCCCTGCATGACCACTACACTGTGGACAAAGTCTTCTGCTACTGACTCTGTCCTCTGTACAGTTTCGGTTGTCCGCACCTTCTCAAAACAGCATTCTGTCGGACCCCCACTGATTTCATTTTGATGACTTCTCCTGAAGAAAGGCCATCAATATCCAAGTCCCGGAAAACCCTGTTAATAATAAATACGTATGTACTAAGCCTCCTGTATTGGGTGGGTCGGACAGACCTAGTGTTACCATCTAGGCTCTCTTCAAACGTGTCATGGTTTCCATTTAGAACCACAAAGACATGATGGACATCAGCAGCCCTTCACAGAACCAGTTGACTTGTAAAGGGGCCTGATGTACGGTTCAGCTCTGACTGACTAGTGTCGAAGGACAAAAATAGTGTCCCCGTACGTGACCCAGCTGACATGTATGTTTTGGCTCACTGTTGTATTAGCATTGCTTTTATAAGATAGGGAGTAGCCAAAAAGTGACATTTCAGATCACTGCTTAATTTTCCACTCGACTACAGTCTGGTATGACCATAATATACGCATAATACCTCTCAATGATAATTGGGGTTGTCCTATTAGGACAACCACTGTCCAAATACACGTTGCAAAGTGGGTCCTCCTATTAACCAGAACAGAGAGACACTGCAAATATCCCGGAGGACTCAGCACAACCATGTATTGTATGAATTTGAATGGGTGCTATGTAATACCACTTTTCTCCTGTAGGGGCTGCTCCCCGTTTTCCTCCTATTTTTGGCCATTTCAGCTAATTGCTAATCTAGTCTCTACCAGCTCTTGAATATGGAACTACAGGCAAACATTTTAAGTTTGATTAAGAAATGTTTTGCAGTATAATACATTTTATTTCCCTTATCACATCAACAAGTAAATGTACGGTATATATCCATGGCATCACTTCTCGCTGGAGTTAATGAACGCAGTAAACTTCCGCTTGGCTTTATAACCATGTGACCATTAATGGGCTTCTCCCATTATGACAACATATTCCCTATCCAAGGCACAAGTGTCTGATCCTGATCGTCCGGGGTCCAACTGCTGGGGCCCCCACCAGTTGCGTAAACGGGGTACAGTGCTTCCCATTTGAATGAAGATGTAGACATACACGAGTGTCTACAACTCCTTTCAGCTCTATGGGACTGCCAGAGATGGCAGAGTACAAGCACTTGGCCATCCCTGGCAGCCCCATAGAGTGGAACAGAGTGGCAGCGCATGCGTGACCACAGCTCCATTCATGTGGGGGAGAAACGGGCCCCAGTTCTCGTGATCAACGGAGGCCCCTGCGATTGGACTCTCTGCCGATCACACACTTATCCCCTATCCTGTGGATCGGGCATAAATTGTCTTAATGGGGCAACCCCTTAACATGGAACTGCTTTTTGCTGCACTTAAATGAATTTGGCTGCATCACTGACGTACCTTGGACACCGTGCATTAGCAACATGTGTCCACATTGCCATTTTTCACTGACGTGTGCTGTACGCATTTTCCACGGTTAACACACATTGATTTTAATATACTTGTTCACACATCAGTTTTGTTTTTGTTTTTTTTCTTTCCGCGAGTCAGTGAAAAAAGATATATGCACTATGGTTCAAGATGTGGATCAAACAGGCCCATTATAGTCTATGGGTTTATGAAAACAGGGATGGCATCTGTGTTAGGTCCATGTTTGGTCCCTTGTTTACTGAACACTTATGGGAAATGCTCTAGAAATGAACTTTGAGCTGAGCAGTGTCCGTGGAAAACGGATGATATACGGAGGGCAAGAAAAACGGACTAAACATGGACATCTTCACAGTTGAAACAAGTACTGATATTTTTTTGTTGATGTCAAACGGACAGGGAAATGTGAACATTATCACTAGGATGAGCAAAGCGAGCTTCAGATGTTACATCCGAAGTCACTTAGTTCTAAACTTCGGATTAAGGGCTCATGCACACAACCGTATGTATTTTGCGGTCCACAGCTGGCCCTTCATAGAACAGTATTATCCTTGTCCGTAATGCGGACAATAATAGGACATGTATTTTTCTGTGGAATGGAAATACGGAAACGGAATGCACACAGAGTAACTTCCGTTTTTTTTACTTACCCATTGAAGTGAATGGTTCTGCATACGGTCCGCAAAAAAAACGGAATGGACACGGAAAGAAAATATGTTCGTGTGCATGAGCCCTAATACTGTACGGAGATTCGTCTCCGTACAGTATTAGAATGTATGGGCTCCGATCAGCCAAAGTTAGTTATCCGTAAAGTCGCTCGTGACTTTGTTGAATAACTTCAGTAATTGATTTTTAAAGTGGAAAACCACTGGTACCTCAGAACCGAAGCCAAGTTTGTTTTCAAGTTTTAAAGTGGTTTCCACTTTAAAAAATCAATTACCGAAGTTATTCAACAAAGTTACGAGCGACTTCGTGAATAACTAACTTCGGCTCATCAGAGCCCATACAGTCTAATACTGTACGGAGATGATTCTCCGTACAGTATAAATCCGACGTTTAGGACTAAGCGACTTCGGATGTAACATCCGAAGCTTGCTTTGCTAATCACTAATTATGACTGTTAAAGTGGTTAATCACATGAAGGGAGCACCAGTAAAAAATAGAAGAAAAAAATGCGGGTAACCCCTATAAGAGATGGATGGCTGGATACATACATGGTTAGAGGGTTGGATGGATACATGGTTAGAGGGTTGGATGGATACATGGTTAGAGGGTTGGATGGATGCATGGTTAGAGGGTTGGTTGGATGGATGCATGGTTAGAGGGTTGGGATGGATGCATGGTTAGAGGGTTGGGATGGATGCATGGTTAGAGGGTTGGGATGGATGCATGGTTAGAGGGTTCGGATGGATACATGGTTAGAGGGTTGGGATGGATGCATGGTTAGAGGGTTCGGATGGATACATGGTTAGAGGGTTCGGATGGATGCATGGTTAGAGGGTTCGGATGGATGCATGGTTAGAGGGTTCGGATGGATGCATGGTTAGAGGGTTCGGATGGATACATGGTTAGAGGGTTCGGATGGATGCATGGTTAGAGGGTTGGATGGATGCATGGTTAGAGGGTTGGATGGATGCATGGATGCATGGTTAGAGGGTTGGATGGAGGCATGGGATAGATACCTGGTGGATGGGGTCAGTTGATAGAAGGAATAAAGCAGACTCCCTTGTCATAAACTGCCTTTGACTCTCAGCCATTGAGATGATTGTTCCTCCTCTTGCCTAGTTACAAGATGTCAAAGTTTTTGCGCTTCCTCAATTGGCCTATTTAGCTGAATGATATGGTAATGGGTCAACATTCAGCCGCACTCATTCCTATGTATAATGAGAATAATGCAGGCAAATGGTATCCAAACCTCCTATTGTCCCTTATTGGGAGCTGGAGCAGCCATTGTTGAGCTGCCTTCCCAGTGAGCTATAGAATGGGGAGATTTAAAGATGTCAATCAAGCCTTGTAAATTCCTGGCCTCGGACAACCCACGATATGAGGTTACTAGTTTAAACAGGTGCAGTGTAATGATCCGGGGCCAGGTTTACACACTGCATGAGCATAGCACTAAAAAGCCAAAATCAAAGTTTCTCCTTCACTTCCCTTTATTCAGCAGCTTAGCTTAGAAGGCTCCCCGTCCATCCCAGGATGACGCCCCCATGAATATTGACAATTTGTAGCCAGTTCTAATGTTTAATGATGTTTCAGTTGTCGATGAACCACCCAGCTGATCCTATTGTGCCAGTTTATGGCTGCTTATCTTTAATGGCCTGGTCCTTTAAATGTGGAGTGCATCAGGGCGCTGCCGCTTGTCCCCTTTTTTTTTTTTTTTTTTAACTCGTTCTTTTCAGCTTGCTCAGAAATGAAATCCACAGAACATCTGTTAGAGGCAGGAATCGGCCCCGGCTCAGCCCTTTGTTTGCCCGGCTTTTGTTGCCAATTTCATGCTATCAGAGGGGCTGCATGTTTTTCTGCTTTAAGTTGTCAGACAAATAAAAGCTTTGGATACAGGGTCACATTTAGAGGGATGGGCATGAAAAATTGGTAAGAAGTACTTTTAAGGCCACCCAGCTCACTGCCCGGTTAGGACACAGACCGCGGCCTCGCGGGGTCTCATTTCGAGTTCTTTCTAACAGTCGATTGGGATGGTAGGGCTCTGTTCACAACACATTAATGGCCTCTGCTTGACATATCCGCCAGAGGCTTGTGACAGATCAGTTGCGTGACCCCACAAAAAAGATAGAGCATGTCCGATTCTTGCCCGCAATCGCGAACAAGAATAGGCATTTCTATCATAGGGCTGACCATGTGTGGTCCGCAAAATGAGGAACGCACACGGACACTAACCGTGACTTGCGGATCCGCAAAACACTTATGGACGTGTGAATGGACCCTTTTGAAGATGGAAGCTTAAAGGGAGTCTGTTAACAGGAAACCAGGCTCCATGCCTTGTAGGACTAGCTCAGCTGAATGGAATGAAAACTTTTACTTAGTGATCCGCTGCTTCATTCTGGAGAATAAGTACTTTTGCTCCACTTCCTACTTCTGCCAACTCCTTCCTCTGCTTCTTGATTGGCATAGGCAGATTTCTGCATAGTCCTATGTCAGTCAGGTCGTAGAGGGAGCAAGGGTGCACAAAGTAGCTAGGGCCAACCCTTGGTGCACCTAACTGGTCATATGCATATTGATTGAAAGTACTTTTTCTCCAGAATGAAGCAGCAGGATCACTAAGTGAAAGGTATTGTTGCATTTAGCTGAGCTACTCCTACAAGGCAGGATGCCTGGTTCAATAGGTGACACTCTTTAAGGCCCCTTTCACACGGGCGAGAATTCCGTGCGGGTGCAATGCGTGAGGTGAACGCATTGCACCCGCACTGAATCCGGACCTATTCATTTCTATGGGGCTGTGCACAAGAGCAGTGATTTTCACGCATCACTTGTGCGTTGCGTGAAAATCGCAGCAAGCTTTATATTGTGTGTTTTTCACACAACGCAGGCCCCATAGAAGTGAACGGGGCTGCGTGAAAATTGCAAGCATCCGAAAGCAAGTGCGGATGCGGTGCGATTTTTCACGCATGGTTGCTAAGTGACGATCGGAATGGGCACCCGATCTCTATTATTCTCCCTTTATAACATGGTTATAAGGGAAAATAATAGCATTCTTAATACAGAATGCTAAGTAAACTAGTGATGGAGGGGTTAAAAAATAAAAAAACAATTAATAAACTCACCTTAATCCACTTGAACGCTCAGCCTGGCATGTCTTCTTTCTTTTTTGATGAAAAGGACCTGTGGTGACGTCTCTGTGCTCATCACATGGTCCATCACCATGGTGATCGACCATGTGATGAGCGCAGTGACATCATCAAAGGTCCTTTAGCCAGGTCCTGAAGAAAGTAGAAACGAGATCCGCTGCGCGACCAAGTGGATGGGGTGAGTTAAATGTGTTTATTATTTTTAACCCCTCAATGGACATTTTACTAAGCATTCTGTATTAAGAATGCTATTATTATCCCTTATAACCATGTTATAAGGGAAAATAATAAAATCTACAGAACACCGATCCCGAGCCCGAACTTTTGTGAAGAAATCTGGGGGTTCGGGTCTGGGTACCAAACATGCAGATTTTTCTCACCCGCTTGCAAAACACATTAAAACGCTTTGCACTCGCGCTGAAAAATAGTGCATTTTCCCGCAACGCACCGGTATCTTGTCCAGTCCTCACTCGCGACGCCCGTGTGAAAGAAGCCTAAGGGCTCATGAACATGTGAGGCCCATGCCCGTATTGCGGCCCACAATATATGGGTACTGGCCTTGTGCGCTCCATATCATGGAATTGGAAGTGAATGGATCTGCAGTCCGCAAGAAACAGAGTGGAAGCACTACAGCGGTCACACGACTAGTGCCCGTGCATTGCGGTCCGCCACACAGGCCGCACTCGTTCATGTGCCCTAAAGCATAATTACAGCAGAGCCATGTGCACCAAGCCTTATTATAAAAAGACAGGCAATGCATTTCGGCACTCGACAAGTGCCTTCATAAGGCCAAAATACAGAAATGACAAATACATAAAGTTCATATACATAATACAGCAGGAAAAGGAAATGACATCATATAGTGGTGTCAAAGGTCAGGCGACACAAGACAAAAGAGAAAAAAAACTGTTGTGGTAATAGAATGTTCTCATGCTTGGATTTGAAGCCAGCATGGCAAGACGGCAATATAACCAGTGAGCTGCGTCACTTCATGTGGAATTGGAAGAAGGATGGGGGGGATAAAATAAAAAGGAAGTGTCACTTTAATGAGCTAAATATAAACATTATGTTTAGAATATTTAAAAAATTCATCTGACCGTATACACATTTAGAAGGGACCAAGCTTATGTGAGCACAAATAAAGGGATAAGGAGTATCAGTTAGACCTGAACCCTGACCTCAAATCGGCATACCAGTAAAATGCTACATAAAACTGCATAGCAATAAAAAGGAGTATGATCAAATGAATCCGTAATGCTTCTCAAATGCATAATAAAACTTGTGTGAAAATATAACAAAATTTATATAAAAATATACATTACATGTCGTGTTATGTTGGCCGCACTCTGGCCTTAGAGGTTGTGCAGGCAGTATATATTGAGCACCTATCCTCAGGATAAGGGCTCATGCACACGAACGTGCCGTATTTTGCGGTCCGCAAACTGTAGATCCGCAAAACGCGGATACCGCCTGTGTGCCTTCTGCAATTTGCGGAACGGGGAGTCCATTATAGAAGTGCCTATTATTGTCCGCAAAGACTAGAATAGGACATGATCTATAAAAAAAAATTGCGGCCCCTTTGAAGTGAATGGGTCCACATCTGAGCCTCATAAAATGCGGCTCGTATGCAGAACCAAACCACGCTCGTGTGAATGCTCCCCAAGTCATCAATATTTGATCGGCAACACTTCGACACCCGACACCCCTGCTGATCAGCTGTTTAAAGAGGCGGCGTAGTATAAGTACAAGTTCTGGCTCTGTTCAAGTAATTGTGATTACACTGCACTTCCAAGTCGACGGGCAGGCCAGTGAAGAGGAAATAGCGCTCACATGGAGCGCCACCTCCTCTTTAACAGCGGATCGGAGGGTGTGCCGGGTGTCAGACCCCCACCGATCATATGTTGATGACCTATCCTGAGGATAGATCACCCATGTATATCGCCTTCACACCCCCCTTAATTTAGGTGCATCTGTATGAAAAAGGAGGTGCAATATACACATCTGTGGGTGCTGTATTATGGCTCATGGCTTGTACTGCGCTGTAGTGCGGTCTTGCGCAGGAGCCCTGATGTGGGTAGCCAGTTGGCCAGTTACCAGTCTTTGCAGACAAGGCCATTAAAACTCACAAAGTACTAATGACTGTAGGTTGGAAAAACTAATTTACCTGCAATATGCTTTTCACTCGACCTTAGATCTTGATTTTACTTTCTTGTTCATTATCTGACTGACTGGAAAGGTTATATCCCAGTCTTTTATATATATACATACGTGGAGGACGGAGGAGGTAAAGCGTATATTTTGTGCCAAAGCTGAGTCGCAAGTACATTAAACTCTACTCAGTCAGACATTATAGGATTAGCGCACCTTAGACTCTAATCATATCCCCGCCGAGGCTCCTTTTAAAGACTTGCAAGGTGACTTCAGAAAAGTGTTATCTCAGAAGTGTTGCTCCAATTAAACAATTTCAATTTATAGTGTCCCTAAGAGAGAAATGGCGCCCACCATGCCAAGGTCCCGAGGTGGCGCAGCAGAACGTGCGGCGTGGAGGTAGTGTCATTCAGATGAAGAAGAGGATTTTTTTTTTTTTTCCTCCATGTACTTGAATTGGGTTTAGAGGATCAGTCATCCAGCTGCCAAGGAGTCCATTGGACTGATGCATCTGGGTTCTCTGCAGAAGAAACCAGGGCTACTCTTCTGTGATGTCTGCTCCCAACGGAGCAAATTTGCCTCAAAATAGAACGTCTACGTAGTTTTCGGTGTAGAATGCCTTCGAGCACATTTAAAGGGAACCGGTCACATTGTACAAGCAATCCAGCAGGTTAAAGAGCAGAAGGAGCTGAGCCGATTGATATGTAACTTTCTGAGAAAAGATTCAGTAAAGCGTGTATTTTACTCATTTATATCCCTGCTCTTCCTGTGTTTAGGAGTCCAGTTTGTGCCAGAAAAGAAAATCTACCTCGGCTCTATGCCGTACCTCCCAACTTTTTAGATAGAGGGACACTTAAGGTTCATTGTGTAAAAGATACATTTTTCCTGCATATTTATACATTTTATCAGTTTTCTTGGTGCACAATAGCGCAAAAATTGTCTGAATATAGAATTTTTTTAAATCCAAATTGCATCAAATAATGACATAATATACAAGGCAGGGTCTAATATATAGATAGGAACCAAATAAACACTTTCTGGATCAACACTGTACATGTAATAATCCAGTTCTAGCCCTCAGATCAAAAAGAGGGAAAAGAGGGACTTGGGTCAAAAATCAGGACTGTCCCTCCAAAAGAGGGACACCTGGGAGGTCTGCTCCATGCTGATGTAGATATTCACTTTTAGTTTGTGTGTTTACGGCATAAATTATAGTGAAGATGTCTAGAACCCATGTGTTGTGTTCAAGAAGTATCGAGAGTGGCGTAAAAATTGAAAAGTCAAAAATTTTAGCCAAACAAAAGGCCCCTTTGCAGATAAGGCATGTGCCTTCCACAGGAGTCTATGAACACCACCGGAGAGGCCTGGACCGTTTCCTGGCTTTATGTCAAAAGTAGTGTGAACAGCACCCAACAGGTCTACATCATGGCATATTAATGATAAATGGGTTCCTTAACGGTACGTGCACATTCTGCAGGTTCTAGGTATCTTCTTCTACTTTAAATGACAAGGCCACTTCCTTCTGTAGTGTTACTGGATTGCTAGAAACTACGCAAACAATATCCACCTAGTTTGTTTTGCAATTCGCATCGTCCGTGAGGAAGGGGTTTGCCAGCCATTTGCCCACAGAGCAGATATACAGCTAAATAGAGATGCAGAATTTACTTCTCAGTGCATTAAACAAGAAATGGCCCCTGTATGTTAAACAGTCCTGGGGACATCTGCCATGTTTGGTTTTAATCTGCTGACTTAAAAAATAAATAAAAAAAAGGCAGGATTAAACCTTGCCTTTACCCCTCCTTTGTACTTCAGTCAGAAAAGTGACAGCGCTGCACCGCAACAAAGGTCTTCCTTCTTCCACCCAGTGTAGCATGTGGCGGATCACCCCCCGAATCCAGAACCGCTTCCATCAGGAAGACAATGCAGCATCTGGTCGGCTTTTTCATGCGGCCAAGATATTTTCTTGTCTGCACTCTACCTCGGACTGTCCGCCTGGCCTCCCTGGGTGCTATTTTTTTTATTTATTTTTGGCCGGTTGCACCCAACCCAGTGGCAAGAGGTCAAGAGGCCAAAGTGATGAATTTTTATGTCCCTGTTCCTTGTGTTTCTGCTCAGTGACAATTTTTTGCGCGCTGGGCTGCCTCTGAAAAGAAGCTACTGAGAGCAATTTGTCCTCCCGGGCAGGAAGAATAGGAAGGCAGATGAGTTAAAAAAGCATGTATGAGCACACAAATGTCATCCTATGGTAAAACAGAATGCTGCTGTCAGCCATCACTCCGGGAGGTGTGCGGCCATTTGTGGCCCATCCCTTCAAATGACAAATGAATTTAACAGCAAGAAATTAACAGGGAGCATGGGGTGCGGAGGGCTCTGGACCGTGTCACAGATGTTAATGGGAGGCAGCCATTGTTTTAACCATTCATGTCCTGGTTAAAAAGTCATTAATGCAAATGCACAGAAGGACTCGTCATCACTGAGCCATTGATACAATGATTGGTCTCCTCATGCTATCTGTAACCGTGTCTGTGGTGTTAGGGTAGAATTGGCACAGATAGGCATTCTAGGAGTCCGGCTATACTGCGGTGTTGCGTTGGAGTAATCTCTGTAATATAACACTGGAAACCATAACGTAACTTATATTAAAGGGACACTGTCAGCATGTTTGAACCCTTGACATTATATAGGTGATGAGGGGGGCAGCATAAGTTTATCTGGGGGGTGATGGTCATGGTTGCATGACCCAGGAACCCAAGTTTAAATCCTCAAGGTATGGTGGTCACAAGTGCCGTGGAGGTTAACCCTTTTATCGCACACTCCTGCTCTGAGTGATGGCTGCAGCGTCCAATCACTAACCCCTCCCAGACAAGAGTGGGGATCGGTTAGTGCAGAGCTGAGGGCACTGAACATGAAGGAACCGCCTTCATGGCACTTGAAATTGTGGCACCAGGGAGGATTGAAAGCCTGATGTATGACCATCCACCCAGCTATGTCAGAATTGCTCCCCCTTTTACCTTTAGGTCTTATGCACACGACCATTTGTATTTGACGGTCCGCAAACTGCTGAGCCACAAGATACCGATACCGGCCGTGTACATGCCGCATAGAACTGCCTATTCTTGTCGGCAAAAATAGAACCTTCTGTAATTTGCAGAACGGCCACACGCAAAAAATGCAGAATATGGTCATGTGCATGAGGCCTTAAGATCTGTTCGCACAGTGGATTTTGCAACCTATTCCATGGCAGAAACCTGCACAGTTTGTCGCGGTTCTTCACTCTGAATACTGCAAACCCGCTCGCATTGAAAGAAGCTAAACCGCAACTGAGCACCCACTGCAGCTTCCAGTGGTGTCCATCCGGACACGGTGCCATGAAAAGATATGTCCTTTCTTGTTGCGGCTTTAAACTACCAGCCTCCCATTGAAAACAATGGGAGACGTACACCACGCAGCCCAGAATTTTGGCGCAGAGTCCACACCAAAATTGCAGCAGCAAAATCTGTCTTGTAAACATACCCTTAGGCCCCTTGCAGACGAGCGTGAGCGGATTAGGTCCGTATGTGTTCAGTGAAAAATGTGCGATTTCGCAAGCAAGGTCATTCAGTTTTGTCAATGATCGCGTTCAGTTTTTATCGCGCGGGTACAATGCAATTAAATGCGTTTTGCACACACGTGATAAAAAAAAGAAGGTATACAAACAACATCTCTTAGCAATCATCTGTGAAAAAACGCATCGCATCCGCACTTGCTTGCGAATGCGATTTTCACGCAGCCCCATTCACTTCTATGGGGCCAGCGTTGCATGAAAAACGCAGAATATAGGACATGCTGTGATTTTCACGCAACGCACAAGTGATGCGTGAAAACCAACGCTCATGTACACAGCCCCATTTAAATGAATGGGTCCGGATTCCGTGCAGGCGCAATGCATTCGCATGAATACTCGCTCGTGTGAAAGGGGCCTTATGCCTTATTCAGTGTTTGGTCAGTGATTTTGAGCCAAACCCAGGTGCGGCTTCAAACGCAGAACAAGTGCAGATCTTTCCCTTAGGGCTCATGCAGACCATCGCTGCTGTTTAGCGGTCTGTAAATTGCGTATCCGCAAAACACAGATACCGGCCGTGTTCATTCCACATTTTGCGGAACAAAACAGCTGGCCTCTAATAGAACAGTCCTGTCCGTAATGCGGACAATAATAGGATATGTTTTATTTTTTTGTGGACGTACGAACGCGAATGCACACTGAGTCATTTCAGTTTTTTTGCGGCCCCATTGAAGTGAATGGTTCCGCATACGGGCCGCAAAAAGAAAAAAAAAACTGACCAAAAAAATACGTTCATGTGCATGAGCCCTTATACCTGATCTCTGTGTAGTCTCCAATGTTGGTTTTGGCTCACAATCACCGATGGAAATCACTGACCAAAACAGTCACGTGTGAATGAGGCTTTAGGCCTCAGTCATATTTCCATGTCAGTTTTATGTCCGTGAAAAAAATCAGTCCGTGTTACATCCATCAAGATGTCCTAGAAGGATCCATGTTTGCTCCTTGTGTCCGTTTTTACCCTCCGTGTGTCATCCATATCCCACGGACACTGCTCAGCTGAAACTGAATTTCAAAAGCATCTCCTATCAGTGGAGAGCGGCCCCAGTACGGCATTCGTGGAGCCTCGTCCTCCATGTACCGGGTGCATGCTTGTAATGCATGGCTCGTACTACTTATTTTGCTTCTTTGGATACAGCGGAAAGCTTTACTGTATTTCTTTCTGGGGAAACGAAACGTAATTTCTTTGTTAATAAGATGCTTTTCAGTCTTTTTTTTTATTTTTTTTATACACCAGCCTGACCAACCAGAACATGGTGATGCCCAGTCTCCATTGTAGCATGTAACATTTTATGAATTACCTAAATGTATCTTAAAATTTTGTCCCTGAATTTAGCAAAACAAAACCAATCTTGTTTGATGGATCATCGTGGCTAAACCAGTGACTGGTGCGACCACAGGAAAAGGCCTGCGCAGTATGTGACCTCTCCTGCGCAGTATGTGACCTCTCCTGTCCTCCCCGCCCGCTCCTCAGTCTGAGAAGCATTGTTCCATTCCTCCTTCAAAAATAATGGCAGACAGATCTAACATTTTATTTTATGCACTTATATAGCGCTGGCCTATTCCGCAGCTCTTTTCAGCCTTTAGCATCAAGCTGTCCCCAATGGGGCTCACAATCTAAGGTCGCTATCAGGATGTCTTTTGGAGTGTGGGAGGAAACCAGAGTACCTGGAGGAAACCCGCATAAACACAGGGAGAACATACAAACTCCATGCAGATGTTGTCCTTGCTCGGATTCGAACCCAGGACCCCAGCGCTGCAAGGTATCAATTTCCTTAAGCAAAGACCAGGAGTGGATTCCTTAATAATTTCTCTCCTTTTATGATCCACTTCTGAATTTGGCTCGAAAACTGCATTAAAAAACGTGCACGTGTAGCCGCACCCTCACAGCAAACAGCAGGGCCAAATAAAACGTCATCAGGCTCCCTGCAGGATGCGCTACTGGATACTCCTATCAAATTCACAGATGCATATATGATTCTGATCAATGCAAATCCAGCTGCTGCTTAAAGGGGGTATGCCAAAGATACTCTCCCGCCCAATCTGGCGATGCGCGGTCGTCCGACCCCAGCAAGTGTCCTGCATGGGTCCTGTCCTGATGAAGGGGGCCTGTGCACAATACTCACTGGCTGTCAGATGGTTTCCTCGCCGGCTGCGAGACCCACATGTTGTCTCTTCTTTTCAGAAATGGCACCAATCTTGACCGTAGGCTGTGTCTGGTATTACATCTCAGCCTTATTTAAAGGGATTGTGTCATCTTAAGCATTGGTGGCATACCGCTGGGATATGCCACCTATGTCTGATCGCTGTGTGTGTCCCACAGGTGGGACCCGCAGCTATCTCTCAAACAGAGCCCGCAAAATGAAGGAAAGAGGATGAGTGACTGCCCTCCAATTATTTCTATGGGGGGTGCCAAAAATAGCCGAGCGGAATGTTCGGCTATTTTCGGATGTCCCATAGAAATGACTAGGAAGTGCACCGCGGCTACCGCTCCATTCAGTTCTATGGGGCTGACGGAAATAACCAAGCCAGCGCTCTGCTATTTTCGGGACTCCCTTGGAAATGAATGGAGGTTGGCTGCACGTGTGCGGCCCGCTTTCCTTCTCTTTGCGGGCTCCGTTCTAGAGTAGGTGCAGGTAATGGGACATTGGTGGCATATTGCTAGGATTGAGATGACACAACCCCTTTAAGTGAATATGGCCAAACTGCAATACCAGACACAGCCTACAGCCAAGGGTGGCAGTGTTTCTAGAGAAAAACAAAAAAGCTGATCCTTTTATCTGATCCTAAACTGACTACTTAAATATAGAAGTTAGTATTTTTTCGCAATCCTAACTGTGCATTAGTCAAGTGAACAGATGAATCCGCTATGATATGGAGATCATGAAGTAGTCTCCAGTCAATGTCGCGCATGGCACAGGAGCCGGAAAAAGAGAAATTCAGGTTTTGATATTCATACTTGATTATTTGCTCTGGCACAGCCACCCGACTGAAAGTAACGATCCTGCAAAGCGTCGGGTGCGGTGGCTCATATGTCGCTGGGAATAACCTCGCCCATAAAGGGTTATTTGACATCTGTACTGGAAATTCTGCGTTTGCTTTGCCGTTTGGACCTTGTGGCGCGTGGCCGCAGATGAATGCATCTCTATGCCCAGCCGTCCAGATGAGCAACTGTTCTCTGTGTCTGCTCCGTCTATTTGCCTCCATTCAGTGATGTCTGGTGTGAGAAATGATTGTGCAATCTGTTTGATTAGGAAACCAAATCGCCTGGCAGAAAGCAAGATGGAGAAATAAAGGACGATGATTATCTCGTACACTTTATTAAAAAAATGTTAACACTTTCGGGCACTTTTTTGAGCATTTTCCTCAATGTCCACCAACTAGATTCTTGTATTTTCTCTCTTTGAGATCTGCGGATTATAATTGATCTCCGGGGTTGAACTGGCCCACCACTGTGGCATGGGATCCTTTGCTGGCTATAGGGGTGGGTTTCACAAATAGGGAGGACATTATTAAGACCTATCAGTTCTGTGCTGCAGGGAGATTGTGCCTAATTCATTAGAAGGAGCAGCTTCTTAAAGGGATTTTTCGGAGTTCATATATTGATGATCTCCGTATCAATATCTGATCAGTGTTGGCACATCCACCAATTAACTTTTTGAAGAGGACAAGGTTCTCCCGTGAGCTGCGGCGCCTCTTTCTAGGCCACTGATGTCACGTTCATTGGCACATGCCTGTGTGCTATTTAGGTGAATGGGCCTGGGCTGTAATACCAAGCACAGCCACTATGCAATGTATGGCGCTGTGCTTGGTTAGGCTACTTTCACACTGCCGTTTCTGGGTCCGCCTGTGAGATCCGTTTCAGGGCTCTCACAAGCGGCCCAAAACGGATCAGTTCAGCCCCAATGCATTCTGAATGGATAAGGATCCGCTCAGAATGCATCAGTTTGCCTCCGTTCAGCCTCCATTCCGCTCTGGAGGCGGACACCAAAACGCAGCTTGCAGCCTTAGCTGTGAGAAGGCCGCACACATGCCAGCAGTCTCAAACAGCTGATTAGCAGGTGTGCCCGGTGTCGGACCCCCCACAGATTTTGATATTCCCTGCAAGAGGATAGGTCATCAGTATAGGAGTCCCCAAAAATCTATTTATTAAATTGGGCCCATCCCTGGTCCAAAAAATAAAATCGACCCCAACTATGAGCTATTGTAGACTGACCTACAATTTAGGCTAGTTTCTGGTGTCCGTTATTGTAAGGCCTCATTCACACGACCATATCTTCAGTTCGCATCCTATCCGCATTTTTTTGATCGCACATAGACATATTTTATTTTTATGGGGCCGGAAAAAATGCCGACAGAAAACGGATGTCACCTGTGTGTTGTCTGCGTCCGTATGGCCGTGCCGCAAATTGTAGCGCATGTTCTATTCTCGTCCGTTTTGCAGAAAAGAATAGACATTTTAACAATGGGGCCACAAAAAGTCTGGTTTGCACATGGCCTTTATCAACACACTTTTAGGAAAAGTGGTGATTGCCATGTAAAACCCCAAAAAGGTTGCAAAATTTTCTTTACAGAGCGCTTGTGCAAAAATCCTTTGACTTTGGGTCCTTTCAGACGACCGTAAGGGCTCTGTGCCAGCAAATGCTCGGAAGTGCTTTTGGGTCCGTGCCTCCGCACCACAAAAGATAGGACATGGCCTATCTTTTGCCATATCTTGCAGACTGTGGACCCATTCAAGTCAATAGGTCCACATGCCCAAAGGGAGTGCACACAGCTGCTGTCCGTGCATTGCGGACCGGAGCACTTGCGTTCATCTGAATGGACCCTTTCTGGGACTACTTTACTGGTGCACAAGATTTGATCATTTTACCTCTTGAAGGTCTGCATTTCTGCTACGGATTCTTCCAGTGAAAAACCTCCCATAAGGAGATGGTGAGAAGTGATTTTTTTTGTGGTTGTAACCAGAAGAAGCAAAAAAATCAGTAAAATATTTTTTACTGCTGTAGGCAATAATCAATTTGCCTTGTTACTAGCAATAGACCAATAAAATCAACTATTGATGATCATTTCGGTGAACACAATCAAGCAATCCTCCTTTGCCGACTGCCAAAAACAGGCTCCAGTACAGGAACGTTTTAGTACTTTTTATGTTGTCTAGATCTGATCCATTTTTAGATTTTCTTCTTCGAAGACTTTTTTTTTTTTTTTCCTTCTGCCCATAGATTCTATTTCCCATTCATTATATACGGTAGACAGTAACCAGTTTGGCATACATACTCATTTTGTTTTGTGAAGCACACACATACACCGGGACCACTTTTTCATATGAGGCGAAATACCCGGTCAGTAATATGTTTTTGGATTGTGGCAGGAAACTTTGTACTAGAAAGTCCCTTATACCCCTCTCTCTGGGTGGCTACAATATGGGTGTCATGGAGCTTGTCCAGCAATGTAGGAGTTAACCCCCTGCATCCTCAAGCATCTGTTTTATATACATTAGCCCTTTCATCTTTCATTGCATAGGCAATCCTTTTTTTTTTCTCCAGACTCCTTAGGATCTCAATTGTGTGATTAATTTGAGAGCAGTGCAGAAGTCTGTGATCTCATTACAGGACTCTTTGATAAGATTTGGGTTTTTAAGTTCTCAAGTGTTGCTTCTTCAAGCTTTGTGCATTTCCGTTGCCCCCTGGTTGCTGCTAATTCCTTTATTCAATTATCCGTACTGCTAATAGTGACCAGTCTTGAAGTCATGGCTGGTGAAGGGTCGTATAGCTCAGAACTACAGTTAAGATGGCAGAGAGTTGTAAAAAAAATGTGGAAAAATATGAGCAGAGTCTCAATATCTTCTTCACATTGTGACATTTTATTCTTGAAATAAGCTTGGAAGCACTTTATAAAATACAGTGCTTATAGGGGTTTCCAGGATTTTACTATTGATGGACCATCTTCAGGATCAGCCAACAGTAACTGGTCGTCGCTCTGTCCACCACGCAGTGGATTGAGCTCTGGCATCGGGGCAACTGCAGAGCAGCTGAACAGTGGGGGT
The DNA here is from genome assembly GCF_905171765.1 of Bufo bufo. Taxonomy (NCBI): domain Eukaryota; kingdom Metazoa; phylum Chordata; class Amphibia; order Anura; family Bufonidae; genus Bufo; species Bufo bufo. The sequence continues at coordinate 50,260,531 of NC_053394.1, forward strand.
GTGGAGTGTCAGACCAATAATGATCAGATATTGATGGCCTATCCTGAGGGTAGGCCATCAATAGTAAAATCCTATCCCACCCCTTTAAAGATACTAAGCATAAATGAATAGGTCAATATAGCTCAACAAGTCTTGGCCAACAGTCTTCCACCACTGCTAAACATTCAGACCAGCCTTTAGAATCTTCCAGTTATAGAGGTCATCCCATTTGGACAACTTTTAAAAATAGGGACCCACAAGTTCAGCATCTGAGACCCTCAGCGATTAGCTTGGGGGTGTGTGGTATTACATGGACTCTATTAAAGTTAATGGGTGACCAGGTAATACATGTTTGTACCTGGCTCTCCAGAGGGTTTGCCCCAGTGCTCCTCTCTGGTGAGTTGCTGTGCCCATCTTCTCTACTTTATCTCATCCCTCTTGTGGTTAGTGGTGTCTGGGACATAGACTTTCTCTTCTTGGCTCTCCCACTAGAGCCTAGAAGACCCTCAGGTTCTCAGCACTCAACTTCTGCCGGTTCATTATGGCATTTGTGAAGGGGGGGTCTTAGCACTCTGATCTCCGCTGCTCACAAAACTGGCATATAAGGGTTGTCCTAATGGAATGCATTGGCTGTAGGTCTTCTACTGTGCTCCATGTTCTAATACATCTTCACCAGGTACTTTGTTACCAAGCGCCCATTTTATACTATATCATCTGCGTCCTCGCTGCACAATGGCTGAGTTAACTCTACCAACACCTGCTCTGATGCCAAGCTTTTCTTTCCAGATTTTGAGAACGTCTGTATATTTATACTTTGCTAATTAGTTCTTGTCGTGGTTTCTTCTATCCATTACCTTGGAACCTATCGATACCTAAAAGAATATTAAACTTCGGACTGAGACAATTGCCGCTTATTCCATAGGGAATTTCCACATTTCATTCAGCTGCTTGACCACAGTGATATTATATTATCTGATAAATACTTGAAACCAGACCCTTAGGATAAGGGGGCGATCAGGCTCTTGAAAATGTTCTGCTCGGTTGCCCGCGACTGTAGCCGTTCAAAAGAAGAATGCCCCAATTGCATCTGAAATGACCCTCAGTATAACTGGAGGGATTTCACGTCATTTTGCTAATTTTTTTTTCTTCTGTGTGGTCAGGGATAAAGGCCATGCGTGTAGTTCTCAGTCTCTCTTCTACTTTGTAAAAGTTTTATTTTTTTTTATTTTTTTTGTCAGAGGTCCAAAAGATAAAGCAGTGGAAAGGGAAATGCCTTCTAAAATACATGGTTTTAAGGGGCAGAAATCATGAATTTCTTGAATTGCCACCGCTCTCTGATGGCTACAATGACTGTGAGACACTGGCTGGAGCTCTCCCTTGTGTTTTGGGAGGCCTTTTTTTTTTGGCCCTTTCACTCTGCAAAGCTGCTTAAGCGCACTTAAGCGCATTAGCATGTGGATGCTAGGGGAGCATATTGACCCTCATTTGGAAAGTTTAAATGAGTGAAAGATGGAGCGATTTGTTAGGGGTTTACAAACCAGCTTTAGAAAGCGTCCGGTTTGCCCCTCGGGCTTGTCCTAATGCTTGTTCTAATCTTGTGTGCTGTTTAAAGGCGACCAGACTGATTTGTGACACATAAGTCCAAAGGCCTTCTTTTTTTGGGGGGCTTGACCCGATTTAGCTAATCTGTGCTTTGAATTTCAATGCCGTGGTATCAGAGAAGAACGCCCTTGGGAACCTCTGACTTGTGAATCCCACCATTTGAAAGTGCAGGCGGGCACAGATGGCTTAAAAGAAAAATGGGCATTGCAAAAAAATTTACGCCGATTTTGTTTATGGAAAGAGAGGGCTGTGAAAGAAACCTGCGGCATACCACCAGCCGGTGCCCTCAGGGCGTTCGTCGTATTGTTCGCACTATATAATCCAGTCATTTGTTAACAAAGGTAATAAATTCAGCAAAACATTTTAATCACAAGTTAATAAAATGCTGTTAATACCACAATTAAACAGTTTTATCTTTGGAGCCGAGCAAAATGCCCTGAAAGGTAGATATCTATATGTGTGTGAAAAACCCATTCCTCCCATTTTTTATTTGGAAGGCAAAGTAGACCCTGCATAGAAGCATATGGTTTTGTCTTATTGGTGCGCAGCACCGCAGCATCTAGATCAGCCATGGGGGAAAAAGTAACTGCACCCTTAAATAATAACTGAAATTTCTGCCATAAAGCATGATTAACCAATCGAATAAATTTAGCAACATTTCTAAAATTGACAAAGTTATGGTGTCATGGGCCGCTGTCTGGGTTTAAAGGGGTCCTCTCACTTCAGTAAGTTGCATTTATCATGTAGAGAAAGTTAATACAAGGCACTTACTAATGTATTGTGATTGTCCATATTGCTTCCTTTGCTGGCTGGATTCATTTTTCCCTCACATTATACACTGCTCGTTTCCATGGTTACAGACCACCCTGCAATCCATCAGTGGAGGTCATGCTTGCACACTATATGAAAAAGCATCAGCCTTTCTGGTGGCCGGGACCATGGGAGCGCACATAGGCTGGTGCAAGCCCGACCACCACTGATTGATTGCAGGGTGGTCTGTATCAATGGAAACGAGCAGTGTATAATGTGATGGAAAAATGAATCCAGCCAGCAAAGGAAGTAATATGGACAATCACAATACATTAGTAAGTGGCTTGTATTAACTTTCTCTACACGATGAATGCCACTTACTGAAGTGAGAGGACCCCTTTAATGACTCCTCAGCTATTCAGATGTGCATATGCTTTTGCTGTGGCTAATGCCATGATAAGGTTTAGGCTTCTTTCACACTTGCGTTGTTAATTCTGGTTTTGAGAATCCAGCAGAGGATTTAAAAAAATACTGATCCGTCACAATTGACTTACATTGTTTTCATTGCCAGATCCGTGTTTTTTTTTTCTGTTTTTATGACCAGACGCAAAACCGCAGTTTGCAGTGGTTTTGTGTCCCGTCACAAAACAGAGTTTTGATGGAACGGATCTCTTGCCATTCAGAATGCACGAGGACTAAACGGAAACGTCTTTTTCCAGCATTGAGATGCTCTGCAGGATCTCGATACTGGAAAACAACAACGCAAGTGTGAAAGTAGAATTAACTGAAAAGAATATGTGAAATTCTAATTCTAAATTCTACAAATAAAAATGTAATAATTCATATGAATGTATAAATAACTAACATTATATAGATTGATGTCATATTAAATTATATTCTTTTTATATAAAATTATATAAATAAATTATAATTATTAATTGTTCTAATAGGAAGCCTTTCGTTTGAATTAAGGTGGCGTTTACTTTTCCACAAGGGTGATATGGGTGCTGGATAAATTTGCGCTTGGAATAAATATAATAATAATTGTAGACACTGGAATGTGTTGTAGTCTGGATTGTTACCGTACTTTTATGCAGTATTATGCCATTCGCTAAAGCAACTTTTTTTCTTTTTCAGACACTTTGTGCAAAAACTACAATGCAAACTGTTCATGCGACAGACAGCAACACGGTAGACAAATTGATATTCCGGGAATCGGAAAATGATCGCAAGGTATGTACTGGTCATGTTGAAAATCAGAGGTGTGTGATAGTGGAACACTACCTGAAAATGTTCACATACTGTATAAGGCTACTTTCACACTCGCGTCTTGTGCGGATCCGTCGTGGACGGATCAGTTCAGATAATACAACAGTCTGCATCCGTTCTGAACAGATCCATTTGTATTATCTTTAACATAACCCAGACGGATCAGTCTTGAACACCATTGAAAGTCAATGGAGGATGAATCTGTTTTCTATTTGTGCCAGATCGTGTCGGTGAAAACGCATCCGTCCCCATTGACTTGCATTGTGTGTCAGGACGGATCCGTTTGGCTCAGTTTTATCAGACGGACAACAAAACTCTGCAAGCAGAGAGGAATGGAGACGGAACGGAGGCAAACTGATGCATTCTGAGCGGATCCTTTCCCATTCAGAATGCATTAGATTGCAAACTGATCCGTTTTAGACCGCTTGTGAGAGCCCTGAACGGATCTCACAAATGGAAAGCCAAAACGCGAATGTGAAAGTAGACTAACTCACAAGTTCAGTTTTTTTGCAGTTTTCTGTTATGTACTAAAATAGTAAATTACAAACCAATGAGTTTTGAGGTTCACATTTTCCAGCTATCTGTGTTGCATCTGCCATGGAAAACACAGGATTATGAAGCATTTATTCTGTCTTAGGCTGGGTTCACACTTGAGCGTTTTACAGCGCGTTCAAACGCGCTGTAAAACGCTCAACACATGAAAACCAATGCTTCCCTATGGCCCTGGTTCTCACTTGAGCGTTTTACAGCGCTGAAAAACGCGCTGTAAAACGCCCTACGCTCAAACAAGTACTTGAGCTTCTTTGGGGCGTTTTGACGCGCGTTTGTGGCCATAGGACATTGCAGTCAATCACACAAACGCGCGTTTACTATTGCAAAAAACGCGCGTCAAAAACGCGCATATCAAAGACGCTCAGGTCTGAACCCAGCCTTAGACTTCTATGGGGAAAGCCTCGGTCGCATTAAAACCACAGATAATTATAATGCAGTTTTATGTGGTGATCCTGTGTCTTAGGCCTCATGCACACGAACGTTTTTTTTCACGGTCCGCAAAAACAGGGTCCGTAGGTCCGTGATCCGTGACCGTTTTTTCGTCCGTGGGTCTTCCTTGATTTTTGGCGGATCCACGGACATGAAAAAAAAGTCATTTTGGTGTCCGCCTGGCCGTGCGGAGCCAAACGGATCCGTCCTGAATTACAATGCAAGTCAATGGGGACGGATCCGTTTGACGTTGACACAATATGGTGCCATTTCAAACGGATCCGTCCCCATTGACTTTCAATGTAAAGTCCGGAGTCCCTTTTATACCATCAGATCGGAGTTTTCTCCAATCCGATGGTATATTTTAACTTGAAGCGTCCCCATCACCATGGGAACGCCTCTATGTTAGAATATACTGTCGGATATGAGTTAGATCGTGAAACCTCATTTCCGACAGTATATTCTAACACAGAGGCGTTCCCATGGTGATGGGGACGCTTCTAGTTAGAATATACTACAAACTGTGTACCTGACTGCCCCCTGCTGCCTAGCAGCATCCGATCTCTTACAGGGGGCCGTGATCAGCACAATTAACCCCTCAGGTGCCGCACCTGAAGGGGTTAATTGTACTATCATATCCCCCTGTAAGAGATCAGGGCTGCCAGGCAGCAGGGGGCAGACCCCCCCCCCCCCCCCCCCTCCCCAGTTTGAATATCATTGGTGGAAAGTGCGGCCCCCCCCCCCTTCCTCCATTGTAATAAATCGTTGGTGGCACAGTGTGCGCCCCCCCCTTCCTCCCTCTATTGTAATAATTCGTTGGTGGCACAGTGTGCCCCCCCCCCCCCTCCCCCCCCCTTCCTCCCTCTATTGTAATAATTCGTTGGTGGCACAGTGTGCGCCCCCCCCCCCTTCCTCCCTCTATTGTAATAAATCGTTGGTGCAAATCATTGGCCCCCTCCCTCTATAGCATTTTCAACATTGGTGGCCAGTGTGCGGCCTCCCATCTTGCGCCCCCCCCCCCCCCCCCCCGATCATTGGTGGCAGCGGGTTACTAGCAATAGTACAAGATTCATACTTACCTGGGAGCTGTGATGTTCGTGTCCGGCCGGGAGCTCCTCCTACTGGTAAGTGACGGTTCATTTAGCAATGCGCCGCACAGACCTGTCACTGTCACTTACCAGTAGGTGGAGCTCCCGGCCGGACACGAACATCGCAGCAGCAGGTAAGTATTAATCTTCTACTATTGTACTATTGCTAAGTAACCATGGCAACGAGGACTGTAGTAGCGTCCTGGTTGCCATGGTTACCGATCGGAGCCCCAGCGAATAAACTGGGACTCCGATCGGAACTCCGCTGCCACCAATGATGATGGGGGGGAGGGGGGGGGGAGATGGGAGGCTGCACACTGGCCACCAACGTTGTTAATGCTACAGAGGGGGGGGGGGGGCAATGGGGGGCGCACACTGTGCCACCAACGATTTATTACAATAGAGGGAGGAAGGGGGGGGGGGGCGCACACTGTGCCACCAACGAATTATTACAATAGAGGGAGGGGGGGGGGCCGCACTGGCCACCAATGATATTCAAACTGGGGAGGGGGGGGAGGGTCTGCCCCCTGCTGCCTGGCAGCCCTGATCTCTTACAGGGGGATATGATAGTACAATTAACCCTTTCAGGTGCCGCACCTGAAGGGGTTAATTGTGCTGATCACGGCCCCCTGTAAGAGATCGGGTGCTGCCAGGCAGCAGGGGGCAGTCTTGTACACAGTTTGTAGTGTATTCTAACTAGAAGCGTCCCCATCACCATGGGAACGCTTCTGTGTTAGAATATACTGTCGGTTCTGAGTTTTCACGAAGTGAAAACTCAGCTTTGAAAAAGCTTTTATGCAGACGGATCTTCGGATCCGTCTGTATAAAAACTAAACTACGGCCACGGATCACGGACACGGATGCCAATCTTGTGTGCATCCGTGTTCTTTCACGGACCCATTGACTTGAATGGGTCCGTGAACCGTTGGCCGTGAAAAAAATAGGACAGGTCATATTTTTTTCACGGCCAGGAAACACGGATCACGGATGCGGCTGCAAAACGGTGCATTTTCCGATTTTTCCACGGACCCATTGAAAGTCAATGGGTCCGCGAAAAAAAACGGAAAACGGCACAACGGCCACGGGTGCACACAACGGTCGTGTGCATGAGGCCTTAAGAGGAAGGAAATGTGTAGAAAATGCATCATAACCGCATAAAATTTTTATGCGATTTCTGAAATCCGTAAAAAACGCATTGCACTTTTAGCATATGATTTAATCGGTGCTACACACTGCAAAGATTTTGGGTGTAATTTACGATTTTCTGGTGTAAGAAATCTTAAAGGGGTACTTTCCAGAACTTTGGATATTGATTTCTCTTGTTCAGGATACGTCATCAGTGCGTTTTTCGGTGGGGATCCGACACCTGACCCCCTCACCAATCAGCTGTTTCCAGCATACTGCAGCTCAGCTCCAATTCATCTGAAATGGAGGTGAGCTGGAGTACCCTGGCACAGCAACTACACAGACTTGTGTGCTACCGGCTCATTCTACTGTATAGTTTGTAGTGCCAGTGGCTGCCCAAAACAGCAGATCGGTGGGACTGCCCCATGTTGGGCCCCCACCAATTGATATTGATGACTATTCCTGAAGATAGCCCATCAGCATCTAAATAATGGAAAACCCCTCTAAATCTGGTGAGCCTCCCACCCATGGCTCGCTGCTTTTTTAAAAAAAATTTTTTTTTAAAGAAAAGTGGTGAATGCAAAAAGTTGCAATTGAATGAGCAAGAAGAGACTTGGTGAAAAATGAGCACCAAGTTTCCTGGCGCAGGGGCTTGATAAGTCACCTCCTTTTTTGTGCCATTTTGGCTGCCAGGAGTACTAACCTGTAGCTGTAATGTGCCGCCATTACAGAGGAGATCATGCATATCCACTTTAAGTCACCAAAAAGGATTGAAGGCCTTTGAGTATGTTGAGATGTACAGAACATACCGCTGCGTACTCTTCTGCTGATATCGTCACTCGTTGATCATGCTCTCTTACCGTGTCCGTATTCTCTTGATTTTGCCAGGTCGTGCTACAAATAGAAAAGAAATTATTTGATTATTTTAATCAAGAGGTTTTTAGAGATAACAATGGCACTGCGGTGAGTATTCCTTTATGGCTTATTCGTTGTATAATGAAAAGTTCTATCACAATGACTTGCAATTCTTCGTCTTTTCAAGGATCTCTGCTTGCTGTCAGTGATGGATAACATTGCTGTCTACATCTAGAGGCTGAAATCTGTCCCGTTCACATTGAACTGAGGCTTTTGTATTTTGCTGTGGAACTTCAGTGTCTAGATGTCACAGAAACCTCTGCTGAGATCTAATGTTTTCAGGGTTTCGTTTTCTGTTCTTCTGAACGCTCAGAAGAACCGAAAACAACAACAAAAACAAATCCTGTATTTTAAGTATCCGTCATGCTCAGTTATGCACATTTTGCATCCGTTTTGGCCATTTCCGTGACCGTCTAGGATCTGTTATTTTAGAGGGGGAAAAAACTTTTTGTAGGACTTTTTTAAATCTATAATAACGGATGGCACAGAAATGGCTAAAACGGATGCAAAATGTGCATAACTGAGCATAACTGCTGCCTAAAATACAGTATCCATATTTGTTTTGTTTCTGTTCTTCTGACTGACAAAACCGTGAACCCGGCCTTACAAGTTATCGGAATAACTATAAGATATCGGTTGGGGTCCCACTGCCGGCACCCCAATGATCACCAGAACGGCAGGTCGAGAATTATTATTTGCACTGCCGCTCCATTTAGAGCTGCTATAGAGCGCTGCAGATGAGCAGCAGTTCTAATGCCCAACCTGCCACTCCGTTCATTATACGGATGGGTACAGGGTCTCCATTCCTGTGATCACTGGGGTCCCACCTATCTAATAGTTAGATAATTTGTGTTAGTGTTTGACTCCTTGAGATATGACGAGGGGAAATGGCAATGTAATGTATTCATACAGCCCTGTAGTCTTTACAGGCCCAGGTAGGATGACTATGCAGAAACCTACTCCAGTCAATTAGGAAGGAGTGAGGGGCTAACAAGTGGAGCAAGGGTGCACACAGTGGCTTGGGCCCGCCCTTGGTGCACTTGACTGCTAATTTAAATATTGGGTAAAAGTACTTTTTCTTGAGAATGAAGCAACAGATTGGTAAGTGAAAGCTTTCATTATATTCAGCTACATGACATTGTGCCCGGTCTAAAGGTCACCATGATCAACCCTAATAAACCAAGCATACCACCTGCTAGGGTTGATCATGCTGACTAAGATGAGTATTACTGATGGAGAGAAATTCTTATTTTTACTTGTATGCAAATGAGGTGCTCAGAGCATGGAAGGGCTGGCCTAGCCCCTCGGAGCCCTGCTTCATGTCGACCTATCCCTGTTTCCACTCCCTTACAGTGAGATAGACAGGGCCAGGTATCCTCACTGCTTTCATGCATATTTGTATACTTCAGTAGTTAATTTTATGTGCTGTTGTGTAAAAAAAAATAAAAAATCGGAATATAAAAATTTCTAAAATCCAAATTGCATCAAATAATTAAATAATATGTAAGACGGGCTTTAATATATAGATAGGAACCAGGGAAACACATTCTGGGTCAATATTGTAAAGGCAATAATGTAAATCTATACCATAGATGGAAAAGAGGGACACTTGGGAGTTATGGAAATGGGGCTTGTTTTAGTATGTCTGGTTTACTAGGATTGATCATGGGGACAGATGCTCTTTTGGCTACATGCACACGACCGTATGTGTTTTGCGGTCTGCAAATTGCGGATCAGCCCAAAAAAACGGATGACATTCGTATGCCATCTGTTTTTTTTTTTTTTTTTTTTTTGCGGATCCATTGTAACGATGCCTAAAACGGACAAGAATAGGACATGTTCTATTTTTTTTGCGGGGCTACTGATCGGACATACTGATGCAAACAGCACACCGTGTGCTGTCCGCATTTTTTGCGGACCCATTGAAATGAATAGGTCCTCATCCTATCCGCAAAAAAAACGGAAAGGACACGGGAACGAACAACGTACGTGTGCATGTAGCCTTTTAACAGTGAATTTCCAGGTAACAGGTAGGGGCGGGTTGGCCATTGACCTTATAGGGAAATTTTCCTTTGGGCTGTTTCACACGAGCGGATGCCGTGCGTGGCATCCGCTCCGTGAAAGAGTGCCAAGACCCGATGCAGACTGCAGAGGCACGGAGCATTAACATGACTGATAATGCTCCGTGCCTCTCTGTGACCTCTTTACTACGAAATCACAGTTCTCTTTAACGGCCGGCCAGTGGAAGTTTTTGGGGATGTATTTTGTGCCGCAATACGGTATTGCTGGCCCTGCCTTCCATCAATTTGGACCCAACTACAAAACAGGGCCACTTTTAGTATTTTTTTCCAGGGCCACTTTAAGTTCCCAGTCCGTTCCTGGTGACAGTTACCCTTTTACAGAGCTGAGCTGCAGTACCATTCACCGCCCATGGACAAGAGGGGCGCTGTTTTTGAAAAACCGCTTCCAACCATCGTTTTAGTGTTGTTGTTTTTTTATATGCTTGGGTTCTGCCTGAAGCCTGTGTTGGGTATAGCCCTAAGAATAAAAAACCGGTAGCTAAAATCTTCTCATCCAGCCACAGAGGCAAGAAAAAGATAAATGATATAATGAGTCAGAGGAGATAATCTAATCTTCATGGTCTAGTTAAATACGCAGCACCATGATCGCTAAAAAACAAACTACCTATCTTAAAGGATAAATGTTCCTGGGCCGAATTCAACCCAAAAAAAATCCATCGCATCCTTCATCAAGCGCTGGTCTTGTACCAAGCTGACAGAAATTTAATTCGAGCTGGCTCCTGAAAATAATTATTGTATTTTAAGAGTAGTAATCATTGGCTGGGACATGATTGAATGTGTCCATGGCTATTGACTTTTGCTATGATATATGGCTGGGTTTAGTCGATATTCCCATCGAAATTGTATAATTAATTATAAGTGGGGCTGTCAGGTCTGCAGGATGGAGTGCCCTGATGAGTATTTGGGAAGATTAAATTTTCCTTCGCTGCAGCGAGGCAAGACTTGGGAATTTTCTCAGCGGCCTGCTTGTTGGATGAAGATGTTTTTCTGTGTGTTTAGCAACTGCTTGAGCTGAAGATGCATTGATTTTCTAGCCTCTATTTATTTCTATCCGCGCGGCGTCTCTTCACTAATAGCGGAATTTGTGCAGATGTGACAAGGGCTGACAAATATTTATTATCCGCTAACTACTTTATCATTGTCTGTGGAGAGGTTTTTTTTATTATTTTATTTATATATTTATTTCGGATCTCTTCTCTTCTCCCAATGTAATTTAAGAGATAGATGTCCCTGATACATAAAATACTTATCATACTTATAAAAAAACCTAGAATAGATCGCCTGTTTTTTTTTTTTTGTTTTTTTTTGTAAGCAGCAGAAATGCAATTTTCATTCTCAAAAGCTTCAACCTTGTATTTGATATCTGCAGCCATACCCAGCGGGAACGGCTTTGGGATAATGTGTATTTGATCAGCATTTTTTTTTCCCTGTATACCTGTGGGTAAATACTATGCCCCAAGGTTATTAATATTTGATCTTCTACTTACTGCTATTCTCTGATCACTTCCTGACATGTCCCTTTTAGTAACTACTTGCATTCCCCATGTAATAACCATTCTGGAGCATCTATTATTTTTTTCTGACTGCTAAAAGTTCTGAATGAATTGGCAGCAGTCTGTCATAGAGGTCCATCTGGGTGTTACCATGGAGGGGGGAGGGGGGGAGGAGTCCCTGCACAGTCCCTGCACAGTCCCCCACTCTCCAGTCAGAGCTGCCAGTGTCAGATACCCCAAACTGGTTACACCCAGATGGACCATTATTGCAGACTGTTGGCATTCATTTAAAAACTTCTAGTATGAATAACAGAGGAATGCTCCAGAATGGTTATTACACAGGGGAGTGCAAGTAGTTACTAAAACAGACATGTCAGGAGAGGAGACAGGTGCTCTTTAATTAAAGGGGGTTTTCCAGGAATACGATGATAAGGATGACCTATTCTCGGGATAGGTCATCAATATTTGATCGATGGGGGTCCGACTCACGGCACTGCTGCCGGTCAGCTGTTTAAAGCGGCTGCAGCCCCTTTCTAGGCCACGTTTATCTGTCACATGACACAGGGACAGCTCAGTACCAATCAAGTGAATGGGCCTGAGCTGCAATACCAGGCATAGCCACTATGCAATGACCGGCGCTGTGCTTGGTATGCTGTGAAGAGGCTGCAGCGCTCACCAGAGAGCCGCAGCCTCTTCAAACAGCTGGTGGGCAGCAGTGCCTGGTGTCAGAACCCCACCAATCAGATATTGATAACCTATCCTAAGGATAGGTCATCAGTATCTCACTCACATAAAACCCCTTTAAATGAGGTCCTAATATCTCTTTGCTTGTTTTATTACCCAATAAAATAGCGTTGCCAAATGGAAGAAGGGTCATGGTACATTAAGAGTTAAAAACCGAATTTCCATACTTTTCCATACTTTTTATAAAGGCCTTTTCACATATATCCAGAGATCTGGGACAGTTTCCCGCCGGAGGGGAACTGAAGCCAGAACTGATCCCATAGTTTTCCATGTTCTCATACGTCTGGCGTACCAGTTGTGATGCCGGGTGTCAAATAGCACCAGAGAGAGAAATACCGCATGCTCCGTTTTTTCTGTCTGGCGCTATCCATGTATAGATGCCGGATCTGTGCAGTATAGTGCACTACATATGTATCAGTTGTGTCCAGCCCCTGGCCTAAAATAGCTGGCCGCTCACAACTGATGTGTGTGACCTGGGCCTAACCCATCTCACATGCAGGCGAGGGTAATTTTGGATTTTGAATGGTGACTACATAAGATCTCCTCTGCAATTCGGGTGAAAATCTGCCTAAGGCCTCATGCACACGACCGTATTTTGTTTCCGTGTCCGTTCCGTTTTTTTTTGCGGATAGGATGCGGACCCATTCATTTCAATGGGTCCGCAAAAGCACCATGTGCTGTCCGCATCAGTATGTCCGTTCCGTTGCTCCGCAAAAAAAAGAGTGCATGTCCTATTTTTTTCTAGTTTGTGGACAAGGATAGGCATTATTATAATGGATCCGCAAAAAAAAACGGATGCCATACGGAACGTCATCCATTTTTTTTGCGGATCCGCAATTTGCAGACCTCAAAACACATACGGTCGTGTGCATGAGGCCTAAGGCCACGTTCACACGGTCAGTATTTCATCAGTATTTTGCATGGGTATTTGTAAGCCAAAACCTGGAATGGATCCAAAACACAGAAGGGGTACAACTCTTTCCATTATACCTTTTCTCTGAAGGCTTCACTCCTGGATTTGGCTTAGGCCCCATACACACAGCCATATGTGTGAGGTCCACAAAACACCGATACACGGAGTGCATTCCTGTGGAAACGTCCGATCCTTGTCCTCAAAACAGACAAGAATAAGACATGTTCTCTCTTTTTTATGGGGCCGAGGAACAGACATACAGATGTGGACAGCAAATTTTCGCAGCCCCGCTGAAATGAATGGAGCCTTATCCGATCCGTAGAAAATACGGTTGTGTGCATGAGGCCTTAAAACTGCAAAGCACTGACCATGTGAACCTGGCCTTAAACGTGATTCCCCCGGCAGACATTTGTATCCATGCGCTGCCCTGACTGCACCCAGACAGCGCACAGACCCGGTGTATTGTGCAGATTCAGATGCTCGCCCTGGTCCTTTGGTCTGTGCAGAGAATATCACAGCATGCACCATGTTGTCCATTTTCCATCGAAGACACTTTCATTCAAATGTATGGCTCCAGAAAAAAAATGCCCACACACCCAGACACCATCCGGATATCCAGATAGGTCCGTGTTTTGCGGACAGAAATCTGAATCGGGCCTTATGTCTATATATGCAAACAGTACATAAAGCCAAATCTAAGTTAGGCTACTTTCACATCGGCGTTTTCCTTTCCCGTTTTGATATCCGGCACAGGATCTCAAAAACAGAGGAAAACGCTTCAGCATTGTCCCCATTCATTGTCAATGGGGGGAAAAACTGAACAAACCGGAACGGAGTGCACCAGAATTCATTCCGTTCAGTTCCGTTGCATTCCCATGCGGACACAAAGCCGATGCAAACAGTGATTTTGCTTGCATCATGGAAGACTGAACATGCCAGATCCGGCATAAAAAAACCATGCAAGTCAATGATGCCAGATCTGGGGGGGTTTTCGGACACAAAAAAAAATTGATCCGGCCCCCATTGACCTACAGTGGTATTTGATGCCGGATCGGCATGTTCAGTTTCCCATGACGCACGCAAAAATTCTGGTGCACTTCGTTCCAGTCTGTTCAGTTTTGTCCCCATTGACAATGAACCTGGCATGTTAATTTTCGATATAATACAACCGGATCCGTTCTAAACGGATGCAGCCGGTCGTATTGTTCAAACGGATGCGTTTTCTTGTGGTTTTGAGATCCACTGATGGACAGGTGTGAAAGTAGCCTGATCTGGCTATACTTATGAATCAGGGGGATCGTGATGAACATAAGCTCTTCACAGGTTTATTTCCTCCTTTGGAATACAGGGAGTGCAGAATTATTAGGCAAGTTGTATTTTTGAGGATTAATTTTATTATTGAACAACAACCATGTTCTCAATGAACCCAAAAAACTCATTAATATCAAAGCTGAATATTTTTGGAAGTAGTTTTTAGTTTGTTTTTAGTTTTAGCTATTTTAGGGGGATATCTGTGTGTGCAGGTGACTATTACTGTGCATAATTATTAGGCAACTTAACAAAAAAAAAATATATACCCATTTCAATTATTTATTTTTACCAGTGAAACCAATATAACATCTCAACATTCACAAATATACATTTCTGACATTCAAAAACAAAACAAAAACAAATCAGTGACCAATTTAGCCACCTTTCTTTGCAAGGACACTCAAAAGCCTGCCATCCATGGATTCTGTCAGTGTTTTGATCTGTTCACCATCAACATTGCGTGCAGCAGCAACCACAGCCTCCCAGACACTGTTCAGAGAGGTGTACTGTTTTCCCTCCTTGTAAATCTCACATTTGATGATGGACCACAGGTTCTCAATGGGGTTCAGATCAGGTGAACAAGGAGGCCATGTCATTAGATTTTCTTCTTTTATACCCTTTCTTGCCAGCCACGCTGTGGAGTACTTGGACGCGTGTGATGGAGCATTGTCCTGCATGAAAATCATGTTTTTCTTGAAGGATGCCGACTTCTTCCTGTACCACTGCTTGAAGAAGGTGTCTTCCAGAAACTGGCAGTAGGACTGGGAGTTGAGCTTGACTCCATCCTCAACCCGAAAAGGCCCCACAAGCTCATCTTTGATGATACCAGCCCAAACCAGTACTCCACCTCCACCTTGCTGGCGTCTGAGTCGGACGAGCTCTCTGCCCTTTACCAATCCAGCCACGGGCCCATCCATCTGGCCCATCAAGACTCACTCTCATTTCATCAGTCCATAAAACCTTAGAAAAATCAGTCTTGAGATATTTCTTGGCCCAGTCTTGACGTTTCAGCTTGTGTGTCTTGTTCAGTGGTGGTCGTCTTTCAGCCTTTCTTACCTTGGCCATGTCTCTGAGTATTGCACACATTGTGCTTTTGGGCACTCCAGTGATGTTGCAGCTCTGAAATATGGCCAAACTGGTGGCAAGTGGCATCTTGGCAGCTGCACGCTTGACTTTTCTCAGTTCATGGGCAGTTATTTTGCGCCTTGGTTTTTCCACACGCTTCTTGCGACCCTGTTGACTATTTTGAATGAAACGCTTGATTGTTCGATGATCACGCTTCAGAAGCTTTGCAATTTTAAGAGTGCTGCATCCCTCTGCAAGATATCTCACTATTTTTGACTTTTCTGAGCCTGTCAAGTCCTTCTTTTGACCCATTTTGCCAAAGGAAAGGAAGTTGCCTAATAATAATGCACACCTAATATAGGGTGTTGATGTCATTAGACCACACCCCTTCTCATTACAGAGATGCACATCACCTAATATGCTTAATTGGTAGTAGGCTTTCGAGCCTATACAGCTTGGAGTAAGACAACATGCATAAAGAGGAAGATGTGGTCAAAATACTCATTTGCCTAATAATTCTGCACGCAGTGTACATGGGGGAAATAAATAATATCTACATTTAAGGAATGTAGATAGTAAAGGGTCATTCCAATTGTGACAAGTTAGCCCCCATCCTATAACTATTAGATTGTGGGGGTCCTACCACAGGGACCCCCACAGATCATGAGAAAGGGGACCCTGGACCCGCTTTCCCCCTGAAATGAATGGCATGTGCACTGCATTTCCATTCGTCTGTGTGGAAGTTCTGGAGACAGCCGAGAACGAGGTCCCCATTCTCGTGATCATTGGGGTCCCAGCAGTAGGACTAGAACTTGTCATAATTGGAAATGTGATTATTGCCATGAATCATTGGACAGTAATGAACTTCCATGCCAACCAGAAATCATGTTGCCCAGTGCTGGCTACAAGCAATTGGCTGAAAGATTCTGATACAGGGGTGCCCGGGGGGAGGGGGGCTCTTCCTAGCTGTAGAGCAGTAGCAGAAGTGCCCAGACTGCACTGCTAAGTGGAGAGTTGGGGCTCATTCACACGACAGTATGCATTTTGCACTTCGCAAAATACAGATCCGCAAAAAATACGGATGAGGTCTGTGTGCATTCAGTATTTTGTGGAATGGAACAGCTGGTCCCTAATAGAACAGTCCTATCCTTGTCTGTAATGCGGATGATAATAGGACGTGTTCTATTTTTTTGCGGAACGGAAATACTGAATGGAATTCACATGGAGTCATTTCTGTTTTTTGGAGGGGACCCATTGAAGTGAATGGTTCCGCATAAAAACGGAACGGACACGGAAACAAAATACGTTCGTGTGCATGATGAGCCCTTAGCCATAGTGGTCCGACGGGTGCGGAGGTTAGTGGTACAATGGGCAGGGATTAGCAGTGAACTTTGCTTGGGACCCCAGATATACCAGACCCGTCCGCATCTGTGGACAACCCCTGGAATTTCCTCCAGTACATTCCTATGCAATTGATGCTTCAGACAGATTTTATTTAGTATCGGTTGTTTAATTTGAACTAGCAAAGCTTTTGCGGTCCATTTCCCAGGTTACTAGTAGGACGCTAGCGGTCACGTTACAGGTCATAGAGAAATTCTGTGACATTGACCTTCTCATTGCATTAGTTCTGAAATCCTCTATATGGAGGCAGCGTGTGCATGGGAATAGAAATGCATCTGTCCGGCGTGTGTCACATAGCGTTTGCAGACGTAGCAGTTACTTATTGGGTTAATGCGGAGATGTATATACTAATTATGTCTGCGCGGCAGCGGTGCCATCCTTATTTATGCTGACAGCTCTCCCTACTGTACATTAAACAACATTCCTTGCAAGACTCTGCGCAGGGTCAATTGAAGAACTGTCAGGGGGCAATTAGGAGCTTAGTTTGCTTGTCATGTTCTGCGAGCGCGGACTGATAGCTGTGCTCAGATCGGCGTTGTCAGATGTAGTGTAGCAGGTTTTAATAGCGAATTGCAGGCAGTCGTATTACTGACAAACAGCGCTGCACCGCGGTGACATTATACAGATTGATATCAGCAGTCTGAGCTGAGCAATTGTGCCTATTGACTGCGTGCGGCTTAGAATATGGCTTTTTACCTCCATTAGGACCAGGTTGGAGTATGAAACGAGACGTCATTAGCATCACTGGAACAGTCAATTCATTTTAGAGGACTGAATATGCCTCTCGTCGCTTACGTTCTGTGACCATTTGCTCGAGGGGTTTGCGCAGCGACTCTTACCGATCTGCTTGACCAATGTAATGTTTATGGGGTTGTATGAGATTAGGAAAGCATTGCTGCTCCCTTCCAGAAACAGCGCCACTCTCGTCTATGGGCTGTGTGTGGTATTGAGCTCGGCCCTTTTTTTACTTGACTGGAGCTGCAATACCCATGCGTAGCCCATAGATAAAAGGCAATCAATATCTGATTGGCAGGGATCTGACGCCCCGCAACCCCCCACCAATCAGGTGTTTTGCTGTAGCTTATGACTCCACAGCTCCATCCATTGTGTAGTGGATAGAACTGGTTACTGCAGCATTTCATTCAGTGAAAGCTACAGCGCAGTAACCTGCTCCGTCTGCTATACAAAGGACAGAGCTGGAATTAATTCTGGGGTTGGTGCTGCTGCAGGAAAGCTGATCGTCAGGGGTGCAAAGGTTGGACCGCCGCCGATCAGATATTGAGGGCCTATCCCGAGGATAGTCACTAATATAATGGAGTAGACAACTCATTAATTGTACAAAACATAACCATTCACATCTCATATGAAAGTCATGCCGTGTGTTACAGCCAGGGCCGCCTGCAGTGTAAGGCCTTGTTCACATTTCCGTTTTTCACTGACTTGTGCTGTCCGCATTTTCCACAGACAGCACTGATTTAAATGTCTGTTCACATTTCAGTATTTTTTTTTTACTGACATGCACTACTTTGATCCATGGTGCAGACTAAGCACGCCCAACATGGCGTCTGTGTTTTGTCCGTTTTGCATCCGTTCTTCACTGAAGACTAATGGGAGATTCTTTGCAAATTCATTTTCAGCTGAGCAACATCCGTGAATTACAGATGACACACGTATTGTAAAAACGGACACACGTACTAACCACTGATCCTTCACAGACAACTTTGTGGAAGAAACATGTACGCTTTTTTTTTACGAACGCGACACTGACACGGAAATGTGAACAGTCGCATTGCTGGTCGTTGCCGGATGGGGCACCACTGTCCTGGGCGCCCACAGCTTGCACCTTTCATTTAGCACTTGGTGCCCAAACCTAAGGAAAGGGAACTAAACATGATGAAGATACGTTTCCTTAGTTTGTTGAGCTGAGGGTGTTCTTTGGGCACTGTATGATTTTACTGTTTGGGCGCTACATTCATTTTCAATGGCTCCGCAACAAATGCGGACAGCACACCGTGTGCTGTCCGCATCCGTATGTCTGTTCCGTAGCCCCACAAAAAAAAATAAAACAGGTCCTATTCTTGTCTGTTTACAATGTATCCGCAAAATAAAATTGGATGCTATACGGACATCATCCATTTTTTTTGCGGACCATGAAACTCATACGGTCATGTGAATGTAGGCTAAGGACAAAGAAGTTTGTCCGAAACACGTAAACTACTGCCTGGGTCTTTTGTACAGCGGCTGTTGTTAATAATCTGACCAGATGAATATTGACTTTAAGTGGGACGAGAGCTGGAGGAAATTTTTATTATGGGGAATATAATTATTTATCATGATATTTTTTATATTACTAGGTCTTCTATTCTCTGGTGTATTTCACATGTTGAATGTTTCTTTCCATCGTTTATAGTTTGGTAATTATTTGCGGTCACAAAGGCAGTGAAGTTATAGAGGGTAATTAGATTCCAAGTGCGGTATATATAGTGATGACAGAGGATTCCCTCTTGTCTTTTTACTTCTTGCCGTGAGCACCTGACGGCACAATCTGCTCCGTATCCCACATTACATCTCGGGAGATTTCTGAATTTCATGTAAATGAGCGATTAATCATGTCTAATGTAGCAAGAACTTTGGCAACTGTATTCTCATCCCCAATCAGGACATAAAGCGTTCCCAGATATTGTGTGTGAGGTTTCTTTCCAATTATCTGTGACCCGGTGTGAGCTGAGCTTTGCCTGAAATAAACACCAATGTATACGCTAAAAACAAAGAAGAATAAATCTGTGTATATTCATATGGGGCCCTTATTACAGGAAGGAGGAGTCCAAATCAGGCCACTTTCACATATGCGTTTAAGCTATACGGCAGAGGAACAGCCGTGCCCCCATCATAGTCAATGGGGCTGGAACGGACCTCCGGCGGCACGCATGCACTAGCGGCAGCACGGATCCGGCAGGTTGTTCACCCGCCGGAACAGCCTGCCGGAGAATGCTGCTGCTAGTGTGAAAGTAGCCTTATCCGGCATACCCGGAGAGGAGCGGAGCACTGCCAGACCCCATTGACTATAATTGTACCTGGCCTGTTTCCAGGACTCATGCCTGAAACCAGCCAGATCCCCAGCAGGTCCCATTATAGTCACTGAGCTCAGACAGTGAGTGGTAGTATCCGGCAATGCCAAATACAGCAGCCGGAACAACAGCCGGCCGGATAGCTTTAACGTGTGTGAGAGCGGAAATGTAATGGTTCAAAAAAAGTCCGCTCCCACATCCCAGGGCCACTTGTGTGAGAGAAAAGTGTCATAATCTTTAAAGGGGTTTTTCAGTTTGCATCAACATCCTTAAAAATAATCCTTTATGACGCTAGATGTAATTCTGTAATGTATTTCTTTTACCTTTATTGCTCCTATCTCCTGTTCTGGGCTGTGGTCACATGACCATGTCCATGCAGCTCGCTCTTACTTACTGTGATGTTATGTCTGTGGGTGGGGCAGTGATAGGGGAGTGTCTGTGTGACTAGCTGAGTGGGAGGAGCTATAAACCCGCTGGGCATTGTTAAGGGCGGTGCTGTAGAGGAAGAAGTGCATTGTGGGTTTGGTTGGATACAGGAACAGGAAGTGCTACTTACAGAATGTAACCAACCAGAGCGATTTGTTTACTTGGTGAAAACGGGTCAGGAGAGTCCAAATAAAAATAATATATGAGCATATCTGTTAACAACCTTAGTAATCCCTGAAAACCCCTTTAAGACTGACTACCCAGGAGAAACACAACCCAGTCTGTGTCCCCATAACAGCCACTTGACCTGCCTCCATAGTTGTTTAAGATTTACCCTAATGGACAGTAAAAAATAATGGTTGATTTCCACAGTATACATAAACATACATGAGGGAGCACATCTCTTAAAAGGGTATCCTATCACAGACAATACTGCTGATCATGTGATTGCTAGTGAGGAGGTTCCTGTCGGCTGCTCATCTTCCCTGCAGTGGCCACTACAGTGGAAATATAGAATTACATGCAGCCACTCAAACCAGTGGCACCCCATATACTATAGACGTGGTAGCTTGTTAGGCTGGCCATATACACTGTATCGCTGTCTCTCCCAGCTACCACTTACACATACATGCTCGGCTCATTCATTCACCCAGTCACAGAGAATAGAAAGAAACTTTTATCCAAAGTTAACTCTCCCTTTGGTTCACTCCATTTCATTGTAGTATGAACTGTGAATATGTGATCTGTCAAGGTCTCACACCCAGCACTCCCACCATTCATCAGTTTAAGGCCTCATGCACACGACCGTTGTGTGCACCCGTGGCCGTTGTGCCGTTTTCCGTTTTTTTTCGCGGACCCATAGACTTTCAATGGGTCCGTGGAAAAATCGGAAAATGCACCGTTTTGCAGCCGCATCCGTGATCCGTGTTTCCTGGCCGTGAAAAAAATATGACCTGTCCTATTTTTTTCACGGCCAACGGTTCACGGACCCATTCAAGTCAATGGGTCCGTGAAAGAACACGGATGCACACAAGATTGGCATCCGTGTCCGTGATCCGTGGCCGTAGGTTAGTTTTTATACAGACGGATCCGAAGATCCGTCTGCATAAAGCTTTTTCAAA
Organism: Bufo bufo; assembly: GCF_905171765.1. Classification (NCBI taxonomy): domain Eukaryota; kingdom Metazoa; phylum Chordata; class Amphibia; order Anura; family Bufonidae; genus Bufo; species Bufo bufo. The sequence goes on from NC_053394.1 coordinate 50,281,863, forward strand.
GCTGAGTTTTCACTTCGTGAAAACTCAGAACCGACAGTATATTCTAACACAGAAGCGTTCCCATGGTGATGGGGACGCTTCTAGTTAGAATACACTACAAACTGTGTACAAGACTGCCCCCTGCTGCCTGGCAGCACCCGATCTCTTACAGGGGGCCGTGATCAGCACAATTAACCCCTTCAGGTGCGGCACCTGAAAGGGTTAATTGTACTATCATATCCCCCTGTAAGAGATCAGGGCTGCCAGGCAGCAGGGGGCAGACCCCCCCCCCCCCTCCCCAGTTTGAATATCATTGGTGGCCAGTGCGGCCCCCCCCCCCTCCCTCTATTGTAATAATTCGTTGGTGGCACAGTGTGCGCCCCCCCCCCCTTCCTCCCTCTATTGTAATAAATCGTTGGTGGCACAGTGTGCGCCCCCCATTGCCCCCCCCCCTCTATAGCATTAACAACGTTGGTGGCCAGTGGGCAGCCTCCCATCTCCCCCCCCCTCCCCCCCATCATCATTGGTGGCAGCGGAGTTCCGATCGGAGTCCCAGTTTAATCGCTGGGGCTCCGATCGGTAACCATGGCAACCAGGACGCTACTACAGTCCTCGTTGCCATGGTTACTTAGCAATAGTACAATAGTAGAAGATTAATACTTACCTGCTGCTGCGATGTTCGTGTCCGGCCGGGAGCTCCACCTACTGGTAAGTGACAGCCTCAGGTCTGTGCGGCGCATTGCTAAATGAACCGTCACTTACCAGTAGGAGGAGCTCCCGGCCGGACACGAACATGACAGCTCCCAGGTAAGTATGAATCTTGTACTATTGCTAGTAACCCGCTGCCACCAATGATCGGGGGGGGGGGGGGGGGGCGCAAGATGGGAGGCCGCACACTGGCCACCAATGTTGTTAATGCTATAGAGGGAGGGGGGCCAATGATTGCCACCAACAATTTATTACAATAGAGGGAGGAAGGGGGGGGGGGGGGGGCGCACACTGTGCCACCAACGAATTATTACAATAGAGGGAGGAAGGGGGGGGGAGGCGGGGGGGGGGGGCACACTGTGCCACCAACGAATTATTACAATAGAGGGAGGAAGGGGGGGCGCACACTGTGCCACCAACGATTTATTACAATGGAGGAAGGGGGGGGGGGGCCGCACTGGCCACCAATGATATTCAAACTGGGGAGGGGGGGGGGGTCTGCCCCCTGCTGCCTGGCAGCCCTGATCTCTTACAGGGGGATATGATAGTACAATTAACCCCTTCAGGTGCAGCACCTGAGGGGTTAATTGTGCTGATCACGGCCCCCTGTAAGAGATCGGATGGCAGTCATGTACACAGTTTGTAGTATATTCTAACTAGAAGCGTCCCCATCACCATGGGAACGCCTCTGTGTTAGAATATACTGTCGGAAATGAGGTTTCACGATCTAACTCATATCCGACAGTATATTCTAACATAGAGGCATTCCCATGGTGATGGGGACGCTTCAAGTTAAAATATACCATCGGATTGGAGAAAACTCCGATCTGATGGTATAAAAGGGACTCCGGACTTTACATTGAAAGTCAATGGGGACGGATCCGTTTGAAATGGCACCATATTGTGTCAACGTCAAACGGATCCGTCCCCATTGACTTGCATTGTAATTCAGGACGGATCCGTTTGGCTCCGCATGGCCAGGCGGACACCAAAATGACTTTTTTTTCATGTCCGTGGATCCGCCAAAAATCAAGGAAGACCCACGGACGAAAAAACGGTCACGGATCACGGACCTACGGACCCTGTTTTTGCGGACCGTGAAAAAAAACGTTCGTGTGCATGAGGCTTAAAGGGAATCTGTCACCTGGTTTGAGCATATTGAGGCGTTACTACTGCCATGTACTATAAAATACCTTGTTTCTTGCTGTAGTCTTAATTTTTTGTTTCATGGTTTCATTAGCGATAAAATCCACTTTTGATGTTATGCAAATGAGTGTCCAAGGTGCCCGGAGGGGCGTTATTATCCTTCCTTTAGAGCCCAAGCACGCCTCTTCCAGCATAAGTGCCCACACCCGAACTCTTTGCCGCCGCCCCCCCCCCCCCCCCCCCCCCCCTCCGCTATGGGAAATCTCACGCAGGCGCAGTACCGTGGACTGCCTGTGCGATGTAGAAGCGACCCTCCATGTGTCATCCGTATTTCACGGATGCTGCTCAGCTGAAAATCAATTTCCAGAGCATCTCCTATTGGTGGTCAGCGAAAAACTGACACAATACGGACGCTATCCGTGTTGTCAGTGATTTTTCACGACCCATAGACTTCAATGGGCATGTTTGGTCCGCATCATGGACCAAAGTAGTGCATGTCTCTGTGATTTTTTTTTCACTGACCCCTGCAGTAAATAATGCTGATGTGTGAACGGACACATTGAATTAAATGGATACGTGTGCTGTCTGTGAATAACGGAAATATGAAGGAGGCCTTATTGCTAATTCTTGCAGAGATGGTGAAGGTCCAATATTCAGAGCAATGGCAGTACTAAAATGCATCTAAAATCTAAATGAAGGCGAAGAAAACATTTTAGTGACTTTGTTCTCTGGATTTGTACAGTTGGAGCGTTGTATGTTCGGTGTATTTCCGGTCGTTAGTCCCACGTGCTTGCAGAATTACGAGATGCTTATTTAATAATCCCTAGAAATCACACGTGAATGCCCCTTAGTTTTGTTTTCTTCTCCTTGTCTTGGATCCTAAACTTCATTTCCCTTGCACAGCTGTGAATTCCCCGGTGTGTGCTGGCGATGGATTTGACAAATGCTGCTAATATCACCTCTTGATCTAACAATGCTCTGAGTTTGGTCGGCGGGTCTTGATGAGTAATTGCTGTTGTTCTACTCCAATGACTGAATTAAGTTGCCCTGTTATAAAGGGTTCATACTACAGTGATTTCAGTCCAGGCAGCTCATGGCCATGTCCCTGCGGACAGTGACCTTTTGCAGGGTATCTTTCTACTTCCAGATAAAACGGCCTAAATTGTTTTCTATTGACTGAGGCGTCTTACTTTATCCATTAAAGGTATCGCACGTGGCACGGGAAGAGAAATTACACAGCATGTACTTTCTGGTGGTTAAGGACCTGATTGCTTTCATTCATGCTAATAGCCACCAAATTAAAGCCACATTTACATACTTCTGAGCACTTTTTACATCCTAATTTACTCTGGTGGGATCCACTTCAGATTTTATCTAGAGATATATGGATTTAAAGGCTATGAATACCTTGGGGGGGGGGGGGGATTTTTTTTTATGATTGCTTTTTAATAGTTTTGGCTAAAAAAAAAAAATATTAAATCGGTCTTTAATAAAAATTTTATCCAGTTTTTGTCAGAGGATTAAGTTTTAGCCTAGCGGTTCACTTTAACTTTGCGTTGCCATCTAATAACTCTTATCTCTAAGTTACTAGCAGCTCGTAAACACTTATTAAAGCCACATTCTTATCAATAAGATAAGAATCGAGCTTTAGTGAGTGTTTATGAGCTCTCAGGAGATCAGAGATAAGCTTCACATGAGCCGTCAGGTGTTCTCCCTGACGGGATGCAGTGGATGATAGAAAATCTTAACCCTGTACAGAGAAAGGGCCATAGCCTTTAAAGAGGAGCATGTCTGTTTTAGTAAATATTGCTATTCCCCGTGAAATAATTCTGGGACATAATTTCTTAGAACTTTTTTGTGCCATTCCTTTGTTATTCCTTCTAGGGGTGGGTCCATTCATAGTCTAACATTGACAGCACTGATTGGAGAGTGTCGACCAGCACCCGACTGACAACTTATCTATACATTTCTAAGTAGGAATAACACAGGAGTGTCACAACATACAAGTTGTAAGAGTAAGATGCTCCACAATTGCCTGCTTGTCAGAGGAGGTGAGAGCTACATTTACATGCTGCAGTCATCTCCTCTGTACAGGGACTTCTGATGGAAATATCATTTATGTCTCATTGGAGAGACCCCCCCCAATCCTGAGTTAGAAAGTTGCTTTTATTAATACCAGTGAATGCAGCCATTAGTTGTTTGGGATAAAATAGGGCACAAAATATTGGAATTTTCTGGATTAGACACTCAATGTGCCCTCTATAGATTTAATAGAGGGTAGCCCCACACTGGGCCCATACCCCCCTCCCCACTGGATTTTTTCCCCCTCTTCAGGGCTATTCCCTGGGGTCTAGGGGGGTGGGGGGGTGATCATCAGGTCCTTCAACCTTCTGCAAACCCCTTGGCGTTCATCTTCAGAGGGTGGGGTGGGGAGCCAAACCTCGACTGAGACTCGTGGTTGAAACCTCTAGAGGTGGGTCACTTGTCCCTGACCCTTGCAGGGCCTTGCTGGCTCAGAGGGATGGAGATTGGTTGACGGGGGGCCCTTCTCTTATGGACCACTTTTTAGTGCACTTTTTTGTGTTGCATGCTGCACTTTTCATGCAAATCTGGGTGGAAAGTCACGTTTCTCTGGCTTTTTTATCATAGAAAAAGTGGTTAAGAGCTGATGAGTAGGGGGTGGTTAATATGTATTGAGGGCTTGTCCAAACCATACAACCCCTTTAATTCTACTTGCAAAATGGCAGAATTCGCTATAGTAAACCTCTGTGAAAAAGATAGATATAACCAATTGATCCCATTATGGTAAGTTCACCATACTAATGCTCTATACCGCAGACTATAGTTCTACCTGTGATTTTATTGAAAATGAGAAAATGTCAGGTTGCCCAAACCTGAAGTAGAACCATCATAGAAAAATAAACTGAGCTGTAACCTGATTTATAGGAGCAATCATTCTGAATGTCTACACTACGAAGAATAAACTGATCGGGAACCGATGTTCAGTGCAGGGCTATATATGCCCATTTCCTCAGCTCCCAGGAAAACTTCTTAAAAATTGAGGTCCAGACCCTGCCTACGTATGCAATCACCAATGCAGGGGGGACGTTTGGTCGCTGCTTTGATAATTAATGTGTACAAATAGCTGCTAATTGCACGTCTCAGAAATGATTTATGAGGAGGCAAGGGGCAAAAAAAGGACAAAATGTAATTTCCTGCAGAACATCTTACCCACCCCTACAATGGTATCCGCACAGCTGTGAGATGGGACATGATTAATGAATGCCGGGTGAGCACTGAGCCCGAGGAGGAGCCATAGCTCTGATGACTCCCTGGTAGGAGTAGGAAGTAGCGCAGGGCGATGAACAGTACTCCGTGGGTTTCTTACTACAGCAGTTTTGGGTGCAAATGGAGCCAGAATTCTGCATTTTGATTAGTAAAATTCCACCCATTTGTTATGCCTAGCGCACAGCCTGAATGTTGGGTATGCATGTGTTTTTGGTATGTTTTTGATTGTGTCATGCAACGTCTTCTCAGGCCCTGGACTAGGCATAACTCAGTGCATCAGGATGGTTTATCTGGAGGGTTCCTTTAAGAGATGGGAGTTGTGTAATGAACGTCTATAGAGAAACTTCTTCAAGCGCTTTTTCCTTGCATACTAATTTCTGCTGGAGTGAGGGCCTCTTGTTGGATGTTTTTTGATATCGTTATTTCCATGTACTGACTGTCTGTGCCACCTTTTTTTTTTGTCTTACAGCTTTTAGAATTTGACAAGGAGTTATCAGTCTTTAAAGACAGATTGTATGAACTGGACATCACGTTTCCTCCCAGGTATGGAATATGTCAGGCATTGGTAATACTGTCAACATTGGCCCCGGTCTAAAAGTGTAGTGGAGGCTTGACATCAGTCAGACGAGTGGTGAACAGTATGAGTGACCGGATGTGCCATCAATATCTTATGGTGGACCCGGAGAATGGAAGGGCCTGATACTGGGCCATCTTTACCTAAAGGGATAGGTGAATTCTTCTCCTGTCAGACCCCCTCCAATCCAGTATTGATAGAATAGCAAATTATTATGCCATGTATATATTAGTAAAAAATGTTTTAATTCAGTGATGCCCAACCTACGGCCCGCAAAACTGTCATGAGGCCCGTGCGACTCCCTGGAAAAGTCTAAGGCGTACCAATACGCCTTAGACTTTTTTCCCCCACATTAATCAGCGCTGTGAACGGCACAGGTAGCGCAGCGATGCTGCCTGTGCCGGAAATAACCAATAACAAGGCTCCTTACAGCAAGAAGCTTTTTTATTGGTTGGTATGAGCACGCCAGAGCACTACAAGTCGGGTCAGGCAGGGGAAGCTGGCGGGAGCTGGAAGGAGGAGGGGCGGCTCCGGTGGTGGCTGTAGTAAGGAGAGCGGAGCATGCTGCCCGAGGACCTTGGGCAACATGACAGGGCCGCTGGAGAGGTAAGGAGCTTGGACTAGTCCCCGGTGACCCTGCTCCCCCCTCCTACTATCACCCTACTAGTGACCCTGCTCCCCCCTCCTACTATCACCACACTAGTGACCCTGCTCCCCCCTCCTCCTGTCACCCCACTAGTGACCCTGCTCCTCTCTCCTCCTGTCACCCCACTAGTGACCCTGCTCCCCCCTCATCCTGTCACCCCACTAGTGACCCTGCTCCCCCCTCCTCCTGTCACCCCACTAGTGACCCTGCTCCCCCCTCCTCCTGTCACCCCACTAGTGACCCTGCTCCCCCTCCTCCTGTCACCTCACTAGTGACCCTGCTCCCCCCTCCTCCTGTCACCCCACTAGTGACCCTGCTCCTCTCTCCTCCTGTCACCCCACTAGTGACCCTGCTCCCCCTTCCTACTATCACCCTACTGGTGACCCTGCTCCCCCCCACCTCCTGTCACCTCACTAGTGACCCTATTCCTCCTTCCTACTAGTGACCCTGCTCCTCCTTCCTACTATCACCCTACTAGTGACCCTGCTCCCCCCTCCTCCTGTCACCTCACTAGTGACCCTGCTTCCCCCTCCTCCTGTCACCTCACTAGTGACCCTGCTTCCCCCTCCTCCTGTCACCCTACTAGTGACCCTGCTCCCCCTCCTCCTGTCACCCTACTAGTGACCCTGCTCCCCCCTCCTCCTGTCACCTCACTAGTGACCCTGCTTCCCCCTCCTCCTGTCACCTCACTAGTGACCCTGCTTCCCCCTCCTCCTGTCACCCTACTAGTGACCCTGCTCCCCCCTCCTCCTGTCACCCCACTAGTGACCCTGCTCCTCTCTCCTCCTGTCACCCTACTAGTGACCCTGCTCCCCCTCCTCCTGTCACCCCAATAATGACCCTGCTCCCCCTTCTCCTGTCACCCCACTAGTGACCCTGCTCCCCCCTCCTCCTGTCACCCCACTAGTGACCCTGCTCCCCCCTCCTCCTGTCACCTCACTAGTGACCCTGCTCCCCCCTCCTCCTGTCACCTCACTAGTGACCCTGCTCCCCCCTCCTCCTGTCACCCCACTAGTGACCCTGCTCCCCCTCCTCCTGTCACCTCACTAGTGACCCTGCTCCTCTCTCCTCCTGTCACCCCACTAGTGACCCTGCTCCTCTCTCCTCCTGTCACCCCACTAGTGACCCTGCTCCTCCCTCCTCCTGTCACCCCACTAGTGACCCTGTTCCCACCTCCTCCTGTCACCCCACTAGTGACCCTGCTCCTCTCTCCTCCTGTCACCCCACTAGTGACCCTGCTCCTCTCTCCTCCTGTCACCCCACTAGTGACCCTGCTCCTCTCTCCTCCTGTCACCCCACTAGTGACCCTGTTCCCACCTCCTCCTGTCACCCCACTAGTGACCCTGCTCCTCTCTCCTCCTGTCACCCCACTAGTGACCCTGCTCCGCCTTCATACTATCACCCTACTGGTGACCCTGCTCCCCCCACCTCCTGTCACCCCACTAGTGACCCTGCTCCTCCTTCCTACTATCACCCTACTAGTGACCCTGCTCCCCCTCCTCCTGTCACCCTACTAGTGACCCTGCTTCCCCCTCCTCCTGTCACCCCACTAGTGACCCTGCTCCCCCCTCCTCCTGTCACCTCACTAGTGACCCTGCTCCCCCCTCCTCCTGTCACCTCACTAGTGACCCTGCTCCCCCCTCCTCCTGTCACCCCACTAGTGACCCTGCTCCCCCCTCCTCCTGTCACCTCACTAGTGACCCTGCTTCCCCCTCCTCCTGTCACCCCACTAGTGACCCTGCTCGCCCCTCCTCCTGTCACCTCACTAGTGACCCTGCTCCCCCCTCCTCCTGTCACCTCACTAGTGACCCTGCTTCCCCCTCCTGTCACCCCACTAGTGACCCTGCTCCCCCCTCCTCCTGTCACCCCACTAGTGACCCTGCTCCCCCCTCCTCCTGTCACCTCACTAGTGACCCTGCTCCCCCCTCCTCCTGTCACCCCACTAGTGACCCTGCTCCCCCCTCCTCCTGTCACCTCACTAGTGACCCTGCTTCCCCCTCCTCCTGTCACCCCACTAGTGACCCTGTTCCCACCTCCTCCTGTCACCCCACTAGTGACCCTGCTCCTCTCTCCTCCTGTCACCCCACTAGTGACCCTGCTCCTCTCTCCTCCTGTCACCCCACTAGTGACCCTGCTCCCCCCTCCTCCTGTCACCTCACTAGTGACCCTGCTTCCCCCTCCTCCTGTCACCCCACTAGTGACCCTGCTCCTCTCTCCTCCTGTCACCTCACTAGTGACCCTGCTTCCCCCTCCTCCTGTCACCCCACTAGTGACCCTGCTCCCCCCTCCTCCTGTCACCTCACTAGTGACCCTGCTCCCCCCTCCTCCTGTCACCTCACTAGTGACCCTGCTCCCCCCTCCTCCTGTCACCTCACTAGTGACCCTGCTTCCCCCTCCTGTCACCCCACTAGTGACCCTGCTCCCCCCTCCTCCTGTCACCCCACTAGTGACCCTGCTCCCCCCTCCTCCTGTCACCTCACTAGTGACCCTGCTCCCCCCTCCTCCTGTCACCCCACTAGTGACCCTGCTCCCCCCTCCTCCTGTCACCTCACTAGTGACCCTGCTTCCCCCTCCTCCTGTCACCCCACTAGTGACCCTGCTCCCCCCTCCTCCTGTCACCTCACTAGTGACCCTGCTCCCCCCTCCTCCTGTCACCTCACTAGTGACCCTGCTTCCCCCTCCTGTCACCCCACTAGTGACCCTGCTCCCCCCTCCTCCTGTCACCCCACTAGTGACCCTGCTCCCCCCTCCTCCTGTCACCCCACTAGTGACCCTGCTCCCCCCTCCTCCTGTCACCCCACTAGTGACCCTGCTTCCCCCTCCTCCTGTCACCCCACTAGTGACCCTGCTCCCCCCTCCTCCTGTCACCTCACTAGTGACCCTGCTCCCCCCTCCTCCTGTCACCTCACTAGTGACCCTGCTTCCCCCTCCTGTCACCCCACTAGTGACCCTGCTCCCCCCTCCTCCTGTCACCCCACTAGTGACCCTGCTCCCCCCTCCTCCTGTCACCCCACTAGTGACCCTGCTCCCCCCTCCTCCTGTCACCCCACTAGTGACCCTGCTCCCCCCTCCTCCTGTCACCCCACTAGTGACCCTGCTCCCCCCTCCTCCTGTCACCCCACTAGTGACCCTGCTCCCCCCTCCTCCTGTCACCTCACTAGTGACCCTGCTTCCCCCTCCTGTCACCCCACTAGTGACCCTGCTCCCCCCTCCTCCTGTCACCCCACTAGTGACCCTGCTCCCCCCTCCTCCTGTCACCCCACTAGTGACCCTGCTCCCCCCTCCTCCTGTCACCCCACTAGTGACCCTGCTCCCCCCTCCTCCTGTCACCCCACTAGTGACCCTGCTCCCCCCTCCTCCTGTCACCCCACTAGTGACCCTGCTCCCCCCTCCTCCTGTCACCCCACTAGTGACCCTGCTCCCCCCTCCTCCTGTCACCCCACTAGTGACCCTGCTCTCCCCTCCTCCTGTCACCCCACTAGTGACCCTGCTCCCCCCTCCTCCTGTCACCCCACTAGTGACCCTGCTTCCCCCTCCTCCTGTCACCCCACTAGTGACCCTGCTTCCCCCTCCTCCTGTCACCCCACTAGTGACCCTGCTCCCCCCTCCTCCTGTCACCTCATTAGTGACCCTGCTCCCCCCTCCTCCTGTCACCCCACAGGGAAGAAGCTGAAAAGACTCCACGGACTATGATGGGATCCGTTCAGTTTCCGTTCGGGGTCCTGTCTTTTTACCGGACACACAAGTGCTGAATACAAGGCTTTTTTGTCTGGTCTTTCAACAGAATCTGCAACAGAAGCTCCAAACGCAGCCTCCAACGCAGATTCTGGCCCGCAAAATTTATACCATGTCTAGTGCGGCCCGAAAAATGGTTGGGCATCACTGTTTTAATTGATACTTCAGATACAGTAAAAAATATATATATGTGCACCGAAAACATAAACTGAAAAGACCCTGTTTTGGCATAGGTTTTTACCGTTATAGACACATTTGGCATATATGGCAGATGTTCACCACAAACAAATAGTCTTAGCTGCAAAAAGGGGGTTCTCTTGGTTTTAAGGCTTCATGCACACGATCGTAGTTTGTCTGCATCCGATCTGCATTTTTTTGTGTATCAAATTCATTCATTTCAATTGTGCCGCAAAAGATGCTGACAGCACACCGTGTGCTGTCCGCATCCATGTGTCCGTTCCGCGGCTCTGCAAAAAAAAATAAAAAATAGAACATGTCCTATTCTTGTCCATTTTGCAGACAAGGATAGGACATTTCTGCAGAAGTTAAAAAATAAATGGTGGCATGCACTTAAGGATGTCTAAATTCTGAGACAATTTTTTTTTATTGTGTAAATGCATCTAAAATGAGAAATGGAGCAACTTTGCATTATGTCTTCGTTAGAAACTTTATTTTATTTCTATAGCTCCTTTGCAGATAATGCATGGTAACAGACAAAAACCCAAAACCTGAAATAACAGTAGGATGCTTACCCCATAGTTAAAATCACTACTGAACGGTATACATAGTGTAGCAGCCCAAAAAAGATGCTTACACATTTCGGATACATAGTAACATAGTACATAAGGCCGAGAAAAGACATTTGTCCATCCAGTTCGGCCTGTTATCCTGCAAGTTGATCCAGAGGAAGGCAAAAAAAAACTGTGTAGTAGAAGCCAATTTCCCCACTTAAGGGGAAAAAAATTCCTTCCCGACTCCAATCAGGCAATCAGAATAACTCCCTGGACCAACGACCCCCCTCTAGTAGCTATAGCCTGTAATATTATTACACTCCAGAAATACATCCAGGCCCCTCTTGAATTCCTTTATTGTACTCCCCATCACCACCTCCTCAGGCAGAGAGCTCCATAGTCTCACTGCTCTTACCGTAAAGAATCCTCTTCTATGTTTGTGTACAAACCTTCTTTCCTCCAGACGCAGAGGATGTCCCCTCGTCACAGTCACAGTCCTGGGGATAAATAGTCCTCTGAACCCGGACAACCCCTTTTATGCTTAATAAGTTAGCAAGAACAAGTGTCTGCAGGATCAGACTACGCCAAGTTACCATGGAGACACAAAGGCCTGTATGGGAGCTGTAGAAACAAAACGACAGACAATTTGTAATTACAGCCTATTGCAATGTTGCTTCATTTCCCATTTCAAGATGCATTGATGCAATGTAAAAAATGTCTGCAAAGAGCAATAGAGCCTTCTTCCTTGGACATGATCCATATACAGAGCATGAGGCGTGCCTATAACTGGATGAACGAAAAACCATGCAAAGGATACCCGATGAGCTTTCAGCGAATAGTTTTAAACATTCCATACTTGTTACTTCTACTTAAAGCCTTTAAAGGGGTTTTCCGAGACTCTTTAACCGACGACCTATTTGCTGGTGAGGGTCTGACACCCAGGACCCCCGCCGATCAGCTGTTTGAGAAGACCACAGCTCTCCCGTGAGTGCCGCGACCTTCTTTCCGCTTTTCCTAGGCCAATGATGACACGTTCATCTGGCCTATGAGCAGCTCAGCCCCATAGAAGTGACTGGGGCGGAGCACGATGCCAAGCACTGTATACTATGTACGGCGCTGTACTTGGTAAACTACGAAAAGGCCATGGAACTCCCAAGAGCATCGCTACCTTTTCAAACTGCTGATCAGTTCGGGTCTCGGGTCTCAGACCCCCACCGGTCCCAGCGGATAGGTCATCAGTATAAAAATGTCGGCAAATCCCTTTAAGAAATAGCACTTTTGAAAGTCGTTAAGGGGTTAATTAAAACTTATCTTTGTCAGTCCTTCATTTTAATCGATTGCAGAAATGTTGCCTAAATTTATGTTAAACTGCATGTAAAACTTGTTGGAAATCCCTGAAGAGATGACAGATCTCTGATCTGCATGTCCCTTTGCTCGCATTGAGCTGCATAGCCTTCTCCTTTTCTCCAGGTAAAGTTTTCCTAGTCCTCCATGATGAGCACGAGTATTTATCTCCATAGTCTAATCCATTGCTGTAATACAATGCGAGTTTCAGGGGGGAGGTCGCATCTTTTTCCTGCTCAACATCCCAGGAAAGAGAATGCAGTAGAGCGTTTCTGGCTGTGACCACCTCTTAGCTGCCAGCTGAGGTCCTGATTATACTTGTCCCCCAGAGGTCAGAACCGCGCTTGACAGGGTGGCTGCCGCTCTCGATTGTTCTTACTGATTGATTATGATGACGCTAGGGCAGAAGTGTGTAAATCTCTGCCATTCCTTATATACCCCCAGCCAGTTGTGTTAAGGGGTTCTTGATTTAAGGGGGGAGCACGTGAAGTCTTTTTGTAAGAAAGACTCGTGTTTGGGACCAGAGCGGCAGAAGATGTTCTCTGATGAATTGTGGGTTATTGCAGTTTTTATTGTTCCATTAACCTGCACTTGGCATTTGCCCCGGAGTTATAAAAGCTATAGGGACCTTGTCACGGACTAGTGTCATGGTGAAGTCCACACCAGACTGCGGGCTCCTATTTCTTGCTACAGCTTGAGGTATATAGTAGATGCACCTGGGGTTCTCCATTCATCCAGATCTGGTGGTTTGCGGACCGCAAAATATATACAGTCGTGTGCATGAGCCCTAAAAGGGATCTCCTATGAAAAATAGTCTACATTTTTAAAGCCAGTTAATATAATTACACCTAGTCCTTTGGTTGAAAGAAAAAGGAAAAAGTCTGGTAGAAAACTAGTTCAGTGCTCTCATTAAGAGAAACAAAATAAGAGTATTGCAGGTTTGATACCTTTTAATGGCTTACAAAAATAGAAGTAATGATGTTACGTAGCGAGCTTTCGAGACATCACCGGTCTCTTCATCAGGCGTACTACAAGAAAATATGAAGAAACAGCAATATATATATACAATAAGAACAGAGACCTGGGGGAATGAATGGACAAAAAAAACTGAACAACATATTAGAGATCTTGAGAATGAGTCCTTAATTATCCTACAGATAAGGGGTGTGAAAGTTTTATGGTCTCTAAATTGATGTTATCTCAGAGACCTGGTGCCCCGACTATGTCTATAGAAGACTCTTTAGATCTTGTAGTGTGTCATAAATCCCGGGGACAAATTCAGTCCAGTATTCAAAGTGTCAAGCAGTGTTATAAATTTGTATTCCCAAATTCTTCTAGCTTTTTGGGATTTGAAGTTACCTTTTTAATATGAGAACTTTCATGTGTTCTACATTGTGTCCTGGGCTACAGAAATGCTTAGCCACAGGAAAGTGCAGCTTCTTCTCTTTAATTGTGTGGCGGTGGGACCTCATCCTTGCATTGAGTCTCTGTCCTGTTTCTCCAATGTAGAGGCCTTGAATGTAACCACATGACAAAAGAAAAAACTGAACTGAGTTTCATTTCCTATAAAATATTGTTTTATTACGGAATTACTTTATAAAAATACTTCCCACAAAAAATATGAATGGAAATAGGATGCAGTATGAGCAGGGCTAACAGTCAGCTACCCAAGGGAGGTAGTATATACAGTGTAATGCAATGGACAGCCCCATAGAGAAACATGACGCTGTCACTCTGAATGGGCCAAAGGACGACTGTGGCTACTTTCACATCTGCGCTTTCACTTTCGTCATAGGATCGCAAAATGGGAGGAAAACGCTTCAGTTTTGTCCCCTTTCATTGTCAATAGGGACAAAACTGAACTGAAGGGAACGGAGTGCACCAGAATGCATTCCCTTCCATTTCTTTGCATTCTCATACCGGATACAAAAGCAGTGTTTTTGAGTGCGTCCTGAGATGCGGAGCAAGGCGGATCCATTATGATTCACAATGTAAGTCAATGGAGACAGATCCGTTTTCCCTGACACAAAAAAAAAATGTTTTAGAGACTGATCCGTCTTGGCTATCATGACGGAAACGTCTTTGCTGATTCATGACTGATCAAGCAAAAAGGCAGATGTGAAAGTAGCCTGTGCTAGGTAAATGGCAATGCTCACGAACAAGTACAGAGTCATAGTAACATAGTACATAAGGCCGAAAAAAGACATTTGTCCATCCAGTTCGGCCTGTTATCCTACAAGTTGATCCAGAGGAAGGCAAAAAAATATATAACTGTGAGGTAGAAGCCAATTTTCCCCACTTAAGGGGGAAAAAAATTCCTTCCCGATTCCAATCAGACAGTCAGAATAACTCCCTGGATCAACGACCCCTCTCTAGTAGCTATAGCCTGTAATATTATTACACTCCAGAAATACATCCAGGCCCCTCTTGAATTCCTTTATTGTACTCACCATCACCACCTCCTCAGGCAGAGAGTTCCATAGTCTCACTGCTCTTACCGTAAAGAATCCTCTTCTATGTTTGTGTACAAACCTTCTTTCCTCCAGACGCAGAGGATGTCCCCTCGTCACAGTCACAGTTCTGGGGATAAATAGATGATGGGAGAGATCTCTGTACTGACCCCTGATATATTTGTACATAGTAATTAGATCTCCCCTCGTTATTACAAAACTATAGTACTAACAATCAGTTCTTGCACAATAAAGGTATTACCCGTACCACTGTAGGACTGCAGCCCCCAACCTCAACACACATTTTACGTGTATCGCTTTGCCAGTAAGAGCATCCAATCTAACAATACACCCAGCTATGTCTGGAATCCCCAGCGTAAAATTCTGTAATTTTCTGTATGCGGTTAGACTGACACAACGTATACGCGTAGCTTCAGTCACTTATTCAGCTATGTTCGCGCTCTGTTTTAGTCGTATGTTTGCTTTTGCTTTGTGTGTGTTAAATCTTGTCTCCTTCAGTACTGCAGCTGATATTTCTGCCATCTAATGTCACGGCAGTGTTTGACAAGCTGCGTGGGTCAAGGTCTGTATTGACTGTGCTGTGGGTTCACACTAGCGTTTGGGATTCCGCTATGGCTTTCGGTTATAACATGGTTATAACGGAACGCCCAGACAGAATGCAAAACTGAAGCCTTAAAAAGGCATTCTGTTTGCTCTCCGTCCTAATACAAGTCTATGGGACAGCATAACGGATCTGTCTGGGCCCTGTTATGCAAGACGGAAAACAAAGTCCTGTCGACAGGACTTTGTCTTCGGTCTTGCATAATGGGACCAAGACGGATCCGTTTTGATTCCCATAGACTTCTATTAGGACGGAGAGCAAACGGAATGCCTTTTAAAGGCTTCCGTTTTGCATTCCGTCATAATACAAGTCTATGGGCAGAAGAATGGATCCGTCCTTCCGTCTTATGGATTCCGTTATAACCATGTTATAACTGAAAGCTGTAACGGAATCACTAACGCTAGTGTGAACCCACCCTTACTATGCTTAAGCTACTATTACACCAGCAGATGTCGTACAGATCACGATAAACGATGGAAGATGTAGCGACTCATTAATGACGCAAATTTGGCTTCTTATACACACAGATAATCGTTTGTACCTGTGGTCGTTACTCGTTCACTTTTAAATCACTCCTTGTTATTACATGTAACGATGGGGGACAGATGCTTGGTCAAAAGGCGTGTATGAGATCGTTAGCGAGTAGATGACTCCATATTATACGAACAGATCTGTTAACGGGGAGCGATAATTTTTTAGCCTGCTGAAAGATCACGATGGACGAGAATTGCTCAATTTGTCGCTAATCTTTGAATCGTTCATACTTATTACATCACACGATTCTCGTTCATTTTCACGCACGAGAATCTGTACGATATTCGCTCCGGGCCTTTAGATGGTGTGAGCACCTTTAAAACCTCCTGCCAGTAGTGTGGCCCCTTTCACTTCCACTGGAGATTCCTGATTGAAGCTTACTAGACATCCCCGCACACAAAGATACCCTTTAAAGAGGATGTGTCAGCAAAAAATGACCATAGTATTTATGTTAAACATATTTTTATTACATTTTTGTTGCCATTTTTAAGTTTCCATGTTGCTATCTATCTTTGAAAAACAAATCCTAATCACACTGGCCATTGTTCCTAATAATACCCGGGCACTTTCTGATCTATGGAGCTCTCTTCTCAGCGTTCATCTCACTATCATTGCAAGCAAGATTACAATGATGGGTATCCAGTATAGCGTATCCAGGTGATGTTCACAGCTTTTCTCCTCCCCCTCCCTGCACAATGAACTCTGCATGGCTCACAAATCATGCCTGGAAAAGTATCCCATAGAAGTCAGTCATTTCCCGTCAATGATGGCTGCCCATACATAATATTTTAAAAACAAATCTACAATCAAAAAATATGTTTCACTGTCTGGTTTTAGTGAACAAAAAAAATATAGGTGACCCATTCCTTTTAAATGAGTCCTCAGTATCTCACTTCTGACAAGATAATTGATATAGCAATATTTAAATATCTGTATAACATCATTTGCATACAGAATTAAAGGGGCTGTCCCATTAGAACATATGTTCATTGTATAGATCATTAAAAATTACTAATGTTTGCTGGTTACATGCTAGTAAAGTACACACAATGTATGCACATCCATCTACTGAGCGGAGCGCTGGTGGTCACACATGCTCAGTCACTCTCCCCACAGCCAGGTCTCTGCTTAAAAACAAGAAAGCTAAGGAGCGGAGTCTGTGCAGTAGTATGGAAGGATACCGAAGAAAACATTTTCTGCAGGGAAAGTCATAAGGAACTTTAGTGTCGGCTTCCAGAGGGAGAAGAAGACTCATTCGGCCCAAAGCCCTTCTCCAGCAGCATAGAGAAGCAACAGCAACAAGGGAAGCAATAAATGATCATAAATGTATGCTAGAAACAGCCTTTCAGGACTTTTCGTATGAAGATGACGCAAGGGATAACCCCTTATGTTAAACAGCGCTTACTAGTGCTCCGCGATATGTGGCTCAGCTACAACTGGCAATCTGTGGGCTCATATACTACACGCCTGAACTTTTATATGAAGACCCACAGGGGTTCTTTTCTCCCAAGTGCCGTATGAATGGCTCTCCTACAGGCACCAGATAGCAGCACACAGGATGTCCAAATTGCAGGTCCATTCGGCAGTCTTTGCAACTCCATATGAGCCCTAAGTTGGGCTACTTTCACACTTGCGGCAGGCTGTTCCAGCATGGGAACATCCTGCCGAATCCGTGCTACCGCAAGTCCACCGTGCTGGCGGAAGTCCACTCTGGCCCTATTCACTATAATGGGGGCGGGCCAGACGTCCGGCCGCAACACGGCAAACAAGCCGAGAGGCGGACAGACAAAAACCGCAGCCCACCCCCATTATAGTGAATGGGGCCTGAGCAGACTTCCACCAGCACGGTGGACTTGCGATAGCACGGAGCAGGCAGGCTGTTCCCCCGCCAGAACAGCCTACCGGAAATGGCTACCGCAAGTGTAAAGGTAGCCTTATAGCGGTACTACTGTGTGCATTGTGTCTACAAGGTTTGCATACATTTTATGTACATTCAGAGTTAAGCCTCTTTCACTCATTCGTAAATCTTCATGGTCTCCATGTACAGCACATGTATCCACGGACCCAACACAGATGCTATGTTTGGTCCGTGGTTTGCACAGATCGTTGCTAGAACATGCTTTAGAAATTAATTTTCAGCCTAGACATGTCCTTGAAATACAGATGACACATGGAACAAACACGGATGCTTCATGGACATCTTCACAGATAAACCACTGACCATCTTGTCATGGCTTATCATCGGGGACGTGAAAGAGGCCTTCCCATCGTTGCAGCTTGTTGCTTGTCTAAAATATAAATAATTTCCCAGAAGTCCGCATCATCCAAAACTATCATTTTTACAGTAGGGGTGGCAAACTGATTTCAACCTTCCCAAAGATGCCCTTAGACCAGGTTTCCTTTAGTTATCCATGTAAATAGAAGTTTGAGGAACAGACACCTTTTTAGGGTTTTCCAATGGTGATAAGATTGGAAGACCCTGAACGAGACCATAATGTTGCCCAGTTCTTGCTGCCGATCTCCATGGACGGCTCCAGTATAATGACTGTAAGCTGACAAACCTCATTGGTGCCACTTATATCAGATAAAAATTGAATTGGACAGGTAAAAATCCAACCTGTCCGACCCCGGTTATCCACAATGGCAGATGTCAAGGGACTATCTGTCGCCAGTCATAGACATTTCATTATAAAAATGGACAGGACCTGTCAACAGCTTAAGCCTCATTTGAACTGTTACCTTGATTCCTTTTGCTTTGAGATCCTGCACCATTATGGTAAATGACCGGTACACGGTGGGCTTTATCTGTTTTACAGTGCACATCACTGGCTGCAGACTGTGCACTTTACAGTGCACATCACTGGCTTCATACTGCGCACTTTACAGCGCACATCACTGGCTGCATACTGTGCACATCACTGGCTGCATACTGTGCACATCACTGGCTGCATACTGTGCACTTTACAGTGCACATCACTGGCTGCATACTGTGCACTTTACAGTGCACATCACTGGCTGCATACTGTGCACTTTACAGTGCACATCACTGGTTGCATACTGTGCACTTTACAGTGCACATCACTGGCTGCATACTGTGCACTTTACAGCGCACATCACTGGCTGCATACTGTGCACTTTACAGTGCACATCACTGGTTGCATACTGTGCACTTTACAGCGCACATCACTGGCTGCATACTGTGCACTTTACAGCGCACATCACTGGCTGCATACTGTGCACTTTACAGCGCACATCACTGGCTGCATACTGTGCACTTTACAGTGCACATCACTGGCTGCATACTGTGCACTTTACAGCGCACATCACTGGCTGCATACTGTGCACTTTACAGTGCACATCACTGGCTTCATACTGTGCACTTTACAGTGCACATCACTGGCTGCATACTGTGCACTTTACAGCGCACATCACTGGCTTCATACTGCGCACTTTACAGCGCACATCACTGGCTGCATACTGTGCACATCACTGGCTGCATACTGTGCACTTTACAGTGCACATCACTGGCTGCATACTGTGCACTTTACAGTGCACATCACTGGTTGCATACTGTGCACTTTACAGTGCACATCACTGGCTGCATACTGTGCACTTTACAGCGCACATCACTGGCTTCATACTGCGCACTTTACAGCGCACATCACTGGCTGCATACTGTGCACTTTACAGCGCACATCACTGGCTTCATACTGTGCACTTTACAGTGCACATCACTGGCTGCATACTGTGCACTTTACAGCGCACATCACTGGCTTCATACTGCGCACTTTACAGCGCACATCACTGGCTGCATACTGTGCACATCACTGGCAGCATACTGTGCACTTTACAGCGCACATCACTGGCTTCATACTGCGCACTTTACAGCGCACATCACTGGCTGCATACTGCGCACTTTACAGCGCACATCACTGGCTGCATACTGTGCACATCACTGGCTGCATACTGTGCACATCACTGGCTGCATACTGTGCACTTTACAGTGCACATCACTGGCTGCATACTGTCCAGAACAGCTCTGCTGATTTGTGCGAATTTATTTTATTTATATTTCATGTTTTTAGGCAAACTAAAACTTTATTTTTGTGAATTGGTTAAAGTAAATGTATAAAGGGGTTGTCCTACCATAGATCAAATTGGGCCCCCTTTTTGTTGTCATGCTACCCAGAACAGAAGGGCGTTGCGTTTTTCTTCCTCCACAGCCTTCACATTACCTTTGGGCCCAATCCTCCCTTCCTTCTGTGGTAAAAATGTAGTTCCTGTTGAGAGGTGAGTTCTGTATAGGTCCTCGACACCCATCCAAAAGGGATGGAACCAGCTATGGCTGTGCCCTTGCCCCTGTGCCCTATGGCTGTGTACACAAATAATAAGCGCGTCAAGGCCAAATCGATCACCCAATGAATGATCACATCTTTCATGCACCACTTAAAGGGAACCTGTCATTAACTTTATGTTGCCCATACTAACAGCACTATAAGGTAGAGACAGGTGAGTTGATTTCAGCGGTCTGTCATTTATAAGTTAAAAGTAAGTGGTTGCCGGGAACCGACATCACAATCATTGCAGACTGGGCCTGGAAAAGAGTCCCGGCCGCCTGAGAAGAGTCCTGGTTATTCATGAATTCCTGATCTCCTGCTGATGACTGACCGTCTTCTACCGAGTTTTCTCCCTTTCTGTCTAGGAGAGAACTGCCAATCATCAGCAGATGGGCGAGAGAGCCGGAGATTAGGAATAACCAGGACTCTTCTCAGGTAGATTTGACTCTTCTCGAGGCCTGGGCTGCAATGATTATGATGCTGGTTCTCGGCAACCTCTTTCTTTTAGCTCATAAGTGACACACCGCTGAGATCAGCATTTCTGTCACTAATTTATGCTGCCCTCAGTGAGGTCAGCATAACGTTGATGACAGGTTCCCTTTAAAATCATTGTTTTTGTGCAGCTTATTATCCTATGTAAACGGGGATCTGCTTCCAGCAAATTATGAATCTGTATGGGGATGAATGATCGTAATAGTGATCATTCATCACTATTCTGAGGAGATGATTGCTGCATGTGAATGCAGTGAAATGAACGGTTTGTTCCCAGTCATTGCCTTGTGTATCGGCTCATGTAAAGAGACTTTTATGTGTGATGTATTAACATGCGAGACATACATGAAAGGGGTTCTTAATTCAGGATAGGTCATCAGTATCAGATTGGCAAGGGTCCGACACCCGGCATCCCCGCCAGTCAGCTGTATGGAGGGAAGGCGTGCACAGTGCGTGCAGTCGCTCTCCTCTCTTCCTGCTCGCCATAGACATAGCAGCAGGAAGAGAGACAGCACATGTGCACTTGTGCACGCCTTCCCTTCATACAGCTGATCGGTGATGTTGTCGAACCCCCGCCGATCTGATATTGATAACCTATCCAGAGGGTAGGTCATCAATGATAAAAACCTGGAGAACCTCTTTAAAAGTCCTGAGACCAGTTATGTGCCATTTATATTACTTGTCATCTTACATGTCAGCGGGGCTTTTGGGTCCCCTCAGGCCCAAGGGCCCAGCTGTGATTGCTAGCTCTGCACCCCACGATTAGTATAGCTTTCTTTAGTAAATCCCGGAGAGGATCTCTAGTTAATAATCTTTTTATATACTTTTTATTACTTTTTATATAGAATTAGTTTAATTTCATCCTTTACAATGATAACTCTTTATGAATGAGAATTTTGTAATTCGTTGTCATCTCTTTGGGCAAAGCCAAGTTAAAAGTGGCGTAAAGCCACAGAGACTCTGGCACCCGCGGTAAATTCAGAGCTCACTGAAGGAGTCATCTGTCAGGTCAGGCTTGGCTGCACTGATCACTGCTCACCCTTGTGATGAATTTTGCCTTCCCATGTTAGTTGTGGCCCTGGAGCCAGGAAGGCAAGACAGCGGCAGTGATGGAGTGCTGGCATCTGACTCCAAGGCCTTAATCCACTAGTTTACTGCGCAGAGGGCAGGGACTGAGATCAGGTGCAGAATACGGGAATGGCACTGTTAGCTGTCCTAACAAATGCGGCCTGTGATTCATTAGAATTACACGAATCTTAATAGAGTGAATCTGGAATATCACTTTCCATGTTGCTTTAATTTTATGATCCCTTTTTGGTGCCAAAATGTAAAACGGATAATACATTGTGAGCAATGGTTGCTGAGATTTTTTTTTTTTTCCCTTTCCATTTTTTTTTATTTTCTCTAAAGTTGGCTTAATGTTGTCCAAACCTGATTTCAATGTGGGTCAGCCACGCGTCTATTGTATATATGGAGGTGTGCCGGCTGTTTCCCCATGGAAGATATTGGTTGAAAGAAGGATCAGGAAGTTGGATTTCAACATGCCGGATACGTTGTCCCTCACAGGACCGGTTTGGGAGTGAATTACTCTACTCTTCCCATTCAGGACACATGCATGCTCAGCCAAGCCCAGTGCGCAAGTCTATGGTGGAAGGGAGTCAGGAGGAATAGTGGTCAGTAAAGTATATGGCCGCCTGTGTCGGCTGATTACAGTATGATTTAGAAATTCATCACAGCCAAAGTTTATTAGACAAAAAATAATAATAATTGGCACAAGGTGCAGTATAAATAATAGCTACAATGAGCAAGTTTTTTTTTTTTTTTTTAAAGACTTTTTGTTTTGGACGTTACAGACATAACTGAAGATCTGCTGTGTGACATGTAACCTTACATACTGTATTGGACAAAAAAAATATCTCTATAGGTTTGGATGTGACAGTAGTCCAGTGATCGCCATCATATGGCTCTACAGCTGCCATCATGCCCAGATAGACATAATGGGAGTAGTCACAGGTTGATGAACATTGCAGCAGTCCAGCAGCGGTACGGAGTCTTGGTTTCTTGTGCCGTATGTTTCTCTTCTCTAATAAGCTGAACTAGTTGGATGTAGCAGTGCTGGCCTGGTGGAAAGAAGTCTTCAGGCAGGACATAGTTTTATGTACAGACTCCAGACAGAAACACAAGGAGAAAATGTACGGGACGCAGCGCTGTCTCTTCTCCGTCTGGTGATCAGTGCTGACCTGAAGCTGTTAGCAAGGTAACATACATCCGCCAAACTCATCACATCCGTGGCAATGAGCGAACAAGTGACTGTGTCTTATACTTCCATGGGAACTTGTTTAAGGAGGGTCACGCAAGTAGCAGTCATGTATAGTTTACTTAGAAACTGTTCTAGGCTCTTCCAAACTGTAATGAATATTTGAGTCCTCCACCCCAGTATTTCATAAAGGAAAAAATATACTTTTTCCCATCTAGAAGCCATTCCTTTCCTAATGCACTACCATAACTGGTCGGCTTTTGTTGCAGAAGACTGGCATTTCATGTTATACATCGTGGCCCACGAAAAAGTAGCCTGCCTAATAGTAAATCTGTCTTAGTTGTCCATAGCAGCCAATCAGAGCACAGCTTTCATTTTTTTCAGAGCCCTGTGAAAGTGAAAGCTGAGCTCTGATTGGTTGTTCCAATCCTAAATTACTATGATGCGTTCAGTTCAGGCCAGGGGACTGCAAATCAATTAAAAAATGGAGTCTTTATTTCTAATTCAACCGCCTAATGTGAGCTTGGGAAAGCCAGGTCCAAAATGACACCAAAAACTTGTGCCTCTACTATATGAGTCCTCCATGTTCAAAGAAGGGGGGGCGTTAATTGATAAGTTGCGGTCCTTAAAGGTATACACCGCAGCCTGTCAATTAGTGTAGAAGTGTGGGGGTAGGTAGAGAGAGGTTGGGACACCGCTGCTGTCATGAATATAACAGAAATAGCCCCAGAAGTCCACTGTAGTCTCTGATTCATCCTATTTGGCTAAATGTTTTTGTACCATTTTGGTTTATATTAGTACAGGCCAAAATCTTAAACAGGGAAGCATATTTGGGAAATATAATATAATCCAGGCAGTAGAAAAACATTTTATACTCAAAGGCATAGCTCCAGTATCACTAGACAAGTTGCACCATCTGATACGGTCCGTTGTAACAGCTATTATGGACATGGCTGTAATATAATATACACACGTTGACAAAATTGTTGGTACCCTTCCATTAAAGAAAGGAAAAAACCCACAATGGTTACTGAAATAACTTAAAACTGACAAAAGTAATAAATAAAACTGTACGGAAAATCAACTAATGAAAATCAGACATTGCTTTTGAATTGTGGTTCAACAGAATAATTTATAAAACAAACTAATTAAACTAGCCTGGACAAAAATGATGGTCCCCTTAGCTTAATATTTTGTTGCACAACCTTTTGAGGCAATCACTTCAATCAAGCGATTTCTGTAACTCTCAATCAGACGTCTGCACCTGTCTGCCGGTATTTAGGCCCGCTCCTTGTGAGCAAACTAATCCAGCTGTCTCAGGTTTGAAGGGTACCTTCTCCAGGCTGCATGTTTCAGCGTCGTCCGCCGATGTTCAATAGGATTTAGATCGGGGCTCCTAGAGTCCACTTCAGAATAGTCCAATGCTTTGCTCTTAGCCATTCTTGCATGTGTTTAGCGGTGTTGTTTGGGTCATTATCCTGTTGGAGGACCCATGACCTGCGACTGAGACCAAGCTTTCTGACATTGGGCAGCACATTTCTCTCCATAATGCCTTGATAGTCTTGAGATTTCATTGCTCCCTGTGGCAGATGCAGCAAAGCAGCCCCAAAACATAACCAAGTCTCCTCGTTACATAGTATCTATGCTTTATTTTTGCGATTTTGTCTCATCTTTTCAAAGGACTTCCTTCCAGAAGCTTTGTGGCTTGTCAATATGCATTTTGCCAAATTCCAGTCTTGCCTTTTTTTAATGATTTGCTTTCAACAGTGGTTTCCTCCTCGGTCAACTTCCATTAAGTCCACTTTGGCTAAGACAGCGACCAGTGGTGTGATCTGACACTTATGTATCTTGACCTTGGAGTTCACCTCTAGTCTCTTTGGAAGTTGTTCTGGGCTCTTTGATTACCATTCGTATTATCCATCTCCTCAATTTGTCATTAATTTTCCTCTTGGGGCCACGTCCAGGGAGGTTGGCTACAGTCCCATAGACCATAAACTTCTGAATAATATGTGCAACTGTAGTAGCAAGAACATCAAGCTGTTTGGAGATGTTCGTATACCCTTTACCTTTCATATGTCTACCTATAACTTTCTTTCGTATCCCCCGAGACAACTTTCTAATTAGCTTTCTTTGGTCCTTGTTCAGTGTGGTACCCACCATGATACCAAACAGCAGAGTGACCTCTTTTCACACTACAGTGTGGCAACCTGACTGATTACAAGTTAGAAGACCCCTGTGATGCTAATTTCAGGAAACACCAACACCGTTTAACATGTCCCTATGGTCAAATTGTTTTCAATCTTTTCTGGGGTTACCATCATTGTTGTCCAGCCCAGTTTCATTTTATTTTTTCTGAATTATTCTTTTGAACCATCATTCAAAAGCAATGTCTGATTTTCATTAGCTGATGTTTAGTTGATTCTTATTTATTATGACTTTTTCAAGTTTCATGTTATTTCGGTGACCATTGTGGGTTTTTCTTTAATGGAAGGGTACCAACAATTGTGTCCACGTGTGTAGAATTGATATTATCATGACGGTATCTTTTGTGATCCATTAATACAGGGGTCAACAACCTTTCGGCACTCCAGCTGCTGTGAAACTACAACTCCTAGCATGCACACTTGCCTCAACTGTTCTTGTAACTCCCATAGAAGTGAGTGGAATATTCTGGGAGTTGTAGTTTGAGAACAGCTGGAGTGCCGGAGGTTGCTGATCCCTGCATTAATATATGATGGAACTTTTATAAGGGGGCAAGTAATATTCCTCCTCAGGGGACTTGCTTGTTGAATTGAACTTTTTGGGGGGCATCACGACCTCCTAGTGTAGTCATTTTTTTTTTTTTTTAACGGTATTTTATTGATATTTGCTTGTGATTTAGATATGTGATTTACCAGCGTGCATGGAAAGTAGAAAACTCTATTTATAGGAGAGGCTAGGTAGCTCTGGATCCATGATTATGTTGAAGTCTGTGTGTCTGGATTTCATGGGTAATATTTTACTACCTTGGAACAGTAGTGTCTATAATTCTGTGTAAGACGTGTCAGCCGATGCAGCGAGCGGCCGTAAATCCTGGCCATGATTGATTGCCAATTACATAGTGTTTTTATTTAGATTTACTGTTAAGGATAGCAAATGTGTATTCAGTGTGTAATTTCAAGTTATCAGGTTTTAGAACCTCAAATGTTAGCACTTCAGATCCTCATTTTCCTCGGTATCGGTATTGTCCTGTATTTAACTTCAGATAGTACTAAAAAAAATCAATATGTAGGAGGCATCTAGTTAGGCCACCTCTACTCCTAAGGTTAGAGCAGTCCCCACTGTGCCCCTCTGCGCTATCTGGACAGGAATACGTGGAGTTACACGCCTATTCACATGTTAAGATTTCAGCAATATCAGGGGTGGATTGGCCATAGACCCTACAGGGAATTTTCTCGGTGGGTCGATGCTCTGGGGGCCACTCAAGCCCTCCTCACTGCCGCTGGCCAGGTACATAATGATCTCATGCCCTAAGGTACTTCTGTATTTAACGTGTATTTTTTTTTTTCCTGGCCTATGTCAGGAAATACAAAAAGAAGGTAAAATATGAAAGAAATGTAAAACTTTGCCCTTATGCACACGGCCGTTGTTTTGGTCCGCATCCGAGCCGCAGTTTTGGCGGCTCGGTTGCGGACCCATTCACTTCAGTGGGGCCCCAAAAGATCCAGACAGCACTCCGTGTGCTGTCCGCATCCGTTGTTCCGTGGCCCCGCAAAAGAAATATAACGTCCTTTTCTTGTAAGCGCTTTGTGGACAAGAATAGGCAGTTATATTAAAGGCTGTCCGTGCCGTTCCGCAAATTGCGAAATGCACACGGACGCCATCCGTGTTTTGCGGATACGCGGTTTTGTTGTGTGCATGTAGCCTTACATGGAGCAATAGTCACTTCTTTTTTTTCTTCTTTTTTTTTTTCCAATTGTGGCAAGCCCCTGCTATGAAATCATGGGGCTTATGAAGGCTCCTGGATCTGTGACAGTAAGGCCCCTTTCACACGAATGATACGGATTTTGTCAGGATCTCTTCAGGAAAATACTGAAGGTTTTGCACGCAAGCTCAGTCATCGATTGCGTTCAGTGGTTCATTTTTTTTTCCACGCGGGTGCAGTCAGTGTTGATGCGTTTTTTCACGCGTGTGAAAAAAAAATACTTGAAGAATTACAAACAACATCGAGCAACCATCAGTGAAAAACGCTTTGCATCTGACTGCAATGTGTTTTTCACGGAAGCTCCTTTTACTTCTATGGGACCAAAAACGCAGAAGATAGAACATGCTTCGATTTTCACTTAACGCAGAACTGATGCATGAAAATCAACGCTCATGTACACAGACCCATAGAAATGAATGGGTCAGGATTCAGTGCAGGTGCAATGCGTTAAATTTGCGCATTGCATCCGCTCGGAAAACTTGCTTGTGTGAAAGGGGATAAAGCCTCATTCACACATCAGTGATTTCCGTCAGTAATTGTGAGCCAAAACCAGGATTGGAGCCTCCACAGACATAAGGAAAAGATCTGCGCCTGTTCTGTGTCTAGAGCTAGGGATGAGCGAATAGACTTCGGATGAAACTTCCGAAGTTGATTCGCATAAAACTTTGTTCTAATACTGTATGGAGCAGGAGCTCTGTACAGTATTAGAATGGATTGGCTCCGATGAGCCGAAGTTACTGCTTCGCGAAGTCTCGCGAGACTAGGTGCAGTAACTTCATAAATTAATTTGTACTGTATAAAAACATTTCCCGAACTCTAGTTCGGTTCCAAGTGGTAGCAATAACTTCGGCTCATCGGAGCCAATACATTCTAATACTGTACAGAGCTCCTGCTCTGTACAGTATTAGAACAAAGTTTTATGCGAATTGACTTTGGATGTTTCATCCGAAGTCTATTCGCTCATCCCTATTTTGAGCCACATCTGTTTTTGGCTCAAAATCAATGATGGAAAACACTGACGTGTGAATGAGGCATAAGCTGCCTGCAAAGCTGTGAAAGTGGCAGCGTTTGACAGGCAGCTTATAGAAATCCCATAGACTGCAATGGTATTCTATCGAAGTCTGTGGTACATGCGATCAGAGGATCTCATCTTCAAGTCTCCTAAAAATGACAGGAAATTTGAAAAGCTTTCTAAAAAATAAAACAATATTATTAAAAATTCAAATAGCCCAATTTTACATCTAAAAATAAACAAAATATAAACATAATATGTATCTCTAGATCTGAAAATGTCTGACCCATGAAAGTTATAAAAATATTAGCAATTTCCCAGTTTTTGGTCACCCTTGTTCCCTCCAAAATTAAATAAAAAGGTCCCAATAAGAAATACAGCTTGCCCTGCAAAAAGCAAACCCTCACACAGCTCTGTAGATGAAAATATAAAAAATGTATGGGTGTCAGCATAAAAGTCTTTAGTAGTAAAACATAATAAAAACTGATAAATGTACTATACTGCTAAGCAGAATAAGGTTGTTGTCATTTTTATCATACAGTAAACGCCATAAAAGCATAGCCCAAAGAAAAACATTTATTCAGTTTTTACTCCACAAAGTATTGTTTTTTCATTTTGCAGGAAGAGCTGTGGTAAATTACATGGTGCCATTAAAAAGTTGTCCAGCAAACAGGAAGCCCTCATATAACTATGTGAATGGAAAATTTAAAAAGTTGTGGCTCTTGGAAGGTGGGGATTAAAAAATGAAAATGCAAAAACAAAAATTGGACCAGTCCCTAAGGCCCCTTTCACACGGGCGAGTATTCCGCGCGGATGCGATGCGTGAGTTAAACGCATTGCACCCGCACTGAATACCGACCCATTCATTTCTATGGGGCTGTTCACATGAGCAGTGATTTTCACGCATCACTTGTGCGTAGCGTGAAAATCGCAGCATGCTCTATATTCTGCGTTTTTCACGCAACGCAGGCCCCATAGAAGTGAATGGGGTTGCGTGAAAATCGCAAGCATCCGCAAGCAAGTGTGGATGCGGTGCGATTTTCACGCACGGTTGCTAGGAGACGATCGGGATGGAGACCCGATCATTATTATTTTCCCTTATAACATGGTTATAAGGGAAAATAATAGCATTCTGAATACAGAATGCATAGTAAAATAGCGCTGGAGGGGTTAAAAAATAAATAAATAATAATTTAACTCGCCTTAATCCACTTGCTTGAGCAGCCCGGCATCTCCTTCTGTCTCCTTTGCTGAACAGGACCTGTGGTGACGTCACTCCGGTCATCACATGATCCATCACATGATCCATCACATGATCCATCACATGATCCATCACCATGGTGATGGATCATGTGATGACCGGAGTGACGTCACCACAGGTCCTGTTCAGCAAAGGAGACAGAAGAGAAGCCGGCTGCGCAAGCAAGTGGATTAAGGCGAGTTAAATTTTTTATTTTTTAACCCCTCCAGCGCTATTTTACTATGCATTCTGTATTCAGAATGCTATTATTTTCCCTTATAACCATGTTATAAGGGAAAATAATACAATCTACAGAACACCGATCCCAAGCCCGAACTTCTGTGAAGAAGTTCGGGTTTGGGTACCAAACATGCGTGATTTTTCTCACGCGAGTGCAAAACGCATTACAATGTTTTGCACTCGCGCGGAAAAATCGCGGGTTTTCCCGTAACGCACCCGCACATTTTCCCGCAACGCCCGTGTGAAAGAGACCTAAGGGATTAAACATTCATCTTGTTCACAGCTACGCTAAATGCTGTGGATTTTCTAAAATGTTTTTTTTGCTCCAAACCTACCTGGAATTAGCTCTCACTTTGCTTTCAATTGGTTTTCAGTGGGAAATCCCCTCGCCCTTTCATTGAAATGAATGAAATCCGTACAAGAAAAACACAACAACAACGGACATGCTGCTGATTTCAAAATCTGCACAGCAGGTTAATTTCGGCGCTAGATAAAAAAAAAACATAGTGTATGTGAGGTTTGTTTAATCTCATACACTTTGCTTGTACTGTATTACGCTGTTTTTCTGCATGAAAAAGCTGCTCGTAATGCACACCATGTGCAGGCACCCTAAGGTTATGTTCACATGATGGATTTTGACATTGAGTCAAAATATGACGCACATCCCATGACAGAAACCGCGGTCCTGCTCTTGGTTTCGCTATATTCGATGCTAGTTGTGGCTTTTGAAGTGCTCCGCGTGGTAAATGTGCCAAAGAATGGGCGCGTACATTTTTGGCGCGGTCTAGAAATCTGCAATGCAAAATGGACATGCTGTGCGACCTCCCATTGAAAACAATGGCAGGTGGTTTTAGTGCAGATTCGGTATGCTTTTTGGCGCAGAATCCCCTCTGATACTTTTGCATTAAAAATAAAAAAGCGTGTGAACTTACCATAAGGCCTCATGCACACGACCGTTGTTCTGGTCCGCATCTGAGCCTCAGTTTTTGCGGCTCGGGTGCGGACCCATTTACTTCAATGGGGCCGCAAAAGATTCGGACAGCACTCCATGTGCTGTCCGCATCCGTTGCACCGTTCCGTGGCCCCGCAAAAAAAAATATAACATGTCCTATTCTCATTTCTACAATGGGCCGCCTGTTCCGTTATGCAAATTGCGGTAGGCACACGGGCGGCTTCCGTGTTTTGCGGATCTGCAATTTGCGGAAGCGTAAAAAACGGAACGGTCGTGTGCATGAGGCCTAAGAGTTCTAGCCTTCTGGAAGCGATGATGCTTTCTCCTATTTTGCCAGTTGAGAAATGCACCATCATAATGAGTTGTTCTAGGTAACCCAGTGGTTAGACTTTCAAGGGGAAAGGAAGAAAAGAAAGCCGTACGTACACCCAGGTAGCTTTTTTTTTTTTTTTTTTCCATGTTATTCAGTGTAATCTTATAGGCGCCATAGCAACATTATCCATTCTGTGCAAAGCTAGCGCCTGCATCTTGCCAGAGGCAACAAGGACTTCCTGGCCACCATGAACAAACAGTGCGCTCCACACGGGCGAGAATGCAGGGCAATGCTTGGTAATCATTGAGGGAGAAGGAGAAATAGGTGTGAATGGAGGAATGAAGGAATGGTGGTTATCCAAGATACAGGTGGGCAATTGTTAGTGTTATCACCTTGGTCCATTAATTATGATAATTACTCTTGTAGCTGTAATATAACACAGATAGGAGCTGACTTTTCCACAGGTTCACACCCACATACAAGTTTACTCTCAGATAAGTCTGCATACTCTGTAATCTGACGCATTAATCATTTCCTTAAAGTGACCTATTCCTGTTTGCTATGGCATTAAACTGTCATGAAGTTTACCAGCTGGATCTATATTCATCTGTGTCCGTTTTTTTTTTCTTTTCTCATCCTGACTATAAATATATATATTATGTGTCTGATGGGCTGATTGTCTATCATTATGCAGACAGAGGTTACAGTATG
This sequence comes from Bufo bufo, assembly GCF_905171765.1. NCBI lineage: Eukaryota > Metazoa > Chordata > Amphibia > Anura > Bufonidae > Bufo > Bufo bufo. The sequence goes on from NC_053394.1 coordinate 50,313,138, forward strand.
CCATTGCTACGTTGTTGCTTCTTTTATATGTTTGTTTCCGAGTCTTTTGCGTCTGCAGTTTGATTTATTTCTTGTAGGAGTTTGTGGACACTAAATAATTTGTTTTAAAGATACGTCAGTCTGGATGGAGCATAAATCCTGCTGTGTCAGATGATACAGCAAGACATGAGCTGAATTTCTGTGTGCGTATGGACTTGTAGAGCAGTTACCTAGAGGGGAAATCCACCCAAAAGTAATCATAGATATATGTATAGATGTAAGATCATGGGGGTCATTTACTAACATCCTTACAACAGTTTTTTGAGTAAAAAAAAATAAATTTGCAAGACCCCATTTTGCAACTTCTAAAAAGACTATGGAACAATATTTTATGTACAGTGATGACACAGTACAGGGATAATAAACACAGTGATGTCACAGCACAGGAATAATAAACACAGTGATGTCACAGTACAGGGATAATAAACACAGTGATGTCACATTACAGAGATAATAAACACAGTGATGTCACAGTACAGGGATAATAAACACAGTGATGTCACAGTACAGAGATAATAAACACAGTGATGTCACATTACAGGGATAATAAACAGTGATGTCACAGTACACATATAATAAACATAGTGATGTCACAGTACAGGGATAATAAACACAGTGATGTCACAGTACAGGTATAATGAACAGTGATGTCACAGTACAGGGATAATAAACACAGTGATGTCACAGTACAGGGATAATAAACACCGTGATGTCACAGTACAGGGATAATATACACTGATGTCACAGTACATGGATAATAAACACAGTTATGTCACAGTACAGGGATAATAAACACAGTGATGTCACAGTACAGGGATAATAAACACAGTGATGTCACCGTACAGGGATAATAAACACAGTGATGTCACCGTACAGGGATAATAAACAAACACAGTGATGTCACAGTACAGGGATAATAAACACAGTGATGTCACAGTACAGGGATAATAAACACAGTGATGTCACAGTACAGGGATAATAAACACAGTGATGTCACCGTACAGGGATAATAAACACAGTGATGTCACCGTACAGGGATAATAAACAAACACAGTGATGTCACAGTACAGGGATAATAAACACAGTGATGTCACAGTACAGGGATAATAAACACAGTGATGTCACAGTGCAGGGATAATAAACACAGTGATGTCACAGTCCAGGGATAATAAACACAGTGATGTCACAGTACAGGGATAATAAACACAGTGATGTCACAGTACAGGGATAATAAACACAGTGATGTCACAGTACAGGGATAATAAACACAGTGATGTCACAGTACAGGGATAATAAACACAGTGATGTCACAGTACAGGGATAGTAAACACAGTGATGTCACAGTACAGGGATAATAAACACAGTGATGTCACAGTACAGGGATAATAAACAAACACAGTGATGTCACAGTACAGGGATAATAAACACAGTGATGTCACAGTACAGGGATAATAAACACAGCGATGTCACAGTACAGGGATAATAAACACAGTGATGTCACAGTACAGGGATAATAAACACAGTGATGTCACAGTACAGGGATAATAAACACAGCGATGTCACAGTACAGGGATAATAAGCACAGTGATGTCACAGTACAGGGATAATAAACACAGTGATGTCACAGTACAGGGATAATAAACACAGTGATGTCACAGTACACATAATAAACACAGTGATGTCACAGTACAGGGATAATACACACAGTGATGTCACAGTACAAGGATAATAAACACAGTGATGTCACAGTACAGGGATAGTAAACACAGTGATGTCACAGTGCAGGGATAGTAAACACAGTGATGTCACAGCGCAGGGATAGTAAACACAGTGATGTCACAGCGCAGGGATAATAAACACAGTGATGTCACAGCGCAGGGATAATAAACACAGTGATGTCACAGTGCAGGGATAATAAACACAGTGATGTCACAATGCAGGGATAATAATCCTACACACAGCAGGAGCTGTATTCAGTTTTCCACATAGACTTCCATCTTTCGTAGTCATCACTAGCTGCACCTTTTGTGTGATTGGAAAGGTGTCTCCAAGTTATTGGGTCCCATAGCAATTGTTACCCCAGCTACACTGGTAGGTACACCCATGTTGAGCAGTGTTCAGAGAGTTTCATCCCTGGAAATCTCTGACATATATTATGTATGTTTAATTCAAGCTTAGAATGGTATGTCCAGTAACTCAGAGCCTGGATTAACCAAGAGCAGTATCTCCATCAGTTTGATCTTCTCACATGTTTCTACCGTATGACTCATCAGAAGGTCATGTTGATTGGACTTCTCTAGAAATCTACATGCTGTATGTGACCTATATGTATGTATTCCCATCTTGCCACTTAATCCACATTATGATATGCATATAGAAGATATGGTCTTTTGTACATAGTCAGAGTTGTATGTGAACACGGGGCTATAGATACAAATGGAAAACTCAACTTTGTGAAATATAAAGAATTGGGAATCTAAGATAAAAATAGGAAAAGAACCAAGACAAAAAGAGGTTGAATCCACATTGCAAATATGTAGAAATTACTCCTAGTTGGAAGGATGGCCTTAAGGCCTGGTAGGGTAGTGCTTGACAAATGGTCTACCTGGTCCTGGTTATGCTGCTCCCTTTTTAACGCTGCACTAGGTGTAAAGTCGGCCATGCATTTTAATGATAACTTGTATCCTGTTTGCAGATGTGAAAATCTCACATCAATGGCAACAGATTAAGGCCTCTTTCACACGGGCGTCGCGTGTGAGGGCTGGATAAGATGCGGGAAAATGCGCGATTTTTCCACGTGAGTGCAAAGCGCTTTAATGCGTTTTGCACGCACGGGAGAAAAATCGGCATGTTTGGTACCCGAACCCGGACTTCTTGGGTTTGGGTTAGGTGTTGTGTAGATTTTATTATTTTCCCTTATAACATGGTTATAAGGGAAAATAATAGCATTCTTAATACAGAATGCTAAGTAAAATAAGGATGGAGGGGTTAAAAAAAAAATGAAAATAATTTAACTCACCTCATCCACTTGTTCGCGGAGCCCGGCTTCTCTTCTACAGTCCTGATCAAAAGTTTAAGACCACTTGAAAAATGCCAAAAAATCATATTTAGCATGGCTGGATCTTAACAAGGTTCCAAGTGGAGCTTCAACATGCAACAAGAAGAAATGGGAGTGAGACAAAACATTTTTTGAGCATTCAATTTATTGAAAACAACGAATAAACTGAGACAGGCTGTTTTTCAGCTGATCAAAAGTTTAGGACCACATCTCCCAAAAAAAAACGAAACCCCCCCAAAACAGAAATCCAACTTCCAAACATGAACTCAGTAATGAGTAGCTCGCCGTTATTGTTTATCACTTCAAAAATTTGTTTCAGCATGCTTGATGCAAGCGTTTTCATGAGGTGAGTGGGAACATTTCTCCAAGTGGTAAATACGGACACACGAAGGCCATCTACTGTCTGGAACTGTTGTCCATTTTTGTAAACTTCCCTTGCCATCCATCCCCAAAGGTTCTCAATTGGATTTAGATCAGGGGAACACGCAGCATTGGGCCAAAAGAGTGATGTTATTCTCCTGGAAGAAGTCCCTTGTCCTGCGGGCATTGTGTACTGTAGCATTGTCCTGTTGAAAAACCCAGTCGTGAGGAATGCTCTCTGCAACATCTGGATATAGCCAGCGGCCGTTTGACGCCCCCGCACTTCCTGAAGCTCCATTGTTCCACTGAAGGAAAAAGCACCCCAGACCATTATGGCGCCCCCTCCACTGTGGCGCGTAGAAAACATCTCAGGTTGGATCTGCTTGTCATGACAGTAACGTTGGAAACCATCAGGACCATCAAGGTTACATTTTTTTCTCATCAGAGAATAAAACTTTCTTCCACCTTTTAATGTCCCATGTTTGGTGCTCTCTTGCAAAGTCCAAACGAGCAGTTCTGTGGCGTTCAAGGAGACGAGGTCTTTGAAGACGTTTTTTGTTTTTGAAGCCCTTCAGTCTCAGATGCCGTCTGATGGTTATGGGGCTGCAGTCAGCACTAGTAAGGGCCTTAATTTGGGTCGAGGATTGTCCAGTGTCTTGACGGACAGCCAATTGTATCCTCCGGCTCAGTGCTGATGAAATCTTTTTGGGTCTTCCACTTGACTTTTTTGTTCCATAACCCTCAGGATCATTTAAAAATTTAAGAAATTCCAAATGACTGTCTTACTGCGTCCCTCCTCAGCAGTGATGGCGCGCTGTGAGAGACCCTGCTTATGCAGTTCAACAACCACGTTCAAAAAGGGAGAGTTTTTTTGCCTTTGCCATCACAACGTGTGACTACCTGACAGAAAATGACAATGAATCCACATCTTTGCACAGATTTGGCCTTTTAAAGGCATGTGGTCCTAAACTTTTGATCAGCTGAAAAACAGCCTGTTTCAGATTATTCGTTGTTTTCATTAAATTGAATGCTCAAAAAATGTTTTGTCTCACTCTCATTTCTTCTTGTTGCATGTTGAAGCTCTACTTGGAACCTTGTTAAGATCCAGCCATGCTAAATATGATTTTTTGCCATTTTTCAAGTGGTCTTAAACTTTTGATCAGGACTGTATCTTCTTCTTTGATGACCAGGAGGAAAAGGACCTGTGGTGACGTCACTGCTCTCATCACATGGTCCATCACATGGTCCATCCCTATTTTACTGTATTAGGAATGCTATTATTTTCCCTTATAACCATGTTATAAGGGAAAAATAATAATGATCGGGTCCCCATCCCGATCATCTCCTAGCAACCATGCGTAAAAATCGCACAGCATCCGCACTTGCTTGCGGATGCTTGCGATTTTCACGCAGCCCCATTCACTTCTATAGGGCCTGCGTTGCGTGGAAAACGCCCAATATAGAGCATGCTGCGATTTTCACGCAACGCACAAGTGATGCGGGAAAATCACCGCTCATGTGCACAGCCCCATAGAAATGAATGGGTCCGGATTCAGTGCGGATGCAATGCGTTCACCTCACGCATTGCACCCGTGCGGAAATCTCGCCCGTGTGAAAGAGGCCTAAAGGTATCCATACATTCAGTATCTTTCTCTGGTCCTTTTCCATACACGTCCACAATGGGTTCATCAGAGCATACCTGGTGTTCTCAACCGGGAAAGCTGAGCCTGACCTCCTCTAGCAGTGGTTTATCTCTTGAGAACAAAAGGATTGGGCATTTTGGAATCCCAACAGCCTAAAGCTGGATTTACACGGGCCGACTGAGCGTCCATTTGTCGGGAAGGAAGCATTCCTTTCCGAGAGTCTGCTGCTCATTCAGTGAAGGAGACCTGGTTTTTGAGCAGCATAGCACTGTGTAGACAGCACATCTGCTGCCCAGAAGCCATGATCGATGGTACCTGCGTTTTGCTCGTTCATTGGGTGATCGGCACATTTACATGGCCAGATTGTCGGGAACGACTGTTCACAGGAACAGTTGTTCCCGATAATCTGCCCGATTCTCAGGCCATGTAAATCCACCATAAGCCTTTTCTCCCCTGACATTTGCCATTGGGGGATAGTTGGGAGGCCCCTTAATACATTGGATGGTCTCCTGGTGTTGCTGAAATCTGGTGGTTCGCCCAACATGTGACTGCTTGACCAGCTTGAGGCCAGGTCCACATGAGTGTTTTGCGGTCACATTATACATCTGTATTTCACATGTGTGTCCTAGCCTGAACGCAGGTTTAACTGACCCAAGCTTACAGCATTATAGATCTCTGCTATGCTGCGAGTTCTGGTCCACAAACACGTGGTCGGACCGGGACACTCCTAATGCATCTGTAAGGCACTCATGTGGACCTGGCTTCGCAGTGCATAACTAGCATGGGACGTTGTCCATTCCATACCGGTCCCGTTAGCTCAGGGAATTGCAAAATTTTATAATTTTTCATTTACTCCTCGAGCCTGCATGTAAAAACTGAAGGATTGCTCAGTACAAGGCTACGATATTGACAGTATGTATTAAATGTCTATATAGACCAGGCCATGGATGAAGCCTGTTGACCTCTGTCCTATGGTGTGTGACGTTATGGCCCTGGTCTTATTTACCCTCTTCTACAGAATTGTCTGCCTGACCTCCTCTTTATGGCGGCCCTGATTGTCAGCTGGATCTCCATGGTTTTCACGTAACATTTAGAAGTAGCAGCTGTTTAACACCTTGTACCCGCTCACTGTTTGCAGGCCTGTGTTTGCCCTCTCGATTTTAGTGTGAATGAGATATATACATCACAGCACGTTGGTTTACAGCTCGCTGCCTTTGATTCCTTTATTTAACTAGGTCTACAATGGAAAGTTTTGCTTGGAAAGTTCCCTTTCAGTTACACAAGTTTTGTGTGACGTGATCATCTAGCATGTAAACCTGTATAGTTACCTATAGGTACCGTGCTCATAGCGGTATATGGAATAGCATTTGTCTTAGATCAGTGATTTGCAAGCCATTTTGGAAATGTTTGCGTGACCTGCATTAATGGGGAATTGTGGCCATGAAAATGCAGTGCAGGCTGTAGATGGCATGGTATAGAGCAGAAGTTAATGGGGCTGAGCTGTGATACCAAGAACAGCCACTATACAATGGACGGCGCTGTGCATGGTAAACCGCCAGAAGGCCTCGGCGGTCACAGAAACTTCAGTGCCTTCTCAAACAGCTGATCGGCAGGGATCCCGTGCTGGACCCTCATTGATCAGATACTGGTCATCAGTATAAAAGTCTCAGAAAACCCCTTCTAATAAGTTTTACTGAACCTTTCCCCTAAAATTATACGTATATCGGTCTGCTCAGCTCCTCCTGCTCTATAACCTGCCGCCTGCTGATCGCACTGCATTTTCACTGTGACAGCAGGTTCCCTTTAACAAACCCTAGACAAAAAGTTCATGATGCATTATAGGTGGGGTTGTATTAGATTCGAAAGTTAGTTTTTTTTCCCCCAGAAATGTCACCACTCTCGTCAGTGGGTTGTCTCTGTATTGGAGCTCAATGGGCCACAGTCTATGCATAAGACTAGGGTTCGGGATCAGGTTCGGGATCAGCTTGCAGTATGTACTGTACGGGTTAATGCTGACAATAAGGCTCCATTCACACGTCCGCATTTTCGTTCCGCTTTTTGCGGAACGGAATTGCGGACCCATTCATTTCTATGGGACCTGGAATTGCGGATCCGCACTTCCGGGTCCGCAATTCCGATCTTGAAAAATATAGAACATGTCCTATTCTTGTCCGCATTTGCGGACAAGAATAGGCATTTTCTATTAAGTGCTGGCGATGTGTGGACCGCAAAATGCGGAACGCACATCGCCGATGTCCGTTTTTTGCGGATCCACACACACGGACGTGTGAATGTAGCCTAATGGAGAGCTATAGGCTGTTTCTTGTAGCCCTCTGGTCCTTGTCATAGTCCTATTTTAAAATGCATTAGTGCCACGTGTTTTTGTGGCATACTTTGTGTGTTTTTGGTGGTGTTTTGAATTTGATGTTATTGCAGTCTGTCTGCAGCGCCGCATAGCTCTGATATATACAGTAAGAAACATCTCGTGATGGAGTAAAAAAAAAACATTTCTATTTCGCTTCTGAAATGCTGGTTGGCTTCTGTATAAAGAGTTCATACACTCGTCTGTCCACAGTAGCATCTGACCTTCCCAGGCCTCTGTTTACTCGGAGGAGATGAACTGCGTATTGTGTTCTGTTTGCTGCTGTACAATGGGGCTCAAACACAAAGGTCCGTCATGTGCTGCAGGAGCTTCTCGCCTTAAAGGAACACTACCTTTATATTGCCATAAAGTGTACAGCACATATCCCGTGTAAACTAAGTGTTATAGCTTTTTTGTTGTCTTTTTTATTTTTTTTACTATTGAGCATCATGTTTGTTTTGACATAGGCTCAAAGGGAATCTGTCACCAGTGACCTTCCTATGTTTGCATAGACACATTACTGCAATTCACCTGATTTGTTGATCCGAGGCTCCGTTCCGGAGTTAAGAAATGAAGCCTTTGGTGCAATGAGGGCATCGCTATTGCTTTTGTTGCACCCAAGCTCCACTCCCTTCTGTGCACGTTCCCTCCCTAGCTGCTCTGCCACTGCCTGAACTTGTCAATCAAAGCAATGGGGGAGGAGTTGGCCACAGAAATGAGTGGTGCTCGGGTGAACAAGAGCCACGGTGGCGCTCCCCATTGCGCCAGACGCCTAATTTGCATATTAAGAAAATAGCATAACTCTGAAAGGGCACCTCGAATCAACCAAAGAGAAACAGCATTTTAAGATATTTTATACTTTATTTTATACTTTACTTTTACTTTTTGGCAAGTGTTAAGACATAAAGTCTTGACGGCAATGTCCTGTGTTTTACAGAATATATAAGCTTTTCTTTATCTGAACAAACTTATTCCAGCATCGAAATTCCTAGAAGTGTAAAGGACAGAAAAGCTGCAGATTTACCGCAATGGATTTGTGTGCAGCACATTTCAGCTAAGTGGCCGAGACTGGATCCACTTGCTGCTGAATAAAATCTGCCGTGTAAATTGACCTGCGGTGCAGATTTGAAATCTACAGCACTACAGCTTACTTTATGCATTTCCACCACGGATTTCACCCTTTGCCATCTGGAACAAAATTGAGTCCAGACCAAATCCGCCCAATGCGGACATATCCAAAGGGGTGGTTTCATGTATAGATTGATGACCTACCGATAGGAAATGGGATAAATGTCCGATAGGTGCAAGTTTCACCTCTGGAACCCACTCTTATCTCAAGAATTGGGTCCTGCCATGCCTCGCATGCACACTGTTTTCCATGCATGACTTCAAAGAATGGCTGGCCCGGCTATTTTCATAAGTCCCATATTGATAAAGGTGGAGGTGTCTGCACATGAGCTGCGTCATCTCCATTCACTGCTATGGGACAACCAAAAATAGCTGAGCTAGCTCTCTCGGTCCATAACAGTGACTGCGCATGCGCAGTGTCCCCTCCATTTATGTTAAAGTCCTACTATTAGGTGGTGGGACCTGCACCCATCAGATATTTATGACATGTCCTATAGATATGCCATAAATGTCCAGATGGGACAACCCTTTTAAAGGCCTTGTCCCACCTCACTATTTCCACAGCGAGATGGGACTAAGCGCCGGCCCGAGATGGCCAGGTTTATGGGAACTGCCGGGCGGTCCACAACTCCTATTGGCTTTGGTCATTGCTGTAAATGCCTCGCCCTACCCAACCTTAGTCTTGGACTCCATAATCAGGGGTAATGTCATTTCGTTCAATATTTCATTGCAATTACATAAAGTTCCGCCCTGCAGTTTGTCGCACGGACCTGCTAAAGTCTCGGAGCATTATTTTTTTTTCCTTCAGTCGAGTAGCAAATTGAATTCTCATAATGTGTTTCATGAATGAGCCTTGTAAGATTTGATGAGGTGGAAAAAAGAAAGGCGCCGATATCAACAGATCAGTACAGTGCGGCTCCGTGCATTGCTTGTGGCGTCTTGCCATCTCTAATGCCTTTTTAATGGTGCAGAAGCTTGTAAACCCATTTGGAGAACGCTGTTGTATTATCACACCTAGCAGGCTGGTAAATAAGTTTCTGCTCAAGCATCACGCCATTTCTCCTCATTACATCCACGGCTGGAAGGAATGGATTAAAAAATTGAGTTTCCTCTATTCCTATTTGTATATTTAAAATGCTACAATGTATCGTCCAGTCACTTAATAAGCTCCATTATGCGTCTTCCTATACTGTACTGTATGCTTAATTGTAGCATGTATGAAGAGGACCTGCCAGCTCCCCTGACTTTAGTAGACACTTGTATGTCCCATGAAAAACCTGTTCTGAAACATCTTTTCTCAGAACGTTGAATTGTGTTCCTCTTTTATTACTCCTGAAAATGAATAAACTGTCAGCAGTGCACTCATTGGACATTGTCAGACTGATTGACATGTCGGGAAAGCTGCAACAAACGGGTTAGGTACTTCTGACATCAGTGAGGCTTGTGGTGTGAATGACTCAATGTTGTCACCGTTTGTATGGTAAATATGTAGTCTACCCTTTTTCTCTGTCCACAAAGTATCTATGTCCGCTCTAGACTGAGATCGGTATACCTTCTATGAGGCTCAGGGCATCTGTCAGCAGGTTTGTACCTATGACAGGGACCTGTTACATGTGCACTTGGCAGCTGAAGGCATCTGTGTTGGTCCCATGTCCATATGTGTCCGCATTGCTGAGAAACATTATGTTTTATTATATGCAAATGAGCCTCTAGGAGCAACGGGGGCGTTACCATTACACCTAGAGGCTCTGCTCTCTCCGCAACTGAGGCGCCCTCTGCTAATTGCATATATTAAAACATCATTTTTCTCAGCAATGCGGACACATATGAACATGGGACCAACACAGATGCCTTCAGCTGCCAAGTGCACATGTAACAGGTCAGCCAGTGGCATAGGTACAAATGCCCTTTAAGCCTAAAATACAAGCACCGGTTGCCCTGCTGTTGTATTTACCATCTTTTCCCGTTTAGAAGTATGTGTATTAGACAAGGTGACTGTTCGGAGTCCATGCATGCCAAAATATTAGCACAGTAATTATCTGATATACCACAGTATAAACCTTGTAAAGCAAACCCAGAGATATGTTTTTCCATACCTTTCTTCTGGTCTCAACATATCTTGAGATCTTTTTTATTTGTATTTTTTTTATGTATTTTGCTATATTCTGTCACAAGATGTCTTTGCTATAGCTACCGGTGTGGCCCCCTAATGGCTGTGATTGGCTTTGCAGCTTCTCAAGTTTTTTCCCCAATATCGTATTACATTTTCTCCATGAGAAATAGTTCTTAACCAAATTTGAACAAAGCTAAGGGCATTCATATCTGTATTGTAAAAGACCATCACTCTTTAGACAACTATAGTTGTAGATTAGATATAGTGCAGCCAGATGGTCATATGTAAGCTGCATAATTAGAGGTTTTCACCTTGGCTTTTGTCCAGCTTTGGGAGCCTTTGTGCCAGACCCACCCAAAACACCAGACTTGTAGAGGGAAGCATACATAGCTGCTCGATGCCACCGGGTTCCAGTTCCTTGGATCCCCCGTTGCCACTGACGTGCCTCGATTCTTGCTTGTAAACTTAGTTTGACAGGGGTCACTTGTGCCGCTGCAGCCAATGAATGGCCACAGTGGTGACGTGACCCCAATGTGGGACATGACCGAGTCATTGCCTGAAGTGCCACATTTGTGACCCTCGTCAAAATGGAAGTTTACCAATGGGAACTGGAGCACATTAACGGCAGCGGAGGACTGGAGGAGCTGGAACCCAATGTAAGTGTGCTTCTGTCCGGAGGTCGGGCAAGTTGGGGGGGGGGGGGCAGCAGAAAGAGAGGCTTCCAAAGTTGGACAACCCCTTAGGGTACATGCACACGTTCAGGATTTATGTGCGGAAAATCTGCACTGAAATCTGCTTGTGTTCGCAGGGAAATCCATACGGACAATCCGTATCAATTGGTGTGTATTTTTCGCATGCAGATTTTACTAAGTGAATGGAGAAAATCCGGTCTGGAAAAATAAAATAAATGGATATGCTACGGATTTTAAAATCTGCACAGAAAAAAATCTGCATCGTGTACATGAACTTTTAAAATTCTCATAGAATACAATGTGCATGACCTATGGTGCGGAAAATCCGCATGCAATCCTGATCGTGTACACTTAGCATTAAAGTCTCTTTATGATGTCAGAGCCGTACTATGTGCTCTCAGTCCATGGGCTTTTCTTTTCATTCTGCTCCCTCTCCCCTCTCACAGCAAGCAATCTCAGGGAGATACTACTGCCTCCTCTATCTTTTACTCTTAACAGACTTTTGGGTGACTGAGGAGACATCCACTCATGTAAAGTAAAGAAGATGGCACATTTGCCCAATTAGACATTTTTGAGTCTACAGATGGTCATTCTTGAGTAGATCGATGATTGACAGTCTAAGGCCAGCTTCGCTGTTCTTATCAGTTCTGATGCAAATGATACTCTTCAAGTTAGTAAAATGGTCAGTACACGCTCGCTCGAAAACAACTTATTTCTAATGAACAATTTCCATTTTTATAGATATGGAGAGGAACAGGGCGACTATAGTCCATGCCTTCACCCAGAGCCTCACGTTCATATGTATATACCAGAAGTCATAATGCCTGCAAATGATAGTGCTGTAAAATTCAATTAGCATGTTCTATCAGGTGCAGATACGTCGCCTCGGATAATAAATTGCATCTATTGAAATTACATTAGAGAACCTTTTTTTTCCGTTTTCTTTTTGCATTGTAAATCAGTTTAGGAATAAGCGATCATTTGTCAATACTCCTAAACCAGTCCTTTAAGTCTCTTAGGAGAAGCAGCTCAATACTTAATCTTGTCTAATTGAACAGCGTACAGAGTAATAGTTAGCCCGTGTTTTGTCACTGTAAAGAATCTGTCAATGCTGCGGGTAAATGGTTGTATTATGTCCTTCACACAAATATACTAGATTATCCTCATCAGACATGAGCTCTGCATGTGTAGTCATGTGAATGTGAGATAATACCGCATTCACTGGAGTATGGACCATGTCATAGATCTGAAATAAAGCAATACAGTGCCGTGATCTGCAGGCGGCATGTTATAGAGCAGGAGGAGCTGAGAAGACTGATACATAGTTTTATGGGGAAGGATTTAGAACTGGTATTTTATTCATGTAAATCTGTACGCTTAGGAGTCCAGTGGGCGGTCCTATTAAGATAACCGCCATCTTTGTGTGCACTGTGAGAGACGACAGTCAACCATAAAGTCACTCTGCCCGCTGGACTTCTAAGTCCAAGAAGATCAGGAATTTACATGAATATATAATAAGTTAAACTGGAACTTTTCTAACAAAACTTCAGTACTGTGCAAAAGCTTTAGGCAGATGTGGGGGAAAATGCTGCAAAGTAAGAATGCTTTCAAATATAGACGTGTTAATAGTTTATTTTTAACAAAATGCAAAGGGAATGAAGAAAAGAGAAATGGACAGTAAATGCAATCAGTATCTGGTGTGACCGGCCTTTGCGTAGGTACACTTGAACACCGTTTTTGAAGAAAGTCTGTAGGGAGGTTGTTCCAAACATATTAGAGAACTAACCGCAGATCTTATGTGGATGTAGGCTTGCCCAGATCCTTCTGTCTCCTCATGTAATCCCAGACAGACTGGATGATAAGATCAGGACTCTGTGGGGGCCATATTATCTCTTCCAGGGTTCCTTGTTCTCCTTTACACTAAAGATAATTCTTAAGCCTCATTCACACGTCGGTGATTTCGAGCCATAACCAGAATTGGAGCCTCCACAGATATAAGGTATAAGGGAAAGATCTGCTCCTAAGGCCTTAATGACATTGACTGTATGTTTGGGGTCGTTGTCCTGCTGCAAAATAAATTAAAAATTTTAAGCAATTAACGTTTTAGTTTTTTTTAAAGCATTTTTTCACACCTGTGCTGTATACAGACTCACAATTTACGTACTTCAAAACCCTTTTCCAGCTCGAATCTGTGGATTGTGATGAAAACTAGAATCGGGCTCAGATTGCTGTATCTGAACACGATTCTTTAACTACCTTAATAATATGGAGTCCGTCCTACTGTGAAATGTATGTCCTCCGTGGACATACTCCTACAGCGTTCCGGCTGGTCACATAATCGTGCATCCCATCCACATTTCTGTGTAATAAATGGCTGGGTTTATTCTGTTCTTGCCTAACTTTGGATCAGTAGTGGTTTTGTAGGCATGCAAGGTTTAAAGGGATTTTTCAAGGGAAATGGCTTATGTAAAAACAGGCTCAGAGCAAAACCAAACCATCAGCCGATCCCCCAATGTCGCTGTTCTGTGCTCCACTCCTCCTGGTCTTGGGCTCGACATTCCTGAAACGGCTTAGACTCTCCGCAGAAGAGCCCTGCCTTAGCCGTTTGTGGCCAGGAAGTGGAGAGGATCAGTAAGGTGAGTAACGATGGTTTGGGGGGGTTTTCTTATCCCTCTCTGACCCTGAAAAATGTTTTTACCTGAAATGTTTAGAAAACCCCTCAATATTTATCTTTTGAAACCCACTATTTAAAATTAAGAAACAGACCCTATTTTTACATAGATGTAAATGTTGTTGGTCGCTAACTAGATTGTGTCAAATCTTCGTCATTTAAGCTACGTTTTCCATTTTGTACAGTAGCAGAGTGACATGCGGACCACCGGAGCCTGACATGTCTGTATTGACTCTCTTCTAGTTATCCGTACAGTGAAGACAGCAGTCAGGGAAAGCAATACATGAATACAAGATGTCCAGCGTGGTGCGATCGAATACTGATGTCACACTCTGCTAAAGAACTTCTTTTAAAGGTAAGAGCCTCGATTCTGGCAAAGCTTTAACCCCTAACTCTGGTATCCTAAAACTAGCTTTGCTGCTATTAAAGGGTTATCCCATGATTAACATAAAAAATGATATTCAGACATCATCTAGTACAAGCCAATCTCTTTCTAACAAAGCTAGAACCAGCCGTGTACCTCACATGGATCCAGAGATCTCCCCATTTATTGTTCCAATTGCCCCGCTAAATTTATTTAAGCTGGTAGCTCAGGGGAATGTCCTTTCTGATGCAGCTCTCTCCCTATCATGACTCAGGGGCGTGTCCTTTCTGCTGCAGCTCTCTCCCTATTAGAGCTCAGGGGGATGTCCTTTCTGATGCAGCTCTCTCCCGATCATGACTCAGGGGGCGTGTCCTTTCTTATGCAGCTCTCTCCCTGTAAATGTCACAGCTTCCAACAGTAAATATAGCTGATAGCAGCTGAAGGATGGAATTGAGCATGTGCGACCACCTCTGCAATCTTACTGTGAATAAAGAAATGAACAAACAGCAGGTGTTGTTTTACAGATACATTTGATTGAATAACTCAGTGGCTGCAACCAATTTTAATTAGATGCAGTTGCAAAAGTACTCAGACCCAGGTGCTGGTTTGAAAAATGTTGAATATTTTTCATGGGATGACCCCCATAGTGTAGAACGTTGATGTTGAATCTGTCGGTTGTCAATTGGGACTGGGAAGGATTAATTCCAATTCATGGCAGAGTGGCTTTTACATTTCTCAGCTCGGATTTGTAAGTACGAATTTTGTAAGGTCCAACTTGATGGACTTTGGTCCTCTTTCGAACCACTAATTCTGTAACCACGGAAGTGCTGGATCCGTGATTTCCATCCCTTTTTAGTGCCCACAATAAATCCTTTTAGTATTTTCGGAAACAGCAACGATCAGGATTGTTACATTATAGACTGAATTGATGAATTTAAAAAGCAAGGCAACATTTAGTGGGATAGTAATAACTTTCTTATGCCATGGTTTTATGAGCATGGGGGGGTCTGACCCCTGGGGCCTCCACCAATCCAGAGGGTGAAGTGTTGGTTTAGCGCTGCGTCCCCTTTACTGTTTATCACAGGAAATGGACCGACCTGCAGTTCTCTGCACAGCCGGGTGACTTTGTAGGGAAAACTTTAATGGGGACGCACCATGAAACCCAGTCTGCGTACCCTCTATTCTCATCATGATCTCAGAAGTTGGACTTCTATGACATTAAACTAATTGCATGTCCCAGCTATATTTCATCATTTTACTGGATGGAATACTTGCTTAAAGGGGTTTTCCAAGATATTTCTAACTGCTGACCTTTCCTCTGGATTAGGTCCTGGGTATCTGAGCAGTGGAGGTCCGATTCTCAGGACCCCCACCGATTAGCTGTTTGAGAAGGCATCGGCACTATCGCCGTGGCCTTCTCACAGCTTTCTCTAGACGTCGCATTCATCAGTCACGCAGCTGAGCCCCATTGAAGTGAATGGGTCTAAGCTGCAATACCAAGCGCAGCCACTATTAAATAGACGGCGCTGTGGTGAGCAAGCATCGGTGCCTTCTGAAGCCGCTGATCCACGTGGTTCCCGGGGTTTTGGACCTAACCCTGATCAGTCCAGTAAAAATATTTCGGAAAACCCTTTAAATGTCCCGCCACTTGCCCCATATAGATTGCTGTTTATGGCAGCCTGTATCCTCATTTTAATCCAGCTCATGTCTGACACCAGAGAAGCCAATGAAAATTTTATTTTCTTGTGATTTTTTTTTTCCACTGATTTACAAAATCATTTCTTCCTAAGAGACTTTAACTATAGAAGTAGATTAAGAGTCGGCTGGATTTTCATGGTGTTTTCTTTCCAGTTTCTGCTTCTTTGCCTATAGAATGATCACTGTGCCCAATGCACTCTATTACAAGATAATCTGCAGGATCTTCAAGCTTTACTGTGCAGAAAGAGAATACCCTGTGATCTAGTCTCTGAAACAAAGTGCTGATCCAGCTCGATTGCAGTGATGGAACGAGCAGGATGGTGTCTAACGTGCTCCTCCGCGCTGTCTGTGCTCGGAAAATGAATGGTCTTCACAAATTAGCGCACAGCATGTGGAGCTTCGCATGCTAGGCGTTACAGATTGGACAGACATGGGGCTGTAAACAGCTTTCATGCTGCACCATCTATCATGCCATGCTCGGTTACCTCACCATCATGTTATTTTATGCTTCCTGAGCCCTAAAACACCAAAGGTTGCCCACTGCTTGCGAGTCACGTTGACGCCTGATAGCATGCAGTAATGAATGCTCAGCCGAGTGTGCCCTGTCCCTGCTTGTGCAGTGCTGTAATTTGTTTATCTGTCTAAAGATTATACAGTTGGAAATCCACAATTTTATGCTGCCTTTCTAAATTATCAAGTCTCTATTTGATGAATGCTTCTCCACTTGCAAAGGAAGTGCCATGATGATCTTGAAATATTGGAAAGTGCTCATGCATACAATGGGGAAGGTTATGTTTTCTTCTGTGCTTTTGGCAGGCAATCATAATATAAAGTAAACCTGACCTTAAGCCAGTTTAATGCATTAACATAATTTAGTTTTTTAGTCCAAACAGTGATGTATATATTAGTCTCCTTCGTTCCGACTTGACTGATTGAAGAGAAAAAAAAATATAATAATGGCTGACATATTGCCGCGGCTAGAGGTTGTCGCTGTGAGAACGTTACATTGTGTGTGCCTTTTGGAATTAATTTTTTTCATTCATTTGCAATATTATCAAAATAATTTATTTTTGAATTCAGTTAAATGATCATGGGAAGAGAATCAGATTGTAAAATGGGCACAATGGCACTTTTTAAAATCCATCCTCTGCCGGGTGCGCGCTGCCGCCATCCTCTGCCAGGTGCGCCCTGCCGCCATCCTCTGCCGGGTGCGCCCTGCCGCCATCCTCTGCCGGGTGCGCCCTGCCGCCATCCTCTGCCGGGTGCGCCCTGCCGCCATCCTCTGCCGGGTGCGCCCTGCCGCCATCCTCTGCCGGGTGCGCCCTGCCGCCATCCTCTGCCGGGTGCGCCCTGCCGCCATCCTCTGCCGGGTGCGCCCTGCCGCCATCCTCTGCCGGGTGCGCCCTGCCGCCATCCTCTGCCGGGTGCGCCCTGCCGCCATCCTCTGCCGGGTGCGCCCTGCCGCCATCCTCTGCCGGGTGCGCCCTGCCGCCATCCTCTGCCTCCAGTCCCCTGTGAAGTGGAAGAGTAACAACCTGTCCGTCGTTGCTTGCACTGCTGCAGCCATTCAATGGGCTCAGCAGTGACTTGGCACATGACCACTGAGGCCAGTGAATGGCTACAGTGGTGCACATGACTATAGAGGGAACATTGCATTAGGTGTTGGAAAGCCCTTTTAAGTTTAATATGCAAATTAGAGGAAAAGTGTCCACAGACGCGCCTGCAAGAAGGAAGAGTGCTATGTTTTCTGCTAGCCATGATCCCACCTAGCAGAGGTTAAGTGACGAACCTGCAAGATCAGGGCTTCTCATACTTATTCTGCTTGGGCCCCACCAGACAGACCATGATGATGCCTGGACCTATGCCAAAATTTTGAATAAAGCTCAATAAGCCTTTAAAGGGGTTGTCTGGTTTCAAGAGGAAACCGGACACTTGGGATATGCCTGCAATAAAGAATAGATGATCACTTGCCTAGCAGATCCTGTGCCACTGCTTCAGATCTCCCAGACGGGTTCCGTTTACCCAGCTGCAGCAGTGACGACACGTTGACAACACATGACCGCTGCAGCCAGTCACTAGCTTAAGGGTCCATTCATACGTCAGTATTTTGTAATCCGCATCCGTTCCGCAAATTTGCGGAACAGAATGCGGACCCATTCATTTCAATGGCCCCCGCAAAAAATCAGTTCTGTTCCGTTATGCGGATCTGCAAAGAAATTTTGCTTTTCCTACTGTCCGCAAAATGCAGTCCGTGGTCCCATTGTAGTCAATTTTTTTTTTGTACCCTAGCAACATATATTCCTCCTTCCGTGTTATGCAGAAAAACAGAACTGATGGGGATGTACAATTGGTAAAAACACAGATCCGCAAAAAATGGAACACAATTCTGGAAAAGTAAAATACTGATGTGTGAATAGACCCTTAATCGGTGTACTGCTGACTCGGAGTGTAACCGCATGTGGCAGATCTGTTGCACAAATTTATGCTACTGAAGTTCCTGCTGCAAGTGCAGGGGTTTGAGCAAAGCCCAATTAGATAAATAGGACAGTAAGAAATTTCTGCAAGAGATCTGCCACGTGTACATATACCCTTGAAATACCCCTATAACCTGGTGGAGGTTCTGTTGTTTTTACATTGTAGGGAAGATTTATTATGGCTCTACACCAGTTTTCTGGAGTAGAAAAAGTTGCAAATTTTGTCGCAAGTGCCAGTTTGTGACAAAACTTGGGACTTCTTAGATTTCTTTGACACATGTCCAAAAGGGTAGACTGGAGGATGCGGGCCACGGGTGAGATGGCCCGTGGCCTGACTCCTTTAACAATATGTGAGCCAGAAATCTGCACATTTTACACCAGAAATCTATTTCAGTTCCTGGCTGGAGTAGGTTTCAGGTCTGGTGCACGGACAACCCCACATGCTTCACAATTAGTGCGTACCTCTTAATAATTGTGACACGGGCCAAATTAAAGGGATTGTCCGGCCATATATATTGATATCCTCAGGATAGGAGATGAAGTGCAGTGTAATGAAGAGGAAGCGGCGTTCACATGGAGCGCCACCTTCTCTTCATACAGCTGATTGTGGACCCCCACCGATCAGATATTGAAGACCGATCCTGATGAAAGGTCATCAATATATATATGCCGGACAACCCATTTAAGATGGGTGCATATAATCCGATAAGACCACCAAGTGTTTTTATATTTGGTTCGACTTAGGGCCTGGAAACATCACATCCTCACAGAGAGTATCTCAAATTACCGCTATATAGTGGCAGCAATTAAATACATTTATATGTACATTGTTTTTTTTTCAGTCTGAAAATGATGAAAGGATAGTGATTTATGACGGCGTTGGGCCAAATATCTGCATGGGGGACCACAAGGTAAAGTACAGCATTTTATATCTCATATATCAAATCTTCTTTCCATTTCTTCTTCTCTTTCTTTTTGCTTTCTTAAAAGTTTTGTCTGGAATTAAAGACACCTTTGTTGAGAATGGGGGGTCTCTAACCCGCCTGGTGAGGTGACCACCTCATCTAGGCAGAGAATGAATGGAGAGTTGGACGTACGTGTGTGTGTGTGCGCCTCTTTTTGTTACCTACAGAAACGGCCATGTGCAGCAACATTTCACCAGGTGGGTCAGTGGTCTCCTTGTTCTCCACACAGGTGTCCTAGAGGTGGGACCTGCACCTATCAGACATTTATGGCATATCCACAGGGTACATCATAAAAGTCCAAGGTGGGAATATCCCTTTAAAGAGTTTAATGAATATCCTTTTAAACTTTAATGAATCGCACAGGTGCACCCAAACTGCAGTGCAGGGCTACCACTTTATTACATACATAGTTCCTCCTTTTTCCTGACGTGTCTGTATGGGGAAGATGGGTTTATAAACCTGCCCATTCCCCTAAAGCTCTGGGTTATCTGCTGTCCCCAGGATAGGGGATAACTATTAGTCCAACCATTGGGACCCTCATTCATCACGAGGGGTGCCCCATACCATTTGGAAACCCCCAATATGATTGGAGTGGCAGGTCGAGTATTTCTACTGCCACTTATTAATCTCTTGATGGGACTGCTGGACGTAGGCAAGCGCTTGCACTTGGCTATCTCTGGCAATACCATAGAGATGAATGGTGCTGCATTGCCCATGCTCGACCTGCCGCTCCCTTTATTTCGAGGGGCTCCTCAGCATGGTCAAGATTGAAAAAAAAAAGTGGCTGCAGGGGTCACATTTCTGTATCCTGGGACTTCATTGGAAGCAGAGAATGGCTGGGGACTGGGCATCCTCGGAACAGGAGTGGTGGTGGGCCGGTTGTGATGGGGGGGGGGGGGGTGAGTGTCTTTTTTTAAATGTATTTTGACCATGCTGAGCCATTTAAATAGATTTTTTTTCTCTGGCAAATCTTTGTTATGCAGATTATGAAAATTAATTTTTATATGGCAATATCACTAGAAGCACAAGGGCCAGTCTTACCATTTTAAGATCTGTATTGTTATACAGGGAATGTGCTGCAGTTCTTGTCTTGAGCCTTTAATCATTCATATATATTTTTGTTAAACACTCTAATGAATGCTATAGTGTTTTCTTTCTTCAGTGGTTGCGCTATTTATGTAACTATGAACTGGGAAGCTTCGTATCTAATGTTTTCTCTTTTCCCGTTCAGCCGGTCTTCCTGTCCTTCCGAATAGCCGCTGGGGCAGGTAAAGCTAATGCACATGTGCACAAGTGTTGTATCGTGCAGTGATGTGGTGGTAAATATCAATTTCTTTCTATTTTTTTTTTTATTTGCTTTAGGCCTCATGCACACGGCCGTTGCCCGCCCCTTCTGTGCATTGGGGACCACAATTTGCTGCCTCAGACAGATCCAGACCTATTCAACTTGGGTCCATGATCCGTCTGCACCACCAAAAAATATGTTCTATTTTTTGGCGGTGCGGAGGCACAGAGAGAAACCCCACGGAAGCACTCCGTAGTGGCTCCGTGCCTCCGTTCCACACCGCACCTTCTCGATTGTGGACCCACTCAAGTGAATGGGTCTGCATCCGTGATGGGGTGCACAAATGGCCAGAGCCTGTGTATTTCAGACTCGCTGTTTGCATGCGGCCTTAGTGTTGTGAATATTTTTTTTTGTCTTTTATGGTTCTTTTTTATGTTGGTTATATTATGTCGGT
This sequence comes from Bufo bufo, assembly GCF_905171765.1. Taxonomy (NCBI): domain Eukaryota; kingdom Metazoa; phylum Chordata; class Amphibia; order Anura; family Bufonidae; genus Bufo; species Bufo bufo. The sequence continues at coordinate 50,334,444 of NC_053394.1, forward strand.
TTGGTGAGTTTGTGTTTTCATTCATGCAGTTCCTTACATTTTCTTGTTTGACAGGGAAAAGATGCCAACCCATAGAAAAGATCTACAGAGAGACCACTCTGTGAGGGTGACCACCTGCAGTATAGCAGCCTCCTCGATCGCTGAGCTGCACGACGGTCCTCGCGGCTAACATTTGTACATTATGGATCATCTACTAGGCTTCATCTTCCCAACAATTCTCACATACCTCACTTTCTTTCACATCCAATAGAAACATGGATACATGTATATATTTTTTTTACATCACTGTTGTGTTGCCAAAAACGCTAGCAGACAATACATATCGACAATCTCCTCCTCTGTTCTTGTGCGTCATCGCAAAATAAACGGAAGCTGAGCTTGTGCGTGCACGGTCACTTTGTGGAGGTTAATCGACTGGGGGTGCCGCGCATTTCTGGTGCCTTCAGTCTTGAAAAGATTAAACCCTTCCTTGATGGAGGTCACTTCTGCATTATGCCCACCGGTAGGACACTGCAAGCGACCCGTTATCACTTTACACCATTTCCTGCTTACATTTCTTGAGACTGAAACTCTAACGAAGTCATAAAGGCTCGAAGTTTGGCAGCAGATTCCTAGAGAGGCACGAGGGAAACGAACCAGATATTGATGGTCATAAGTACATAGTCAACTGCAACCTGTGTGCCTAATGTTAGGCTAGCTAGGGGTGTAGCCACTAAAGTGCAATAATCATAAGTTCACCATTTAAATCAACAGCCATTACCAAACGTCAATGGCGGGCTAAAAACCCCATCCCCACCTCTCAATCTAAAACCCCATTTCCACCTCCTTTCATTTTACTGTTTTAGAAATAACTTTCCAATTTCCATGTTATTTACTACACTGCCATGTAACATGGGTTTGGTTTTTTCGAGTCACACAGCAGCTGCTTTTCATTTTTATATATATAATATATATATATATATATATATAAATATTAAAAATATATATACTTTTTAAAAAATAATTTATAAACCTTACCAAAACCTATGCTAAGTATTCTTTCCAGTACTGGCGCGCGTGCCATATCAGTAACGAACATTCAGGAGTAGCAGTTTTAGATATCTCTATATAAATATATATGTACATCAGCAACCAAAATTTCTATGTAACCTTTTTGTGTCGTGCGGAAAAAAAAAAGACAAAAACACCATAGTCGATACAATCCGTATATATACAGTAGCAGTTTTCACTTTATTACTCTTGTAATAAATTATTTGTATGTGATATTAAGGACTGAATGTGAAGTTTCTAGCTAGATTTGGGTCTCTCTTTTAAAGGTTTTGTAAGCAGTTTTTTTGTCTGTCTTTTGTTACCGTATCATAGTGCCAATTCCTCTCTATACGCAGTGACGACATGGGAGACACGTCGTGTAGAGTTTCTAGAATAGCCTAGTGAAGATAAAAATCAAGTTTCAGAATTATTTTTTTTTTTTTAGGATAAAAAAAGGTCACTTTTGTCAGGTGCCCCTACCCCAGACTTCAAAGGTGATTATAGAGGTTTTTTTTTTTGCTATTAATTGTACTCAGAACACTAAGGATTATGTGATTGCATTAGATTAAAGTTCAGTATCTATTTTTGGTATAAATCACTACTACTATTCGGAAATTCTTTTATGTGCTCTCGCAGAATCCACCTTCCCCGATGCACATTTGTTACTGTGTTGAAGGTGGAGAGTGTTTTGTTACCGTGCCATGTTTGTTGTAATATCACAAAAGCGTGTTCCTGCGAATGAAAAAAATAAACTGATAGATGTGTGAATCGCCTTTAACACCATAGGCTGTCTGGTTCTCAACTTAAAGCAATAAACTGTTTATTGTGGCAATCTGGTCTCTGTGGTTTTATTTTACATTTTATAAATTGGTTTATGCCCTTTAGGGTCCATTCACACGTCCGTTTTTTCTTTCCTGATCTGTTCCATTTTATGTGGAACAGATCTGGACCAGTTCTGTACCCATTCATTTTAAATGGGTCCTGGAAAAAATCGGACAGCACAATGTGTGCTGTCCGTTTCCGTTGTTCCGTTCTGCATGTCCGAAAAAATATAAAACTTGTCCTATTCTTTTCCGCAAAAATCAGATCCTGGTACAATACAAAGTCAATGGATCCGCAAAAAACGGAAGACATTCGTATGTCATTGCGTATGTCATCCGTTTTATGCGGATTCCGTTCCTGGAAATAAAATTTTTATTTTGTAAACTTTTATTCACTTTTTTTTTTTCAATTTTTTTTCAAAGAAATCCAAACAACTTTATTTGCTTATTGAGATTTATACATGTTTCCGTTTTTTGCGCATCCGCAAAAAACGGATGACACACGGATGACATACGGAAACATTTTCAGGAACAACGGATCCGCAAAAAACGGACCGAAAATCGGGATATAGAAAAATACTGACGTGTGAATGTAGCCTTAGGGTGGTGTTATGCTGCTTTTGACCTGGCATTTTGTTTTATTTTTTTTTTTTTTTTTTGCATGCCTTGCATTTTTATGTAGAAAAATATTTCTCTTAGAGCAATATGGGAAAATAGTTTGGTACAGAAAACGCCATGCAATAAAAAAAGTAAGGTGAAAAAAAAAAAAACAACCAATGGTTGCTTATTGGACAAAAATGCCAGAGCATGCTGAGGCCTCTACAAAAAAAATGTCTATGCAAAATGTGGAGCTGGCATTTTTTTTTTACTATAACATGATGCAAACAAATACTTGAAAAAAATAAAAAGCACCAAAAATCACAAAATGTCCTTAAAAACAAAAAATTGGGTTTCTCTCAGCTTTGAAAAAAAAATTCTGCCCGGTTCCCCCACTTAAATAATAGTCCAAGATTATGTTGACAGATTCCTTTAAGAAGTGTTTTTTTAGCCATTCGGTACTTATGGGATAGCTATTGTACAAAGTGATTTCAGTTTGCATAGTCTTTCAATCCATGTTTCATGTTATTTCAATTGGCTTAAAAAAAAAAAGCCCCCTTAAAAAAAATAAAAAGTTTGCCTTCCCATGCCATTAAGGTCAGTAGGATGGAAAATGGATCCTGCCATACACCATTAAAGTCAGCAGATTGAAAAATGAGTTGTAAATCCAGTGCAACCTGATATGGTTTTGTGCATCGGTCAGCCATTGTCCATCAACCATTACATAAAGGACCCCCAGGACCCGGAACATAGGATGATGTGGTTTTGAGTCCTGTAAAAACCAGATGCAGATGTACAAATACCTGTTGGTGTCACTTTCCATTGAAATGAAATGGGTTTGAAAACTGAATATGAAGGAATCAGACATTGAGCAGGTATTGTAGATTAATCAGTAAGGGCTCATGCGCACAAACGTATTTTTGTCCATTCCGTTTTGTTTGTTTTTGGGGGGGTTTTGCAGCCCATATGCGAAACAAAAAAAAAAAGAAATTACTTTGTGTCCGTTCTGCAAAACAGATAGAAAATGTCCTATTCTTGTCCGTTTTGTGGACAAGAACAGGCATTGTTACAATGGATCCGCAAAAAAAACTGATTTGATCAGGTTTTTTTATTATTATTTTTTTGTTAAGGGGATCCATGTTTTCCAGACTGCAAAATACACACGGTTGTGTGCATGAGCCCTAAGAGATGGGATTTAGGTTCTAGTATCAGAAGGTATGATGTACTAACAGGACTCTGTGACTGTAGAGATGAGCGAATATCATATTTTGAAATTCGTTCACACATCATTTGGTGGTAAAATGTGAATTGCGTTATGTTTTCCTTTACCACGGACCATAGCACAATTCTATGACGGAATGCCTTTAGAGGCATTCCGTTATTCATTCTGTCAGAATAGAAGTCTTTGGGCTGCAAAGCGGATCCGTCCCGTGTCCGTTATGCAGGGGAGTCCTCTCCTGCATAACGGAAACTGGACTTCCCGTTTTGCAGCCCATAGACTTCTATAATGACATAATGAATTAAAGAATGCCTCTAAAGGCATTAAGTCATAGAATTGCGTTATGGTTCGTGGTAAAGGAATCCATAACGCAATTCTGCTTTTACCACCAAATGAAGCGTGAACGAATTTCAAAATATGAAATTCGCTCATCTCTGTCTGCTATTTAATGTAAAAGTGTATCATACTCCCTAAAACATGAACGGCCACAGAATGTCATAGTACAAATGTGTCTGCGGCCTAGATCACGATCATTGTACATGAGCAGCTGGAGAAATAATTGGTGCGTCTATGTTTGCAAAAACTATGCTTTTAACCAATGGCAATCTACCGGATCTGCTTTAAAGGGCATCTGTCAGCAGATCTGTACCTATGACACTGGCTGACCTGTTACATGTGCGCTTGGCAGCTGAAGGCATCTGTGTTGGTCCCATGTTCATATGTGCCCTCTGTCACAAGCCAATGAGTGCTAACCCACTGTGCCACATCTCCTACCCCCTCTAAGGGTCTTGTCTAAGTGAACTCATTGTTCTTCACAGTACCCTGATGGTGGGGATACTCTTTCCCAAGGGGAACATCAGGTTGCTGCCTCTTGAGGAGGATAGGCACACGAGGCAACTGGTCTAGAGGGACCAGGAGGTAACAGAGCAAGGTACCAGAGGTACAGACGTGGTCAGCAGGCCGAGTTTTAACCAGGAGCTTTATAAATCAAAAAGAGAAGACGAATCCTTGATGCAGGAAAGGTTGAAGAGTATAGACATGTTCTATTTTATTAGACTTTGTGCCATATTACTAACTGCTGCCCACATACCAGTATTATGAATAAAGTAACTCTTAGGCCCCTTTCACACGGGCGAGTATTCCGCGCGGATGTGATGCGTGAGTTGAATGCATTGCACCCGCACTGAATCCCGACCCATTCATTTCTATGGGGCTGTTCACATGAGCGGTGATTTTCACGCATCACTTGTGCGATGCGTGAAAATCGCAGCATGCTCCTCTTTGTGCGTTTTTCACGTAACGCGGGCCCCATAGAAATGAATGGGGTTGCGTGAAAATCGCAAGCATCCGCAAGCAAGTTCGGATGCGGTGCGATTTTCACGCACGGTTGCTAGGAGACGATCGGGATGGAGACCCGATCATTATTATTTTCCCTTATAACATGGTTATAAGGGAAAATAATAGGATTCTGAATACAGAATGCACAGTAAAATAGCGCTGGAGGGGTTAAAAAAATAATAATTTAACTCACCTTAGTCCACTTGTTCGCGCAGCCGGCATCTCTTCTGACGTCACTCCGGTCATCACATGGTCCATCACATGATCTTTTACTATGGTGATGGATCATGTGATGACCGGAGTGACGTCACCACAGGTCCTGTTCAGCAAAGAAGACAGAAGAGATGCCGGCTGCGCAAACAAGTGGACTAAGGTGAGTTAAATTATTTTTATTTATTTTTTTTAACCCCTCCAGCACTATTTTACTATGCATTCTGTATTCAGAATGCTATTATTTTCCCTTATAACCATGTTATAAGGGAAAATAATACAATCTACAGAACACCGATCCCAAGTCCGAACTTCTGTGAAGAAGTTCGGGTTTGGGTACCAAACAGGCACGATTTTTCTCACACGAGTGCAAAACGCATTACAATGCGCGTGTTCCCGCAACGCACCCGCACATTTTCCCGCAACGCCCGTCTGAAAGAGGCCTTACTCTCAATTTAAGGGACACTAAACCCAGGAAAAAAACTAAACATAATCTCCTTATATGTCTGTTATTTGCTTGTTTCATCAGATATCACAGTTGCAGACCATAGAAAATCAGTATATACGTTCTTTCAGACTGCAGCCATGTCTTCTCCCCTCTCCGTCTCTGATGCTAGTACAGGTTTAGGAGGAAGGGGCTGAGCTTAGCCGCATAATTATTTGTCTACACAGTGAGAGTCTCCATTTTGTTGGAAGGAATCTCCTAGTAACTAATAGCATACCTCCCAACTTTTCAAAAGAAGGAAGAGGGACCCTATATGCGGCGCACCACGCCTCTAACTCCGCCTAACATGTAACTAAACACCTAATCCCACCAAGTCCCCTAAATGCCCCCACATTGTAATTAATCCCCCTTTATGCCACCACACAGTAGTTATGACAGCATTGTGCCCCCTATAAATAGTTATGCCCATATAGGTGCCTCCTCACAGTAGCTATGGCCATATATGTTCCTCCTCACAGTAGCTATGGCCATATATGTTCCTCCTCACAGTAGCTATGGCCATATGTGTCCCCCTCACAGTAGTTATAGCCAGATATATGCCCCCTCACAGTAGCGATGCCCAGATGTGTCCCCCTCACAGTAGTTTTGCCCAGTTATGTGCCCCCTCACAGTAGCGATGCCCAGTTATGTGCCCCCTCACAGTAGCGATGCCCAGTTATGTGCCCCCTCATAGTAGCGATGCCCAGTTATGTGCCCTCTCACAGTAGCGATGCCCAGTTATGTGCCCTCTCACAGTAGCGATGCCCAGTTATGTGCCCTCTCACAGTAGCGATTCCCTGATCTGCCCTCTGACAGTAGTGATGCCCATGTATGTGCCTCCTCACAGTAGTTATGCCTAGATATGTGCCCCTTGATAGTAATATGCCCAGTAAAGTGCCCCTTGATAGTAATATGCCCAGTAAAGTGCCCCTTGATAGTAATATGCCCAGTAAAGTGCCCCCTGACAGTAATATGCCCAGTAAAGTGCCCCTTGATAGTAATATGCCCAGTAAAGTGCCCCTTGATAGTAATATGCCCAGTAAAGTGCCCCTGACAGTAATATGCCCAGTAAAGTGCCCCCTTCACAGGCAGTAAAAAAATAAAATAAAAATAACTCCACATATTTACCTTGTCCCCCAGCAGCAGCAGCAGCATAATACACAGAGCTCCCACCTGACCCCGCCCCTGTCACGCCCATTGCCCCGCCCCCATCCCAGACCTGCAGTGTGGAGGAATAATGCTTAAGTGGCCATGATATATTTATGGATATAGATCCTACTCCCCTGGCTGTGATAACCAGGCCTCGTCATAAATTAGGTGCATTCTGGCTGGTGTAGACTTCAGTGTTATTTTATGTCAGAAAACAGGCATAGAAGATGATAAATGTGGCCGGTATTAGGAAAGTAGCGAGGCTGGCAGAGTAATGGGACTTGCACAAGTGCTGTTAAAAAAGTTGCAAACATGTAGTTTGTGACTTTTTCATGCCACAAAAGTGGCGAATCTTAGGCCCCTTGCAGATGAGCGTGTGCGGTACTTAAATGGTTAAAACGTTACCTATAGATAAAACAATATTCAAGGCAGATATTCTGTGTATTCTGCGGCCGAGGTGCTGCTGAATTGGTTACCCAATAGTGGTGTTGTGACCCAACAGCCTCATCTCAGACGCATTATGAACAGAAATGCTGAATGGGTAAAATGTGGCAATAAATAGATAATATAACACAATGTTAATAAAGCTTATTGGGTGATAAAGGAATTACAAAGTAAAAAATGTATAAACACCGAATGATGTAAAAAGTTGTCCTCAAGAAATCCGAATATAGTCAGGTCCCACTAATATTGGTAGCCAATTTGGAGTAAAAGATAATACTGTACAGTAAATTGGCGGTAATCAGATGCAGTGATACTTTGCTCCGTCACTGACTCAGCGGCGTCCCGCTTTCAGTCAGAAAAGGAATCCAGCGATAGGTAATAGTTAGTGAAGGAACGCTCTTACCAAGGTTGGAGGGATCTCACAGGTCAGAGAAACCTCTGCCGTCTGTCGGAACTTTTACTCCCGATTTTCTTGTTGCGGTCAGGTGAAGAACCCGTAGTGAGTAGTATGGATCACCTGTTAGCAGTTGGATTTTCTGCACGAGGTCCCGCTTGTTGAAATCTGGATGAGATGTCCCAGCTTTTCGGGCAAAAGTTTCAGACCGGCTTTATTTCGTAAGGCGGCTCAGAGTTGTTCCTTAATAAGTTCAATGCGGTGCACTCGCATAGAGTTGGGGGGTCAGACCAGACGCGTTTCGGGGCTAGAGTATCCCCTTCCTCAGTGGCTTATCTGTGAAAAACGCATCGCATTCACACTTGCTTGTGGATGCGATTTTCACGCAGCTCCATTCACTTCTATGGGGCCAGCGTTGCGTGAAAAATGCTGAATATAGAACATGCTGTGATTTTCACGCAACGCACAAGTGATGCGTGAAAACCAACGCACATGTACATAGACCCATTGAAATGAATGGGTCTGGATTCGGTGGGGGTGCTATGCGTTCACTTCATGCATTGCACCCGCGCTGAATATTCACTTGTGTGAAAGGGGCCTTAATGATAAATTTGGCCCATGTTGTATATAGAATGTATGTACCCATGTGGCCTCCATTACATCTCTGCAGGGCATGTTACCCAGCTTTCCCAGACTGCTGAATGCCAGATCACCCCATTTATGAGTTGGTAAATCCCCGGTATTGTGGAATACCTAGCTAGATATATAGCCAGGAGCCTGGAAAAGCGGAGTAAGAATTCCAGTGACAGAGCCTCCATACTGTAGCATAGCTAGAAAGATTTGTAATTCAGGGTCTAGGGAAAGCTGGGTAGCAAACTATATGGACCTGTAGTAGGGACTACTAAGTCTACCTAAATAAATGCTTCTTTTCACTCCAAAATAGTGCCATATCTAGGTAGATCTGCCATTTGAGCCCTGGGAAAGCTGGGTTACCAGCATGTGGAGCTGTAATAGACTGCAAAATACGAAACTGAAAAACACTTGCAGAACACTTTCTGCAGTGTAATAGCCCTGGTACTGTATAGTATGTGTACACACACGGGGTGGGGGGGAGGTTTTGCAGGTTCTAGCTCTTTTATACCGCCCTGAGTGTCCGTTGAAGTGTATTGGTGATAAGCCCCACCTTTTTCCCAAACTTACTATTTTTACTGTGAGGTCATCCTAATGCACAGTCAGTCCCCAGCCGAAGATGGAGGGGCTGGGAGGAAGAAGGCATGCGACGGGGGGCGCCTCGCCCCAGGGCCCTTAATAGATGTAATGACGCACGTCCCAGGTGCAGGAATGCAGAAGTGGTGACACCACTCTGGGGTGTTACAGGCACTTCTCTGACTGCAGGATATCTGCTAAAATAGCTTTCTGCTGCAGTTTGCGGATATCCATGCAGAAAGTTATAGGTAAACTTTAGTTAGGAAGTTATGCTTTTTTGTTTTGTTAGTTTTTTTAGGGTTTAGTGTCCATGTAGAATATTTTTAGTGGGACAACCTATTTTAAGAGTTTTTCCAAATACATATACTGTTAGAAGAATGAATGAGATTATTAAGAGCAGCTGCAGGGATATAATAGTCCAGGTAGAGTGAATGAGATCCTTTATTTAAAGCATTAAAGAGAACCTGGCTTCTTGATGATGGTGTCTGATCTGCAGGAGGAGCTGAGAAGATTTATATACACATTTGTGGGGGGCGGTCTTATCTGTAATTGACAGCATTTTTTATATGCACATTAAAGCTGTTAACCACTGGGAAGGACTTCCTACCGGACTTTTAAGCTCAGAATAAGCAGAGATTTAAATAATTAATTTACAGACAGGCCCACATCTGCAATGAGGCGAGATGAGCATCTCACCTCAGGTGGCAGCTGACCTTTCTCTAAGGGGGGGATGAAGTCTATGAGGCAGTAGAATGGTAGAAGCCATCACGAGGACATCATTGCGACCTTCTGCGTTGGGTCGCGGGCAGCATGATGATGTAGCCATGAACGCCTGAGTCAGGGTGCAGGTGTTTGTGACTATGTCATCGTGCCATCTGTAACCAGGCACAAGAGGTCTTGGTGATGTCACCAGCTCAGGCCACAATTGGGAAAGAGGCCTGTGGTCCGGCAGACGACAGCAAGAAGCAGGACACAGGTGAGTAGTTGTTTTTTATTGTATATATGTCGGCACTAAAGTGGGGAAGAGCGTTATATATACTAACAATAGAACCATTATTTACAGTCCATACAATATCTCACAAAAGTAAATATCTCACATTTTAGTAAATGTTTTATCATATCTTTTCATGGGACAACTCTGAAGATCTGACACTTTGATACAATGTAAAGTAGTCAGTGTACAGCTTGTATAACAGTGTAAATTGGGTGTGCCCTCAAAATAACTCAACACACATACATTAATGTCTAAACAGCTGCCAACAAAAGTGAGTACACCCCTCAGTGTGATATGGCCAAATTGTGCCCAATTAGCCATTTTCTCTCCACAGGGTCATGTGAGTTGTTAGTGTTACAAGGTCTCAGGTGTGAATGGGGAGCAGGTGTGTTAGATTTGGTGGTATCACTCTCACTCTCTCATAATGGTCACTGGAAGTTTAACATGGCACCTCATAGCAAAGAACTTTCTGAGGGTCTGAAAAATAGAATTGTTGCTCTACATAAAGATGGCCGAAGCTATAAGAAGATTGCCAACACCCTGAAACTGAGCTGCAGCACGGTGGCCAAGACCATACAGCGGTGTAACAAAGCGGATTCCACTCAGAACAGGCCTCGCCGTGGTTGACCAAAGAAGTTGAGTGCACATGCTCAGCGTCATGTCCAGAGGTTGTATGAGTGCTGCCAGCATTGCTGCAGAGGTTAAAGGGGTGGGGGGTCAGCCTGTCAGTGCTCAGACCATACACCTCACACTGCATCATATTGGTTTGCCTGGCTGTCATCCCAGAAGGAAGCCTCTTCTAAAGATGATGCACAAGAAATCCTGCAGTTTGCTGAAGACCAGCAGACAAATGACATAGATTACTGGAACATAGTCCTGTGGTCTGATGAGACCAAGATCAACTTATTTTGTTCAGATGGTGTCAAGAGTGTGTGGTGGCAACCAGGTGAGAAGTAAAAAGACAAGTGTGTCCTGCCTACAGTCAAACATGGTGGTGGGAGTGTCATGGTTTTGGGTCTGCATGAGCAGCAGTCTGTGGGGAGCTACAGTTCATTGAGGGAACCATTAATGCCAACATGTACGGTGACATACTGAAGCAAAGCATGATCCCCTCCCTTCGAGAAACTGGGCCGCAAGGCAGTATTGCAACATGATAACGACCCCAAACACACCTCCAAGACGACCACTGCCTTGCTAAAGAAACTGAGGGTAAAGGTGCTGGACTGGCCAGGCATGTCTCCAGACGTCAACCCTATTGAGCATCTGTGGGGCATCCTCAAACGGAAGGTGGAGGAACGCAAGGTCTCTGACATCCACCAGCTATGTGATGTCATCATGGAGAGTGGAAGAGGATTCCAGTGGCAACCTGTGAAGCTCTAGTAAACTCCATGCCCAAGAGAGTTAAGGCAGTTCTGGAAAATAATGGTGGCCACACAAAATATTGACACTTTGGGCACTATTTTGCCATTTTCACTTAGGGGTGTACTCACTTTTGTTGCCAGCATTTTAGACATTAGTGGCTGTGTATTTTGAGGACACACCAAATTTACACCGTTATACAAGCTGTACACTGACTACTTTACATTGTATCAAAGTGTCAGATCTTCAGTGTTGTAAAGATAGCATTAAATATTTCTAAAAATGTGAGGGATGTACTCACTCTTGTGAGATACTGTATACTACCAATACAGGGGGCCATTATACTACGGTGGACTACAAGGGTGAGAACATATATAACGTATATTCATATACCATCACTACAGAGGGCACTGTAGCAGGGTTTTATAAATACTGGGGCTACTACAGGGAGCTTTTAAATACTGGGTACACTATAGTGGGCTTTATTACTACTGTGGACTCTATGAGAGTGCCTTATAGATCAGGCTTATTACTACTGGGAGTGCTAAAGGGGTGCCCAATAGAGGTGTCTTTTCTTACTGCTGGGAGCACTGTTATTTCTACTAGGGAACCTATGTGGACATCATTAACATTAGGGCTACTGTGGTGCAGACATCATTGAGCACAATATGGAGGACATTACTATTAATAGGGTTGCTATTGGGGAAACTATAGGGCGCACTATTAATACTGAGAAAACTATTACTGTGGTGGGCAGACTATCTGTTTGGCAATGTTATTTTAGCAGTATAGTATTGGGGATAGCAGCAGGATGACCATGTTGGGGGACCAGAAGTGGGAGGATGTTCCAAAAGTGAGGAATCTAAGATGTCTGTGTGTCAAACACAGAGATGAGGTGCGGCTGAAATGTCGTCATGGTGGTCTGGTCTGAATGGAGAAGACCAGGAAAGAGACCATCTCCATCAGAGGAGACATCACTGGATATACAGTAAGAGGTATGTGGTGCTGTATGTCCATCAACATGTCTTTAAAAGTAGGGCTGGGGGGAAGAGTTTGGATTGAGAATTTTATGTGGAGGGGAGGGGGCGCCATTTCAATTTTCACCTCTGGCAACAGAGAGGCTAGAATTTGCCCCGAGTACAGATTACTTTGAATCTTTTTCCACAAAAAACAATTATAGTATATAAATCTCTTCACCTTCTCCTGCTCTATAACACGCTGCCCATCAATTGTGTAATATGGTCACAGGTTCCCTTTAAGCTGGCCACCCTGTCATATTGAACAAATCTCAAGGGCCACAAAAAAACTTAAAGGGGTGTTACCATCTGACTCTTTTACGGTAGATCAAAAGTGTAGGTACCACTTCCACGATTCTCACCTATCGGGAGAGCAGAGGTCCCCTTCTAACCATTTGGCAGTCCAGAGGGGTGGGGGAGACCATGCATCCAGCTCTCTCCTTTGATGATTCTGGGTGGTTTGGTCAGGTATAGTGATGGACGAACATCGGCCGGGATGTTTCGCTATTGCGAGTTCACGATAAAATGTTCCCGAACCGCTCGTTCGTGGTGGGCCCCATTCACTTTAATGGCAGGCCAACCTAAAAAACATTCAGGTCATATTTGCAGCCACCAAATACTTACTAGAAGTGCACAAATAGTCCCACAGCATGGACAGTGACATGCCAGTAGGGGATCAATGGTAAAAATTCCCACAGAAAATATGTATTTTAATCAGGGGCCATTTTTATGCGTCTTAAAGAGAAACTCTCAAAAATGTGCCCTGCTTGAGCCTAGAAAATTTAAATTTTTAGGCCACGGGAGTACAGGCCCCAAAAATTAGGTATTCACCTGACAGAAAAGAACAAGTGATTATGTGGCTGAAGGTAAATTAGGCTGTCACTGAATAACAATTTTACTGTGGGCCAGTGGAGTACAGGCCCCAAAAATTAGGTATTCACCTGACAGAAAAGAACAAGTGATTATATGGCTGGAGGTACATTAGACGGTCAGCGGATAGCAATTTTACTGTAGGCCAGTACAGGCCCGAAATATTAGGCATTCACCTGACAGAAAAGGCCTTTTATGCTGCTGTATATACATAAGACAAGGACCATTCTTTGTTCTGGGTGGTGGTGGATACGTGTGGGCTGGCATGAGGAAATTCAATTACACGTGGTTGTCACATGTGTTGAATTTCTCCGAGATCCATGCCTCATTCATTTTTAGAAATGTAAGGTAGTCCACACTGTCGTGAGCTCTAGGCGAGTGCGCTTATCAGTCACGATCTCCCCTGCTGCGCTGAACGTCCTTTCGGACAGGACACTCGACGAGGGGTAAGCCAAGAGTTCCATGGAAAATTGTGCCAGCTCTGGCCACAGGTCAAGCCTGCACACCCAGTAGTCCAGGGGCTCCTCACTTCTCAGAGCGTCCACATCGGCCGTTAACCCGATGTAGTCGGACACCTGTCGGTCTAGGCGTTCCCTGAGTCTGACTCCGGAGGGCGGCTGTCGATGGGTTGTCTGCAAGAATGATCTCATATCTGAAGTGACCAACACATCTTCAAACCGCCCTGTTGTTCTTGCATGCACTGTAGGATTGGTACCCACAACTGTTTTGCTGTGGGTGGAAATTCCTCTGCCAGTGCCTGCAACAGCAGAATGCAGCATCTCTCGTAGCAAGGCCTGGAAATGCTGCATTCTGCCAGCCCTCTGTGATGCTGGTAACATGTACGCCATTTTGTGTTTGTACCGGAGGTCTAAGTATGTTGCCACCCAGTACTGGTCCTTGCCCTTTATGCTTTTTATACGGGGGTTCCTCTTCAAACACTGGAGCATGAAGGCCCCCATTTGCACTAAATTGGAAGCGGTGGAGTGCCCTGGCTCCTGCTCATCGCCCAGGAGAATGTCGTCTTCGGTCTCCTCCCCCCAGCCATGGACAACATCAGGGATCCCGCGCACTGCGAATTCTGCCTACTTCTCCTCCCTATCTGCTGCTCCGTCTCTCCCTCTGAACGCCCCTCCTCTTCCTCTCTTGTGGGCACCCATCATCACCTTCACCACCACTGACATTAGAGATCTCGGAGTAGGCAGCAACAGCGGGGACCACCCTCCTTGGGCTGATCTGGGTATCGCTGGGTGGCAGCCGTTGCTACCTTCTCATCCAATGCCAAGAATGGCTGCGCATCGGTAAGGTCTGGGAATGGATGGGAAAATAATTCCTTTGAGCCCCTCGAGTGGAGGGGCTATGGTGGTGGTGGTGTCTTTGGAGGTGCACACAGCAGAGAGTGAGGAGGGTGCAGAAGCAGAAGGCTGAGTGAGCCACTCAACCAACTCTGGTGCGTCCTTTGACGTAATCGCACGCACCTTCTCCAACTTCCCACTTAAGCTCTGGCCTGGTGCACCTGCTAGACCCCTACCACCCTTGCGGAACGGCCTGGCTCTTCCTCTGCCTGTCATTTTCAAAATGACCCTGTGCCAAAGTCCCTAGAGAAGAGCGGTATTTGTGGAAGCAGGTATATCGTAGGTCTCAATCAACATTTGGTGGAAGCCGGTATATCAAACCCCTTAATCAGTATTTTGTGGAAGCAGGTATATAGAACCCCTTAATCAATATTTGGTGGAAGCAGGTAGATCGCACCCCTCAATCTGCATTTTGTGGAAGCAGGTAGATCGCACCCCTCAATCAGTATTTTGTGGAAACGGGTGTATCTCAGGCCTCAATCAGTATTTTGTGGAAGCAGGTGTATCGCAGGCCTCAATCAGTATTTTGTGGAAGCAGGTGTATCTCACCCCTCAATCAGTATTTTGTGGAAGCAGGTGTATCGCAGGCCTCAATAAATAATTGGTGGAAGCAGGTATTATGCACCCTTCAATCAGTATTTTGTGGAAGCAGGTATATAGAACCCCCTAATCAATATTTGGTGGAAGCAGGTATATCGCACCCCTCAATCTGTATTTTGTGGAAGCAGGTATAGCAAACCCCTTAATCTGTATTTTGTGGAAGCAGGTGTATCGCAGACCTCAATCAATATTTGGTGGAAGCAGGTATATCAACCCCCTTAATCAGGGGGATTATAAATTTAGTACTCCATGGAAGTGTGGTACTCCCTGAAGCAACCAATATTGCAGAGGCCCGGATGATCGGGACACGTATCACACTGAGTGGTGGTGTCCTTCCGTATCCCCCTTCTGTGACACACTCTGCACCTTTTTTGGGTCTGTCCCTTTTATCCAGTATGGGGGACCACACCTGGAAAGTGTTGGCCAGGGACGATCCGGGCGCCTCCAGTTCCCGAGGTACTCCGGCCTGCTCTTTCCTGGTCAGAAAAGATCAGGGCCTTGAGGACTGCCTCATAGAACTGGAGGAATTTCCCTGTGTTGCCAGCAACCTTTACCAAGTAGACCGCAACTTTTTTATACCATGCCCGGGTTTTGCGCATGGCGTTATATGGCTTGAGGACTTGATCAGAGAGAAACTCCTCCCATATACCGATTGTAGTCGACGATACAATCGGGCTTGAGGACCGTTGCCGCGGTACCTCGCACAGGGACAGGGGTGATGCCATTACCGTAAATTTTGGAAAGTACAAGGACATCTCTCTTGTGGTTATATCTGACCAGCAACAGGTGGGGGATACCCTGGGGATATGTACCTGGAGGGGGTGGGTACAGAGGTCACATTGATTTTTCTGCACGGTCCCACAAGTGGACGTGGATCTGACGGCGAGGGACTGAAACAAGGATATACTAGTATAAAAGTTATCCACGTACAGGTGGTAACTCTTAACTAGCAGTGGGAGCATATGGTCCCACACAAGTTTCCCGCTAACACCCAGAGTGGGGGGATATTCTGGGGGTTCAATACGGGAATCTCGCCCCTCATACACACGAAACTTGTAAGTGTACCCTGAGGTACTCTCACAAAGTTTGTACAGCTTCACGCCATACCTCGCCTGCTTAGAGGGAACATACTGGCGGAAAATGAGTCTCCCCTTGAAAGCAATGAGAGACTCCTCAACCGCAACCTCCTTTCCAGGTACATAGGCCTCCAAAAATTTGGCCCCAAAGTGATCGATGACCAGCCTGATTTTGTACAGGTGGTCATAGGCAGGATCACCTTGGGGGGGACGTGCTGCATTATCTGCATAATGCAGGCATTTCCGAATGGCCTCAAAACGGGAACGTGTCATGGCCGTACTGTAAAGTGGGGTCTGATAGAGGACGTCCCCACTCCAGTAATGCCTGACACAGTTTTTTTTTACTAGGCCCATGTGCAGCACGAGCCCCCAAAACGTCCTCGTCTCGGCTGCACTGACCGGAGTCCAGCCACCGACCCTAGCCAAAAAGGAGCCTGGGTGTTGAGCAATGAACTGTTGGGCGTACAAGTTCGTTTTCTCCACCATCAGATTCACAAAGTGGTCACTAAAAAAAAGACTAAAATAGTCATATTCAGTAAAGCCCACTGTGGGAATCTGGATTCCTGGTTGGCCAACAAAATCAGGAATCACAGGCTCAAAATCCTCTGGGGTACGCCATGCAAGTTCACCGGTAGGGGGCTCAGGTGGACTTATCTGTACTAGTGTGTGGGCCACAGGGTCCCTGGCATGGCGGTCCCCTTGCTGCATCTCCGCCGCCTTGGGGGCTCATCATCTCTAGATGATGAGGAGGACGCGGATGACAAAAGGAAAGTGGGGTCATCCTCATCCTCACTGGGGCTCTCTGACTCGGAGGCAAGCTGGACGTATGCCTCCTCGGCCAAGAACATCCGACGGACCATAGGGGAGTGTGCGTGCGTGGAAAACTTTATGTAGTGTGCGTGTGTGGGGGGGCACGTGTGTTCGCGTACTTATCCCTAAACCTAACAGAAAAATAATAATAATAATAAAAATTAAAAAAAAGATTCAAACACATTGATCAGCCGTCCGAAGCTGATCAGCGGTGTGGTGGGCGATGTGCTAACAGTGGCCAGATGCTAAAAGTGCCGGCCACAGTCAGCCAGCGTACGCAAAAAAAAAAAGAATTCAAAAATGCTTGCGCCCAAAAAAATGTGTGGTGGGGGGGCGGTAAGCTGCAGCACCCCTGGGTGGTCTAGGGTCACACAGCTGTGCTGTGGACCCCAGACACCTGATCAGGGTGATGCAACAGTTAAAACTTTTTTTATTTTTTCTAAACTTTCCCTGATTATCACTGTCTAACCTAACCTTACAGTAACCTTTCCCCACGTACCTTTTAGTGCCAGATGGCACTGTGGACGGTTAGAAGGGGGGTGCTGGGCACAGATGGGGGTGCTGGGTCAGGAGATCCGACGCTGCTCCTCTCTCCTTGCTACCGGACACCAAAAGGAGGAGGAGAGCAGAGCTGCAGTAACTTAAACCTCCCTCCGGCCCTGCAGCCAATCAGAAGCGAGCCTGAGAGGTGATGTCACCATCACCTCTCAGGATCGCAGGATGGTGATTGGTGGTGTATTATTACACCACCGATCACCATTCTGTTCCGGGTTATCGGGTCACCAGAGACCCGAATAACCCGGAAACGCAGCAAACCGCGGTTTTCTGCGATCGCCGATACGGCGTTGTCCCAGGGTGCCTGCTGATTGATTTCAGCAGGCACCCGATCACCGGTACGTCATGTCT
Organism: Bufo bufo; assembly: GCF_905171765.1. NCBI lineage: Eukaryota > Metazoa > Chordata > Amphibia > Anura > Bufonidae > Bufo > Bufo bufo. Next base: position 50,352,318 of record NC_053394.1, read on the forward strand.
ATTTCCGATCACCGCCGCACGGCAGGCTGTGATCGGAACTGGGTGCCTGCTGAAATCAATCAATGACTGGGTTATGAATCTGGAGCCAAGGCATGCCCAAAACCACCTCCACTGGTAAATTTTAGTATGAAGGGCCCCCACAGTCAAGGTTACTTCAGGAGTACAAAATTCCACATTTCCGCCCACCAAAAGAGTAGAGTCAATGGCAATAATATGGACAGGGTTAGGAAGAAACAACATGGGTACCCCCAATGGAAAGTGCAAAATTATGGTCAATAAAATTAGAAGCAGACCCTGAGCCAATAAACGGCTTCCCCAGAACCCTTACAAGAACCCAAAGAAATAACCACCGGTACTAATACTTATTACCGACTTCTGGGAGTACCTTAACCTTCAAGATGTCGGCCGTGATGATCTTCGGGAGAGATGAGTCTTAGGGCATTGTGGTACCCAGCGGTCAGATTCTCCGCAATAAAAGCAGGCACCCCTTAAACGTCTCTGATCCCTTCTGGTCATTCCGAGCTGCATGGGTTCTTCAGTATAATTCTCTACCTTGACTCCCAAGGGTAAGGAGTCTGGCTTGACCACCACCTGTGCAAAGGTCACATGTTCTCGTTGCCTTTTCCTAATACGTTGGTCCAGCCTAACAGCCAGAGTCATAGTCTGCTCTAAGGTGTCAGGGCAGGGATAGCTGACCAACATATCCTTAAGGTTTTTTTTTATAGAACCCTGACCTAAACTGGCACTTAAGCCCTGGTTCATTCCAACCAGAGGGAACACAGCACTCCTCGAACTCAGTGCAGTATTCCTCCACCGGTCTGTCCCCCTGAGTGAGAGCCTTCAACTGAGATTCTGCCACAGTCGACTTGTCTGGTTCATCATAAAGTACCACCAAGGCCTGAAAAAATGGGAAGCTAGACAAGGGGAGTCTGTGGGGAGAGAATAAGCTCATTCTTGTGGGTCCCCCTGCAACAAAGAGATAATTATTCCTACTCTTTGCTGTTCGGAACCTGAGGAATGAGGGTGTAAACGAAAATACAACTTACAACTTTCCTTAAATGTCAGAAAACACTTACGATCCCCGGAAAAACAGTCAGTTTAACACTGGGTTTGAGATTTTGAGAGGAAGAGGCTGCTATAGGTGGGGCCTGATGCAATTCCTGCTGCTGTAGCCTCTCCGCCAAATCCTGCACTATTTGGGTGAGACTATGTTCCTGGTCTGTGAGGACTCGTGTAGGTTCCATGGTATAGGTAAGGCCTGTGATTCTGTCACAACAGAGGGGAGGGATAAATGCTGCCCTAAACTCCACCCCATCTCTGTCCCTGCCTACTTGCACGGCCCATCCTAACCGACGGCGTACAACTTGGCGACATTCCCTCGCTTAGATACTTGCAGGGGCCTAAGAAGGTAAGAGGAATACCGTAACAGAGTCAGGCAAGCCAAAGTCAAAGCCAGGAGGTCACGGAGGTATACACAGGGAGGAATACAATAACAAGGTCAAAACACAATCCGGAGTCAGAAGCCAAGAGGTCACGTCAAATCCAAGGAGGTCACAAGGTCGAGGTCAAACACAGTGCCGAGGTAAAAAAACACAGAGTACACGATATACACAATGCTGGTGAGGGTAGCAAGACCAATCACAGGCAACCTGTGGCCAGCAGGCTGCCTGTTTAAATAACCCCTACAGGTGAGTCACGTGACGTGGCCAGCGTCATGTGACTCTGCTAATAACACAGCTGAGCGCCGATTCATTAATAACGGCGCTCAGATCCCCTGCTGCTCGTTGTCTAGGGGATGGAGGACGCCGGCCACGCTGAGGAGGCATGCGCGGCCGGGTCCTCCCTGGTCCCCATGGAGACGAGGACGCCGACCACGTCCTCGCTCCGCTGTATGCGCGGGATGCCGGCAGCGCTGCGAATGAAGTATATCACAGAGCCTTTAAAGCTAAGATATTAGTCCATGCTAGTGTCGCCCTACAGAGTCTACTGGTATGGTACATCCATTCATCCCCAGAAAGGATGCAAGGTTATTGCACATGTGTAGGCACTGTATTTTTCTCTAGGGGAGATAGAGAAAGAATTGCATGCACTGATTGACAAATAATTCAAATGGTGGACTGGACAGATGGTAGGTGGTCATCCTCCACCCTCTGGCAACTTTAACATTATGACTTGCAAAGCCTTTTTTTTTTTTTTTTGGGGGACGGGCATGGTGTATTTAAAAAAAAAAAAAAAAAAACAGTAACATACTATGCTTTCTGCAATGATCAATTACACAACAGGGTCCTGCTATGAGAAAATGCTGGCATCCTTGTCACCTGTTCTCTGATGGATTTCAGTCCACCACATTGTTATACGGGGTATACGGGGCTTGGAAGGGTTTGGTCTCCCCTGAGTAACCAAGAAAGAAAGTAATAAATTGAGCCTATTTATTACATCATCAAATTCTAATTAGAGATGTTGCAGCTGTGTGTTTTTCATCTGCCTGAGATGATTAATGAAATGGGTTTTAATTAGGTTGCATGCTAATCTTTCAAATGAAAGTCAATGATATTAGGGGGAGTACAGGAAAAAAAAAAGTGGCATTAAAAAACAAAGTTTAGTAAATTGTTTGTCTGGTGAAATTACATTGTAGCAATCAGGCGAAGTTCACATGCTGCATTCGTGAAGCAATTCTTACTTTTAATGATTCATAGGAAAAGCAGTAACAAATGTTAGCAATGTGAAGGAATTAAAGGGACGGTCGGTAACATTTTACATCTTACAGACCTTGCAATTTTCAGTCTTCCCGGGTGCCATAACTTTTTTATTTTTCTATTTATATAGCTGTATGAGGCTTGTTTTTTGTGGGGCAAGTTTCACTTTCTATTGGTGCCTTTGTATATTGTACATAATGTAGTCAGAAGCCGAAAAGAAAATCCAAATGGGTTGCAGTTGGAAAAAAAAACACAATTCCACCATAGTTTTATTGGTTTCGTTTTTACGCAGTTTCCCCTTGGCAATAGTACTAACCTGTTCCCTTCATTCTCCAGGTCAGTACAATTATTGTGATACCACATTTTATATAGTTTTTTTGTGTTTTTAAACTTAAAAAACATAACTTTGAAAAAAAAAATGTTGCTTTTTAGCTATGTCTACAGAATTATGGGGGGGTTCATTTTTTGCAGGTTGATCTGCACTTTTCATTGATACCATTATAGAGTATGTATGACTGAATCGACTGTTCATTTTTTTCTGTTAAATACATTATTTTAATAGTTCATGCGTTTTGGGATGCAGCAGTGCAATTAACCCCTTCAAGCAACAGCCAGTTTGGACCAAATGACGGAGCCCCATTTTTCAAATCTGACATGTGTAACTTTATGTGGTTATCATTTTGGAACGCTTTTACTTATCCAAGATTGTTTTCTCGTGACACATCGTACTTCATGTTAGTGGTGAATTTGAGTTGATCCGTTTTACCTTTATGCATAAAGAAATCCAAAATCTGCTATTTTCAAAATTAGAATTTCTTTGCTTTTAAGACAGTGATCTTCATAAAATAGTTATCACTTTACATTCCCCATATGTCTACTTTAAGGACCATTTCGAAAATCCACTTTAAGGACCATTTCAGTTATGAAGTCACTTTGTGGGGCTTACACAGTAGAAACCACCCATAAATGACCACATTTTAGAAATTACACCCCTCAAGCTATTGAAAACTGATTTTACTAACGTTATTAACCCTTTTAGGTGTTCCACAAGAATTAAAGCAAAATGGAGGGGAAATTAAAAAAAAAAAAATTTTTTTGCAGATTATCCATTTAAATCAAATTTTCCTGTAACACAGCAAGGGTTAACAGCCAAAGAAACCACAATATTTATTACCCTGATTCTGCAATTTATAAAAAAAAAAATAACATATGTTGTCGTAAACTGTTTTATGGGCACACGACAGGGTGCAGAGGGAAAGGAGCGCCATATTGTTAACGGAGGGCAGAGTTTGCTGGAATGGTTTTCAGGTGTCATGTCACATTTGAAGAGCCCCTGAGGTACACCTAGAAAGAAAGCCCCAGAAATTTAGCCCATTTTGGAAACTACCCCCCTCAAGGAATAAATCTAGTGATGAAGTGAATGCTTTGACCCAACAAGCATTTAATAGAATTTAGAAACGCATGCCTGTGAAAATGAAAAGTTAACTTTTATTTCCAATATAAAGTTGCTTTAGCCCCAAATTTTTCATTTTAACAAGGGGTAACAGGAGAAAATGCACCCTAAAATTTGTTATGCATTTTTTCCTGAATAAGGCGACACCTCATACGTGGTCATAAACCGCTGTTTGGTGGCACGGCAGGATTCAGAAGGGTAAAAGCGGCATTGGGATTTTCTAACGTAATGTGCTGAAATTAGTTTAGGGCCCATAACATTTGTATTTTTTCACCAATGTAGCTTTGTGGAGACTTGTTTTTTAGCGGGACGGGCTGTAGTTTTTATTGGTATCATTTTGGGGTACATATGTCTTTTTGATCACTTTTTATTCAGTTTTTTGTGAAGGTGAAGTGGGCAAAAATGGCAATTCTGTCAGTGTTTTTTATTTTTTATGGGGTTCCTCTTGTGGTAAATATATGATTATTTTATTCTGTGGGTTGATACGGTTATGGCGATACCAAATTTATGTAGTTTTTTTTATGTTTTAATACTTTTTCAGCATAAAATCACTTTTGTGTTAAAAATAAATGATATTTTGCATCGCCATATGCTTGAAGAGCCATTTGAGGGTGAATACATTTGCACTAGATGCAATCATGTTGCATATTTGGAAGCCCAGATCTTGGATCTAAATAAGCAGGCACTGACTGGAGTCAGTGAAATGGAGGTGGGAGGAGGAGGGCAAGATCAGGACTATCAGGTTAGCAGTTGGGTTAATGTAGGAAGAAGGGGTAGAGGGAAAAGTGCCAGGGAGGCTAGTCCTGAGCTGGAACGCCCTATCAAATATGCCTGTCTGGCTGATATTAGTGATGAAAGCCCAGGGCCAGCAACACTGCAGCAGGGCGTTTCTCCTAGCAACCAGGAGGATGCCCCCTGCAGGAAGGACGGGAAAAGGAGTGCAGCAAAGGTTAGACAGATTTTGGTGGTAGGGGACTCTATTATTAGGAGAACAGACAGGGTCATCTGTCACCGAGACCATGAATGCCAAACAGTGTGTTGTCTGCCGGGTGCTCGGGTTCAGCATATTGCGGATCGGATTAACAGATTGCTGGGTGAGGCTGGGGAAGACCCCCGCGGTTATGGTACACATTGGCACCAATGACCAAGTCAGGGGGAGATGGAAGGTCCTTAAAAATGATTTTAGGCAGCTAGGAGAGAAGCTCAAGTCCAGGACATCCAAGGTAGTGTTTTTAGAAATACTACCAGTGCCACGAGCGTCACCAGAGAGACAACGGGAGCTTAGGGAGTTAAATAAGTGGCTCAGAAGCTGGTGCAGGAAGGAAGTGTTTGAGGTCATGGAGAACTGGGGTGACTTCGCTGTCAGTTACAGGCTCTACAGTAGGGACGGGCAGCACCTTAATGGGGAAACTGCCCTGGGGGAAAAATGGTTAGATGGCTGGAGGAGCTTTTAACCACCTCCGGACCGCGGTACGCACAGACGCGTCCTGGAGGTGGTTGATTGATTCCGAGTGGACGCGCCGGCGCGTCCTCTCGCGATGGCCGAGATTTCCTGTGAACGCGCGCACACAGGCGCGCGCGCTCACAGGAACGGAAGGTAAAAAAGTGGATCTCCAGCCTGCCAGCGGCGATCGTTCGCTGGCAGGCTGGAGATGTGATTTTTTTAACCCCTAACAGGTATATTAGACGCTGTTTTGATAACAGCGTCTAATATACCTGCTACCTGGTCCTCTGGTGGTCCCCTTTGTTTGGATCGACCACCAGAGGACACAGGTAGCTCAGTAATATGTTGCACCAAGCACCACTACACTACACTACACCCCCCCCCCGTCACTTATTAACCCCTTATTCACCCTTGATCACCCCTGATCACCCCATATAGACTCCCTGATCACCCCCCTGTCATTGATTACCCCCCTGTCATTGATCACACCCCTGTAAAGCTCCATTCAGACGTCCGCATGATTTTTACGGATCCACTGATAGATGGATCGGATCCGCAAAACGCACACGGACGTCTGAATGGAGCCTTACAGGGGCATGATCAATGACTGTGGTGATCACCCCATATAGACTCCCTGATCACCCCCCTGTCATTGATTACACCCCTGTCATTGATCACCCCCCTGTAAAGCTCCATTCAGACGTCCGCATGATTTTTACGGATCCACTGATAGATGGATCGGATCCGCAAAACGCACACGGACGTCTGAATGGAGCCTTACAGGGGCATGATCAATGACTGTGGTGATCACCCCATATAGACTCCCTGATCACCCCCCTGTCATTGATTACCCCCCTGTCATTGATCACCCCCCTGTAAAGCTCCATTCAGACGTCCGCATGATTTTTACGGATCCACTGATAGATGGATCTGATCCGCAAAACGCACACGGACGTCTGAATGGAGCCTTACAGGGGCACGATCAATGACTGTGGTGATCACCCCATATAGACTCCCTGATCACCCCCCTGTCATTGATTACCCCCCTGTCATTGATCAACCCCCTGTAAAGCTTCATTCAGACGTCCGCATGATTTTTACGGATCCACTGATAGATGGATCGGATCCGCAAAACGCACACGGACGTCTGAATGGAGCCTTACAGGGGCATGATCAATGACTGTGGTGATCACCCCATATAGACTCCCTGATCACCCCCCTGTCATTGATTACCCCCCTGTCATTGATCACACCCCTGTAAAGCTCCATTCAGACGTCCGCATGATTTTTACGGATCCACTGATAGATGGATCGGATCCGCAAAACGCACACGGACGTCTGAATGGAGCCTTACAGGGGCATGATCAATGACTGTGGTGATCACCCCATATAGACTCCCTGATCACCCCCCTGTCATTGATTACACCCCTGTCATTGATCACCCCCCTGTAAAGCTCCATTCAGATGTCCGCATGATTTTTACGGATCCACTGATAGATGGATCGGATCCGCAAAACGCACACGGACGTCTGAATGGAGCCTTACAGGGGCGTGATCAATGACTGTGGTGATCACCCCATATAGACTCCCTGATCACCCCCCTGTCATTGATCACCCCCGTGTCATTGATCACCCCCCCTGTCATTGATCACCCCTCTGTAAGGCTCCATTCAGACATTTTTTTGGCCCAAGTTAGCGGAAATTTTTATTTTTTTCTTACAAAGTCTCATATTCCACTAACTTGTGTCAAAAAATTAAATCTCACATGAACTCACCATACCCCTCACGGAATCCAAATGCGTAAAAATTTTTAGACATTTATATTCCAGACTTCTTCTCACGCTTTAGGGCCCCTAGAATGCCAGGGCAGTATAAATACCCCACATGTGACCCCATTTCGGAAAGAAGACACCCCCAGGTATTCCGTGAGGGGCATATTGAGTCCATGAAAGATTGAAATTTTTGTCCCAAGTTAGCGGAAAGTGAGACTTTGTGAGAAAAAAATAAATAAAATCAATTTCCGCTAACTTGTGCCAAAAAAAAAAAAAATTCTATGAACTCGCCATGCCCCTCATTGAATACCTTGGGGTTTCTTCTTTCCAAAATGGGGTCACATGTGGGGTATTTATACTGCCCTGGCATTCTAGGGGCCCCAAAGCGTGAGAAGAAGTCTGGGATCCAAATGTCTAAAAATGCCCTCATAAAAGGAATGTGGGCCCCTTTGCGCATTTAGGCTGCAAAAAAGTGTCACACATGTGGTATCTCCGTACTCAGGAGAAGTTGGGGAATGTGTTTTGGGGTGTCATTTTACATATACCCATGCTGGGTGAGAGAAATATCTTGGCAAAAGACAACTTTTCCCATTTTTTTATACAAAGTTGGCATTTGACCAAGATATTTATCTCACCCAGCATGGGTATATGTAAAATGACACCCCAAAACACATTCCCCAACTTCTCCCGAGTACGGAGATACCACATGTGTGGCACTTTTTTGCAGCCTAGGTGGGCAAAGGGGCCCACATTCCAAAGAGCACCTTTCGGATTTCACAGGTCATTTACCTACTTACCACACATTAGGGCCCCTGGAAAATGCCAGGGCAGTATAACTACCCCACAAGTGACCCCATTTTGGAAAGAAGACACCCCAAGGTATTCCGTGAGGGGCATGGCGAGTTCCTCGAATTTTTTATTTTTTGTCACGTTAGTGGAAAATGATGATTTTTTTTTTTATCTATTTTTTTCTTACAAAGTCTCATATTCCACTAACTTGTGACAAAAAATAAAAACTTCCATGAACTCACTATGCCCATCAGCGAATACCTTGGGGTGTCTTCTTTCCAAAATGGGGTCACTTGTGGGGTAGTTATACTGCCCTGGCATTCTAGGGGCCCAAATGTGTGGTAAGGAGTTTGAAATCAAATTCTGTAAAAAATGACCAGTGAAATCCGAAAGGTGCTCTTTGGAATATGGGCCCCTTTGCCCACCTAGGCTGCAAAAAAGTGTCACACATCTGGTATCTCCGTACTCAGGAGAAGTTGGGGAATGTGTTTTGGGGTGTCATTTTACATATACCCATGCTGGGTGAGAGAAATATCTTGGCAAAAGACAACTTTTCCCATTTTTTTTTTATACAAAGTTGGCATTTGACCAAGATATTTATCTCACCCAGCATGGGTATATGTAAAATGACACCCCAAAACACATTCCTCACCTTCTCCTGAATACAGAGATACCAGATGTGTGACACTTTTTTGCAGCCTAGGTGGGCAAAGGGGCCCATATTCCAAAGAGCACCTTTCGGATTTCACTGGTCATTTTTTACAGAATTTGATTTCAAACTCCTTACCACACATTTGGGCCCCTAGAATGCCAGGGCAGTATAACTACCCCACAAGTGACCACATTTTGGAAAGAAGAGACCCCAAGGTATTTCGTGATGGGCATAGTGAGTTCATAGAACTTTTTATTTTTTGTCACAAGTTAGTGGAATATGAGACTTTGTAAGAAAAAAAAAAAAAATCATCATTTTCCGCTAACTTGTGACAAAAAATAAAAAGTTCTATGAACTCACTATGCCCATCAGCGAATACCTTAGGGTGTGTACTTTCCGAAATGCGGTCATTTGTGGGGTGTTTGTACTGTCTGGGCATTGTAGAACCTCAGGAAACATGACAGGTGCTCAGAAAGTCAGAGCTGCTTCAAAAAGCGGAAATTCACATTTTTGTACCATAGTTTGTAAACGCTATAACTTTTACCCAAACCATTTTTTTTTTACCCAAACATTTTTTTTTTATCAAAGACATGTAGAACAATAAATTTAAAGCAAAATTTATATATGGATCTCGTTTTTTTTGCAAAATTTTACAACTGAAAGTGAACAATGTCATTTTTTTGCAAAAAAATCGTTAAATTTCGATTAATAACAAAAAAAAGTAAAAATGTCAGCAGCAATGAAATACCACCAAATGAAAGCTCTATTAGTGAGAAGAAAAGGAGGTAAAATTTATTTGGGTGGTAAGTTGCATGACCGATCAATAAACGGTGAAAGTAGTGTAGGTCAGAAGTGTAAAAAGTGGCCTGGTCTTTCAGGGTGTTTAAGCACTGGGGGCTGAAGTGGTTAAACTAGGATATGGGGGGAGGGTGGGGGATCATACTAATAAGGGGGTAGATAGTGTAGATAGAGTGTGGGATATAGGGGGGGACAGTGGGGATTTAGTGGGGGCTGGGGTTAGTGAGGAAAGTAGGGAGAAGACTGGGCAGAACTATACACCGATGAAAAAATAGAACTGCTGGTAACAAGAACCTGTTACATACAAGCATCAACCAAGTTAACCCAAAAATCCCAGATATTCACTTTATAGGTAGGTTTACACTATTTAGGAAAGACAGGGTCAATAGAAAAGGTGGTGGCGTGTGCCTGTATGTGAGGAGTGATCTGAAGACAAGTGTGAAAGAGGCAATTGTGGGTGAGGATGTGGAAACCTTATGGTTGGAAGTTCAAGGGATATAAACACTGACAAAATAAAAGTTGGTGTAATCTATAGACCCCCTAACATCACAGAGGAGATAGAAGCTCAACTGTATAACCAAATAGAGTGGGCTGCACAGGCTGGTACAGTGGTCATAATGGAAGATTTTAACTTCAACTGCGAAGGGGAGAAGATTCCTCAACTTGCTGCAGGACCACTTTATGGGCCAGTTTGTAGAAGCTCCCACTAGGGGCGATGCTCTGTTGGATCTGGTAATTTCTAATGGTACAGAGTTTGTTGGAAATGTTACTGTTTAAAAAAAAGTAGGTAATAGTGACCACAATATAATTATATTCCCCCTAAACTATAAAAAGCAAACTCTGTCAGGCAGAGCAAAGGCACAGAATTTTAAAAAGGCTAATTTCCCTGGATTGAGGGCAGCATTTCAGGGCATAGACTGTAAGCAGCTACTGTCACATAATAATACAGAGGATAAATGGGAGAGCTTCAAATCCACATTGAGTAATTGCACTAAAAAATGTATTCCTTTAGGTAACAAGTATAAACTGCTAAAAATAAACCTCCCATGGGTTACAGCTACTGTAAAAAGGAAAGAAAAGACAAAAAAAGCATTTAAAAAATACAAATCTGAGGGGTCAGCTGTAGCGTTTGAAGATTACAAAGGGCTTAATAAAATCTGTAAAAAAGAGATAAAATTAGCAAAAATACAAAACAAACAGCAGGTGGCAAAAGAGAGCAAAACAAATCCCAAAAAATCTTTAAAGTATAACTGTCGTATTTTTTTTTTTTTTGGAGTATTGGATTGTGGTGATTAATATCACCTTGGTGGCCCTATTTCAACTTTTCACTGTGTATTCAATTACCCCTTAATTCCACATTTTTGTTCCCTGTACTGCCTAATTTTACCTGTGCTTAAAATAGGGTTGCTAGGCATGGTCCGTCTATCTGTTGAAGGACGGAGGACGCAGAAGCAGGCTGCGTGCAAGGTCAGATTACTGACAGCCAGGGACTGTAAGTAAATGATTAAAGCTAGGTCCTCCCCAGCAGCTGATAACTGTCACGGCGGACGTGCACTCAGTATAAAAGATAACACACCAACCAGGCTCTGGACGAGAGACAGGGGAAGGGTCACCTCCTAGTTTATCCCTGACCTCTTTCCCTGCACTGCTCAACCCACAGGCAGACCTTGAAGGTAGATGTGCTGTGTCCTCCAGCCTGGACTGACAAAACCCTGAACTCCCTGAGATGGTGAAGTGGGGAGATAGGAGCAGCCTGCTCGCACAGAACCTGGATGGGATAGATGACACAAACAACCAATCTAGAAATTACACTTATCTTCTGAGAGCAGGAACTGACAGCCAACCTTCCCTCCAAACTTCCCAGACCAAAATGATCAGTATAATCCGCTCAGAGCACTTAGCTGGAGACCATTTAAACTAATGACTCCACCCAGTGCACCTGATGAGAGGCGGATCCAGCACGGCACCAAAACAAATACTAAACTCGTGCTGCTATCCTGGCCAACCTCCGCACATCGTCAGAGTGGGGCATGACAATAACAGTGCCTGGGCTGTGTGCACTTCTCCCCGTCCCTGCGCTTGGCAGATGCTCCCTCACTCAGCAGAGCTGGAGAAGTAGAGTTGAAGCAGAGCAGACCAGGGAAGGGAGATCTGGCATCTGCTCAGTGTATAAATGAAAGCAACATGTGGTAAGAGGACCCCTTTGTGCTGCAGGAGATTAACCCTTTAGGGGGGAGGGCTCTGGTTACTGACACTTTTGGGGGCTATTGTTACTGGCTAGTGAGGGCAGGCGGGATTAGCCTCAGGGTGAGGGCAGTGGCGGCCATCTTAACTGAATAGTGAAATTGCAGTTTTATGCAAACTGGTTGCTAAGGGCTGAATCTTATTAAATATGGGGTAAGTCAGTCTAATAGTAACTGATTCTGGAATATCATGTTATTAGTAACTACATATATGAAAATTGAAATTAGGGTCTAAGTGTGACAGTTATCCTTTAAATATATAAATGCTAAAAACCCAAGGTCCGAGCAGGTAGGTCCCCTAAATAATGGTAATGGGGGGGGGGGGGGGTAGCCACTGAAGATAAGAAAAAGGCAGAGTTACTAAATAGATTTTTTTAGCTCTGTATATTCAAAAGAAGAGAAAGGAGCTGATATCTGTGGTGCTGGGGCTGTTAGAACATCCAGTAATATGCTCAATTGGCTAACTGTAGATATGGTCCAAGATAAGTTAAATAAGGTAAATGTAAACAAGGCTCTGGGTCCAGATGGATTACACCCAAGAGTGCTTAAAGAGCTCAGTTCAGTCATTGCTGTGCCCCTGGCAAATGTGGTGCCCATATTCAAAAAAGGATCAAGGTCCTCCACAGGTAATTATAGACCAGTTGGTTTAACTTCTGTTGTGGGAAAAATGTTTGAAGGACTCTTAAGGGACTATATACAGGAGTATGTGACTGTAAATAATATAAGTGATAACCAGCATTGGTTTACCAAGGACAGAAGTTGTCAGACTAACCTGATTTGTTTCTATGAGGAGGTGAGTAGAAGCCTGGACAGAGGGGCGGCTGTGGATGTAGTGTTTCTGGATTTTGCAAAGGCTTTTGATCCTGTCCTTCACAGACGTTTATTAGGTAAAGTAAGGTCTATAGGCTTGGAAAGTGTAAAGTAATTGGATTGAAAACTGGCTGAAGGACCATGTCCAGAGAGTTGTGGTCAATTATTCCTATTCAGAATGGTCCTGGGTTATAAGTGGTGTACCCCAAGATTCAGTGCTGGGCCCTCTATTATTTAATTTATTTATTAAGGATATTGAGGACGGGATTAATAGCACCATTTCTATTTTTGCAGATGACACTGAGCTGTGCAGTACTGTACAGTCTATTGAAGATGTCCATAAACTACAATCTGACTTGGACACTCTAAGTGAATGGGTATCAAATTGGCAAATGAGGTTCAATGTGGATAAATGTAAAGTTTTGCTTTTTGGTAGTAATCTCCGTACTTCATATGTCCTAGGGGGTGTAACACTGGGGTGGTCAGTTATAGGGAAGGATTTGGGTGTCCTTGTAGATGGTAGATTAAATAACCGCATACAATGTCAATCAGCTGCTGCTAAGGCCACCAGGATATTGTCATGCATTAAACGAGGCATGGACTCGCGGGGCAGGGATGTAATATTACCACTTTACAAAGCGTTGGTGCAGCCTCATCTGGAATATGTAGATCAGTTCTGGGCACCAGTCCATAGAAAGGATGCTCTGCAGATGGAAAAAGTACAGAGGAGAGCGACTAAACTGATAAGGGGCATGGAGGGTCTTAGTTATGAAGAAACAATAAAATAATTAAATTTATTTAGTCTTGAGACTGAACTTTTTCTTCTCCAGTCGTTTTTTTTTCCACCGTCTCGTCTAAGGGGAGACATGAGTAACCTATACAAATATATAAATAGACCAGGCATCCTTAAACTGCGGCCCTCCAGCTGTTGTAAAACTACAACTCCCACAATGCCCTGCAGTAGGCTGATACCTGTAGGCTGTTCGGGCATGCTGGGAGTTGTAGTTTTTCAACAGCTGGAGGGCCGCAGTTTGAGGATGCCTGAAATAGACCATACAAAAAATACGGTGAAAAACTGTTCTAAGTAAAATGCCCTCAAAAGACAAGGGGGCACTGCCTCCGACTGGAGAAGAAAAAGTTCAGTCTACAGAAGTGTCAAGGCTTCTTTACTGTAAGAACTGTGAATCTGTGGAATAGACTTCCATAGGACGTGGTCACAGAAGGAACAGTAGACAGTTTTCAAAAGGGTTTAGATGAATTCTTAAAAGTAAACAACATGCTTATGAAAACGTGCAGAAATCTGAGTCTTACTTCCTTCTGGGATTCGAGTCCCCACCTATTCCTTGGTTGAACTTGATGGACTTATGTCTTTTTTCAACCGCATCAACTATGTATATGTAAATTCCATAACATTTATATTTTTTCACCAATGTAGCTGTGTGGGGGCTTGTTTTTTGCGGGACGAGTTGTAGTTTTTATTGGTATCATTTTGGGGTACATATGTCTTTATGATCACTTTTTATACAATTTTTTGTGAAGGTGATGTGGGCAAAAATGGCAATTCTGTCAGTTTTTATTTTTATTTTTTATGGGGTTCCTCTTGTGGTAAATATTATATGATTATTTTATTCCGTTGGTTGTTACGGTTATGGCGATACTAAATTTATGTAGTTTTTTATGTCTTACTGCTTTTTCAGCAATAAAATCACTTTTGTGTTAAAAATAAATGATATTTTACATCGCCATATACTAAAGTCCATAACTTTTTGATTTTTTCACCAACGTAGTTGTTTGGGGGCTTGTTTTTTGCATGATGGGCTGTAGTTTTATTTGTATCATTTTAGGTCCGTATGTCTTTTTGATCACTTGTGCACATGAGGTGACAAAAACAGCAATTCAATTTTCTACATAATTTTTTACGGCATTCACCATGCGGGATTAGTAATATGATACCTTGATAGATCAGGTTGTTACGGATGCTGCGATACCAATTATGTGTAGTTTTTTTATTTTTCATTTTTTTTATGTCCTAAATGAACGGATATGAGAAAAGATAATTTTTACTTTATTTTTATTGACATTTTTATTTTACTTTTTTCACATTTTTTTATATTCTTTATATTAAATTTTCAAATAATAGATCTGAAAAGAATAATGAGCAGACATCGCAAAGACTTCAGAGAAATTAGATCGAATTTCACAGCTCATTGCTAGCGATACCAAATAAATGGGTAACAAAGCAAATTTAGAGTATCTTTATATATTGAAAAAAGGGGGGGAGGACAGGAGGGGGGGGGGGTAAGAAGAGGATGAGCCATTAAGGGACGGTGGGGGGAGTATATGTTTATATTGCTTCTATCATACTGACTCTCTGAGTTAACTGTTATTGGTAAAATCCTATGAATTGCCTTATCACAAAAGAAGGAGAAAGAAGGACCAGGTCTTCTCTAAGTCATATAGAGTTTGCTATGTCTCGCCATGGCTGCCAGAATTTTAGGAACTGGTCTATTCAGTGTAATGGTATTAACGATCTAGCAATTGCAAGTAGGTGCGTGGTGATATCTTTTTTAGAAGGCATGTATATGCTGTACTTATATGGGTGGTACTTCAGGTATTGACCATTAGAGTTATGAACATTGTACTGGGTTGGAAGCCTAGTGCCTGTTTCACCGCCTGGGGAGGGGGGGGAGTTTGGTTGGTTGGGTGGGAAATTTTTGGTTCATTATTTAAAAGTGAAAAAGTCGATGTATATGCCTTGTACAATTGACCATAACACACTGTAATGGCTGTCACTGTTGACCTTTATTATTGTATCGAGTATATTATATCCTTTTCATGCGCTTAATGAACAGACGGACTCTGTGATGATATTTGTAACCGCTTTATCCTTTATTACCAAGAAATTGTACAAGCATTCTTTATTCTGTGAAATATTGTTAATAAAAACTATCTGATTTAAAAAATAAAATAAAAAAAGAAGGCATGTATAACTTGTTTGGTCTCGCCAAGACTATCATTTCCACTGAAATACAAAATCCTGGTGTGTGAGTTTCCTAAGAATCTCCTGGACTCCCTCCCAGAAGGGCTGTATTTCCGGACAAGCCCACCAGATATGAGATAAAGAACCTACTTCACCTCCACATCGCTGTGACGTTTCAGACAGACCCCTCCTGTAAAGGAATTTAGGAGTTCTGTACCATCTGGATAGTAATTTATAATGCCCTTCCTGGATGCAAATACATGATGAGAAGCCATGAGATGATGTCAAAATGCTTTTTACTTCCCCTTCTGTCATTGATAATCCCAACTCCTTTTCCCACTCCACCAAATAGGGGGGTTTGGACTCTGTCGCCTGACCTCCCAGCAGCACATAAAAGACAGAGACTTTCTTATGTTTCAAAATTGGAGAAACAATTAGCTTTGCAAAGGGGCTCAATAAGTCCCTTATTACATATTCCTTTAGCACATTGTGGCAGATCATTTGAAAGTGAGATTGGCATAGGGAAAGAGAAGCTGGTTGATTAAGGTGTGTGGCGAGAGCTTCAATTGGCAGAAATTTACATTCCTGAAAAAATTTCTCAAGAGTAGTGGAGGAGAATAGTCTCTAAAGTGCTTGGTATATCCCTG
This sequence comes from Bufo bufo, assembly GCF_905171765.1. Classification (NCBI taxonomy): domain Eukaryota; kingdom Metazoa; phylum Chordata; class Amphibia; order Anura; family Bufonidae; genus Bufo; species Bufo bufo. The sequence goes on from NC_053394.1 coordinate 50,368,602, forward strand.
TTGGTGATCCCTTAAGTTCTGGGAGAAGGCTTGTTGGCATTAATGGGGAAAGACCCCCTATGAGTGTGTTGCGCATCTTGAACCAGGTCTCCCATAGCCCCCTTAATAATGGATCACAGTTCCCTAAGTCTGTGGGGAGCCCCTTTGCCAGCCATAACTTACCCTGGAATGAAGGACCTGTAGCATAATCTGCCAACTTAACACATCAGGCTGTCTTCTTGGGTCTACCATTTCCAGCCATCTATTTAGTTGTATAGCTTGATAGTACAAGTGCACATCAGGCAGCCCTAGACCCCCCTCCTCTTTACATCTTACAAGAACATGGTAGAGAATTCTGGCTTTCTTTTTGTTCTAGAGAAATCTTGAGAAGGCACATTTTATGACTGAAAAGAAACTATTAGGTAGCTTAATTGGGACCATTTGAAGTGTGTATAAGATCTTGGGGAAGACATAGGCTTTCAATGCATTTTTTAGGCCCATAAATGATAGAAAAGGGATGTCATATTTTCTTAAGAGCTCCTTTCACAATTCTGATTTTGTGGTATTAACCTTAAAATCCGAGAGTGCGCTAAACGCTTGCAACTTATTATGCAGAGCCAATATTCCTCCCTCTGGGTTGGTGACCAGAAACAAGTCATCAGCAACTTGAGATCTCTCTCGCCGTACTGAATACCCTGGATAAGAGGGTCCTGGCGGATTGACTGAATTAATGTTTCTGCCACCATGACAAAGAGAGAAAGGGACAGGGGACAACCCTGCCTCGTCCCATTTGAGATCTCAAAGGAGGGAGACATTGTCTCATTTATTCGCAATTTGGCATATGGCTGTCCGTATAACGAGAATATTGCCTGTACAAATATATCTGGGATATTGAATTTATGGAGCGCTAGTCTCATGAAAGACCAATTTACTCTGTCGAATGCCTTTTCGGCGTCAATACTCAGCAGGACCAATGGGGTTTTCCTATTTTGAGCTACATGTATGGAATGGAAAATGCGATGTGCATTGTCTCTTCCCTCCCTTCCCTTCACAAAACCAGATTGTTTGCAGCCTATGAGCGATGGTAGCACAGAACTCAATCCGGGGCCAAGATTTTTGCCCAAATTTTTAAGTCGATGTTTAATAATGAGATTCGTCTGTAGCCACCACAGCTCAACAGGTCCTTTCCTTCCTTGGTTGGTTATGAGAACGACGCACGACTCTAGTGCCTGTCTAGGAAATGGTTCGCCTCTCATTAACCTGTTACATACCTCCATGAAATGGGGAAGTAAGCTTTCCTGAAACTTTTTGTAATAAAGTGACTGGAAGCCGTCCGGGCCCGGGCTCTTTCCTAGTGCAAAGCTGAGGATTACAGCTCACACTTCCTCTTGTGTGATTGGTCTAATTAGATGAGCATCCATTTCTGCTGAGAGTGAGTGTAGATTTAAAGCGCTTAAAAACTGTGATGTGAGTTTAGACCTATTTAGTACCTCGTCTTGTCTGCTTTCTTTGTTTAGATTATATAGCTCTGAGTAAAACTCTTGAAAGGTCTTAGCTATTGATGGGGTGTCTAGCTGGGGGGTTCCGTCTTTTCCTGTAATTTTAGCTTTTTTCAGTAGGGAGGTCATCATTGTATTGCCCTTATTCCCATGGGCATATATTTTATGTTGGAAGTAGAGTAGATGTTTTGCTACGTTCTGTGACAATAACTTTTTCAACTCCAGTCTCAGGGTTGTTAAATCTGCCTGGACTTTGATAGAAGTGGGTTTTTTGTGAATTCTTTCCATTGTTGCTATTTGTGCCAACAGTGAGTCTATAGCTTTTTGTTTTTCTTTCTTAACTTTAGTGCCGAGTGTGATGAAGCTCCCCCTCACAACCGCCTTGTGCGTTTCACAAACAATTGGGTACTTACAGTCAGGGGAAAGATTGGTGGAGAAAAAAGTAGCTAGAGTATCTTTTATCTGCTCACAATGTCTGGGGTCGTGACTTGTGAAGTATTGATTTGTTTAATCTCCAGTTCCAGTTTCTTCGGGGCAAGGAGGTCAAGGCGAGGGTCACCATACAGGGAGCGTGATCCGAGATTGTGATAGAACCTATTCTATTTTTTTTAAAAAATTTACACTTCTTTTTATTTATCAAAACCCATCTGGATCTTGAAGATCCAGTGGGCCTGATGGCTATACAGTGTATTGCAATAGTCATCTATTGCAATGCACTGTATAGTCTGTATTACAGTTACACTAAGGCTGATCAGCCTTAGGTACATGGCAACCCGGACGCCTTTGTAAGGCGTCCAGTCGCCATGGCAACCATCGGGCCACTACCATCGCAGCAGCGGTGGGCCGATGCAAGAGAGAGGGAGCTCCCTCCCTCTCAATCCCATAGATGCCGCGGGCGGATGCTGACCGCAGCATCTATGGAGTTAAACGGCCGAGATCGGTGCCAGCACAGATTTTGGCCGTAGCAGCAGAGTGTCAGCTGTAAGTTACAGCAGACACTCTCTGATGGCAGCGGTTCCGTTTCTTGAGCCACTGCCATCACAGCCGACAGAGAGGACATGGCAGCAGGGGGTATATGGGGGCAGTGGGGGCAATGGCCACATGTGGGGGGCACTTACATTTATCAGGGGCACTGGGGCACGGTGGCAGTCATGCCTGATTTCAGGCTGTGATCTCGAGCTTGGAGATCACAGCCTGAAAATGGCATTTTTCTCAATAAAGCGCTCCGATTGGTTAGTCTGTAGAGACTAACCAATCGAAGGGCTTGCCTGCAAGGGACCACTCTGATTGGTCCCTTGCTGGCTGCCCAGGTGTCTCTGCTCATTGGGTAAGCAAATTGAACGTGACTATGTCAAAATGCAGAAAGTCACTTGCAATTTGTACGTACAGTTATGTCCAAATGCGTGAAAAGGTTAATCTTTAAATCTCTGGAGAAATGGGGAATAATTAGAATTTTTATGTTTTTCTAAATATTTAGTTGTATTTTCTCCCGTTTTAAGTTCTCTTAGGGCAGTGTTGGACTGGGGTGACTCAGGCCCATCAATAAAACCTATTGTACAGATACATGCAAATATCACCTGCTCACACATCAGCAGACATCAACAAGTTGCATCAAGATTAGTGTTGGGCGAATCGAAGTTTACGAAGTGGACTTCGATCCGAATTTGAGAAAAAATTTAATTCGCCATGAAGCTGAATTTCCTCGTGCTTGATTTTCTCTGAAATAACTGTAAAAAAAATAAAAATAAATCATACTTCATCAATTTGAGTGAGGAGAGGCCGCTGTGGCCATCTTGCTTGAAGATCGCGCGTGAAATCTCATGCACAGTGACATAGGACGTCACCATGCGCCGCGTGAGATTTTGCGCTGGATCTTCGAGCAAGATGGCTGCAATGGCCTCTTCCCGCTCAAATGGATGAGGTAAGTATGATTTTAATTTTTTTGTTGTTGATCGACCCCTGAAAGGCCTTAATAGTGATCACAAATGCAGCGATCAGCGATTAACCCAGCATCTGAGAGGTTCAATGACGGGAGGACGGCGCAATCCCTGCACTCGCTGTTTACAAAGAAATGTGCTTTGTGACGAAGTAATTAATCATGAAGCGACTTTTTTTGTAAAATTCGGCGAAGCAGCCGAATCAAATTTTTGAGAACTTTGCTCATCTCTAATCAAGATGATTGATTTGGAGTTCCTGCAGTGACTTTGAGAAGGTAGGTCCCTGGGTACAGAAGATACTGGCTGGCCTGCCCCAATGCCTAGAAGTCATCTAAGCCAGCTATAATAAGCTGGGTAGTGTGCTAAATAATGTACCAATTTTTATATGGACATATGCTGAAAGAGGTACTGTACGATGCCTATCTATATGCAGTGCTGTCAATCTACTGTGCCATGTGCCACTTGAGTAGGAGGTAGAGGACTAGGGGCCCACCGGGGGATTCACCTGTTCCCCTGTGGCCAGTCCAAGCCTGCCTTTAGGGGACTTTAAAAAGCGATTGTATAACTATTTCAGGCTGAGGGTGTTTTGCTGTGTTCCTATGGAGCCCAGCCTCCATAGGAACTACTGCTGCAGTAGCCATGGATCTTTCTGAGAAACTGAGGCTACAAAAGGAAGGAACGTCTTCCCCCAATTGCCTCCTTAAATGTCGTGGTCACTATTGACCATGGCTTCTGAGGAGTAAAATGCCTGCAATCATCGTTATCACTGATCACTGACATTCGCCCCTGGTGTCTGCTGAGTGAAACGGCAGAAACACAGAGGCTATGGTGCTTGCTTTTTAAAGTGGGCATCATCTTGAAAGACCGGACCTCCGCCATACATGTATGGTGGAGGTCTGGAAAGGGAAGGGTTAAAGAAAAAAAAAGTGATATAAAAGTCACAAGAAGTAATACCACCAATCCCCTGCCACTTTCACGTTCTCTATGGTCTCTACTTCCTGGTCCCTCTTGAGACACAGGAAATGATTGCTCAGCCAATCACCGGCTGCAGCTCTGATGCACTTCAGCCAGTGATTGGCTGAGCAGTCATTTCCTGTGTCTCAAGAGGGACCCGGAAGTAGAGCCCACCGGGGATCTGGGAAGCATCAGAAAAAGGACAGCAGGGGAATTAGAGAGGTAACACTTATTTTTTTTATTTTAATGCCATTCTGACCCCTTTATTAAAAAATAATTAAAAAATGTACTGGCCAGACAACACCTTTAAGTTGTCCTTACAATTTTAATAAGGAAAAAAAGAGAATAACATTAAAACCACAGTTGAGAACATGTATCAAGTATCATTCACACAAGGCTGGAGCTAAACAGCCACAGAGAATTTTAGTAAAATCGTGATATTCCAATTATTCCAAAAGCATGTAAGGACTGCCCCCCATACCTATCACTTTCTTGGCCAAATACAAATATCAGTTATCCGATGTGAGTGGCCAGTTTTAGGCAGACATTAGTGTAAGAAGCTCTGCAACCGATCAATTTCCGGCGCTGCAGCGGGAAAACAATTGCAAAATAGCTGAAGAAGAATTCCAGCAGCCGCCAAATTGCATCTTAGTAGACTTTATTTTGTGCTTGTGTGATACCCAGGGCACATTTCGGCCCGTCCAAAGTCTTTTTTAACTGATACTCAGTTGAGAAATGCTTTGGACCGGGTTGAAACGCGTCCTGTGTGTCACTTAAGCACGAAATAAAGTCTACTAAGATGCAATTTGGCGGCTACTGGAATTAGGCAGACTTTAGGCAGCCGTGTTTTTGAACCTCTTGCATTCTAGCTATGTCAGGTTTATTAGAATTACTTTTTGCTAACTGAGATTCAATCATTTCAAACCTCCATTAATGGAGATGACTCGACTGAGCATGCATGTGTTTTCAACAAGGAGAGCGGAGTGGGCTGCTAGTAAGCTACTCTGACATCATATCTCCAAGCACAAAAAAGGGTTGGGTATGCTGAAATTCAACAGCCGATCCTTCTCTCCCCCCAAACATTTGCCTCCGAGGGAGAGAAATCTGGGGGTCAGCTGACATCCATTGTGTCTGGCCAACTTAAGCCAAGAAATGTTTCTGCAGATCGTATCAAAGTGGGTTTCGACAGAAAGCAAACACTTTTGAGATACATAGAAATGGAAAAGTTAAGAGATTTTATTCTCTTTGTCATCCAGATCCCCCCTCCTTTTTAGAGGTCCATATTCTGGATTCTTGTTTAGCCTTTCTTCTTAGGCCCCCTGCACACGATAGTATCCGTTTTGCAGTCTGAATATCACAGATCCACAAAATACGGATGCGATCAATGTGCCGTCCACATTATATTTGTGGACCTGTTGTTTTCAATGGGTCCGTGGTCTGCATTTTGTGGACATAGTCTATCATTTTGCATAACAGACATACGGATGGGGAAAGCACATGGATGATCTATGTCCTTTCCGCATCTGTATGTCCGGACTGTCAGCCTATTGCGTATGCTCCTGGGGCCAATGAAAAGCAAAAAAATAATTAGATTTTTTAATATGGATTAAATATATTTAATAAAATCTGACTAATGCATTTTCTGGTGGGATATTCTCTTTAATTGAAAGTGTAATAGTGTAGATCTCACATTTAAAGGGTTAATGGTGGTACAAGCATCCTACATCTGCTGAAATGTGTTAAGTTTAAATTAAACAGAACAGAACGTATCAGTGATATGGGATCCTTTCAATAATGAGCTTCCTGAGAAGATTAATCACCAGCGCAGGGGCAAGTAATGGGCTCAAGAAAAACAGTAGAGGGACTTGCATTAAAGGGGCAATTAAGTTATCTGAAAAGTTGTAAGTAATTTTCTAAATTGTTTTGTGATCTCAGCATATCCCTTATCTTAACATTATTGCTCTCTGCTCTCTATATCTTGGCAAGCTTCTCACCTAATTATCCCACTGTAAATGTTCTACTAAGGGTTCTCGTCTACTACCATAATCTGCTGGGATAAATAGAATTTTTTTTTTAAAGTCATTTGGTCCAAGTAATAAACTTATTTTAAAATTACAAGAGCTCTTATAATAAGATGTGTACGCTCTAGATAAGAGATGAGCAAATCGATTCTATCCATTCAGAATCCATCACGATTTTTCCCAAAATATTTGGATTCTAACAAACCTGAATTTGTGACTCACAATAAATATCACATAGAGGGACCCACGCATAATACTTCACTAGAAAAGAGACAAGCAGGTCAGTTCTCTCTTTCTTTCTCTCTGGGCCTTTTATAGTACTTTTGATTGGGGTAGAATCAATTTGTAGAATTTTGTTAAATACAAGTATTCTCCTTATGTAGCAGTCAGCAGTGAGATAAAACTCCTATATAGATAGGTAACTCAGGATTTAGTTTACTGCTGCTGCAAATGAACAATAAAGTATAATAGTATATTAGTAGAATAAGGATAACAGTATGACAGCTCAGTTGTTTTCTTGATAGGCCTAGATAAAGATGCCGACAGAAGAGCATTGCTTTTATTTGTATAATGTGAGATGCTGTAATTGAGTCACTCATCTCTCATCCCTCTCTGGTCTGAGTGTATGGTCTGACTGAGAGAGTCGTGAGGCTGTTGGCCATGATTAAAATCCAAACAAAGGAAGAAGTCAACGGGGTAGTGCAACCATTTATATTGATGACCTATCTTCACCCCCGCCGATTAGCTGTTTGAAGAGGAGCTGGTGGCGCTTCATGTGAGCGCTTCTTCCTGTTCCTTACACTGCACTTCGTCTCGGTAGTGCAGTGTAATGACGAGTACTCTATGCTGCTGCTCCACAGGAGACACCGTGTAGTGTAAAGTCAGGAAGCAGCACTCGCATGGAGCTCCACCTCCTTGTCAAACAGCTGATCTGTAGGAATGAAGGGCATCAGACCCCCGCCGATCAGATATTGATGACCTATCCTGAGGATAGGTCATCAATATAAATTGCTGCACAACCCCTTTAAAGAGGAAGGACGGAAAGTAGAATACTTGGAAGGAGTAAAAAACTCAGAAAAAAAACATCCAACAGTTTATTGTTAAAAAAACCCTAAATTTACATAGATTATTCACATATCGGTGATTTAAAAATGTTGTTGGTTGTGTCCAGTTAAAGGCATACTAAGCTAAAAATGAATGCGCTCTTGAAACAAACTGTCTTGAAGATCACTGGCAAAGAAAATAGTTCAAATCTCCTTACACCTCCAGTTTTGATTTGGATAGGTGTGAGTTGTTTGGCTTGCTATGCTTATTGGTGAAGCTGAGAAATGGAACGGCATAAAAGGGGGCATAAACTAGAGATTTTTGATGGGTGAAGAGGCTAATTTAAAACATTTTTTGGCAAATCATCATCTTTTGAAGACATGAATGAGTAATGGCAAATGTCCAAATTTTGATCTGCCATGTTGGATTGTTTTCGCTTATTTCCGGCGCTGTACTTGAAAACTCTTTCGGATTAGCCTTTTTACCTAATGACAACCTTTACAGCCTTCTCTCTTTGCCAGCCCCTCCCTCTCCTTCTTGATGGACAGGGCCAGGTGAGATGGTGTTGCAGGAACCTGGTCCTGTCCGTCAAGAACGAGAGGGACTGACTGGAGGAGCAAAGGTGCACAGTGCACACCCTCGGGAACTTACGGGAAAGTAGTGAAGATCTGTAATGGTCTGAGATCTTCACTGCACTAAGATTTCAGGGCCAGCCATCGGAGCAGTGAGGATGCCTGGCCTTCTCAGTGACAACAGAGAGAGGTGGAGATGAAGTGGTGTTCCAAGGAGCTAGTCCAGCCCCCGGTGCTCTGAGCACCTCATTTACATACAGCTAAAAATAAGCATTTCTCTGCATTGATAATATTCATTGCAGAGAAATAGGGCTCAATTTAGATCAACCCTACCAGGCAGTATGTCTGGTTGAATAGATTGGATCATGGTGAACGATGCTCAACTGATTCTGCCACATGTTTTGACGTTCTTACTATTAATCAAATACGCCTTCACACTAACCAAAGATTCTCTATGCATTCTGTTTATTTGGGAGTCTGCATAAACTTGCTCATTACAAGGGCTCATGCACACGACCGTATGTATTTTGCGAGCCACAAAAAATACGGATGATGTCCTTATGCATTCCTTATTTTGCAGAACGGAACAGCTGGCCCCTAATAGAACAGTCTTATCCTTGTCCGTAATGCGGACAATAATAGAACATGTACTATTTTTTGGCGGAACGAACATATGGAAACGAAATGCACACGAAGTAACTTCTTTTTTTTTTTTGCTGATCCATTAATATGAATAGTTCCATATACGGTCCACAAAAAAAATGGAATGGACAGGTAAAGAAAATACGTTTGTGTGCATGAGCCCTAAGGCTCACATAGCAGCGTCTAACTCATTTTGAACATCATTGCGCTATTGCCCGTATTATTGCGGGCTATTGGCGTGTACCTTAATAAAAAAGTATCTGAAGTAGTCAAAGGTTCAAGGCCAGAATAATGACGTGCTGCATTTTCTCTGAAGCGATGAGCTGCGGCCTCCATGACTTGTTGTTTTTCAATATGAATACATGCACTTCCTATACACCCTATGCAAAATAAATGGTTCCTATTATGTATTCGTCACAAGCTTTTGGCAGGGACTTGTCTCATTTTTCTCCTAGGATCCATACAGTGATCACACGCCGTCAATAGAATCATTCATTCATTGGGATTTATTGTGTTTGTTCACAAAAGTACAAAATCCATTAGAAGGAGATGATTCTTAGTTATTTGCTGTAGTTTTAGGTTACACGGCTTCATGCCTGTTCTACTTATGTGCCCTATGGTGGACTTTTATTAAGAATGAAATGATAGTGGTTATTAAAGTACCGGTGGTATTGTATTTTACAGAACGTAAGATGCACCACAGGTTTAGACAACAGAAAAGTAGAAAGAATAAAAAATTCTACTTATTAAAGGGATTTTCCGGGAGTTTTCCAATGATGACCTGACCTAAGGTTAGATCATCAGTATCTGAGGAGGTCCGACAACCAGGACCCCCGCCGATCAGCTGTTTGAGAAGGCACCAGCGCCTCTGTGAGCATCATGGCCTTCTCTCAGCTCACCAAGCACAGTGCTGTACATTGTATAGCGGCTGTGCTTGGTATCAGAGCTCAACCCCATTCACTTCAATGCGCCTAGGCCGTGTGAACATGACATCACATGGCCTAGGCAAAACTGCGAGTACGACACAACGCTACTGTGAGCGCCAGTGCCTTCTTAAACAGCTAATTGGCCAGGGTCCCGAGTGTCGGAGCCCCCACTGATCAGATACTGATAACCTATCCAGAGGATAGGGCATCAGTTAAAAAAATCTGCTTTAATTGACGGGTCCTGGCAGTGAAAACATCATAATGCCTGGCCCGGCAATCAAAATGAAGAGAGAGCTGTGCCTCTAGGTGTACTGGTAACGCCTCTGTTGCTCCTAGAGGCTCATTTGCATATAATTAAACATCATTTTTCTCAGCAATGCGGACACATATGAACATGGGACCAACACAGATGCCTTCAGCTGCCAAGTGCACATGTAACAGGTCAGACAGTGTCATAGGAACAAAACTAATGCGCTTTTAAGGGATCCTGTCACCTCACCAGCATAGTATAGTGACAGTCCCATAGAATTCAGTACTTTAACAGTACTGACAAGCCGAACCTCACAGCACATGCCAGTGCTGCAATGCAATGTTCTGCCTGCCACCCTCGGATGTCTTCCACATGCTTTCCGCATCTGTATGTCCATTCCACAAAAGATAGAACATGTCCTATTCTTGGCCACAAATGCAGACCATAAACCCATTGACGTCAATGGGTCAGCAAAAAAAAAAAAAAACGCATGCCACGTGGACGTCATCCATATTTTGTGGATCCGTGTTTTGTGGACCATAAAATACATACAGTGGTGAATGCTCCCTTGGAGATAGACACATCTCTAACAGCTAAGTTTCGCTCCAATAATGACTACACTCCCAAGTGTCTTGGAAGAATATGCCATCAATTTTTGATCCAAAAGTTTTTAAATCCTGGGATCAAAAGGCAATGGGGTATCCTAACAAGTTGACGTCACTTTTTTATATGGGAAATATTTTAAGTATATCCACTATATAACGAAAAGTAACGTCCCTCCTGATTATTGAGTTTAACTTTTTCAGCCACACTCTCTGCAAAGAGGTTCATGAAATCAAGCACACAGCCATGCAATCTCCATAGCCAGACCCTGGTGATATGTGTTTTAATCAAGAGCTCTGCCCCTCTTGAGGGTATTCCATCTGCCCTAGCCACTGACAACAGCAGCTCCCCATTTTCTACAGATGCATGGGCTAGGTCACCAAGCCCTCCTCCGCTGGCTCCTATACCCTCCCCCGCTGCTCCAGATCCCCCGCATTCCTGGGAAGCATACCTCAGCCAATTCCCTACAAAGGAGGACTTTCGGATGCTCATGTCTGAAGTAAAGGGAGCCTGCAGGGCAGAGATCGCTGCTGTCCACACCGATATTAAGCACATTGTCGACCGTGTGGACTCAATATAAAATGCACATGATGACACCAGACAGTACATCTCGTCCCTTCATGAGTCTGTAACATCTCAAACAGCGGCTCTTAGGGAATAGGGTCGGCATATGGAGGACCTTGACAATAGGGGTAGTAGAAATAATATCAGAGTCCGGGGTCTACCGGAGGCAACTGGGGATGAGGACCTTTTTGACACCTTGGAGGCCATTTTTAATATGATTCTTGGACAGCCGCCCTCACGCAAGATTAATTGGAAAATTAAATTGGATAGGGCCCACAGAGCGCTCAAACCCAAGGTTACCACTTCTCGCCCAAGCGATATAATTTGTTGTCAAAGAGGCCATTATGTCGAAGACCCGGACCCTACGCAATTTTGAATTTGATGGGGCCCTTGTGCAGCTTTTCCCTGACCTCTCTTGGCTTACCCTGCAAAAAAGGAGACACCTACAGTCCCTCCTCACACTGCTACGAGAGGTCAAATAGCATATCGCTGGGGATTTCCATTTGCCTTGTCAGCACACCAACAGGGAAGGACAGCAACCCTCCGCTCCTTCTCAGATCTGCACCCTTTCTCTGAAATGCAGGGACTTCCACCTCCCTTTCTAGCTACCTCACACTCTTGGGTCCAAGCTCTTCTGAACCCTGATCCCGGCACTGGACGAGAATTTACCAGGCGCAAGGATATTCAGCTAAAGGACAAGTAACACGCAGAACTACACTGTGTGAATATTGGTGAGCTGCATTCTACCCACAATCCACTCCCCCCTATATCACCATGGCGCAGTGTGTGACCCAAAATGTCAAGGGACTCAACTCCAACGCAAAGAGGAGACTTTTGCTTTTGGAGTTAATGTCCCTCAAGGCGGACAGAGTATTTATCCAGGAAACCCACTTTGAAGAAAATTCTTCCTTTCGCTTTGCATCTCACTTACATCCTACTGCATACTCGGCCGCCCATTCTCGTAGGAAGGCGGGAGTCACAATTCTCATATCTGCCCACTGTCCCATCAGAATAGAATCCTCAATATTAGATCCGCAGGGGCGCTACATTATTCTGAGAGGTAAACTAGCAGGTCAGCCAATCACACTTTGTAATTTGTATGCCCCGAACACATCTCAGATTCATTTCCTTAACAGAGTGTTCCACAAGGTTTTCGTATCTCCTGATCCATTAGTCCTACTGGGAGGAGATCTTAACATTATTCTTTCTGACTCCATGGACAGGCTGGGCCTTACACTCAACGCAGCAGCGGTTAACTAGGGATTTTTGCAAATTAATCAGGCGATACTCATTATACGACCTCTGGCGACTTAACCACCCTACTGATAGGTCCTTTTCCTTCTACTCTGCTCCCCACAGTACCCCCACCCGAATTGTTTTCTTCCTTGGAACCATATCCACCCTCCGTGTGCTGAAGGGAGCTGATATAGGTCAATTCACTTCGTTCGACCATGCCCCAGTAATGGTCAGAATAGACCTTGGTTTGGGACACACCCGACAATGTCATTGGCATCTCAATGACACCCACCTTAAGGAACCACCACTACGGGATGAACTGTGCGGTCACCCTAAATTATACTTTGAGTTTAATGAAGGGTCGGTGAGGGATGTACGTTCCCTATGAGAGGTCCATAAAGCGGTCATGAGAAGGCACTGTATCGCCCTGGGCATAAGACTAAAAAAGGACTCAATAGCTACAGTAAGGTCCCTTAAGTCCCGTTTACATAACTTGGAGGAGGCAATGTTTGCTCATCCAACTCGCCGCACGCTTAAGCGCATAGTTGACACCGGAGCCTACCTGCATAGGATAGCTCTGGGTAGGGTCAACAAAATAATGTTATATACTTGACAACGGTACTATGCATGGGGGAATGAACCTCACACGTTGTTGGCCAAGCAACTAAGAAATCGTCCCCCACAAACAGGCCCATGTGCCGTCAAGGGAGCAGATGGGACGGTCCACTATGACCCCAAGGAAATTGCAGAGCGGTTCTCAACCCACTATATCTGCCTGGTGATCTCCCCACAAATGAAGAGGCTAGGGAGCGCTTAATGCAGACATACTTGACCTCATGTAACCTCCCCACCCTGTCGACTGCAGATATTAATGCCCTTAATGGACCTATAACTGTGGAGTGGACGAGATAGAGGAGGTAATTGACCATCTACCAGAGGTCAAGTTCCCGGGCCCCGACGGCTTTTCCTAGAAATACTACAAGATTTTTAAGACTGAATTGATCCCTCATATCACAAATCTCTTTAATCGATTCCTATCAGGTGACGCGGTGCCTACTGATATGTCCCATTCGTATCTTACGTTAATTCCGAAACCCGGAAAAGTCCCCCTTGACTGTGAAAATTATAGGCCTATTGCATTACTTAACTTGGACCTCAAGATTTTTACTAAAATACTGGCCTCTCGCCTAAATGCTTTTTTCCCCTCATTGATCCATAAAGATCAGGTAGGTTTTGTCCCATGTCGGCAGGGTAGTGACAATACACATCAGAACATTGACTTGCTGGAGGTGGTTGGCCGCTCGGGAGAGAAGGCATTGCTTCTTAGTTTGGATGCTGAAAAAGCTGGCCGTTTCTGTTTGCGACCTTGAAGGCATACGGTTTCTCTGGCCTTTTTGTCCAGGCCATCCGAGGCTTATACTCCTCTCCCACAGCGACAATCAAGCTTCCATACGGTAAGTTTCGAACAATACGCCTAGCCAATGGGACACGACAGGGATATCCCTTATCCGCCTTATGATTCGCAATGTGTATTGAACTCCTAGCGGCTAGAATTAGAGCTTGCCCAGATGTCAAGGGTATTATGGTCAGGGATAAAAAGTTCAAGCTGTCACTCTATGCAGACGATTTCCTCCTCACCCTCAATAAACTCCATATCTCCCTCCCAAATCTCTACTCCATATTGCAAGAGTTTGGACGACTGTCGGGGAATAAGGTCAACACCCATAAAACTGAGGCCCTACCAACCAATATACCTCAGGCGACCCTTGGCCCCCTTCGGGAAAACTTTCCCTTCCATTGGAAGAAGGATTTATTATGATACTTGGGTGTGAACCTTACCCCTCGTTACACAGACCTCTACAAACTTAATTTCCACATATATATAAAGAAATCGGGGATCTCTTCACCAGATGGCAAACACTCCCAATATCCTTTCTAGGTCGCATTGCGGCAGTAAAGATGACAAGCTTACCTAAGATCTTATACCTGTTTGAGACCTTACCCGTCCCGGTTCCCCTCAAAGATTTGAGCTCTGTTCAGTCACAGCTCCTCTGATTTATATGGGTTGAGAGACGCCATAGGATCCCTAGGTCTGTACTTCTGTCTAGCAAGTCTCAGGGTGGTCTGGGAGTACCTGACCTGATCAAATATTATTGGGCAGCTCAGTTACATTGCATCACAGCTTGGGCATCTCTTCAACCTTATTGTATATGGATGCAGATAGAGAGACTCTGGCTGGCTCCCATACACCCTAACTCTCTGCTATGGTCTTGCCCCTATAGTGCGTCTCCACCTAGGGAACTTTTAGGGCCCATGGCCTGCACTGAATCCATATGGCGCACCTGTAGTAGTAGATTCCCCCGGTCTCCCGCCACTCCTCCATGACTTCTTTTTTATATCATCCACTACTCCCAGCGAGTCTCACCACTTCAGCAACGAGACTATGGTTACAGGGGGGTGTCTTTTCGCTTTGCAGACATTGTAGACCCATTCACAAGGGACCTATTATCTTTCTTAGCTGTCCAGAGCAAATATAGCCTTCCCTCCTCGACCAATTACTTTTATGTTCAGATTGGACATTTTGCCCTGTCTATCTTCTCGGGGCTCAATGTCTCTCTACCGACTGCAATTGAGCACCTTTGTAGAAGAGGGGTGCATATGAAGGGGTTGATATCTGAGATTGACTCTATTTTGTTGACCCCCCTTCCCGGAACGGATTCATATGGTACCATGGGAGAAATATTTAGGGAGAACTCTACCAGAAGCACTGTGGCGCCTTCTATGGAGGAGAGCAACGAAGTCTTCAATGTCAGTTCTCTGTCAGGAGAGCCTAATGTACTGGTGCAGCGTCCCACTTATGTGTGTAAAAGGGACACTTTAAACATCTGCCTATTTATCTATGTATTTGCAATGTATGGTATTTCCTATTTATCTGGCTGGCAATGTCGATACACCCATTCTCCCCTAGGTGGTGCTGGTGCCACATAATATATATAGCCAGGGGTTTGCTAATAAAGTTAGTTAACAGGAAGTGAATTCAGTTTAAAGTGTCGTTTTTTGTAGAGAGGAGGAAAACAAGTGTATGGAGGAGAGAAACAGGCCTTATCCACTATGTAGCTGCAATTTCTTTCCTCCGGGACCTGATCAACCCTGGAGAGGACAAACTAAGAGTAGTTACAGCAGCTTAGCCCTGGACAGTATGTCTATGTCTAAATATAAAGCAAGCCTAGTGAAGGTTAGAGCCGAGTCTGGCCTATGGACTTTACAAGCACAAGTGACTTTCCAAGTTCCTGGACACGACTGGATGATTAAAGGCCATAATTATCCTTATTCACTAGAAGCCTTCTGGGATATAGTGTACCTGAATTCTTCAGGAGAGCATCCTACAAATAATGTTGCAGAGAGTTTGCCTGCCGCGAGGGAGAAACGCCTTATTGGATAGCTCAAAATAAGTAGAAAACTACATTTTTAGTACCTGAGTGCAATAGTTTGGACTTAAAATAATTACAGAAGTCTTGCCTGTAAAGTGTCAGCCTTAAAGAGAACTCCTTAACTGACAATTGCCTAAACCTGATAAAAGGAATACTACTGAACCTATTTCTGAGTCATCACTCATGCCATACAATGGAATAGTATCTGTACTGACTACCTGAAGACAATTGATTCAGTAAATGTCCAACTGTTTGGTTACAACCACCTCATCATCATTTCCACTACAGCACTCAACATTTGCACCTTACGGTGCTGGCGTCACGAACACAGGGGCTCAGCTACCAAAGCACCTATACCATCAAGGGCACCTCAACTTCCATCTGGCTGGTGTTCCCTGCTATAGAGAGTTCCCCGGAGGATTCAGTGCTGTCTTCGCATTCACTGCACTGCCGGTGTCACGGTCATATTGGTGTTTGACCGTAACGCGGTTGCCGTGCAGACTGGTTGCCAGGGGCAACGTGTAGGTTGTGGTTTGCACGTGCACTTCCCCTTTAAGGTGTGCCTCCCTGCTGTGTGGGTAGCAAGGGGTTAATCTTCTGGCTAGTGAGGATTAAGGTGTTTCCTGGGTGTGGCCGCAAGCTTGATATAAACCTGTGGCTTGCTGGCTGGGGGCAGTGGTTCTACTGCCTTTGTTGGATTAGGACCTTGCTCCTAGCTCTTTGTCATCTGAGGGCCATCCTAGTTGTCATCAATGTCATTCCGGTGTCTCCTTCCCTTCCTATCCTTATTTGTTTGGAGTGGGTTATGTTCAGGGTGTTTGTATGTCTAGTTTGGTGATACATGTCTGGTGGTGTTTGGTGTCCAGCATGTTTGCTAGACATTCCCCTGTCTTACGTTGGTTGTATCCTTTGGATGGGGGTCTCTGGTTCAACGGAGGGGGGGCCAATTGTCCATATGCAGCTATGTGTGTCCTGGATACCTGTGTGGTTGTTGTTTGTGCTGTGTCCTTAATGTGTGTGGACATCAGCACTTGTGCACGGGTTCCAGTAGGTGTGCCTGTGGCAGGTAAGTGTGTTGCATTCGTCGCTTACCTGCCAATTCCATATGCTGTATACCGTCTCCTTTCTTTGCAGCTTTGCCGGTGGAGACTCCTGTTCGTCCGTGTTTTGGAGGAACAGGTCGTCTTTACCCTGCTCCTAGTCCAGGGATTTCCTGAGGGTTAGTAGGGCCCCAAGGTTCCGGAGTATGAGCCCTCCTACCATCTGGGTTCAATGTAGTTATACTCACCCTTATAATAGATCTATGTAGCTCTTTCCTCAGGAACGTTCTTTTAACGGTGGAATACCGTTGATAATTGTTTCTTCTTTTCTATTATTTTTCTTTTCAACTAAATGAGTATGAAAAGATGCGGGATTTCCACATGGTCTTTATTGTTTTTTTGTCTGATTTATATTGCACATACCATCTGATGTTATATCATGTCTTCTTTTGCTGACTACCTTGTGCATTCCGCCTTGTTCACTTTATTTTGTACAAGTGTGCATACAGTTGAAACAAATTTGTACTGTTGTATTTCAATAAAAATACAATTATAAAAAAATATAAATAAAGCACATTGTCGGTGGACACTGGGGTGGTGGAAATTTGTCCTGTGGAGGAATTAATCATGCTTCATTATCCTTCAGTCTGATGGACGAATCTGGTTTTGGCAAATTTCCCAGGGAACACTACCCACTGGAATACATAGAGTTGGAATTGGAGGGTACTATATCTCCTTGGGGAGAGAGTGCCTTAATCACCGTGAGGAGACTTATAGGCCAGGCATTGCTCCTCTGGAATTCTGGGAAGAAAGGGATACAAATGAGCTCTTAACAAGCTCTGCCTCTGATGCCACCAGATTATTCATCGGACAACCCCTTTAAGGTAAAAACCTCCCGTGACCTATGGCTGTCAAATAGTTACATTTAAAACTACTAGGAGAGGGCAGTTAAAGGGTTAATGCTCCATGGCTGGTCTCCAGTGGTTTCTCACCTCTCCAGACCCCAGTGTTGCCCTGGCTGTAGAAGAATGCTAAACACTTATCTTTTCCTAGAATGATATGTAATGTACGAATATGTTTTTGTCTGATTAAGGTCAAAACAAACAAAGTAATCTGAGTTTTTACTCTTCTGTACAGCATTTACAGCATTCATTTTTTGGCATGATAACTTTATTCTTTGGGTCAGTATGATTACAGCAATACCAAATACATATAGTTTTTTTTTTACGTTTTGCTTGATAAAAATCTTTTTGCATAACCGCATCCCAAGACCCATAATTTTATTTTTCTTTCTATGGAGCTGTGTGAGGGCTTTATTTTTCCAGGGCAATTTGTAGTTTTCATTGGTATCATTTTGTGGTACATTTTGATCATTTTTTTATTACATTTTTTTGGTGGCGACTAAGCAAAAAGCAGCAATTCAGCCATTTATCTTTTTTTTTTTATGGAGTTCACCTAAGGGATAATTTACATGATATTTCCATAGTGTGGGTCGACACGGTGATACCAACATGCGGGGGGGCATTTTATTTCAGCTTTTTTTGCCCATTGAAAAGTGTTTTTTCAATGGAATAAAACATTTTTTATTGGAATTTTTTTAAGTAATAAGGTGTTTGCTCCCTCTGTAGCTGCTTACATGCGGACAATGCCATTGCCTGCAGCAAGTAAGGGATTAAACAGCCTGGATCGTCACTCCTGACGGTCCAGGCTGTTAGAGCATGGGCACAGCTCTCATTTTGGAGCCGAGCCGAGCCACTTCTCTGCACAGGAGACCCGTGCAGCACTTAGTCTGTGTTGCCGCGAATAGACGGCGGCCCAGCCTACGTCCCCTTAGTGACCGCCGTAAAAAGGCATATGGGTGGTCAATAAAGGGTTAAGACCCAGAGAGATTGTGTAGATAACAATATAATAGTCCTGTCCAAAGTTTAAAAGATATAGGTGGCAAAACATCTAAACTGTGAAAAACAATCCCAACATGGCTGACTAATTATATGATACCAAAAAGGATTAAAGGATACATAAACATGCAATAATAGAGTCTGTTAAGCAAAGACCTGCTGATAAGAAATGCACTGAAAATATTTGCATTCCATTCCATTAATCCATGGAAGAAAGAAAAACTTTTACTAAAACTTCCACATTATTTTAATATTAACTTCCTATCAAATAAACTATAAACTTTCTTTGATCAGATTGCAGATTGTATCTATAAATAGGCTTTTATTGGGTAAAGCAGCTCAATTTTGTGGCTCTTACTGTTGACATGCAGGATTCCTATGTGACCTGGCCTTCAGAAATTAGATAAGCATATAGGTATGTGTGGAGAATGCCCTATACATTGTTTTATAAAACCTTGTAGCTGATATAACCTGCTTTTCATATTAAGCTTATGCCTGTGTGCAGCTGCTTAGCTATGGAGACCCATTTCATGAAGCTCTTGATGTACAGTGTTTGTGTTGATCATTTATGTCCGGCTATCAGCCCACTCTGTCCATCGACTTTGAACTTTCACCGCTTGCATGCTTGGGTTATCATATTGCATGAACTGTGCCAGCTCTGACCTTTTGCTTGTTTAACTACAGATTCTGTCTCCTGATTTTCCTACTACAAACTGGTTTCTACTGACATCAAGCATTGCCCACAGATTTCAAAGCAGAAGTTCTGACCTCCATCTGTGGTAAATCAGGGGATCCACTATCCAGGGCAGTTATGTAGCCAGTAATGCAATAGAGGATAGGCGATTTTATGCACCACACATTTCAGATTTTAGTGGACATGCTGTGTGCAAATTCATGGTCAACTACTCCGTGGCTGATCGGTTATTATTCCTAGACCCCTTACACTACACAGTGATAGCATTAATAGTTGTCTATGATAGAGCTAGCAAATCAAAAATTTAAGTGTGCCACTTTTTAAATCATGGAGCTCTTCACTACAACCACTACTACTCTGCCTATGGCGGTTGCGTAACTCTGAACTTGATTTTAGGCACCTGTTTGCCATAGGTGTGAATAAAACATCTGCACTCAATGATTAGGAGGGGTGTTCACATACTTTTGGCCAAATAGTATAGATAGATGGTAAAATGTATTGGCACAAGATTGAGATGTTACACTGAACACTTAATCCCACTTTTTAACTTCTTGGAGTGCTACAGATTTTTCGGCTTCTTGGAGAGATGAGAGAGATATGTGATGTTATGTAGGTATATGTGTGTGTGTGTATATATGTATGTGTGTGTGTGTATATATATATATATATATATATACACACACATCATTATCAAGTCTATCTGGGATTACACGGAGAGAGAAGGATCTGAGCAAGCCTAGATCCACAGAAGGTCTGCAGTTCTCCAAGATGTTTGGAGCAACATCCCTGCCGAGTTTATTCAAAAACTATGTACAAGTGATCCTAGAAGAACTCATGTTTCTTTGAAAACAAAGGTTAGTCACACCAAATATTGAATTAATTTAAATTTTTCTTGTTCATTCACTTAGCATTTTATTAATTGATAAAAATAAACTATTAAAGAGAACCTGTCACCGGTTTTTAAACATAAGAATCATCGGCATCCTGAGATAGTTATCCCTCACCCTAATCATCCTAGGTTTTATTTATTTTTTTAAACACCTCCAAGTACTTCTTTTACAGTCCACTTTTGCTTTTTTCAAGTTATGTAAATAAAATTCTTATCTCATCACTTCCCATTCCTAACCCCACCTCCCGTTATAAGAGTGACAGAATCTAAAGATCCTACCCTCCTCCCGAACTCCCGTCCCAAATCCTGCGCATGTAAAGAACCAGTCACCTCACTCCTCATCTCACACTGATCATATAATGTATACTGCTCAGCTGCGAGACTTGGAAGAGAAGGGGTGGAGATGAGCAATCGTAGAGGGCGTGTCTTATTTGGTTGTGGGCGTGGCTGCACTCTAAGAGTCAGAGAACGCTGGACTCATCTCTGAAGCATGGAGGAGACAGGACTCATCTAAGGTGCATTTACATATATGGCGGAAACATTTATTTTAGGTTTTTCTCTGAACTGATAGTTTGTTCAGAATTGATTTTAGTATCATTATTAATGTATTAATAGAAAAGTGAGTGGATAAATAGGCTTAGAAAGTGATGACAGGTTTCCTTTAACACTATTTATGAAAGCATCTTTACTTTGCAGCATTTTTTCATACCTGCCTAAAACTTTCACACAGTACTTTGTGTGTATATATATATATATATATATATATATATATATTCATTTACACACACAGTAGTTGATATATATACTTTTGCATAGTACTGTAAAAATACATATTTTCAATACAGATATACAGTATTTGCAAAGATCGGATTATTTTTCCATGAAGAAATTTGCTCCCAGTGTTGCAAATACCATTCATGTGCACAACAATCCTAGTGTCTGGTTAAATGAGAACTTCTGACAATTGAAAACATAGAATTTCCATCTGATTTACCAGATTATTTATCAATATAGGCCCCATTCACGCGACCATATTTTTGACCCACATCTGAACCGCATTTTTTGCGGAACAATTAGTTTCAATGGGACCACAAAAAAATGCACACAGCACACCATGTACTGTCCGTATCTGTATGTCCGTTCCACAGCCCCGCAAAAAAAAAGATAGATCATGTTCTATTCTTCTCGGTTTGGGGAAAAGAATAGGCATGGTTACAAAAGGTCCACAAAAAAAAAAAAAAAAACTGATGCAACACGGACATCACACAGACGTCATCCGTATTTTTGGTGGATCCGTGTTCTGTGGACTGCAAAATACATAGTCATATAAATGCACTCTAAATGTCTGTCACAGGTCACTCAGTGCTCAATGACAGTTTAGCTTGCAGCATTCTCATACCTCAATGTGATGGCTGAAAAGGCAGAATAATAGTTTGCTCCCAAATGTATCACAAATTGAAAAGTTCCCCTTTTTTTGTTGGGGGGTGAGGAGGAAGGAGGAGAGTAAAGCATGCAAAAATAATATATGGATTGAACAACTGAATTCTGCCATTCTTTCTGCACATTAAATATAAAGTCTGCCCCCTGCAAGTTGTGGCTCTACAGCTGAGGCTACAACCCCAAGTAGATGGCTGTCCTGGGCTTGGAGAGGAGCTGTGGTTTTAGGCACAGAGTGCAGGCCTCCATATACTGAGTGTGGATGTTCCTATATTACAGAGCTGTAGGCACTCAGCGTGTCCTTCTATAACGCTGGAGGCAGCAAATTCTCCCTGCAGGGGGAAATAGCGAAAAAAAATGCTCACAGGCAAGTTCATAATGTTCACTAATGTAAATGCACAGGACAGTATCAGTTTGGCTTGTATTATATTTGTTGTTTTTTGTTTGTTTTTTAAGGGGAGGAAAGTAAAATAAAAATGCATTTCAACCTCCACTGATATTTTTAATACATGTATCCTTTTTGAAGGGGGCGGGGCTTGCGGATTTTTAATTATTACAATTTTGTATGCATTAGTAATTTATTTTTTATTCTTATTTCGAAACAATGAAAGTGTTAACTTTACAATCATTATATAGCTTGTAGACGGGGTTCACATGAGCACTTCCGTTTCCATTGTTCTGCTTATAGGAGCAACGAAAAATTACGGCAATCTCTGAGCCATCAAATGACAGCAAAGAACAATGGTGGACCCCACTGCCTACGGCAGGATCCGTCAAATTTCAATAAAACTGAACAACATCATGGTTTTAATAGCGGCTGTGCTTGGTATTGCAGCTCTGTCCCGTTCACTTGCCAATCAATTTAAAAACCCGTCTAGGTATCCAAATGAAAGACGGCTTTACAAACTTGGTGAAAATAGATGCGTCTTTTATTCACCCATAAGTTAGAAACAAATGTTTCAGCTCACCTTCCTGAGCCTTTGTAACACAAACCTGATTGCTTGCAACATACCATACAGGTGACCAAAAGAAGTATCAATTTTATATATATATATCTACAGGTGAAACTCAAAAAATTAGAATATCGTGCAAAAGTCCATTTATTTCAGTAATGCAAATTAAAAGGAATTGCATTAATGCAGCTTAAAATTACAATATTATGAAAAGGTTCAATATTCTAGGCTCAAAGTGTCACACTCTAGTCAGCAAATTAATCCATATCCCCTGAGCAAAGGGGACCTCAAAATTGTGACTTTGGGGTTTCATAAGCTGTAAGCCATAATCATCCAAATTATAACAAATAAAGGCTTGAAATATCTCGCTCTGCATGTAATGAGTCTATCTCATGTGTTAGTTTCACCTCTTAAGTTGCATTACTGAAATAAATGAACTTTGCTCGATATTCAAATTTATCGAGTTTCACCTGTGTGTGTGTGTATATATATATAGTTTATAATCAGCAATATGGAGTTCTTCTTGCACATGGTCATCAGACAAGCTTCACATATATCCGTTTTAGTGTCCCTCTGAGTTGGTACGCAATCGACGGAGGGAATGTGATGCCAGAACTGATCCCACAGCTTTCTATGAGATCATACATATCATCCAAGGCAGTTTTAATGCCAAATTTAAAGTAGTGCTAAAAAAAAAAAAAGAAAAAAAAAGAAAGCATGCAACTTTTTTTTGTATGCCACTGTCATTCTATAGATGCCATACTGGTGCACAAAGTACACATACATATATAGTCATGTCCAGCTGCTGGCATAAAACAACCAACTGCCATATGTGAGCCCAGCCTAAAATTGATACATTTATTAAATATGAACACTAGTTTTTTAGATATATTATTATTATTATTATTATTATTATTATTATTATTTCCATCCGGCCGTGTAGTCAGATTTTTAATATTCACATTCAAAAACAAAAAAATAAAGATTTTCTTTACAATATTTTCTCTCTGGACATTACCCTGCTATTTCTTATATAGTACTATTTAGTAGCCAGGCTGTCTTTCCCCCCACTCACTGTATGACTGACATCCCCATCAACTGTCCCCACACTGCTGGCTTTGTCAGTATTACAGTATATTCACACAAGGCAGGTATGTTTCAGAAATTGCTGCTATTGTTCAGTACTCTGAATGGGGTTGGTAAAAGTCCATGCACATGATGTAGGGAGTGGAGTTTTAGTTATCTGGCATGTATGTATGTATGTATGTATGTGTGTGTGTGTGTATATATATATATATATATATATATATATATATATATATATATATATATATAAAAACAAATCAAGGACAATATAAGAAGAAAATAAAAAAATTATATATATATTTTTTTTTTTTAAGATAGATAATTGACAGATATGTAGATAGATAATAGAAAGGGTGTGTTTACAGTTTACATGATGCAGCCATAACCATAGGTTGTAGGTTCCAACCACCAGATGTATTGGACAGTATCAGAAATTTCTGCCACATATCTGTCAGGTGTAAATATTCCCATTAGACTACCATATCTACAAAACCACAGTTTACAATACACAGCATGTGCAGCAGACATTCACCATATGCCAAGTAATCACATATAGAATCCATCCATTATATTTTTTGGGATGTGCACCTATCAGCACACAATCTGTAAATTATCTAATCTATATCTCTAACATCTGTCTGTCTATATATTACAACTAAAAATACAATTTCAAAATAAATTTACCTAAATCTAAAGAACTTGAATTAAATGCAGGGAAGAACCATGATACATAAGGCAACAATATCTGGATAAGTTGTTAAATAATTTATTTTAATATACAAAGTTGTATTTCCAGTACCTGGAACACAATATTTTAATCCAACGTCAAAATCAAGTGATTCTGTTTTCCTGTCACTGTATTTTTGGCAGGTTTTGGGGTACAGGCCTTTTTGGAAGGGGGGGGGGGGGGAGGAATGAAAAGAGCTTCATTTTATTGCATTGGAAAATAACACCAGAAAAAAAGTCTATAATCTTCTATATACAAAGTGACAGGAAAATCTGTACAAAAAGTAACAAAACGTCTTCTCATATAGGGGGGTTGTAATAATAGAATGACATGGGGTCGGAAGGGTGATCTGGATTATTTAACCCTTCTCCCCCTGGCAGGGAATGATTCAGAGTCCTCTTCGGTCTAATTTACACAGGCGATAAGATCATTTTTATAACTTATTTTGTAAAAAATATATATACATCTCAACATACAATTAATCTGTACAACACATAGCACTTACATACACATACAACTCTTATTTATAGTGTGAATACCCTGGTCATCTCAGCTGGTAAAGCGCTTTGTAAGGAGGTTCCTGGGGCAAGGAGGGAAGGAAGAGCTGCAGTCTCTAGAGAAGAGGTCCTGGCATCATGGAGGAGATGGAGGTGAGGTCCACTCAGAGGGTGCCAGGTCCTGAGGTGAGGGGGGAATGGCAAGGGTGCAAGCCTGACTGGATGTACCACAGGGAGAGGTGCAGGCTTTATGGGAGAAGGAAGGAAGAGGTGTAGACTCAAGGATAGGAAGGAGGGAAGGAAAAGGTGCAAAATCAAGGAGAGTAAGGAAGGGGGGAAGGAAAATGTGTAGGCTCTGTGGAATATGAAGGAGGGAAGATGTGCAAGCTCAAGGAGAGTATGGAAGGAGGGAAGGGAGAGGCAGCCTCTGGGGAGTAAAAGAAGGGAAGGAAGTGGTGCAAACCCTGGGGGATAGTAAGGAAGGAAGAGGTGCAGTCTCTGGGGGGAGAGCATCACAAGGTGTCCGAGTTATTGCTGCATGGACTCAGCAGATTCAAGTTTGTGTTTTTGTGCTTTTTCAATAACCTGGAGATTTTCTCATCGTCTGAATTAGGGTCCAGAGGTTTGTTGTACTCATCATCGTCCTCATTGTCTGAGCTCTCCTTCATCTTCTCTGTCTCAGAGTCATGCTTCTTCTTGGCTGAGGCCATCTCTGCTGCGTGTCTTTTCCTCCACTTTGTCCTGCGATTCTGGAACCAAACCTAGAAAACAAGAGGAGAGATGAATGATCACATCACAGGCCCCTGTACAATGTGGAGAGGACAAGTCCTACTTCTACTAACACAGTGTGGGAAATATACATCTGTGCACAGTGATACTGCTGCCAATAGACAAGGTATCTATAGAACTGTACTGCAAGGTGTAATGATCTATACATTGGTAGCCTAATATGCAAATAACGAGCCTACAGTAATAGTACATTAACTATTACAGGTGGGTATGTATATATATATATGTCGGTGCACCAAAATAATCCTACATTAACTGACACTAATTTAATAACGTGTACACAATATTAATAACTACAATTAATATTACTGTACGGAGAGGGCATTATGTGAAATAAATTCTATAAAATTATTTAAAATAAAGTATTACCTATTTATTATATCCAATACATGAAGTATACAGGTGCATTATGTATTACCATACCACAGAATAAATATTACCTATATTCTATTCCGGTTGCACCTACTATTATGTTACACTATATATATATATATATATATATAACTATTAAGTATTAACCATTTATGGTAATACTAGTACCTACACCATACGTAGTATATAGTCTCAATTATAAGTTTATAACATGTATACTGTACACTGCCACCTGCAACAAATACATACTGTAGTAAAGTACATATGCGTCTATATATATTAAGGTTAATCCAATACATTAGCTTGGAGCATGTCACATTCTCCATCCTAAATTAATCTTGATCTCGAAGGCTGCATCTACATTCTCCTTCAATTTCTACTCGCAAAAAATACAAACTGAACTGCACTGTATTTACAGTAAAGTTTATATTTACACATTTATGCATAATGTATTATTCATTTTAATATTTACGTATCTGTTTTATAAAAATATAACAAAGAAAAAATAAAAAATAGCAAAGAAAAAAATACAATAAAAAGTACACATCTTACATATTAATTCCTTGTTGCTTCAATGTAATTTCCGTAAGCTTGTCACACAACTCCATTTGTCCTTAGTTTCGCTACATTCTATATATGTATTCTATTGTAGTCTGAAACTATATGGGTGAAGCAGTGCTGTCTATATTAATATTATTATTATTATTATTATTCAGTATAATCACATCTTAGAACTTCTCACCAAACAGCTATTTCAACATATACATATATATATATATATATATATATATATATATATATACTCTCCATAGTTTACCCAAGCACACCTAATCGGTGTCTCTAATGATAATTAGATTATTATTAGTAGTAGTATTAGTCTAATGTATATTTAGAGACAAAAACAGAATTATTTCCCATCTACTTTGTGTTTCAGAAAGTTTAATTCTCTCACGTTTGCGATGAATGAATTGACCATAAAAAATATATAACAATAGTTAAATGAAATGTTCCCCCCATTAAATAAACGTAATTGTGAAGTCAATTCCCAGCCCGACTGTAATTGAAATGTAGAATAAAAGTGACAGCTCAGTGATTTGTCATTATCTGTAATGGACTTGTCATCTATAATTATTACTACCTATCATGACCGCTCATGGTAATAACATCCAACAGGTAGAGTATAGCAAAACCTGATTAATAGTAGTATTATAGATTAGACTGTAAGCTCCTATGTGCAGTGTGATGTCATTATAATCTGAGGATCTTGTAGTTAAATGAGGATCATAAAACACAACAATACAATTGAAGATAAAATCTTTCTAATAATAAAAGTTGTTATTACACTATAGTAACACTAATTGTACACACATACTCTATCTATCTAACCTATGCCACCTGCAGTAAAAACATAATGAAGTATAGTAAAGTGATTTAACTTTACATGTGTGTGTGTATTATTATCATTATTATTATTAGTATTATTATATAAAACATAACTAAAATGTTTCTAAATAGTATAATTGCCCATATTATGATTGCAGACTCCATAGATAGATAGATAGATAGTAATTATATACAACATAACTAAAATGTTTCTAAACAGTATAATTAATTACCCTGATTGCAAGGACAATATATATATATATATATATATATATATATATATGTCTTTGCAATCAGAAGGTAATTAATTATACTGCTTAATTAATTACCTTGTATATAATAATTACTATCTATCTTTGCAATCATAATATGGGCAATTATACTACTACTACTAATAATAATTTAAAAAAATTATCTATCTATAGAGTATTTTCAATCAGGGGGTAATTATACTATTTAGAAACATTTTAGTTATGTTTTATATAATATTAATAATACTAATAATAATAATACTTTTTATGCTTTCAAAACAGCAGATGTCTTTTTGAGAAACTTACATTGTATGACATTTACAGACTAATACATATAAGACCTAATACACCCTACACAATATACGATTGCATATATAGTAATTCAATTACACTGGGTAATATTTGGGGTGCAGGGCTCTTACCTTGACCTGAGACTCGGTCATGCCCAGGGAGTATGCCAGTCTTGCCCTCTCCGGCCCTGCCAGGTATTTGGTTTGTTCAAACGTTTTCTCTAGTGCAAAAATCTGCTGCCCTGAGAAGGTGGGTCTGGAGTGCTTCTTCTTGCCGTCCTTGTCCAGCACCATGCCGGCTTGTGCTGAAGACATTACCAGTAACAACAGCAAATTACACAGTGTCCACTGAGTATACACCAGTGCTCAACCACCTGCAGCTGTCAGAGCTTGCTGGGAGTTACAGTTCCCCAGCAGCTGGAGAGCCACAGGTTGCTGAGCACCATCAGATTGTCAGCATTTTCCTGCTGTATTTATTAGGACATCCTCAAGCATCATGTATGGAAATAAATAAACCCAAAATGTGGCAACAATATCAACTATAATGTCCAGACAGAAATATGACAAGTCTAAAGGCCAGCGATATCTAATAATACAGGGAATTGTAAATGATACATTGCAACAGTTCTGTGTTTATTTTGAGAGTCTAACAATGTTGCCACGTGACAGAACTGTTACATTAAATCACATCATACTACTACTACTCAGATTGTATATACGACATGCACCTATACAGGGGGTGAGGATGTACTTACCAGGACAGGCCAGCCTGGGGTCCCTCCATGGAGAACTCTGCATAACTCCTGGCCAGAAGATAGGGGGTCTCCCCGGCAGTTCAGCCAGTGGTTTGGGGTATCTAGACATAGCTGCTGGGTTAAAATACATCCCAGTGGAGGTGGCAAGTCCATTAATGCGAGGCAAGTTGGAGAGCAGGTTGCCGGATGCCCCCAGTGCGGTGCCCAGGGGCCTTCCCAGAATGTCACTAATCCCATGAGGCGTCCCCAAGGGGAACTGTGCGTTTAGGGAGGACAAGTTGGGGGCTTTGAAATTCGAGGGGTTATGCAAGGTATAAGGGAACAAGGTTGTCTTCATCTCTGCCATGTTGTGCAGGGCAGCCAGGGGGGTGCTGCTCAGCACGAATGCACTCTGTCTGTTGGTATCCATCTGCCCCACAGCTAACATTGGTATTGAGCATCCAGAGCAGCCTCAGCCTGTGTGGAAAGCCAGAGCAGTCCTGCAGCCTCCAGGGGAACTCTCTGTGGATCAGCACTGATGTCTCTGGAGCAAGGATCAGCCACAAGCATCCAGACTAGTCTATGGTGTCCCTGCTGGGTGCAATCCTGGAGGAGCGGAGTGTCCCCAGCCTGAGTCCAGCACACATCCCACTGCCACCCAGTCATTCACTGGCTCTGATAACTGGCCAGCCACCTGCCAGCCTCGGCCCCTGATTGGTCAGTGCTCAGCCCAGGCCCCTGCTCTGCATCTACGTCACTGCCGGCACTAAATGAAGCCCTGATGATATAGTCAGGTGCTTTACATGGCTGTAAATCCACACACTGATTTATCTCCCCAGCCACTAAATAAATCCCATTCAATGAGAGTTTAGTGAGGCTCTGGCTTTTAAAAAAAAAAAAAAAAAAGGGAATATATAGCTCTAGATCTCATCACAGGGGGGAATGGAAATGTGATGATGGTCATTAAGGGATGAGGATTGATTTGTCTTAGTTAAAAAGGCCAAAAAAACATAAACTACAATAATAATGCTGCATCTATTACAGTCATGTATAGTGAATAATTACACACAGAGATGCAGCAGCAGCCGTGTGTGTATTGGGTTCTATAAATCACCAAGAGCAAATTCATCTCCACTGGACCTCACTGTACTGACTCAGCTACAACTTGTAACATTCAAGTGGATCCTGCATCAGAAATAGTCCTGTAGTTTGCAATAGATTACAGTATTAGTATCATTTATTGTCGTTTTATTAGTATTTGAATTATTGTTAGTAGCAGTAGTAGAATTATTTATTATTATTATTATTAGTGTTAGTAGTTATGTTGTATAATTTATTATTAGTATTGTTATTATTATCTGTGGTATGATTATTATTATTATTGGTGGTGTTAGTAATGTTGTATGGTGATTTATAAATAGTAGTATTTTTATTATTATTAGTATTGTTATATTAGTAGGATTTATTACAGTTGTATTACTAGCAGTGTTATTAGTAACTGTATTCACTCATTAGTTACATATTTACTGTTGGTTTTATTACTAGTAGTACTTTGAGGAGTAGTGACTTTAAGACTCCTCCTTTGAATCTCTTGCTTCTTTCGCAGAGAGAAGTTGAGCAGCAGGCGGTGGGGTATGACAGTGGCCCTCACATTAGAGGTAGGTACTGTACAGGCAGGACACAATGGAGACAGTAGCAGCAGATTGTGTATCCAGCCGTCACCTCTTACAATGGGTCACATCACTGAAGCCTTTGTTTTGAGGCTTCCATTGTAAGGTCTGCAGAGCCCTCTCCCTTCTGGAGATATTATTATGTGCTGAGACCCTCCACATGGACAGTGTTATAGGTGTATATATGATCCTGTCTCCCAGAATGAATGAGAAATGATGGGATGTGACCTGTCCTGATTGCCCAGAGTGACAAACTGCTGCCATTAATATAGTCCTGAAATGACAAGGTCCCCAACTCCCTCCCAGACCTCTGTCCCATTATACACCCAGGATATACACATTATATACATTACACAAACACCAGCTGCAGGATTCACCAGGCACATTACATACTACCTACCTGAGAGCTGTCGGTCTATCTATCTACTCTATATACCTTTCTATTATCTATCTATCTATCTATCTATCTATCTATCTATCTATCTATCTATCTATCTACTGTCTATCTATCTATCTACTCTATCTACTCTATCTATCTACCTTTCTATTATCTATCTATCTATTATCTATCTATCTATTATCTATCTATCTATCTATCTATCTATCTATCTATCTATCTATCTATCTACTGTCTATCTATCTATCTACTCTATCTATCTACCTTTCTATTATCTATCTATCTATTATCTATCTATCTATCTATCTATCTATCTATCTATCTATCTATCTATCTATCTATCTATCTATCTATCTATCTATCTATCTCTTCATACAGATGTGGACATGTATACAAGGTCTGCATTCTGTATTTTTAGTATTCTCGCCTGTTTCCTTCAATCTCAATATCTGCCAGATCCTAAAAGAGAAAATACAATTTTTCCACTAATATTGTCTCAACCATTTTCGGACACAAATGTATATACATTTTGTTCTGTGTGAACCTGATGAGTATGGGTGAATCTCTGGGACTGTCACCACCGCTGCCATACGGGCGGTTGCTATAAAATCCTGGAGAACATTACATCCAGCTTCACTCCCCCTAGAAGATACATAATATCTGCTTATTTTTATGATTTATGTTTACTATATCAGGCGAAAATTACAACACATTGGTGTAAATACAAAATATTTGTGCCCATCAGGCCGCATAATCAAGTCAAAAACAAAACATATGAATAAATGCCAACATTTGATGTTTTCCCTCCAAGCCCCTAGTTTTTCATGATCTGGATACGAAAACCTAAGGAGTTAACTGTGTTCACTTTTCAGAGATTTGGTTCAGGGGAATGTTTAGGACTGATGTAATAGATATGATATGTACATTATAAAATTGTTGTAATTCTTATTATTATTTGTAAGAACACAAATAGAAAGCACCATTGGTCACGCAGTGGGCTGACCGGACTATTATGGGAGCTGTATTCTGTAGGTCCAGGTAGGAGGTGCAGAGCTCTGCTATATTCCTTCTGGTCATCTACACATGTTCCTCTGGGTATTATCTGCTCCATTTTAACATACATTCAGTACAGACCAGGTGATATATGGGTTATTACCTAATATTTACAATTGGCAATTTTGAAACAGGTCAGATCCTCATATTCTGTGGATCTTCTACCTAGCACATGGTGAGGAGTGTGGCAGGGACTTGTAGTTCCACAGACCTGTGTATATTAGGTGAGATGATGCTTGTCCATATGCACATGTGTCGCCTGGTCTGCAGTTGTCGCAGTCAGACACTTGTTGAGCAGTAATTGCAGACTTGTCCTCGGCCCAGACTGTGCTGCTTTCTGCAGGGAATATGGATGATTATTGTGGACTCCAGAGACGGATGGGAGAGAGACCCAGTGCTGAGCGGCTTATCCTGGGATGTCCTGTATCTGGGAGGAAAAAGCTGTATTCATAATGATCAGCTCCAGCAATGTGGGTCTTCTTTTTATTAATAACTCTGATATAATACACAGTTCAGATATAACAATTTCAAGTAACAAAAATGCAATCATCCATATTAGTAAGACTGTATAATGTAATTGTAAATGCATAATAATTACAAAAATAAAGTCTTTACTAATGAAATAAATAACATACACCGACTCATTTGTATTAGAATTATGTTTTATTATTAAATGTGTTACTTTCAATCTCTTATTTCCCTTTATACTGTGTACTACTACTACTACTACTACTACTACTACTACTACTACTACTACTACTACTTCTACTAATAACTATAGATATTAATAATGAGTTTAATCATTACTTCTACTACTACTTTAAAAATGTAATTATAAAATGTCATTAAATATAAAAATAATAATAATAATGATGATAATAATTTGTATACAGAATTGATAATTAAGTCCATGATCATTACTATTAATACTACTAATAATTTGTATGGAGTATCTTTACTATTACTACAACTACCAATAATTATTTGTAAAGATTATTAATAATGAGTTGATAACCATAACTATTCCTATTACTACTACTTGAAAATAATAATAATAATAAAAAATAATTAAAATAATAATAATCAGCATCTGTATACAGTACTAGTTATGAATTTCTTGATCATCACTTACTATTTCTAATTATAATAATTTGTACTGATTATTAATGAGTTTGACCAGTACTACTAATAATAATAATCATCTGTATAGGTTATTAATAATTTGATGATCATTAGTACTACTACCTTTGTATAAAAGTGTGATAACCGTTGCATTATTATTTTTTGTAATATAATTATTATGTATGTTTTAACGGCTTGAACATAAAAATACGAATAATCATATAAATAAAATATTAAAATATTGATGAGTTTCATTGTAATAAAATATTGAATTCTTCTTGTCCTGAATATTTAACGCTTAAGCATTGATAATGATAATTATTTTTATTATTTTATTAGTATAATTGAATGTTATGTGTGAAATCCATCTCTCATGGCTAAACCCTGACTTATCAGCCTCCTGATTACTGAAGGAACATGTAGTTCTGGAGCAGAAGCCACTGGGTCGGAACCAGCAGACAGTCTCCCAGCTGTCAGTGATATGAATGTCTCTTTCCTCATCATCTGTCTCTTCTGGTCAGGCCTGTGAGCGGAGTTTATGTAGAGCTGATCTGTCAGCGGCCGCCAGCTCTTCACATAATGAATACCAGGACAATGGCGGATAAAGTGTCCTATTACCCGGAGATGTCATGTAAATGCACTTCTTCTTCACAATCACACCCTCTGCTCCGGAGAAATGCTCCTTTCATTACAAGTCTACAAGCTGGATAGATTAGAACCCAGTCATCAGGGCTACATGGATTTGTAACCACAAAATATCAATATAAAGTAGATGTGTCTGTCTGTTTTATTGCTATGGTGTTTTTACCATTTTATTGTTTTAAATATATGTATTTATTTGATGTGTTTATTTGTTTGGGGATTATTTCCTTGTGACAAAGAATGGCAGAGAAAGGTCTTATCATCTATACAGATATTTTATGAATGGTCATATCCTGTCCCATGGTTTTTGTATACGGATCAGCGATCATGTTACAATATTACTGAAATAAATAAATAAATAACAAATACAATGAAACAAAACTATATTCCTGCTCTACGTCGCTTCCATGGCTCACACCAGCGTCCACATAGGGTATGCCTACAGCCTGGTCTTTGAGCGCCCTCTAGTGGACGTAGATCATTTATGCAGGTACACAAATGTTTTAATAGGTTTTAAATTTTGATTAGGGTTGAGCGAACCCGAACTGTAAAGTTCGGGTTCGTACCGAACTTTAGGATTTTGGGACCCCAAACCCAAACATTTCCGTAAAAGTTCGGGTTCGGTGTTCGCCGCTTTCTTGGCGCTTTTTGAAAGGCTGCACAGCAGCCAATCAACAAGCGTCATACTACTTGCCCCAAGAGGCCATCACAGCCATGACTACTAATGGCATGGCTGTGATTGGCCAGAGCAGCATGTGACCCAGCCTCTATTTAAGCTGGAGTCACATAGCGCTGCACGTCACTCTGCTGATACAAGTGTAGGGAGAGGATGCTGCTGGACTTGTGATTTCAGGGAGAGAATAGGAGAGAATCTAACTCAGCAATCTACAGACAAATAGTTGTGTGGGTGCAGGATACAATCGTTTTACCCTGCCCTGGGGCCATTGACTAAAAAATACTAACTTTTAGAATTCTGTTAGTTAGGTGGGTGGCGGCGGCAGCGGCCATTTTATGCAAGCTCAGTTCACCAGCACTGCATCTGAGCTTTTGGGAAATTGCAAATCACCATTTTTTTGGGGCAAACTACAACATCTGGATTAGTCAGTGTGCAATTTAAGGTAAAAATACACCCATCATTCTCTGGGGTTTTAAAAACACAATTTTTTTTTCACAAAAACAGTATTTTCCAGATCTGCAAGTGTTAAATTCAAGTTTAATATCTACAGCTTTCATATTCTGTTAGCAAAAAAATATTTTTTGGGCAATCTACAACATCTGTATTAGTCAGTGTGCAATTTAAGGTAGAAATACACCCATCATTTTCTGGGGTTTGAAAAACACACTCTTTTGACAAAAAACACTATTTTCAGGCCTTGCAGCATCAGCACGTGTGAAATTACAGGCTTATACACTCACCTAAAGAATTATTAGGAACACCTGTTCTATTTCTCATTAATGCAATTATCTAGTCAACCAATCACATGGCAGTTGCTTCAATGCATTTAGAGATGTGATCCTGGTCAAGACAATCTCCTGAACTCCAAACTGAATGTCAGAATGGGAAAGAAAGGTGATTTAAGCAATTTTGAGCGTGGCATGGTTGTTGGTGCCAGACGGGCCGGTCTGAGTATTTCACAATCTGCTCAGTTACTGGGATTTTCATGCACAACCATTTCTAGGGTTTACAAAGAATGGTGTGAAAAGGGAAAAACATCCAGTATGCGGCAGTCCTGTGGGCAAAAATGCCTTGTGGATGCTAGAGGTCAGAGCAGAATGGGCCGACTGATTCAAGCTGATAGAAGAGCAACGTTGACT
Organism: Bufo bufo; assembly: GCF_905171765.1. Classification (NCBI taxonomy): domain Eukaryota; kingdom Metazoa; phylum Chordata; class Amphibia; order Anura; family Bufonidae; genus Bufo; species Bufo bufo. The sequence continues at coordinate 50,403,999 of NC_053394.1, forward strand.
GAAATAACCACTTGTTACAACCGAGGTATGCAGCAAAGCATTTGTGAAGCCACAACACGCACAACCTTGAGGCGGATGGGCTACAACAGCAGAAGACCCCACCGGGTACCACTCATCTCCACTACAAATAGGAAAAAGAGGCTACAATTTGCACGAGCTCACCAAAATTGGACTGTTAAAGACTGGAAAAATGTTTCCTGGTCTGATGAGCCTCGATTTCTGTTGAGACATTCAAATGGTAGAGTCCGAATTTGGCGTAAACAGAATGAGAACATGTATCCATCATGCCTTGTTACCACTGTGCAGGCTGGTGGTGGTGGTGTAATGGTGTGGGGGATGTTTTCTGGGCACACTTTAGGCCCCTTAGTGCCAATTGGGCATCGTTTAAATGCCACGGGCTACCTGAGCATTGTTTCTGACCATGTCCATCCCTTCATGACCACCATGTATCCATCCTCTGATGGCTACTTCCAGCAGGATAATGCACCATGTCACAAAGCTCGAATCATTTCACTGTACTAAAATGGCCCCCACAGTCACCAGATCTCAACCCAAATAGAGCATCTTTGGGATGTGGTGGAACGGGAGCTTCGTGCCCTGGATGTGCATCCCTCAAATCTCCATCAACTGCAAGATGCTATCCTATCAATATGGGCCAACATTTCGAAAGAATGATATCAGCACCTTGTTGAATCAATGCCACGTAGAATTAAGGCAGTTCTGAAGGCAAAAGGGGGTCCAACACCGTATTAGTATGGTGTTCCTAATAATTCTTTAGGTGAGTGTATACGGCTGTCAAATTCAGTTTTTAAACAAACACTCATTTGGGCACAAAAAATTTAGTTGGCAGCCTTTGATGCAGATGTCATTGTGAGGTACACCCTTAATACATTTGGGTTACATTCAGAGAATTTAAATACCGCCATTTGGTGCACCAATATTGAATTCAGGCCTACAGTGGTTCAGACCGTGTGGGATATACCCTCTACATACAGGGGTTTAAATCAGGGATTTGAAATACAGCCATTTTGTGCAAAGAAATATTTACTTCAGGCCTACACAGGTTCAGGCCCTGTAAAATACACCCTTTACATACTGTCGTTCTATTCTACTATTAATTAAACACCCATTTAGGGCAAGATCCTAAATTAAAAAAATATGAGGAGAGTGTCAAATAAGGGACGTGGCCCAGGTCGTGGTGCTGCTGGTGGAGCTTCTGTTGCAGGGAGAGTACGTGGTCGATCTGTGCCAGCTACACGCACAAGTGAAACCCCTTCCTCAGGTGCGAGTAGGCGACAAAACCTGCAGCGGTATTTGGTCGGGCCTAATGCTGCTCTACAAATGGTGAGGCCTGAACAAGTACAGGCGATAGTAGATTGGGCTGCTGACAGTGGATCCAGTTCCTTCACATTGTCTTCCACCCAGTCTCCTGCTGAAAGACCACAGTTGGCACCTGCAGCCCATGTCCATCAGTCTTTCACCTCACCCCCTTGCAAATCAGCCAAGCAGTCTGAGCCCCAAGTCATGCAGCAGTCTCTTCTGCTTTTTGATGAGTCTGTTAGCAGGGTTTCCCAGGGCCATCCACATAGCCCTGCCCCAGAAGTGGAAGAGATTGAGTGCACCGATGCCCAATCACTTATCTTTCAAGATGAGTACATGGGAGGACCATCGCAGCACGTCTCGGATGATGACGAAACACAGGTGCCAACTGCTGGGGCTTTCGAAAGTGTGCAGACCGACAAGGAATGCAGGGGTGAAGAATGGGTGGAAGATGATGTGGAGGACGATGAGGTCCTCGACCCCACATGGAATCAAGGTCATGCGAGTGACCGATGTAGTTCGGAGGAAGAGGCGGTGGTCGCACAGAGCCACCAGCACAGCAGAAGAGCAGGGTGCAAAAGCGGAGCGGCCGTCCTCTAGACAGTACGCCTCCTACTGCCCACTGCAGCAAGGGACCGAGCACACCAAAGCCAGCTTCAAGGAGTTCCCTGGCGTGGCAGTTCTTCAGACAATGTGCTGACGTCAAGACACGAGTGGTTTGCACGCTGTGCAATCAGAGACTGAAGCGAGGCATAAACGTTCTCAACCTGAGCACAACCTGCATGACCAGGCATTTAAGTGCAAAGCACGAGCTGCAGTGAAGTAGACACCTCAAACACCAAGAAAGGTCTCTGGCTCCTCCTGCTTCCTCTTCTGCTGCAGTCGCGGCCTCTTCATCCACCTCTGAAGTGACAGTGCCACCTGGCACCCCGCAAACAGAGGATCTGCCAGCAACACCAACACCTGGGTCACCAAGCATCTCCACAATGTCCCACGGTAGCGTTCAGCTCTCCATATCCCAAACGCTGGAGAGGAAAAGGAAGTACCCCCCTACCCACCCGCGATCCCTAGCCCTGAATGCCAGCATTTCTAAATTACTTGCCTTTGAAATGCTGTCATTCTGTCTGGTGGAGACGGTTAGTTTTAAAGGCCTTATGGCGGTGGCTGTCCCACAGTATGTCATGCCCAGCCGCCACTACTTTTCAAGGCGAGCCATCCCTTCCCTTCACAACCAAGTAGGGGACAAAATCAGGTGTGCACTGCGCAACGCCATCTGTGGCAAGGTGCACCTGACTACGGATACGTGGACCAGTAAGCACGGTCAGGGCCGTTATATCTCTATAACAGCACACTGGGTAAATGCAGTGGCGGCTGGGCCTGAGGTGGATAGCAGTTTGGCGCATGTCCTTCCACCACCGAGGATTGCAGGGCGCTTCAGTTTGCCTCCTGTTGTTTCCTCCTCCTACTCTGCTTCCTCATCATCTACCGGCTCCTCATCCGGTCAGTGTAACCCCTTCACCACCAACTTCAGCACAACCAGGGGTAAACGACAGCAGGCAGTTTTAAAACTTATCTGTTTGGGGACAAACCCCACACCACGCAGGAGCTGTGGACGGGCCTTGAACAACAGACCGATGAGGGGTTTGTGCCAGTCAGCCTCAAGCCCGGTCTGGTGGTCTGCGATAATGGGCGAAATCTCGTAGCAGCTCTAGGACTAGCCGGTTTGACGCATCCCTTGCCTGGCGCATGTGCTGAATTTGGTGGTGCAGAGATTCCTTAAAAATTACCCCGATATGTCTGAGCTGCTGCATAAAGTGCGGGCCGTCTGTGCGCGCTTTCGGCGTTCTCACCGTGTTGCGCTGTTTCGAGTACTCCACCAACATGGCCAGTGCCGATAACGCAGTTCTCAGCGTTACTATCCCACTTCTATGCCTCCTTGAAAAAATGCTCCTGGCGATGATGGAATAGGATGTGGCACAGGAGGAGGAGGAGGAAGAGGGATCATTTTGTAGGGTTTCCGGCCAGTCATTCCCTGCACAAGGTACACAATTGTCCAGCCAGGGCACAGTTCTGGAGGATGAGGAGGTGGAGGATGAGGAGGAGGAGATGCAGGAGGAGGAACCATGTTCACAGCAGGGTGGCACCCAGACCAAAAACATTGTTGGCTACCTCCTCCTCCTCCATTGCTGCCTCCACCTACAACACCACATTCACCGCCTCCTCAACCTCCGACTCCATATCCACCTCCTTCTCTGAGTTGCAGGTTAATAATTTGTAATTTTTAGTTTTTTTATTTTAAGTTATTTCCCTATTCACATTTGTTTGCAGAGGAGTTGTCATGCTCTTAAGCACATTTTATTGCCTTTTACATCCCTCTAGCCTCTAAGGACTATTTTAGAGCCATTTTAATGCAAAAAAGTGCCAAATTTAGTGCCCTAAATTGAAAAAATTCTTATTTTCAATTGTCGGGTGACATTTTACCATTTTTGGCGTATACAAACCCCTACTGTGCCTGGGTGACAGGGGCCTAAATCTCTCAAAATCCTCTGTTCTATTGCTGGGTGACATGAACCCCCTTTTGCCGTGAATGAACCCCTGCTGTGCCTGGGTGACAGGGGCCTAAATCTCTCAAAATCCTCTGTTCTATTGCTGGGTGACATGATCCCCCTTTTGCCGTGAATGAACCCCTGCTCTGCATTGCTGACAGGGAACTAAATTTAGTGAAAACATCTGTTACTGATCGGAAGATGCGCGACTACAAGCGCACGCTGATGATAGCATTCCCACCTGACAGCGGGGGCACAGTGGAAGCACAAGGCGAAGGCAGAGGAGGAGGAAGAGGTCGCCAACGCAGCTGGGGCACCGCCAGCACCTGAGAAGGCAGGGTTAACATGGCCGAAATGTGGAAAAGCTTTGTTAGCCTTGGAGGTGCTGACCTGCCCTGCAGCCAGTGTATAGTGTGAACGTGTGTTTAGCACAGCAGAGAGCATTATCACAGGCCGCAGCCAATGTGGACAAGCTTACGTTTATTAAAATGAACCAGGCATGGATCCCACAGGACTTGTCCGTACCTTGTGCAGAATAGACATTTATACCAGCCTCAACCATCCATTCTTGTACTCAAGTGCACTTATTCTTAGTTTTATTTTGTTATATGTCCCAATATATTGGGGGATACCCCAATTTAAAAATAAAAAATAACACAAATCAGTGTTGGCTACCTATTCCTCCTTCACCGCCGCTTCCACCTACACCGCCACGTCAACCTACACCGCCACATCCACCCATCCACAGCCTCCTCAACCTCCTAGATCCAGATTGTTATTTTTAATTTTTCTGTATTTTATGTTATTTTAAGTCATTTCCCTATCCACATTTATTTGCAGAACAGTTGTCATGCTCTTAAGCACATTTTGATGCCTTTTGCAGCCCTCTAGCCCTTTCCAGGACTATTTTAGAGCCATTTTAGTGCCCAAAAGTTCGGGTCCCCATTGACTTCAATGGGGTTCGGGGGGTCAAGTTCGGGTTTCGAACCCGAACTTTTTTTTCAAGTTCGGCTGAACTCGTCAAACCCGAACATCCAGGTGTCCGCTCAACTCTAATTTTGATCCAATAAAATACAGCCTCTGTTTTGACTGCAAATCCTATTTTAAAACTTGACTACATAAAATGTAATATATTGGGTATTATTTACCCTGTCTGCTAAACTTGGTACTGTATACCTTCTGTGTTTATTAATCTGTCATGAAAGGATAATGTGGATCAGTTTTGCCCCAGCCGAATTACTATGATGTGTTTTATAGCCAAACAAGGGCTGATGCACATGGTAAGCCATTTGGCACCATATGGAGTCTTGTGCTGGCTGCACTGTATGCTCCCATAGAAACATTGCATGTATTCACTATGGAATACTCCAAAACATTCCATGATATTTGCAAAAACAAATGCTAGGTATAAATGTGAGATTCTTGGCAAATACATTTTGTACAAAATTATTTGTGCCTGTCTGCCAACGACAAGGTGAAGTCTTTAGGCAGAAACCTACACTAAATAATACCTCTGCTGGTGCCATACTGACCTCTATTAAATTTAGGGAATGCAGGTTCCACATGCATGCTGAGCCCACACTATATTATACCTCTTTTGGTTCCTCAATGGTCTCCATTGGTCAGGCACTCCTAACTAACCTGTCTGTCCCATAGGCTGATTTTAATTAGTGCAAGTATAAAGCTGTATCCTGCTCTTTCTGTATTTAATGAAGGCCATTTGGTACCAGGAGAGGTATAATATAGTGTGGGCTCAGCATGCATGTGGAGCCTGCATTCCCTGAATTTAATGGAGGTCAGTATGGTACCAAAGTAGGTAGTATTTAGTGTAGGTTCCTGTCCTAAAGAGATCACCTTGTTGTTGGTAGGCACAAATTAATTTGTACAAAATGTATTTGCCAAGAATGTCATATTTATAACGTAGCATTAGTACATTTTCTATAGTGAGTATGGCACGATTGTATTTACTTGATTATTTGTGTTTGCAGAGCGCTGTTGCGTTGTTTGTTTTTGCTTTTGTGCTTTCAGTCATGGCGACGTGCACCTGTGCAATGGGATGTGCTGACTAACCCCAATTTTTTTTCATTCCATGATATTTCTTTCAATAGTCTCTACGGATGCTCATGGAAAAAACCCTCTGCAGGTGGCTGTATAAAATCATGGGCAAATAGAGGTACAGTATTACTTATCATGGATCTGTACAACACTAGGCTGGATTCACATATACCCGGCCATCCGGTTCACTTTCCACCTGGTGTAGTACAGAAACACTGGAGGAACAATGATGTCAGATCCGATCCCATAGTTATCCTGGAATCATTCATGGCATCCGGTGCATCAGATGCCAGATGTCATATAGTGCTACATGCACCTTCGTAGGCGACATTCACCTCTCACATTAATGACACGTGGTGCTCCGCAGTTTCCATGTCCCTTATTCACAATGGTGCCATTTTTCCACTCAGGATACATTTTCATCACAACAGCACAAGAACAGTTCACAAACTGCGCAATTTCAGAAATACCGCCACCCTTGGCCTGAGAGCCAATAATCATTGCTTTTTGTAAATCTGATAAATCGCCCCTTTTACCCATGGCAGCAAAGAGGGATCCGTGTGCAGACCGCCTATTACACCTTATATACCCACCACACGTGACTTCCTTCATGAGCTACACACTGCTGGTCATAATAATGTGATTAGACTGTGCAGAATGTCAGCTTTTTGAAACATATATATGTAATGGTCAGAAAAATAACAACCAAGAAGCGCCAAAAATTAACGTATCTGCCAAGTTGGACTCATCATAAAAAAGCCTATGGTATAATAACTTAAATAAATACCTATAAAGCAATACCAGACCGCTTGCAAATCAAATACAAAACTTTATTACAGAATTAAATACATGATTAAAAGACATCAGTACAGGGAAAGGCGACATCATCTGGAGGAAGACACAGCAGATACAAAGTTCAAAAGTTGTCCATATTGATATACAAAACCAAATCAAATAAAGTGCAAGTACATTAGTGTATCAAATACATATAAGGGACGAAGAACAGTTACCCATGCTGTGTCTCCACCAGGATGGCGCCAGCCACGACGCGCGTTTCGGCGAACCTTCGTCTGGGGGTGGCGTCATCACTGAGGGACACAGTTTAACTACCCAAAGAAACCAATCACAAAAAACACTATATATTAAGCACCTGTGAGGAGATGTGGCCGCGCTGTTCCGGCGCTCGATATTAGAAGTCACGTGATGGCATCACGTTACCACATCGCCGATCACATAACGATGACGCGGGACCAGAGTCGCAACGTACACATCGCGAGATCCGGGCCGGCGGCATCAAAGGCATAGATGTGCCTGCTCAGGCCTGGCAGTTAGATCCAAACAAATTATATCAGTCATAATTATTGTATTTGAATGATTGGTTATACTAGATGCGAATTCCGGCCAACAGAAAGAGTGGAGAGGTAAGAATCAAAAAGAACAAGACAAAAAAAAAAAAACAGAAGAAGAGGGGGACGAGTCCTACACAGAACTAAAATGGGGAAAAGAACCAACATGATTAGTACATACATCAAAAGGCACAAAATAAATAAAAATATATGTTTATAATTGATTGAAATCCATGATTATAATAAATAAATACAATTCTTCAAATGAATTACAATTAAAGAATAGTGATAATGAATAATACCGAATGTGAATGTGCTAATAAAATAAAAATAATATTTGAATATGTGCAATGTGTGATGATAAATATCAATCAAAATAAAGTGAATGTGAAATGATTGTGCGAAAGTGATACAAAAAATATCATTCTGCATAATTGAAAAAATACAATTACAATATGTGAAAAAATATACAATAACCCATACCTCAAAATCATAATCCCTTAATCTATTGACTGGAGTAATTAAAATGCATTAAAATGATTAAAACCATGTGGAAAATGGAGACCCGGAGAAGTCGAAAGACGACGCACACGAACGACCTATAAAAACGAGCAGAAGCCCGTAGATTCATTTAATCCATTTGGGCGCAATGTGTTAAGTTTCCAGATCCATTTACATTCCAATTGTGCCAACCTTTTCGAGATATCACCACCACGAACATTCCTTAGCACACAATCGATGGCTCGAACTTTCAAAACCCTGTGGTCACAGGCATGATGCAATTTAAAGTGTTTAGCAACAGGTTTTAAGTTTGTTATATCCCTTTCATCAGTCGCTGACATTATGTCCCTGACATGTTCTCGTACCCTGACCTTTAGTTGTTCCCTAGTCGTAAGACCCACATACATTCTGGGGCAGGGACATGTAGCATAATAGATAACCGCTGTACTTGAACAGGTCAGACAGTGTGCTATCTGAAACATTTTCTTATCTGCTGAATCATGAAAGGACGTAGCTCTTTCCATGTTTGGACATGCAATGCATTTCCCACATGGAACAAAGCCCCATTTTGGTTTTCCTATCCCTGGACAGATAGGAGGAATCTGTTTCATAAAATGACTGCGAACCAGATGATCTCTCAAATTTCTTGACCTTCTGGCTGTTATTTGGCAAGAATTGGATCTGTCAAGAGAACCGGCCAAAACAATCATGCAAATACAATAATTATGACTGATATCATTTGTTTGGATCTAACTGCCAGGCCTGAGCAGGCGCATCTATGCCTTTGATGCCGCCGGCCCGGATCTCGCGATGTGTATGTTGCGACTCCGGTCCCACGTCATCGTTATGTGATCGGCGGTGTGGTCACGTGATGACATTACGTGACACGTGCCATCACGTGACTTCAAATGATAGCGACAGCGCGGCCACATCTCCTCACAGGTGCTTAATATATATTGTTTTTTGTGATTGGTTTCTTTGGGTATTTAAACTGTAATAGAGACACATGCCTAAGACTAGGTCTTGATGAGGGGGATTATGGAGATCTGCAAAATCTTATCGATCTTAACAGTGAGCAGAATAGAACCCCTGGTACGGGCCCATTTACTACGTTACGGCCCAGAAGCAGTAGAATGCCACCTCCATCAAGTTCTGAACACATTGACATATTCCTTCAATTGGTCACACGGGATCTTGATCAGCTGGGACATGTGAGACCTAAGTCTTTTAATCTATCGGTTACAGAGATGCAGGCACTAAGGTCACTCGAGAAGGATGACACGATTGTGATCAAGCCATCCGATAAGGGTGGCAATCTTGTCATCCTTGACTATGTGATGTATAAAAACATGTGTCTGGACCTCTTGAAGGACAGAGGGGGGTATGAGATTCTACATACTAACCCGACTGAATTGTACCTGGCGGAACTTAAGAATATCTTGAGCAAGGGTGTACTGAATAAGGTCATAAGCGCCGTAGAATATAATTTTTTATTCCCGGCGAAACCATTAACAGCTACATTTTATGGCCGTCCAAAAATAAATAAGGGGACTTCTCCCCTTAAAGGTCGCCCGATAGTTTCAGGCGTCAATTGTTTAACCCAGAACTGCGGTATTTATCTGGACCAGATTCTGAGGGAGTTCGTCGTGTCCCTCCCGGCATATACGAGGGACACGATGGACTTCCTCAATAAAATTAATACCCTGAATCTGGATCCAGACTGCTTACTGGGCAGCATTGATGTGGAAGCTCTCTATAGTTCCATACCACATGATCAGGGTCTCAGAGCGGTTGACCACTACCTTAGAACCAGGGGTACTCACTGCTTTCCGCACAATACCTTCATCCTTGAGCTTCTGAGGTTCACCCTTAGTCATAATTTTTTTCTTTTTGATGCACGGTTCTACCACCAGCTCAGGGGGACGGCGATGGGCAGCCCATGTGCCCCGTCCTACGCCAATCTCTTCCTGGGCTGGTGGGAGGACACCCACGTGTTTCCAGACCACGTTGTCTGGTGGGCGGATAATATCCAATTCTGGACCCGATATTTAGACGGTGTTCATTGTCTGGAAGGGTGATCCTTTGAGTTTTAAACGGTTTGTATTGGATCTAAACCAGAACCAGGTGGGCCTCAAGTTTACTTTTGAGCTTGATTATGAGTCCATCACCTTCCTCGATGTGAGGGTAACTAAGGTGGGGGACTGTCTATCTACTAATATCTACCGCAAAAGCACTGCTACTAACTCCCTGCTTCATTGGAGCAGTTACCATCCCGCCCCTCTGAGACGGGGTATACCCAGAGGTCAATACCTCAGGGTTAGGAGAAACTGCTCTAACTATACATCTTTCTTTCATGAGGCTGGGAGGTTACAGGATAGACTTCTGGCAAGGGGGTACCCTAGAGGAGTACTTCGGGAAGCATTTCAAAGTGCAGCAACAAAACCTCGCACTGAACTCTTGGTTCCGAGAAGTAGAACTATTGACGGCCCTCAACCGGCACGGATCATCGCAAATTTTGACACTGCTAACCGTGAAATTAGGGAAGTCCTTAATAAGTACTGGCCTATACTACACATGGACTCTGACCTTTCGGACATCATAAGTAAACACCCCTCGGTCTCCTATAGACGGGGTAGGAGCCTGAAGGACCGTCTCGTCCGCAGCCACTTTTCACCACCCCTGAAGAGTGGCTCCTGGCTGGATCGTAAACCCATGGGGGTCTTTAAATGCGGTCGATGCAAGGCCTGTCAATATGTCTCGACTGCCAAGGCAGTTACCTGTTCGGCCACAGGTCACTTGTATCAGGTCCGTGATTTTATCAACTGCTTGTCTAAGGGGTTAGTGTACCTATGCCAGTGTCCATGTCCCATGGATTACGTGGGAAAGACCATACGGGAGTTCAGGAGAAGAATCCTTGAACATATCAATGATGTCATCAAGAAGGAGTCAACACCTTTGGCCACTCATGTCAATGACTGCCATGGGGGGGATCCCTCTGTTCTCCGGTTCACTGTCCTTGAACTGGTGTCTCCCTCCCCAAGAGGTGGCGACTTGGACAGGCGTATTTTACAGAAGGAGAGCGAGTGGATACACAGGTTCCGCTCTCAATCACCCCGTGGACTTAACGAGCGTCTTACTTTTTCGTGTTTCCTATGAATATCGACTCCCTGTTTATTTTCACTGCTGTCGGCGATGATTCCCTTATTCTCCCTTTAATTGTATCTTTTTCCCATATAGACTGAAATTTTCCTGCGTTATTGTTGCCCTGGCCCCGGCGCGGGGTCCTCCCCCTGCTTGTGGGCTGTCCCTTTAGCACTTGTGGCCTTCAGTAAGAATATTATGCATTCCCTGTCACTTAGCCTGGGTACGTGAAGGACCCGAAGGTAATATATATATGGTGTGGCCCTTTATCTTTGCACATCTTAATGTTGGCATCCTTGCTATCATCAAGGGTGGCCTAGTTTTATATCTGAGGATATATACACTGCTCAAAAAAATAAAGGGAACACTTAAACAACACAATGTAACTCCAAGTCAATCACACTTCTGTGAAATCAAACTGTCCACTTAGGAAGCAACACTGAGTGACAATCAATTTCACATGCTGTTGTGCAAATGGGATAGACAACAGGTGGAAATTATAGGCAATTAGCAAGACACCCCCAATAAAGGAGTGGTTCTGCAGGTGGTGATCACAGACCACTTCTCAGATCCTATGCTTCCTGGCTGATGTTTTGGTCACTTTTGAATGCTGGCGGTGCTTTCACTCTAGTGGTAGCATGAGACGGAGTCTACAACCCACACAAGTGGCTCAGGTAGTGCAGCTTATCCAGGATGGCACCTCAATGCGACCTGTGGCAAGAATGTTTGCTGTGTCTGTCAGCGTAGTGTCCAGAGCATGGAGGCGCTACCAGGAGACGTGGAGGAGGCCGTAGGAGGGCAACAACCCAGCAGCAGGACCGCTACCTCCGCCTTTGTGCAAGGAGGAACAGGAGGAGCACTGCCAGAGCCCTGCAAAATGACCTCCAGCAGGCCACAAATGTGCATGTGTCTGCTCAAACGGTCAGAAACAGACTCCATGAGGGTGATATGAGGGCCCAACGTCCACAGGTGGGGGTTGTGCTTACAGCCCAACACCATGCAGGACGTTTGTCATTTGCCAGAGAACACCAAGATTGGCAAATTCGCCACTGGCGCCGTGTGCTCTTCACAGATGAAAGCAGGTTCACACTGAGCACATGTGACAGACGTGACAGAGTCTTGAGACGCCGTGGAGAACGTTTTGCTGCCTGCAACATCCTCCAGCATGACCGTTTTGGCATTGGGTCAGTAATCGTGTGGGGTGGCATTTCTTTGGAGGGCCGCACAGCCCTCCATGTGCTCGCCAGAGGTAGCCTGACTGCCATTAGGTACCGAGATGAGATCCTCAGACCCCTTGTGAGACCATATGCTGGTGCAGTTGGCCCTGGGTTCCTCCTAATGCAAGACAATGCTAGACCTCATGTGGCTGGAGTGTGTCAGCAGTTCCTGCAAGACGAAGGCATTGATGCTATGGACTGGCCCGCCCGTTCCCCAGACCTGAATCCAATTGAGCACATCTGGGACATCATGTCTCGCTCTATCCACCAACGTCACGTTGATCCACAGACTGTCCAGGAGTTGGCAGATGCTTTAGTCCAGGTCTGGGAGGAGATCCCTCAGGAGACCGTCCGCCACCTCATCAGGAGCATGCACAGGCATTGTAGGGAGGTCATACAGGCACGTGGAGGCCACACACACTAATGAGCCTCATTTTGACTTGTTTTAAGGACATTACATCAAAGTTGGATCAGCCTGTAGTGTGTTTTTCCACTTTAATTTTGAGGGTGACTCCAAATCCAGACCTCCATTGGTTGAAAATTTGATTTGCATTTTTTTTATTTTTGTGTGATTTTGTTGTCAGCACATTCAACTATGTAAAGAACAAAGTATTTCAGAAGAATATTTAATTAATTCAGATCTAGGATGTGTTATTTTTGTGTTCCCTTTATTTTTTTGAGCAGTGTATATATATTTTTTCATTACTCTATGTTTATTATCTCTGGCACTTTTCCTTTTATCCTCTAGGTGGACCCTGTACCTCCTGGCGATCTGTCACGAGGGCTATATACAGTGGACACCTTTAAGTCTTTCTTCATCTAGGTGCTAGTCATCCGCGAGGGTGCCACTCTGACACTTGTCTCTCTCCACCCGTCACCTTACCAGGGACAGACAGGAGGTTGAGACTAGGTACGAGGACAGGGAGTCCCCACCACCAGGAGACGTCCCTGGGCAGAGGTACCAGATCAGGGTAGTAGTGGTAGGGATAATTTCCCCACCACTTACCCAGTGTATCTTACTGTGTCCTGGCCCCTCCCTCCGGATTGACTATGTAGAGTTTTGTCTAGGTCTATGTTTCTCATTAAATTTAGTTATCTTATTATTTAACAGGGTACTATTGCTGGACTGTTTGATTTCATTAAAATTACTCTGATTTTGTATAACGTTGGTATCATTCTTGCTGGACTTTTTTTTATTTAAACTGTGTCCCTCAGTGATGACGCCACCCCCAGACGAAGGTTCACCGAAACGCGCGTCGTGGCTGGCGCCATCCTGGTGGATGTATATTAACATGGACAACTTTTGAACTTTGTATCTGCTGTGTCTTGCTCCAGATGATGTCGCCTTTCCCTGTACTGATGTCTTTTAATCATGTATTTAATTCTGTAATAAAGTTTTGTATTTGATTTGCAAGCGGTCTGGTATTGCTTTCTAGGTATTTATATAATGGTCAGACTTGATGGGAAGAATAGCACAGCATGTAGCATTATTCTGACTGGCAGAAAACCAAGATGGAACCCCAGTGGACCCCCTAAGCCAAGGGTGTCCACTGTGTGATGGATTTGGCACTGTCGTTTTGGCTTCTGGCATAACAGAAACCATACCTGTGGTGTGAACTCATCCTAAGCTAGTTCTTTGTTTTGTTAGGCTACTTTCACATCTGCGCTTTCCTTTTCCGCTATTGAGATCCGTCATAGGATCTCAATAACGGAGGAAATCGCTTCAGTTTTGTCCCCATTTATTGTCAATGGGGACAAAACTGAACTGAAGGGAACGGAGTGCACCAGAACGCGTTCCATTCCATTTGGTTGCGTCCCCATTGCAGACAGAAAAACGCTGCAAGCAGCGGCATGGGATGCGGAGCAAGACGATGACGGATCCGTTTTCTCGGACATAAAAGAAAACTGATCCGTCCCCTATTGACTTACAATGGTTGTAGATCCATCATGGCTATTTTAGAGAGAATACTACCGGATCCGTTCATAACAGTTGCAGCCGGTTGTATTATCATGATGGAAGCGTTTTTGCTGATCCATGACGTGAAAGTAGCCTTACTAAGTAATTGTGCAATAATCATGATATAATATTACGGTATATTTGCACATTAGAATAAAATCCAACATGAATTTCCACAACAGAGGCAGTGCCCTCAGATATCTGTAGTGGGCACGCAGCACATCCACCGCGGATTCACATGGGTTTAGCCCCACTGTCATTCACTGTAGCTAACCCTCTGCATTTCCAACCAAAATTTGTGACATGCCATTTTTCTGATGCATGTGGCGCAGTTTGTTAGAAGATTTCGGCTCAGAATCAGTGACAATATCCACATGAAATCCGACACATGACCATACCCTTACCCCTCCACTAGAACCTATACACAGTCCTATAACTATACACCTGCAAACACCTACAGCTGAAGATCTAAGCGATTAGTCACATTTTGTTTAGTTTTCTAGAAATGACTTAGGGCTTTCACACATAGAAACATAGAATGTGTCGGCAGATAAGAACCATTTGGCCCATCTAGTCTGCCCAATATACTGAATACTATGGATAGCCCCCGGCCCTATCTTATATGAAGGATGGCCTTATGCCTATCCCATGCACGCTTAAACCCCTTTACTGTATTTGCAGCTACCACTTCTGCAGGAAGGCTATTCCATGCATCCACTACTCTCTCAGTAAAGTAATACTTCCTTATATTACTTTTAAACCTTTGCCCCTCTAATTTAAAACTGTGTCCTCTTGTGGTAGTTTTTCTTCTTTTAAATATGCTCTCCTCCTTTACCGAGTTGATTCCCTTTATGTATTTAAAAGTTTCTATCATATCCCCTCTGTCTCGTCTTTCTTCCAAGCTATACATGTTAAGGTCCTTTAACCTTTCCTGGTAAGTTTTATCCTGCAATCCATGTACTAGTTTAGTAGCTCTTCTCTGAACTCTCTCTAGAGTATCTATATCCTTCTGGAGATATGGCCTCCAGTACTGCGCACAATACTCCAAGTGAGGTCTCACCAGTGTTCTGTACAGCGGCATAAGCACTTCACTCTTTCTACTGCTTATACCTCTCCCTATACATCCAAGCATTCTGCTGGCATTTCGTGCTGCCCTATTACATTGTCTTCCCACCTTTAAGTCTTCTGAAATAATT
Source organism: Bufo bufo (assembly GCF_905171765.1). NCBI lineage: Eukaryota > Metazoa > Chordata > Amphibia > Anura > Bufonidae > Bufo > Bufo bufo. The sequence goes on from NC_053394.1 coordinate 50,419,278, forward strand.
ACTCCTAAATCCCTTTCCTCAGATACTGAGGTCAGGACTGTGTCAAATATTCTATATTCTGCCCTTGGGTTTTTACACCCCAGGTGCATTATCTTGCACTTATCCACATTAAATTTCAGTTGCCAGAGTTCTGACCATTCTTCTAGTTTTCCTAAATCCTTTTCCATTTGGCGTTTCCCTCCAGGAACATCAACCCTGTTACATATCTTTGTGTCATCAGCAAAAAGACAAACCTTCCCATCGAGGCCTTTTGCAATATCACTTATGAAGATATTAAACAAAATTGGTCCCAGTACAGATCCCTGTGGAACCCCACTGGTAACATGACCTTGTTTTGAATGTTCTCCATTGACTACAACCCTCTGTTGTCTGTCACTCAGCCACTGCCTAATCCACTCAACAATATGGGAGTCCATGCTCAATGACTGCAGTTTATTGATAAGTCTTCTATGTGGGACAGTGTCAAAAGCCTTACTAAAATCTAGATATGTGATGTCTACTGCACCTCCACCGTCAATTATTTTAGTCACCCAGTCAAAAAAATCTATAAGATTTGTTTGACATGATCTCCCTGAAGTAAACCCATGTTGTTTTTCATCTTGCAATCCATGGGATTTTAGATGTTCCACAATCCTATCCTTTAATAGGGTTTCCATTAATTTGCCTACTATTGATGTCAGACTCACTGGTCTATAGTTGCTCGATTCCTCCCTACTACCTTTCTTGTGAATGGGCACGACATTTGCCAATTTCCAATCTTCCGGGACGACTTCTGTTACTAATGATTGGTTAAATAAATCTGTTAGCGGTTTTGCCAGCTCACCACTAAGCTCTTTTAATAATTTTGGGTGTATCTCATCAGGCCCCTGTGACTTATTTGTCTTCACCTTAGACAGCAAACTTAGAACATCTTCCTCTGTAAAGATACATGCATCAAATGATTTATTAGTCATCCTTTCTAGTGGAGGTCCTTCTCCTTTTTCTTTTGTAAAAACTGAACAGAAGTATTCATTAAGGCAGTCGGCTAGCCCTTTATTCTCTTCTACATACCTTCCGTCCTTTGTTTTTAATTTAGTTATTCCTTGTTTTAATTTCCTTTTTTCATTTATATATCTGAAGAATGTCTTATCCCCTTTTTTCATAGACTGAGCTAGTTTTTCTTCTGCCTGCGCTTTAGAAGTTCTTATAACTTGCTTGGCCTCTCTCTGCCTAATCTTGTAGATTTCCTTATCTTCATTGCTCTGTTTTTTTTTATAATTACAAAATGCTAGCTTTTTATTTTTAATGATTTGGGCCACTTCTGCTGAGTACCACAGTGGTCTCTTCCTTTTTTTGCTTTTACTGACAAGTCTAATGCAATTTTCTGTTGCCTTCAATAATGCACCTTTTAAGTAGTCCCATTTCTCCTGGACTCCATGTAATCCGTTCCAGTCTGATAAGGACTCATTTATGACTAATTTCATTTTTTAAAAGTCTATTTTTCTAAAATCTAAAACTTTTGTTTTTGTGTGGTGGGACACATCCGTGTCCATGATGATATCCGTGAGAAGATGGTCGGTGGTTCAAACGTGAAGAATCTGTGTTTGGTCCATTCTTTGCACGGACACTGCTAGGCTGAAAATGAATTCCCAGAGCATCTCCTTTCAGTGATCCTTGAAAACCACTGACACAACATGGATGCCATCCGTGTCAGTGGTTTTCGTGGTCTCATAGGCTTCAAAGGGTGTGTTTGACTGCATCATGGACCAAAGTAGTGCAAGTCTCCTGTCTTCTTCCACAACACCTTCCATAATATCTTTGTTTGCCCGCCCTTTTACCCATGGTGGTTTGTACTGTTTCAATCTTCACGTGAACACCGATGGTTTGATTTGGCCATTCAGTAAAATAACATTCAGACAGTGCTCGCTGGGCATGAAATAATCTGACAAATACAGAACTAAACCTCCCATCTTCACATATTTAAAGGTACGGCCACACGGTCAGGTTTCCTGATGCAGTATTGGAAGCCAAAATCAGTAGTAGATCATAAAAGGAGAGAAAGTATAAAGGACGGATACGACTTCTCTTTATTGAACTTACTTCTGGTTTTGACTTCCAAAACCTGACCATGTGGCTGTACCCTTGGGACAACTGCACACATTGCGGAATATGCATTGATCTTCCCCACAGATTTCTGGGCAGAAAAACCACAGCATATTACAGTACTTAGCAAATCTCATGTACACTTTGCTGATTTTTTTCCATGTGGAATTTGACCTACCATGTGGATTTCAAAATCTGTAGCATGTCAATTATGTGTGCGGTTTTCAATGGAAGGGCAAGATCTCTTGCAGGACCGCATCTAATCTGCACCAAAATCTGCAATTAGACATTGCAGATTTTGGTGCGGACATTCCGAAGAAATGTACATAAATCTGCACAGAGATTCGTTTGGATCTTATGGGTGTTCACCCACACTCGTGTGCATCTGGCCTAAGGGTGCCTTCACACGCTGTGAATTTTGTTGCAGAATTTTTCGCTACTGAAAATCACTTCCATTCACCTGACGAATCAAGTCAGCACTAAACTCCTTCTGATGTTCGGAAAAACCATCTAGAGCGTCAGAAACGACCGATACAAGGTTCGAATAATCAGTTCGATTTGGCCTACCGGATCTCTGCCTGCTCACCAGGGCTCTAAAATTTTGGGGAAAACCAAAGAGCCTCTGTTGAGCGGAGGGATCCGGTAGGGGACCCGGATTGTCCTGAGCTGATGCATGAGGGACAGGAGGGCTGGCGCTGGCGATCTGTTCCGGTTCCGCCTCAGGGGGTTGTTCAGGCTCCCGAGTGCTGCTGGCACTTCTGTAGGAAAAAAGAATTGTCCTTTAAATAAAACATCCATGTTCTATGCTATGTCTACCATATACCATAGGGGGCTGGCCAAAACAGGGGAGCCAAACGCTCCGCTGTCTCAGACAGCCCCTTACACTCAGACGGAGAGAACTGTTGTCCCTCTGACTGTAGGGGACTGGCCAAAACAGGGGAGCCAAACGCTCCGCTGTCTCAGACAGCCCCTTTAAAAAAAATTGTTTTTACAGTTGTTAAAAATATTTACCTTCTTGGTGCCATTGTCTTTCGTAGGAACCCCAGGGCCGCCGTATGGACGTATGTGGTCCCTGAGGTTCCTCCAGAGCCACTCGGGGCCTCAACCTCCTTGTTAAAATCCCTCATGAAGCGGTCCCGGATAGATCGCCAACCATTGGTAACCATTTTGACTATAGAAAAAATATATAAAAATTTAATTTAGCATGATGTAAGGAAAAGAACAATATTAATGTATTAAAATACATATTGTTTTACTTACCATATTTCTCCTGGGCCGCCGCATTTAGATCCCCCCAGGTCTCAAAAATTTGCGCACAGATGTCCCTCCAGAGCCGCTGGGTCAGATGATGATCAGCGTGGTGGCGATCGGAGTGCTCCCATAATGATTGAGGCGCTCCACCAGTTGGATGAGGAGTAGGTTATCGATGGTGGGGACCCCAAACTCCTCATCTTCCCTGGTAGAGCCTCTGGAACCCTGAAAATAAGGAAATACAAAATTAAATGTAAATCCTAATACAAAATGCAAATTAAAACTACTTAATCAAGACTTACACGTCTACGACTGCCACGCTCATTCCCGCGGACTCTGGAGGCGACAGGGGGATCCTCGCTGGCGGCTCTAGGTGCAGATTGCTGAAACAAAAACCAAAAATATTTTAACTAGAATGTATTTACATAAAATAAAAAATGTAATATATATATATATATACTTCTTGACAGCCCCGGTCTGGGCTTGGTCGACCTTCCCTGGACGCTGGCGATTCCAGCACTGGTGAGCGAGCCCCGGCAGGTGAGCCGACAACATCAGGAGAGCCCTCCGATGATGATGATGACGAAATCTATAATAAGAGCACATACTGATTAATGCAACGAATCAAACAGTACAAACTCCAAGAGTTGATTTTATACTTACCGGCCACTGAATATGGCGGCGCCTTCTGGGTGGGTTTTTCCAATCTATGGTTTGCTTCTTTGATGACATCTGTACGCAACAGAATACCAGACAAAATGCAGATAACGTTAAAGGAACTTGTTTAGAGCACTATTTCCACATATATCAACAAAAACATTTTTATTTTTTAATACTTACTTTTTAAAAGATATATTGGTGCTTGCCCACCTCAGAACTTTCAAGATTTTTTTTTTCGTTTTTTATGGACGACCCTAATAATAAAATGATTAAAAAAAAATAATCCAACAGGAGCCATAATCCCCCCAAGTGCCATAATCACCCCCAGAGACAGCAGCCCCGCATAGTGCCTGCAGCCCCCCATAGTGCCATCAGCCCCCCAGTTCCAAACAACCTTCCCACAGTGCCCTCAGCCCCCCCAATTCCAGCAGCCCCCACAGTTCCAGCCAAACACCCCCGCAGTGCCAGCAGACCCCCCGGTTCCAGCCCCCCCCCCTGCAGTGCCAGCAGCCCGCACAGTTCCTTGGCTCCCAATGCATTCTGAATGGATAAGGATCCGTTCAGAATGCATCAGTTTGGCTGCGTCTGGTCTCCTTTCCGCTTTTGAGGTGGCCACCAAAACGCTTTTGGCCTGGCTCCGCTTTGACACGGATCCGTTAGAAACCGTTCACGTCTCTGCGCATGCCCAGTAATTTCCTGTCCCTCCCCTCATCGTCGGCCATTTTAGATTATCGACTTGCTGAACACTGGTAAGTATATGAAGTTTTGTCTGTTTGTCTGACATATTGTCTGCGGCCACTAGACCCCAAAAAAATTATTTTTCTTTCATCAGTCCAGAATATGTTGCGCTATTTCTCTTTGGGCCGGTCAATGTGCTCCTAGGCAAATTCAAACCTATTCAGGACATGTCTTTTTTTTGCAGGGAGTTCTTGGCTTGAAACTTTGAAACTTTTGAGACATAGCCCAATATGCATATCTTGGGATCTCTATCTACCCTTATTGAAAATACTTGGCGTATAATCTCCAATATACCTATCCAATATCCGTCTAATCTCTGACATCTCCACAACATGTGAAGCAAGTCAGCCGGCTCAAATAGGCATCTTGGACATTTTGCATCGTTTCTGACACCGATGTTCTGTAACAATATTGCCATTTTGTATACTCTGTGAATAATAAAAAGTTGGGATAGTTTCCCCTGCTCACTCAATGACACCAGTGGCACCGCCTCTAGAATATCTTCCCATTGATCCTGCGATATCTCCCCCACATCTCTCTCCCATTTCTTCATCCGTGTCAATGTGTGGGAATCCAGGAATCTATCCAGAAGCATTATGTAAAGCATAGATATCAGACCTCTCTTATTCCCCCCCCCCCCCCCCCCCCGAAAGCACTAATTTTTGGGCTACCTCTAATTTAATAATACTAGTGCCTTTATAAGCGTAGTGTCATATGCGTAACGCAATTGGAGATATTGGTAGAAACTCGTACGCAGGATTTGAAATCTCTCCTGCATATCCGTGAAGGACTTAAACACCCCCTTATGTAGTAAATCACCTATCCGAAGAATCCCCTTATTCTTACAATCATTCATTCCTGACAATGAGAGGAACTCTAGTAAAAGGAGGTTGCTCCATAGTGGAGCCAATTCACTAGTGCCCGTAACACCTCTCAGTTGCTTAACCTTAGTCCATACTTTCCTCATGAGCCCTATCAAGGGAAGATTTTCCTCCAGAATAGGGATCCCTGCTCCCTCCAGAATCCACATAAGATCTTTCCCATCTATTTTTTGTTGCAAAATCTGACTAGACCTAAGTAATAGACCCAAGGGTTTGGTACAGCTGTCTTAACATACTGCAATGTTTCCAATTTTATCCTAGGCTGACCCCCCCGCCATATTAAATCCCTGAATATTGCAATAATTTTATGGTATATATAGGAGTTGAGGCATCATTACCATCTTGAGGAGATTAACTTCACCCACTACTGAAAGAAACAACTTACACCATGCTCTAATCTTCACAATTTCACCAACAGCAGATACAGGTTTAACTTCTCAAAATCCGTAAGTCTGGGCGAAATTTGTATCCCTAAATACTTAATGCTCTCAACGCATGGGATATTATTAGCAATGGCCGTGGAAGACACATCCTGTCCATCAATTGGCATCAACGCCGATTTTTGCCAATTGATAGTAAGGCTCGATAACCTACCAAACTGGTCTATAAGAGACATAGTGGCCGATAGGGAAGTAGACATATCACCCAGAAATGATAGAGTATCATCAGCATACAAGGCAATTTTGTTATGTACCTTTTCATATTAAAACCCCCTAATATTGGAGGATTTTCGCACTGCTGCCGCTAAGGGCTCAATGGCTATTGTAAACAGTAGGGGTGATAACGGGCATGCCTGTCTAGTCCCCCCGAGCCAAGTGGAGAACACTCCCCCATTTGCCCTGATCCTTGCCCTCGGATTAGAATACAGTACCTATATCCATTTAAAAAAATGCTGTCCAAAGCCCATACAACTTAATGTACCCCAGAGGTATCCCCACTTCACACTATCAAAGGCCTTAGCGGCGTTAAGAGACAGAACAGCTCTATCACCGCAATTATCTGCCGAGACTTGGTGTGCACTCTGCGAATATTAATAGCGGTGGCTTTTTGAGACATGAAGCCCGTCTGATCTGGGTGTATTATAGTAAGAATCACCTTGGACAGTCGCTTTGCAAGGACCTTTGCTAGGAGTTTGACATCAGACGTTAAAAGAGATATAGGTCTTTATGAGTCAGGGAATCTCAGGTCCTTCCTTGGCTTCGGTATCTCTACTATGAGCGCCTCCTGCATAGAGTCAGGGAGAGAGCCCATCTCTAAAGAGTCGTTAAAAACCTTTATCAGTTCCGGCAATAGCACTCTCTGGAATCGATTATATACTTCTACCGGAATGCCATCGGATCCCGGAGCCTTGTCATTGGCCATATCTTTTAAAGCCTCCACTAATTCCTCCAGAATAGGTGCTTCTAATTGTTCCTTTGCCTCTGCCGATAATTTAGGTAGTTCGGCCTCCCTTAGGAATTATAGTAATCCCCCCTCCGAACTAGAGGCCCTAGATGTATAGAAAGAGGAGTAGAAACCCTTTAGGACACCCAGAATATCTTCTGTACCCACACACGACTTCCCCTGGGGATCCACTAATTCAGTTATACATGTCGATCCCTGTTGGGCCCTAGATATAACGGATAGCATATGGCCCACCCTTTCTCCTTCTGCGAACAGACGTTTATAAAAGATGTGTTTCCTATCAGCAGACTGAAGTAAGTGGCATCTTAATTGCTCCTGCGCTTCTCTCAGTGCCCTGCAGGTAGACTGTGACGGTGCTGCCCCAAAGGCCTCCCCCACATCAGCAAGAGCTTTATGAGCCCTAACATCTGCTTCCCTAGATCTAGTTTTATATGTACTAATGGACTTAATCAAAAGCCGCCTCAAATAAGCTTTCATGGCCTCCCATACTGCATGTGGAGACGCCGTACCCGCATTAAATGTAAAGTACTCCTGTAGTACTCCAAATTGTACTCCTGTAGTACTCCAAATTGCATTACACTTCCACAATTTCGGCCCCAGCCCGGCCCCCCTGGACAAGTCACCTTGAGTAAGGAATGATCTGATAACGATCTAGGCTGATATTCAGAGGAGTGGACAAACGGAAACATTGCATCATTCACCAGTGCCAGATCTATTCGGGATAGGCTACGATATGTGGATGACCTGCAGGAGTATTTACGCTCTGCAGGATCTCGCACTCTCCATACATCTATTAGTCCTACATCTTTCATAATGTTGCATGAAGCAGAGCTTCCGTGAGATCTCCCAGTTCCTTCCACCCTACACCTATCCAGTCGGTCATCTGGTGTGCAGTTAAAATTTTGTCAGGGCCCCCTCAACAGTATTACACAATGAAATTCTATACAGTGATGGTATAGACAGTGTAGGAAACGGATGGAACAGCTGCCGGGCCTGGTCTGAGAGAGCGATCTTTACTAGCCACAGGAATGGGGGCAGCATAAAAGGAAGAGGTTGTGAAAAAATTACTGGGGGAGGGGGGCCCCATTCAAAAATTTGCTGTGGGGCCCAGTTATTTCTAGCTACGCCACTGGTGTCAGCCATGCCCCTCACATTCCAGCTGAGTATCCTAATCATACGTGCCATATTCCAGAATCAAAGCAGTAAAGGGATTCCCCCCCCTATTAGAAACATCCTCCGCCTTAACCCAGAGCACCGGATTATTCCCATAACCATGCCGGAGTGAGTACCCTGCCTCCATCCTCCCCTATTCCCTTACCATAAATATAGGATCTATTCCAAAGGATATAACCCCAACTCTTCCTTTGAATAGGGCCTTTTCAAACAAACTTGCCCACCTTTGTACACAGCATGTTCAACCCTACAATTCCCTATATATAACCTGTTAACAGCAACTTCTATGCAACTCACACTCCTGCATCAGAGGAAATGATAGGATAATGTCAGTCAGACTGTTGCATCATTGGAAGCGTCCTGTGACGAGTTGTCCTCCTGTATATTTTGATAAAAAGAAAAAGAGAAAAAATAAAAGGGAAGAAAAAGGAGGAACAGGAACACACTCCGAGACACCATGTGGAACTACAAAAGCATATCCTCCTAGACGCCAACTTCTCAGGTGTCCTTGTTTTGCTCTTTCAATTGACTTTCATGACAGTCCAGCCATTGTGCCGCCTCTTCCGAATCCGAAAGAACCGTGTAGATCCCAGGGCCACCACTATCAATTTAGCCGGAAACAGCATGGAATATTTGATTTGCAGATTTCTGAGTCTCCTCTTAACACCTAGGAAGCGTGTCCTCCTTTTCTGGACCTCTGTAGAATAGTCTGGGAAGATGGAAATATTAGCTCCATTTATGACCAGGTCTGTATATTCACGTGATTGCCGCAAGACGGTGTCTCTGTCCTTAAAATGCAGTAGTTTAGCAAGTATTGGTCTCGGCAGTCTATCAGGTGGTAATGGTCTAGTGGGCACCCCGTGAGCCCTTTCCACAGCATAACGTGTGGACAGTCCTTTGTCCTGAAACTTCTGATGGATCCACTTTTCTATATATTCCGTGGCATTTGCGCCTTCCGTCTTCTCTGGGACTCCCACTATTCTTATTTCAGCGTGATCTATTCTCTAAATCATCAGCCTTGGCAAATAGAGCTGCAATAACTCTCGCCGTTGACTTAGTGCAACGACCAGACACCCTAGGGGTGATGTGCGTGCGCGTACTAGTGATAAGGTGCCGAGGATAGTAGTACTCACGGTTAAGTTGTCCCTTGGGGCCGATGTGCAGTGTATGGGAAGACAGCACAAAATCCTCCAGGGTACTCTCTGTTGCAGGGAACACCAGGCAGATGTTGGTTGAGGTGCCCTTGATGGTAATTGGTGTTTAAGGTGCTTTGGTGGCTGGGCCCCTGTGGTGACGCCAGCACCGTAAGGTGCAAATGCTGAGTTTAGTAGTGGAAATGATGAGGAGTCAGTTGTTATCAAACAGTTGAACAGTTACTAAATAAATTGTCTTCAGGTAGTCAGTACAGCAGGGGCGTCGCTAGGTTAAAACATTCGGGGCCTGGGCCCTGATGTTTTGTCCCATGCCCCGAATGTCCTGCCTGCCTGCTAGATACAACTGTATTGCCGTACACAGAACGGCAATACAATTGAATCTAATACACTGGGAAGAGCTGAAGGACCTGTGGTGACATCACAGATCATGGGATCAGCAAAACAGGCTGTGATAGGATGACCTGGATGATGTCACCATCATGTGACCAGTGCAGGATTGGACCGGAGTGAAGAGGAGAAGGAGCCTAATGCTGATGTCTGTACATAAGAAAAGGTAAGTGAAGGGAGAGGCAGAGCAATGCTGGGAGTTGTAGTTATTTAACTGGGATGTATGCTAGGGCTGAAGGGAGGGATGTTATTGACATGGAACTGTGTGCTTGAGGTGGCTGGGGGAGGGAGAGATGTTATTTACATGGGACTGTATGTTGAAAGTGGATGGTGGGGGGAGGATGATGTTTATGTACATGGGACTTAATGTTTAGGCTACGTTCACACTTGCGTTTGGGGATCTGCTTGTGAGGTCCGTTTCAAGGCTCTCACAAGCAGCCCCAAATGCATCAGTTTAACCCCAATGCATTCTGAATGGATGCTGATCCATTCAGAATGCATTCGCTCGGCTCCGTACGGCCCCCCGTTCCGTTTTGGAGGCGGACCCCAAAATGCTGCAAGCAGCGTTTTTGTGTCCGCATGGCCTTGCTGAGCCAAACGGATCCGTCCTGACTTACAATCTAAGTCAATAGGGACGGATCCCTTTGCATTGACACAAAATGGTGCAATTGTAAACGGATCCGTCCCCCATTGACTTTCAATGTAAGTCAGGACGGATCCGTATTGGGACTTAGAAACTCAAATCTAATACAAACGAATCGGTCCTGAACGGATGCATTTGTTTGTATTATCGGTACGGATCTGTCCTGTACAAGTACAGGACAGAGCCGCACGAACGCAAGTGTGAAAGTAGCCTTAGGGGTGATGTTTACATGGGACTGTGCGTTGGAGGCGGCTGGGGAGGAGGTGATGTTGTTTACATGGGACTGTATGGTGGAGGGAGGATTATAATTGCAGGGGGCACTGCAGATCCAGGGGACATTATAGGCGGTCTTATTACTACTGGGGGCTCTATAGGAGGGTCTTATAGATCCGCCTTATTTCTACTAAGCGCACTATGGGGGCCTTATTACTACTGAGGGGTCTGTAGGGAGCTTTATTACCACTGGGGGAACAATAGGGGGCCTTATTTCTACTGGGGACTCTGTGAGGGTATTATTAATATGGGAGGGCTCTTCTAATAATGGGGGCATTGTTGAGGAGCATTATCACGGTTGGGGCAGTGTTACTAATGATACTACTGAGGGCATTCTAGAAGGGAATTACTATTGGTGGGACTATGAGGAGCACTATTACTATGGGGGCAGTAATGTTTCTTCAGGATAGTATTTGGGGGTATTGGGGAGGCAGGGGCGTAATTAAAGGTTCATGGGACCCGGTGCAAGAGTTCAGCTTGGGCCCCCCTTCCCTCAGTGCTTTGTGTGTCTTCTTATGCGGCACAAGGTCTTTGGGCCCCTTCATGCTCCTGGGCCCGGTAGCGACTGCTACCTCTGCACCCCCTATAGCTACACCCCTGGGGGGGGGGGGGGGCACAGCAAGCAGCAGGATAACACTGTGGGGGCTCCAGTTGGGGGATAATGATAGAATGTGAGGAAGCTAAGATGTCTGTGTGTCACACTCTGCAGAGACGAGGCAGCTGAGAGAAGTTGTCCAGACCGAGTGGAGAAGATGATGAGAGAGAAGATCTAGAGAGGAGACGTCACCTGGAGGCCCTGGATGTGACAGGTAAGTGCTGCTGTATAGCAAGTACAGCAAAGTGAGGGGGGGGGCAACATATTTATTGGGGCTTGTGCCCCGGATCTTTTGAGACCCTAGCAACGCCCCTGCAGTACAGACACAGTTCATTTGTATAATATAAGTAATGACTCAGAAATAAGTTCAATTGTATTCCTTTTATCAGGTTTAGGCCTCCTGCACACGACCGTTGTGTGCATCCGCGTCCGTGGTTCCGTTTTCCGTTTTTTTTCGCGGACCCATTGACTTTCAATGGGTCCGTGGAAAAATCGGAAAATGCACCGTTTGGCAGCCGCATCCGTGATCCGTGTTTCCTGGCCGTGAAAAAAATATGACCTGTCCTATTTTTTTCACTGTCAACGGTTCGCGGACCCATTCAAGTCAATGGGTCCGTGAAAATCACGGATGCACACAAGATTGTCATCCGCGTCCGTGATCCGTGTCCGTGATCCGTGTCCGTTTTTTCCTATCATTTCAATGGCAAACTTGACTTAGATTTTTTTTTCATTTTTCATGTCCGTGGATCCTCCAAAAATCAAGGAAGACCCACGGACGAAAAAACGGTCACGGATCACGGACCAACGGAACCCCGTTTTGCGGACCGTGAAATAATACTGTCGTGTGCAGGAGGCCTTAGGCAATCGTCAGTTGAGGCATTCTCTTTAGGATTGACTCTTTACAGGAAAGACTTCTGTAGTTATTCTAAGTCCAAACTATAGCACACTGGTACTAAATATTCTGTTTTCTACTTATCTTGAGCTATCCAATAAGGGCGATCTACCTTGTGGCAGGCAAATACTTCTGCTTCATTATTTGCAGGATGCTCCACTAAAAAGGTTTAGGTTTTTCCACTATATCCCAGAAGGCTTGTGTAGTAGATAAGGACAATTCTGCGCACTAATTATCCATACGTGTTCTGGCACTTAGAAAGTTACTCTCAGGCACTGGTGCTGATGAGTTCCATAAGCTAGATTCAGCTGTAACCCTCACTAGACTTGCTTCATATTTAGACATAGACTTACTGTCTGGTGCTTGGCTGCTGTATATAACTGTTAGCTGTACTCCCTTAGCCGGGCTATGACCAAGGGGTAGAAATAGCAGACTACATGGTGGACGATGCCTGTTTCTCTCCTTCATACACTTGCTTATCCTCCTCTCACTAACTACTAACTTCAATTAACTTTATTAACACACCCAAAGCTATATATATTATGTGGTGCCAGCACCACCTAGGGGCGACTGGGTGTAATGACATTGGCAGCCTGATAATAGGAAATACCATACAATGCAAATACATAGGCAGATGTTTAAAGTGTCCCATTTACACACTGATGTGGGACGCTGCATTAGTAGCTATCTTGAGAGGTCTGACCTCATCTTCCATCCCCGACATCCTCCTTTCTAGCTCTTAGGTTCTCAGTAATTTTATGCATGTCATGCCTTATCAGGAATATACAGTACAGACCAAAAGTTTGGACACACCTTCTCATTCACAGAGTTTTCTTTATTTTCATGACTATGAAGGCATCAAAACTATGAATTAACACATGTGAATTATATACATAACAAACAAGTGTGAAACAACTGAAAATATGTCATATTCTAGGTTCTTCAAAGTAGCCACCTTTTGCTTTGATTACTGCTTTGCACACTCTTGGCATTCTCTTGATAAGCTTCAAGAGGTAGTCCCCTGAAATGGTCTTCCAACAGTCTTGAAGGAGTTCCCAGAGATGCTTAGCACTTGTTGGCCCTTTTGCCTTCACTCTGCGGTCCAGCTCACCCCAAACCATCTCGATTGGGTTCAGGTCCGGTGACTGTGGAGGCCAGGTCATCTGGCGCAGCACCCCATCACTCTCCTTCATGGTCAAATAGCCCTTACTTTCAAAGTTTTCCCAATTTTTCGGCTGACTGACTGACCTTCATTTCTTAAAGTAATGATGGCCACTCGTTTTTCTTTACTTAGCTGCTTTTTTCTTGCCATAATACAAATTCTAACAGTCTATTCAGTAGGACTATCAGCTGTGTATCCACCTGACTTCTCCTCAACGCAACAGATGGTCCCAACCCCATTTATAAGGCAAGAAATCCCACTTATTAAACCTGACAGGGCACACCTGTGAAGTGAAAACCATTTCAGGGGACTACCTCTTGAAGCTCATCAAGAGAATGCCAAGAGTGTGCAAAGCAGTAATCAAAGCAAAAGGTGGCTACTTTGAAGAACCTAGAATATGACATATTTTCAGTTGTTTCACACTTGTTTGTTATGTATATAATTCCACATGTGTTAATTCATAGTTTTGATGCCTTCAGTGTGAATCTACAATTTTCATAGTCATGAAAATAAAGAAAACTCTTTGAATGAGAAGGTGTGTCCAAACTTTTGGTCTGTACTGTATATCTTCCCTTAGACTTTCCACTTGGATATTGAGTGATTTAAGGGTGGTATTACAACTGGCAACTGCCACCACAATATCTTTAAAGGGAACCTGTCACCAGTTTTATGGTGTCCTAACTAAGGGCAACATAAATAAGTGACTGATTCTCTTAGCAAAATGCTGGGTCACTTTCTTTAATTGACCCAGTCAATCTGCCAACATCTTGTATTGAAAAGCTCCAGCTCATAATGATGAGTCCTGAATATTTATGAGCTCCTGACTCTTCCCGCCCACCTGCTGCTGATTGACAGTTATTTTCCATATGAATCAGCAGCAGGTGGGCAGGGGAGTGGCTATAGCTCTGAATTAAAAAAACGCTGGACTCACTGACATCACGCTGGACTCAAATCAGCTCATTAGCATGTGGCATCTTTGTGTGTATATTATGAGGTAACCATCTGTCACACCAGTAAGTGAATACATCTAAGGCACTTTTTAGTAGTTAATGATTGTATATAATTAGTTAGATTATAATCAAATATCCACATGACAGGTTCCCTTCAAGACTGGGTTCCCGCTCTGTGGGGGCGTGGGGGTGATGTTTTCCCTGTGTGGATTCTCTTGTAATAGGGGCCTCACGGCCATTAACACCCTCACCCTCTTCATCTGATGATCACTCCTCCTGGTCAGAAGCAGACATTGCTGCTGCCACTGCACTCTGGGACCAGTCTCTCTCCCCTTCAGACACCCTGGCAAATCTGCTAAGTCGCGCTGCAGCGCTTTGGCTCACCACCTCATTCGGGCCCTCCTCCATGCCGGGGCCTTTTTGGTTATGATCCACTCGGTCAGAGCGCAAGGAATTCTTCCCCTTCTTCAGCATTTTTGCACCCTTATGAGCAGCGGAGATGAATCCCCCTCTCTTATGCACACTCCCAAACGTTTCTCGTCTTTCAGGTATCTTTTATCAGCAGGATGTCTTAGTATGCTGGCAGGAGCGCTCTGAGGTGCGTCTCACTCCATGCTGCGGCAGGCCATGCCCCTCTTCCTTCCCATTTTTCAGTGTTTTATTCAGGTCACTTCAAGGCATTTGATATCATTTTAGCTGAGCAGCCTATAATTAGCTGCTCTTCTCTGTATCTGTTTTTCTCCAATCAATGTTTTAAACAAAGTACACTGACGAGCAAAAGGGTAACAATGTTATGAACTTTTGACTCCATATCTCACCATCCACTACAGCTTACAACGTGAGAATACCATCATTTTATAGACAATCTTGGCTATCTCATACATAAATTGGACTTGCATCTATTTAGCATATGATGAGTTATGCAGATTCTTGTCATGTAACTGCAATGTTACTGTTTTGCTCCTAAAAATCTAAATTGTATTTTGTAAATCCACCTTTGGCTTTCAGCACTGCCTGAATCCTTCTGGGTATGTTCTCAATCAGATTCAAGCATCTCTCAACCAAAATCTGTTCCCAGGTCTCTTCTACGCTTTCCCAATGTTGGTGCATACTGGTCGACTTACTTGGGTACAAATACAGCTTTTTCTTCATCTCTACCCACAAGTGTTCGATTGAGTTGAAGTCTGGGGACTGTGGGGTCATCTCTACCCACAAGTGTTCGATTGAGTTGAAGTCTGGGGACTGTGGGGTCAATCCAGCACCTCTGCTTCATTGTCATTACTTTAAACCATTTCTTTCGCCAATCTCGACGTATGCTCCGGGTCGTTGTCCTGCTGGAACACTATTTCATTATTTTCATACCCATAGTACTCGAGTGTACGAAGTAACTTGTCTTGTACAATACTCACATGTAGCTCAGAATTGAGACCACCATCGATCCTGGTCAAGTATCCAATGTCTTTTGCTGTGAAACAACACCATATCATCAGGCTTCCTCCACCGAACTTGACAGTCCCTTCAATTTCTCGATCTGTTAGCCCCCTTTTCCCTTTTTTCTTCCAGACCTATTTGAACCCATCAGAGCCCAGTCTACTGACTTTCATCTCATCGCTCCAAATCACCCATTTCCAATCTTCTACTGTCCACTGTTCATACTTTTGCAAGCTAGAGCTGACCCCACTTAGGACTATATTCAAGTCGAGTCTTCTTCACCTTTTTTCTGGCCACCATTCCAGACTTGTGTAATGTGTGTCGCACGGTGCTTGCATGGGCGTCTGTGATCTCAATATTACGAAGCATACAAGACACCTCCACTGCTATGTTTGCTGCACCAGAACTGATAGACCTTGTAATGACCCGACTTGTTGATGCCAATATTTTGCCTGGACGTCCACCTCTTGGCTTTGGAATGGATGGACAGACTTTATTTCGTATTCTTCCAACTTTTATGGTGCTCAAATGATGAAGTTTGGCAATTTTATTGGCCGAGATACCGCTATTGATGAGCTGGATGATTCTGTTTCTCTTTTCTTCGGAAATCTTCTTCATGGCTGCTCCTGGATTCAAACCAGTGATCTTTCACTTGGGAATCAACCTAATAACACACTGAGCTATTAGGGAATGTGAGAACAGAAAAAGATTGTTCCACCACCAGTAGCAAAACAGTAACAATGCAGTTACATGACAAGAATCTTCATAACTAATTATATGCTAAATAGTTGCAAGTCCAATTTATGTATGAGATAGCCAAGATGATTGTCTATAAAATGATGGTAGTCTCACGTTCGAAGCTGTAGTGGATGGTTAGGTATGGAGCCTGAAAGTCAAAAGTTCAAGACATTGTTACCCTTTTTCTCATCAGTGTATGTTCTTCATCAGAACAATGTCAGGAATGACCAATTTTCCCCAGTATTTCAGAAGGAAATGCACTATAACCAACATGTGCAACATTTGCTACCCTCATACCTTAAAGGGAGGAGGGTTATCTCATAATTATAAGGGTTCTCCTGGCTTTGAATTTTGCTAATCAATCCTCAGGATAGGTAATCGATATCAGATCGTCAGGGGTTTGACTACCGGCACCCCTGACGATAAGCTGTATGAAGGGAAGGTGCGCATGGCTTCTCCCTTTTCTCTTCCTGCTCGCCATAGACATAGCAGCAGTGAGCAGGAAAAGAGAAGGGAGACAGCACGCGCACCTTCCCTTCATACAGCTGATCAATAGGTCATCAATATGTGTCAACCTGTCACATTGAGCATGGTGTTTGAGTTACAGCCAGCAGGTTATCAGATTGATACATAGTATTATGGGAAAATATTCTGTATCAGGGCTCATTTAGACGGCTGTATGAATGAGTCCGCATCTGTTCCCCAATTTTGCGGAATGGGTGCGGACCCATTAATTTCAATGGGACCGCAAAATATGTGGACAGCACACCGGCTCTGCGGAAAAGATAGAACATGTCCTATTCTTGTCCGCAATCTAGGACAAAAATAGGCATTTTCTATTATGGTTGCGGCCATGTGCGGTCCGCAAATTGCACATGGTGGAGCATGTGGGGTATAATTGCGATATTCCCTAGTGATGGGAAATCATGCAGCGTGTTCCTTTCTTATTTTACTATTTGATATTCTAGTTCTGCCACGCAGCCCCTCATCATCAGTAAGGGCTGGGTCTGATACTTAGGCACGGGGCTCTGCGCGATTTCCCAACACTACGGAATATCGCAATTATACCCCACGTGCTCCACCATGTACTATTTTGATACAATGTTTTCTGACAAATAGTACATTGTATCAACTGCTAGTCTGGCTATTCAGCCAATTAGAATCATAGTGTCGCCTAGTTATATCTGAGGCCTCTGGTGATCTGGTGCCTTGCAGTGAAACGTAGATATATGGCTTAAGCGACAGCTTTATGTACATACTTCTGCAGCTATCTATTATGGGCAATTGATCAGAATCACCATCAGGGATCTAGTACCCCACCTACTCTGGCGAATGTGCAAGAAGATCAACACACAAGATCTAGCCCCAGTACTTATTTACCTATAGCTCTAAACTCACAACAATACATGGATTGTACTGTTGTAAACACTATAAAGTTTCTCCTATAAAAATAAATAAATACATTTGGGGACTAAAATGCTTAGAGGTTAGAGCCTGTGATACATCATAAAGGTTTTAACATTTAGTAATCAACAATAAATATTCTTTATTTTCTCTTTTAGTATCTATACAGGCAGTGAATTCTTATAGAATTTTAGATACTGTCACGAGGGTATCAAGAGCCACGTCTGACTCCGTTATACCCGGGGTCAGGAAGTCGCAGCGGGTGGCTGCGCGCTCTATAGCTAAAGATCATGGTGTTTCTTAGTTATTGTTTTCTGTGTTTGCCTTGCTATCCTTTTTGTCTCTCTCAGGGATCCGTAGCTTCTCCTCCTCAGCTGTTTCGTGTCTGCCACTCCCTACCTCCTTATATTCTCCCCTCACACTTCTCTAGTTGCCAGTTATAGAGCTTCCTGCCTGGACATCTATACTGACCCACTGGAGTGGTTAATCCTGGTTGTTGTTCCTGTGTGCTACCCTCCGGATCCCTGTTGGGCTTATTGTTGTCTCCTGTTGTCACCCACCTGGGATTATATGTTGAGTCCGTGTTGTCTGTCCTTCCCTTGGTGTTTTCCCTTAGAGCTAGTGGTGCGGACTAGTGTTCCCATCGCCCTGTTCACTACCTAGGGCTCAGCTCAGGGAAAGCCAGGGCTTTAGGCACGTGATCGGCGTACGGGTGAGGAACCCGTCTAGGGACGTCAGGGCAGCCAGGTGCCAGCCGCCAGGTGAGTCAGGGGTCACCATCTTCCCTCTCACTTGGGCAGGGCCTTCCTTGTTCCCTCCCTCTGTGTCACGTATGTGATAGCCACGCCGACCGTGATAGATACGTTATTAATTATCATTTCTTATTATTAAGTGTTTTTTTTAATTAAACTTCCACTCATTCTGGCCTTTGAAGTTGAAGAGGCGGTCCTATAAGTGATTGACAGCTCTCTCTGTATACACAGTCATAGAGGGAAGGCTGTCAATCACTGATAGGACCGCCTCCTCATAGAGGGAACGCTGTCAATCACTGATAGGACCACCTCCTCATAGAGGGAAGGCTGTCAATCACTGATAGGACCACCTCCTCATAGAGGGAAGGCTGTCAATCACTGATAGGACCACCTCCTCATAGAGGGAAGGCTGTCAATCACTGATAGGACCGCCTCCTCATAGAGGGAAGGCTGTCAGTCACTGATAGGACCGCCTCCTTTACGTTAAGTCCCAGAAAGAGCAGTAATTTAAATGTATAAATGACAAGGTTTACTGAATCTTTCCCTACAAAGCTATATATTGGTCGGCTCAGCTCCTTCTCCTCTATAACATGCTGCCTGTAGCTTACACTGCATTTTCAGGTTCCCTTTAATTATTATTACCTAAGGTTTTCAATGTTTTGTGAGTCCCTATTTTCATTGGATTCCTATGTAATTCTATATTATTCATTTTGATATAGGGTCACCTGTACTTCCTGAATAAATTTAGACCAGAACAAAATATTTTCGTGTCTGGCCTCCTTGCAGCAAGTAATGGAAAACTCTATCTTTACCTTAATAATATGAACCATTTTTAATAAACAAATTCTATGACAGCTGTTGGAAAATGGCCATATAACCTTCATTTATCCTACAGCAATAGATAAACGTCCTTCATGGGTTAGGGTAGTGAAAGGATTACAGAGGTTTGTCCAAGTGTTTTTTTACTGATGACCTACCCTCAGGATAGGACATCAGTATCTGATCAGTGGAGGTCTGACACCCAGGACCCCTGAAGATCAGCTGTTTCAGAAGGCACTGGCACTCACAGTAGCACTGCGGCCCTCTCTCTGCTCACCAAGCACAGCGCTGTATATTGTATAGCGGTTGTGCTTGGTATCTCAGCTCAGCCCCATTCACTTGAATGTGATTGAGCTGCTTCTAGGCCAAGTGACCGATGACCGTGACATTTCCCTGACCTAGGAAAAGCTGGAGAAGGTTGTGGCTTAACTTCAAGTGCTGCTGCTTTATCAAACAGCTGATCAGTGAGGTCCTGGGTATTAGACCCCCACTGATCAGATACTGATTACCTATCCATAGGATAAGTCATCAATAAATAAACATCCCTGGTTTGCTAGGGTATTAAAGGGGTTATCAGTGGCATCCCTAGTGGTCTAGGGCTGTAAAAGGGGTTAATAATAACATTTCTGGTAGAATAGTGAAGGAGTTAACTACCTATACTAGGGTTATTTCTACTGCTACCTTATCTGTCACTGTCCACTGCTCCGACTTCAGAGGCTCCTTGATGCTGACTGGGATAATCGAGTGTCTGTGTAATCTATGCAAAACCTATGGAGGATGTGAGTAGGGGAGGGGGGGGCGGCCAAGAAGCTGAATACCAGTTTCAAAACTCCATGTGGCCAGAATGGATTCCCCATCCACTCTGGGTGCCTATGCAGCTGAACGGGCTGCACCGCCTATATGCCCTCCGTTGCCCATTAACAACCCTATAATAAAGCTAAAAGGGTTCCAAGAATGAAAAAAAATGTAAAGCAGAAAGTATAATGAAATAACCGACTACCCTCAATACTCCTTCACTCCATGGCTAATGCTCCTGTGGCCCTGACTGCCCTTTATTTACATGCATGCTCTGATAAATTTGTACCAACACGTGACCTCTGCCGAAAGCACAGCCTCAGCGGTCATGTGCCATACTGACCAGTGATTGGTTGTAGTGATCACATGCTGGTATGGCATGTCATCACTGTAGGCATGTAAACAAAGAGCGGCGGGGACCTCAGGGGCTTCAGTATTAGTAATGGAGGGGGATTTAACAGGTCAGTATTGTTTTTTTTATTACATTTTCTGTTGTCAGTTTTTCTTTTTCGTAAACATATTTTTTTGCCATGCATGTTGACTAGTGTAAAAAGATGGAGAGAGGTAAAAATAAAAAAAAGGCTTTGTCTTTAAACTTTGAGAAAACTTTTCAGAATAAGCTGCCATATGTATATGAGAGAGAGAGAACTATATCTGACCATTATTTGACTTGTATCTGGATTCTTTAGCGGTTTCCCCTCTGCAAGGTCCATCTCTAATTCTCACTTGTCTCTGAGCAAGTGGGTGAAGACTTGTTGTAAAGATGACTGCCCATAGACTTTACATAGAGACAGGAGATTCTACTTTTTAACTCCCTCAGAATTACCCTGAAGCACCAATCAAGACATTATAAGGAAGCACTGAGCATTACTGATGTGAATAAAGCACTTGTGGCAATATGTAACACCTACCGTACTATGAGCTGCTGATACTGCAGAATCCCATCTGTGCTGTGTCTGTCTCTCTCTGCACTTCTGTCACGGCTGAGGATGGGGAAAACCCTCAGCCGTGCGATGCCAGGAGATGGTAGGTCGCTACTTGGCCAGGACCACAGAATTAGGGAGCAGGTCACCTCCTATCGCATCCCTAATCTGACCCTGACTCTTAGCTGCATGAGCCGACCTTGATGGTAGGAGGGCTCATGCTCCGGAACCTTGAAGTCCCTGCTAGCCCTCAAGGTGGCCCTAAACTAAGAGCAGGGTAAGACGACCTGTTCCTTCTGGATATGGAGGAACAGGAGTCTCACTGGCCAAGCTGCATGGAAGGGGGAACATATACAACTTATGGCAATGGCAGGTACATGCCACAAACACAACATTCACCTGCCACAGACACAAAGCCTGGAACCCATATGCAAGTGCTGCTGTCCACAACAACACAAACGGACACAGCACACACCACACATCACACAGGAACCCAGGACCATAAGCTGCAAAGAACAAAGACCAAGCAAACATCTTCATAACATCTTGTAACATAAAGCTATGACCTCAAGGGTGGCCCCCACAGGCAGATGGTATATCACGGGAGGATGCCTTCCTCCCGTGATATACAACAGGATACTTCACCTGTTGCCGCGGGAAACGGCATGCGTGGCAACCATGTCCTGGGGATCAGCCAGAAGGCCGAGACACTGCCACCACATGCATACAACACCCAACGTAGTCACGGGCAACCAAGTGAAGGAAAATGTCACTAAGCACACTATAGGCCATGACAACTTCCTCCTTCCTCCCTCTGCCCTTCCTATGGGATAATTTAATGTGATCCTTCAGTGAGCAGGCAGACGAGCTTGGTCTCACAAGATGGATTTCTCAAAACTTTCAAGAAAAAGTGAGTTAAGAAAAGGAGGGTGATGAAGAAGAAAAGAAATGATAACAGAATAACAAGGCATTTTTCTCTAAGATATGTTTCTTATATCAACTTCTAATATTTATTTAGGCAAAGTTGTGTGAAACACAGTGACCACTTAAGAGGTAATTATTAGGATTTAAAATATAAATAATATTAACTAATAACATTTTCTGGTTGCATCCCTCAAAGGGAATGTCCTATTACAAACATGTATCCCCTATCCACAGACTACAGCAGTCGCTCCCCTGCTCATCAGACACGTATCCCCTAGCATTAAAGAGATTGAGCAGGACTACAAAAAAAATTCTTCTGAAAACAGCACCATACCTGTTCACAAATTGTGTGCTGTATTTCATTCACTTCAATGGGGATAAGGCGTTTGTGCCCAGCCATATTTTTCTAATTTTGAGCAACTCTTTTAAAGGGGTTTTCCATGTGTTTAATATTGATGACCTGGATAGGTCATCCATACCAGCTTAGTAGGATTCCGACACCCAGTTGAAAGCACCTGACAGTTTTTCTCTTTACTGGGTCGTATTCAGCTGGATACCAGGCATAGTATATAACCCTCAATACTGATTCTGAAAACTAGATAGTGAAACCTACTAAATGTACATAAAATGTTGACTGTTTCTTACTGTAATTCATGTGCAATTGATCAAGCACACAAAATGTTTTCTACTAAAACTCCTAGAGACAGGGATGTAGATAGATCTCATGGGGCCCCATAGCAAAAGTGAGTATGAATAGAAATATTTACAGTTGCCATTGCAGTCTAAGGAAGTTGTAGAATCTGTATACACTGAGCTCCCCCTAGTGGTAGCTGCCAGAAAAACTGAAACTATGTCAGGAATAGGAGAAACCGGTCAGTTCTGGGTCCCCTTCCTCCTGGGCCCCATAGCAGTCCCGTGGTCTGCCTCCCATGGGAGGTACACCACTGCCTATAGACCACTGGAGTAACACATCAACTTTCCACAAGTCTGTACTGTAGTGTACGTAAATCTGAAGAACAACAAGTAGCACTCAGGGGTTTAGAATCGCTCGTTTACATTACCTTCCAAAGACTTACCTTTTACATGATTGGCCAATGTTTTGCAGTGCTACATACAGCAGTAATCCAGGGCTGGTGTAATACTACTCAATTATCACAAAGGAGTGGAGATGTGAAACACAGACTAAGCTCCACCTTCTGATGATTGTGCCTCTGATTCTGATAATATTTCACCTTATGGAGTGAATTATATTCGGAATAGTAGAATAACATTGATCTGTTCCTCTGTTTTTCCTGAGCTCAATATTGGAACAAGTGAATAATTAATTTAATTTTATTTTTTATCAGAACATTCTTTGTCATTGTTCTCATGTAGCTGATCAATCATATAAACTTTACCTCTTATTAAACAGTTCACAAGATACATGGTTCCATGGTTCACAAGATACTGTTTCAAGGCATGCAACATAAACTTCACAAACCGTAGTGAATACAATCTCTAACCGTTTTGTGGCTACAGCTCCTATGCAGACCTATGTGTCTTTATGGATACAGACTGCAAGCAGTGTGAAGAGAGGGGTAGGGTAGGGCGTGACATAACTGCCAAATCACCCCACACAGACTTTGTATTCTGTAACCATGGAAACACAAAGCTCTGCACAGGAGCTGAAGACACAGAATATTGGAATCATTTTAATAAAGACTATTTGTAAAGTCGTTTATTCTTCCCTGGCTGGATGTTCACTATTTTCCTGCTTCTGAATAATATACCCTATTCTAGAGGCAGACAATACATGGTTTTCCAGCTTATACAACTTTTAAATGATATCCTGTAAAACTTTTTTGTTGCGTTTTTCAGTGAAGCTTTCACATAACTTACATTAGATTATTTCATTTTATATTATATATCTATTTTTCATAATCGCTTTATTAGCCAAATGGAGATCATCTTCATACCTCCCAAGTATCACTCTTTTGGAGACCCTACCTGTTACCAGTAGCAGGGATTTCCCTATTGTCTCATCTTCTTCTGTTTACTATGATATTGTTTTTTGGACAGTTGTTACGCAACTGCCTTTCACTTGATCCCATTGCTCAGTCTGCTCAGTCTGATGATCCCATTGCTCAGTCTGGTTAATTGAGGGAGGACTTGTTTGATTAGACTTCCTTTATATATTAATATTTTCAGTTTTTTAGTTGCTGGGTCTAACATTAAAGGGGTTGTCTCACTTCACCAAATGGCATTTATTGTGTAGAGAAAGTTAATACAAGGCACTTACTAACGTATTGTGATTGTCCATATTGCCTCCTTTGCTGGCTATATGGATTTTTCCATCGCATTATAAACTGCTCGTTTACAGGGATTACGGCCCCCGAGGCCGGTCCTTTTTCCTATAGTGTGCAAGCATGGCCACTGCTGCTGGATTGTAGGGTGGTCGTAATTCCTGTTAACGAGGAGAGTATAATGTGATGGAAAAATGAATCCAGTCAGCAAAGAAAGCAATATGGACAATCACAATACATTAGTAAGTGCCTTGTTTTCACTTTCTCTACATGATAAATGTAATTTGCTGAAGTGACACAACCCCTTTAACCCCTTCAAGACACTTTTCACCTTCCTGACAGAGCCCTTTTTTTGCAAATCTGACATGTCACGTTATGTGGTAATAACTTTGGAATGCTTTTACTTATCCTAGTGATTCTGAGATTGTCTTCTCGTGACACAATGTACTTTATGTTAAAGGTAACTTTAAAGGGACTCTGTCGCCACTTTCTAACCCCCCCTTTTAAAAGTATTGTTCTCTCCATGGCGCCCTTGTGATTACAAAGGTGTTGTTATAACATAAATTCGCCGTCTCGTTTTGATAAAAATACCTTTTATCTAACCTGTCAATCTTGTGGATAAGGTGCCCAGGGCGTTTCTGAAGGTCTGAAGCTGCCGCCCGCCGCCGCCGCCGTTGGTGCCCAGCTCCTCCCCTGATCCTTTCAGCGCCGCCTGAATGTAAAGAAATCCGCCTCCGGCTCTCGCTCAGTGCCCCCTCCTCCTTTTCAAAGATCCCGCGCATGCGCACAGGCCTGTGCCTGATGCGCCCGTGCGGACATTTAGAATCAGCCTCATTGAGCGAAGTGCCGAAGTGCGCATGCGCGCACTTCGCTCAACCTCCTCATAAGACGAGCACTGCAGCCAGCCACTCAGAGCCTGCGGCTCCATACAGCGCTTGGCGAGCACTGCAGCCAGCCACTCAGAGCCTGTCTTATGAGGAGGTTGAGCGAAGTGCGCGCATGCGCACTTCGCTCAATGAGGCTGATTCTAAATGTCCGCACGGGCGCATCAGGCACAGGCCTGTGCGCACGCGCGGGATCTTTGAAAAGGAGGAGGGGGCACTGAGCGAGAGCCGGAGGCGGATTTCTTTACATTCAGGCGGCGCTGAAAGGATCAGGGGAGGAGCTGGGCACCAACGGCGGCGGGCGGCAGCTTCAGACCTTCAGAAACGCCCTGGGCACCTTATCCACAAGATTGACAGGTTAGATAAAAGGTATTTTTTATCAAAACGAGACGGCGAATTTATGTTATAACAACACTTTGTAATCACAAGGGCGCCATGGAGAGAACAATACTTTTAAAAGGGGGGGTTAGAGGGGGGTTAGAAAGTGGTGACAGAGTCCCTTTAAGTTTCACCTTTATTTATTAAAAAAATCCAAAATGTACAGAAAATTTGGAGAAATTCACCATTTTATAAATTAGAATTTCTCTGCTTTTAAGATGGATAGTGATACCTCATAAATTAGTTTTTAATGAACATGAAGTGAAATGAGGAGTTGTACAAGTGGACGGTGCAGTAACTGTAAAAACACCAAATTCCCCAAAAAAACTGTAGAAATTTCTTCAAAAACAAACAAATTCTCCTACCAAATAAATGAATTCCTATCCTGTGATACATCAAACGTAATCTACAGTCGTGGCCAAAAGTTTTGAGAATTACATAAATATTGGAAATTGGAAAAGTTGCTGCTTAAGTTTTTATAATAGCACTTTGCATATACTCCAGATTGTTATGAAGAGTGATCAGATGAATTGCATAGTCCTTCTTTGCCATGAAAATTAACTTAATCCCAAAAAAACTTTCCACTGCATTTCATTGCTGTCATTAAAGGACCTGCTAAGATCATTTCAGTAATCGTCTTGTTAACTCAGGTGAGAATGTTGACGAGCACAAGGCTGGAGATCATTATGTCAGGCTGATTGGGTTAAAATGGCAGACTTGACATGTTAAAAGGAGGGTGATGCTTGAAATCATTGTTCTTCCATTGTTAACCATGGTGACCTGCAAAGAAACGCGTGCAGCCATCATTGCGTTGCATAAAAATGGCTTCACAGGCAAGGATATTGTGGCTACTAAAATTGCACCTCAATCAACAATTTATAGGATCATCAAGAACTTCAAGGAAAGAGGTTCAATTCTTGTTAAGAAGGCTTCAGGGCGTCCAAGAAAGTCCAGCAAGCGCCAGGATCGTCTTCTAAAGAGGATTCAGCTGCGGGATTGGAGTGCCACCAGTGCAGAGCTTGCTCAGGAATGGCAGCAGGCAGGTGTGAGCGCATCTGCATGCACAGTGAGGCGAAGACTTTTGGAAGATAGCCTGGTGTCAAGAAGGGCAGCAAAGAAGCCACTTCTCTCCAGGGACAGATTGATCTTCTGCAGAAAGTATGGTGAATGGACTGCTGAGGACTGGGGCAAAGTCATATTCTCCGATGAAGCCTCTTTCCGATTGTTTGGGGCATCTGGAAAAAGGCTTGTCCGGAGAAGAAAAGGTGAGCGCTACCATCAGTCCTGTGTCATGCCAACAGTAAAGCATCCTGAGACCATTCATGTGTGGGGTTGCTTCTCATCCAAGGGAGTGGGCTCACTCACAATTTTGCCTAAAAACACAGCCATGAATAAAGAATGGTACCAAAACACCCTCCAACAGCAACTTCTTCCAACAATCCAACAACAGTTTGGTGAAGAACAATGCATTTTCCAGCACGATGGAGCACCGTGCCATAAGGCAAAAGTGATAACTAAGTGGCTCGGGGACCAAAACGTTGACATTTTGGGTCCATGGCCTGGAAACTCCCCAGATCTTAATCCCATTGAGAACTTGTGGTCAATCCTCAAGAGGCGGGTGGACAAACAAAAACCCACTAATTCTGACAAACTCCAAGAAGTGATTATGAAAGAATGGGTTGCTATCAGTCAGGAATTGGCCCAGAAGTTGATTGAGAGCATGCCCAGTCGAATTGCAGAGGTCCTGAAAAAGAAGGACCAACACTGCAAATACTGACTCTTTGCATAAATGTCATGTAATTGTCGATAAAAGCCTTTGAAACGTATGAAGTGCGTGTAATTATATTTCACTACATCACAGAAACAACTGAAACAAAGATCTAAAAGCAGTTTAGCAGCAAACTTTGTGAAAACTAATATTTGTGTCATTCTCAAAACTTTTGGCCACGACTGTACATAATCGAATGCCCCTGGAATAAACAGTATATAGGAAGAACCAAAAGAACATTGAAAAAAATAATATCTGAACACAGAAATAACATCAAAAACGGCTATGAAAAACACACGTTATCAAACCATTACAAAATATACCATAACAAAGATGCCAGCCAAATGACATTTGCTGCCTTTGAAAAAGTAGAAACCGGTTGGAGGGGGGGTGACCACATATCAAAAATGTCCAGACAAGAATCACGGAGAATCTATGACTTCGAAACAATTATACCAGATGGACTAAACGCAGAACTTGAACTGTTTGGTTTTTTATGACCTTTATGATTTAAATGCTACACTATGGCTCTTACCCACTTCGACGGACAGACGAGTGTCCGGCTGTTTTACCAGCACCTCGTCCGTTCCTTGATATGGGTTATCCTGCCTGTAGAAATCAATCAATTCAATCAATTTTATCTATCAACCAAGATTTTTCTATCAATCAATTGTTTATCCATCAATTTTTACCTATCGAATTTTCACCTATCAATTTTTATCTATCACATTTTTTATCTATCATATCCAACCAACAGAATCTTTCACACCTGGCGCCCATTCAAGGCAGTCGGTAGATCTATCAATACCTCACTCTGTACTAAAATCACCAACCACATGGAAAAACATGAAAAACATAACAATGCCATTATCTGGACTTCCCAGACTTCAGAAATTAAACAAAAACACCAGATCGAAATATGAGGTCAAAATAACACTAATAGACAAAAAAAACGCACATACCCCAAAAAAACGCATCAAAACCGCACCTGCGTTTTTAAGCCGCAAAGAAGACAATAACATAAATGGTTGATCCCAAAAGTCAAAAACATCAGATTATAAAAGATAAAGAAACATAATCAAAAAACTTTAAAGAAACTAAAAAACCATTTAGACCCAATCAAATAACATTGATACAGACAAAAAGATGAAAAAAATGCAACACACCAACACAACTTCATTATCTATGAAAACTGTTGATATTGTGATTCCCCATACCTCAGAAATTAAACAAAATCATTAGGTTTAAACATGGAGCCAAAATGATACAAACAAACAAAAACCGCACATACCCCCAAAAAACGCATTAAAATCGCACCTGCGTTTTTCAGGTCATAGTCACTGGTAATATAAACACAACTAACTCCAAAAATCAAAGATGAAGAAACACAACCAATAAAACCTTCTACCAACAAGACACCAAAGAAATCAATAACAAAGGGTATCAATATAGATAAACAGTAGGATAAGAATAATCACAAAAAAATAAACGAACCTTTTTTCTTTTCAACATACCATAATTGACAAGAAAAAGCAACATGCTTAATTTCAATTAGCAACATCCAGACCGGGTTTTTGGTGGGAGAACAAACAAGTGGGTATAAAAGAGGGCAGTCCGAATGAATCCAACATGGCCACTGATAAAGAGGTAGGAACACCTCGAAACGCGTATGGCAACATGGCATCATCCTTGCGACTACCCACCAATACCCACGCTTTTGCTAAAAGAACTTCGGATCATCGCAACAATATACGAAATTGTATACGACAATCCATACGAAACCTTATACGAATTTCTTTATGAAAAAAAGGATACAAAGAAAAAGGTACAAGCCTAACGGCAACCAACCACGTGCTAGATCACATGAGACGCCAACTCGGCAGGAAAGAGTGCGCAACACACAGCGTGGACAAGCAAACCGCCAGGAGGATCACACCGGCTACTGCTTCATCAATACAGGAACAACTTGGACCGCAGGGTGAGTACAATAATTGCTGTGTGGGATGCCACCAGCAATAAATATCACAAAGTGAATATTGTACAAAATACCCTTTGACGGCAGACAACATCACCTGTATCTACAAACAAATCCGGTACCTGAAAACACCATCTAACGATACTAGACTAACTTAAAATCCTTTTACCTTTATATATACTACCTTTATATATACAGCCTTTACATTTTTACCACATATATTCATCTATACCTTCAATTTTTTTATCTTGGACAATCATCGTTGTATTTCTTGGACATCTTGGACTATTTTTAATTTTAATTCCATATATTTTATATTTTTTATTTTTTATTTTTTCATATTTGTACACCTTCAAGACCTCTATTGACTTATATTATCGACCATTTTTTCGACTAATATTATCGACTATTATTACTATCGATTATCTTCCATCACTATATCCTGTGTGATTTTCATTGAACATTGATGCTCATCGAATATATTTATTTATTTTATCGATTATATCTATTTTTCTTATCGATTAATATACTTTTTATCGACTATAATATATATTTTCTCATCGATCAATTTTTTTTCCCATCGATTATTATATATTTTTTTCCCATCGATTAATTATCGAATACCCACTTCCATCGATTTAAATATCGACTAGACACTCGCATTTCCAACACACTTATACCTCACTAACCCCCCCCCCCCCCACACCTTCCGGGTGATAATCCCAGCATAATCTCACCACAACACCCTATCACTCAATCCAATCAACAAGAAAACAACCAACGAATAGATTTTTAATAAAAAAAATTATTAAATAAATAATTTTTAAACAAAACCTTTTTTGTAAAATAACCAATAATAAATATCCTATAAAAACCAGATATAGAGTGCCTGTCGACTTCTTTACGTCTATCATGAAGTGAAATGAGAAAAATATATAAATAAAACTATTGTTTAGAAATAGAAAACAGAAAATTGACATGTGCGTATGTATTCACCCCCTTTGTTAGGAAGCCCATAAAAATCTCTGGTACAACCAATTACCTTCAGAAGTCACATAATTAGTGAAATGATGTCCACCTGTGTGCAATCTAAGTGTCACATGATCTGTCATTATATATACACACACCTTTTTTTGAAAGGCCCCAGAGGCTGCAACACCTAAGCAAGAGGCATCACCAACCAAGCACTGCCATGAAGACCAAGGAACTCTCCAAACAAGTAAGGGACAATGTTGAGAAGTACAAGTCAGGGGTAGGTTCTAAAAAGATATCCAAATCTTTGATGATCGCCAGGAGCACCATCAAATCTATCATGACCAAATGGAATGAACATGGCACAACAGCAAACCTGCCAAGAGGCGGCCGCCCTCCAAACCTCACGGACGGGCAAGGAGGGCATTAATCAGAGAGGCAGCACAGAGACCTAAGGTAACCCTGGAGGAGCTGCAGAGTTCCACAGCAGAGACTGGAGTATCTGTACATAGGACGACAATAAGCCGTACGCTCCATAGAGTTGGGCTTTATGGCAGAATGGCCAGAAAAAAGCCATTACTTTCAGCAAAAAACAAAAAAAGGATGTTGTGAGCTTGCGAAAAGGCATGTGGGAGACTCCCAAAATGTATGGAGGAAGGTGCTCTGGTCTAAGGAGACTAAAATTTTACTTTTCGGCCATCAAAGATAATACTATCCGTAAAAAACAATCAGACTGGCTCACAGTATTTTTGCATTTATTAAAATTAATTTATTGACCCAATACAATGTTACACATATCCTAGTTAATTGTCAACATAACAGCATATATAAATAGGTACTTCGTTAGTTATAATGGCTCATTTTGTCTAGGGAGCAATCATTAGGAGAAACAAAATGGCCGCCGTCATTTTAGTAGACACAAAACCTGTCCTAATCACACAGCAGGGCAAGTTACTTCACAACACTGAGGTAAAGAGCCATCTCATCCTTCTCTCTGCTCTGCTTATCAGGGATTATGATCCTGAATACAGATGATAGGATCTTCAGCTGAATCTCTATAGGAATGGAGTTCATGAGGAGACATGAAGTACAGAAATGAGGTGGGGATGTGGATAATGAGCAGCAGCACTTGTATGCAGTCTCCATTACCTCACATTACAACTGTCTGTCATGTCCTTTCTGTACTTCATGTCTCCTCCATTCCTATAAAGATTCAGCAGAAGTTCTTATCATCTGTAATCAGGATCATAATCCCTAACAAGTAGAACAGAGAGGAGGAGGAGGAGGCAGCTCTTTACGTCAGTGCTGTGAAGTAACTTGTCCTCCTGTGTGATTAGGATGGCGGCCATTTTATTTCTCCTAATGATTGCTCCCCAGAGAAAATGAGCCATTATAACTAATGAAAGTTATTTGAGAATATATTTATTATAACGTAATAATAAAGTATTTTCATTTTCTTAATTCCCGGAGAACCCCTTTAAATGTCACAAACTGACTTGTTTAAACAATGGCATTCTATTATATGGCCACTTTGGAATTCAGTGAGCTCTTTAGAGCAGGGATCAGCAACCTCCGGCACTCCAGATGTTCTTAAACTACAACTCCCAGAATGCTCCATTCACTTCTATGGGAGTTTTGAGAATAGCTGAGCATATTTGCATGCTGGGAGTTGTAGTTTCACAGCAGCTGGAGTGCCGAAGGTTGCTGATCCCTGCTTTAGGGCAACCAGTTCTTTCACAAATATGTGTTAAGACAGACTGCATGGCCACGGGCTGGATTTTATACTCCTGTGGCAATGGGACTGAATGAAACATCGGAATTCAGTGACCTTTTGTCCATAAGGTGAGGCACAATGAAAAAGTTTACATACATGAACAAATAGATTTTCCACATACTGAAATTGTGTCCCTCTTTGACCATACAAAACATTGGAAGGCATGCAGCTGTGTGCACTGAAGGTAGAAGACCATGCAACAATATGATGAAGACAAATGAACATTCAAGTTAACAATAAAAAGTATCATTTCAGAAGAGGGAAGCAATAGCATAACCATGCAGTAACTGTATCAGAGTATAATTAATTCAAACAATAGAAAGAATATAGTACAGCAGTCAATCTTCCTGGAGGAGACCATCCTCAAAATGACCATTGGGTGTCTATGAGGCGTATTGCAATCATGGAGTAGTTACTAGTTTCTGGGGCTCGGATAGGAATGACTGTGCACACAGATGTTACTTGGGGTTTCCATCAGTTGAAAATTTACCGGTGAAACCACATTTCAGGTTTGGTGTGTCAGGTACCGCACAGCCCAACTTTGGACAATCTTCTCAGCAGATAAAATGAATGCACTGAAAGAATTAACTTGATGAGGAAAACCTGCTGTAGATTTGCAGAAGAGCTTCGGGTTATGAGAAAATTTGTTCCAGAATGACAAAACCCCAATTTTTCCAGTTTATTAATCAAAAGTACTATATACAGATGCAAAGCAAAGATGATGGGATGAGTGGTGCGAAGATAGTGCTACACTGACTGTCCACACTATTGAATATAATACTGTCTATGACTACAAGACATCACTAATGCGGAGTCTACCACTGACCACTGTCATATATCTTCTATATAAAAAGAATCTTCATATAAAAGAGAGGATAAAAAAAACAAAAAACATAAAAATTATATTATCCTTCAGGCGGACATAATCGCCTCTAAGTTCTTTTTATCAAGTATCTTAATTTGATTTGTGCAAGCAGTGAAACAAAGGGACAATTGTATATGCAAAAATATATAATCGTTTATTATAAAAACAAAGAATATAAAAATCAATACAATTGCAAAACAAATGATGAAGTTACAAAATAATGCCCAAAATGTACCACACGGTGGTGTTAACACACCCCTATCTGATCAGCACAGACAGACTCATATACCAAGAGCAATAAAACACAGGAAAATAACTGTTATCCCTTGACTCTGTTTTCCTATGACCAATCAAAAATATATGATATTAATATGATAAAATATTCAGCTCGGCAATCAGACTATGGAAAATAACTTTCCAAGGGTTTAGTCCTCTTTTCAAATAATGTCAGATCTTCCATTAACAATATGCATCTTTGCTAAGAGAATAATCAGCATTATGGAGGCGCCTAACACTATATATTCCCACAGTATGGGAACTCTTGGCTATATACTGAGAGAAATATCTTATTAATCACGAGTAGTAAACAAAATATACGTTACCGGGTCAAAGGTAGACAGAGTTCAGATGGGACCAGTTCTGAAGAACTTTCCTAGTAATCCAAAAAAATAATGCAAGTTTCTTCTGGTAAAGTTTTCTTTTTGATTGAATGGATGGATGGATGGATGGATGGATCTATGGCTTAATATGGATCCCTGGATCTATATGGATCTCTCTTGCTACTCCGCACACGAGTAATTATTCCCTCCCTTATCTAAGAATCATCCCCTTTAGATTAGGGATTCCCAATCAGGTAAGGTGGGTGTATTCGCATGCTAATAACCCCATGATGTCATATTAACTCCTAATATGGTATAGAACAAATAATGAAATAATATAATATTGTCCATTTCCCTCCAGATGGCACTGCGGTACTGCAGATGAACATCACAACTTTTAAGCATTAAAACTAAATATCTAATAATACGTTCAACATGACCTCCTTGACCTTTTAACATACATCATTGAGGAAGGTCTTTTCCTGACACTTTTAATTACCTATATCCTGGACTTGTTGGAGTTGGCTGTCTTCTCCTATCTTTTTGAAATATAGGTTGACTTGATGAAAATTTTATATAACGGCTTTGATGCTTGGCATCGGAATTTGCACATTTCACTTATCTACATCCATGAATAACTATTGTTTTGAAATAACATTTACTCTTTTCAAAAATCCAATTAACATAAATTTACTTCAATGTTTCTGTACCTTCTACAATACCTTCTAAATGATAAATACATGGTATAACATATATATAAATCGATACATTGTTACACATAGATAACACATTATATGAATTATTGATTAACATATGTTGTAAACTAAATATACCATACAGATATATATATATATATATATATATATAAAATATAATTATGAATATATAAATTGAACCTCATACAGCAGGTGTGCCTCAAGGATATGAATCCTTATCAAGTCATTGCTTATCCATGAAATAACCTTGTTCCCTCCAGACAGACATGTCTTAGGAAATTGGTTTACTCCTGACAGATAATCCCATATCTTTAGTAATAACTTTTAAATACAATGTCCGTTTTATGTTCACAATTATTTGTATATAAACTGAACTTGCCATGAACTCATCTTGGCTTCCTCAGCCACATAATAGAACTTTGGTACAGGCTGATTTTATTCTTAAAGGCAATGAAATGAGCATTAATTTTGATTATAATGTCATTAGATTATATTGTATACGTATGAAAATGCACAACACCACCAAGTGCCTCCACCTCCACTGAAGGCACAGCTGTACGCCAGTCACTGGAGGTTGATCATATCCAAGGTCTCCATCAGAAAATGTTGTCTCCATGTAGACAATGAGTCCTCCTGAGAGTCTTCCCAGATCAGATTATTTTTTTCCAGATTTTGAAGCAAACCTGAAGAAGATAATGTCAAATGTGCTTTTTAATCTCAAATCCACACAGATTTTCTTTCACTGTATGTGAATAGTCTTGTAAACCCCACTTACATGTATTTAACTGTACTCTGATGCAGATAATTGGTATAAAATTCATGCTGAAAATCTGCAACAAATCTGCCAGATGTGAACATCTCTTCAGGGTGTATTCTCCCCTGACCATATGATGAATCTGGATGGCTTGGACTTTTAGATAGGGAGATATTTTTCTAATTGTTTTCTTCCAAGGAATATTATGGCTCAGAACAGAATTATATGAACATGGGTGTACAGTTCAAAACTGTGGGGGGTACAGGTTTTGCAGCAGTAATACACACACTACAATGCAGCTGCACTGAAGTCTTCTGAAACCAGCCTTAGTGCATATAGCCCAGCAGGGTCAGCAGGAATAATGGGTAGGCAAACATGCACTGACCTGCTCTTAACTTTCCTCTACCTTCTGCTGGGCATTGACTTCTGTAGCTAATCCCATTCTCTTCTGCAATATCTGTGTTTATCTGTACTTTTCACAAGGACACGCTCACAGATTTATGAGGCCTCCAATAGGTATAATTTCATATGTATTATGCTCTACATTTGCAGTGACCTGGTAGTTCACTAAATGGGATTCTGTGACTTGACTGTGTATGTTATATCTCACAGGCTATATATAGAAGAGAAAGTTAATTTCCAGCACTAGACACAGTTGCTAGTTGTGGGCTGGTCCCACCTTCTCTAAGCAGGGAGGTGTAGTATAGTGGAGTGTGCAGCTAGCAGCCAACTTGTGAGCAGCTAAAGTGTCTAGCTGGTGCCAGCGAGAGAAACAGCAGACAGGGATACACCAGCGCTTGGACTGAGAGCAGCTATAAAAAAGTGACTCAAAGACAAGGCAGCCTCTGAGGTAAAAAAAGAAAAAAAGCATTGGACTTTGCAGAAGGTTGGGGGCCATTACAAAAGTACAGCGCATAAGCAAAGCATCAGTGAAGGTAACGCATGTGTTGAGGCAATGGACTTCACTGCATTTGGATGGGGAGAAGCTTCAAGCACCCTGCCATAATACTGAGACAGACTGTCCAGCTATAAAAAGACTACACCCCACAGTTGTGTATCGTAGTGCCACATCAAGAGTGAGCTTTATTGTGAAAGAGAATTTGTACCCCTTGGCTGAATTGGGAAGTTTGCTTGGATTAACTAGAGAAAGACTCAGAAAGGTACTTATTGAACACCTTTTATCCCTATATACAGCCTTGGGAAAACTATGTATATAACCTGGAAAGACTGAACTTATTTTTACAAGTGCCTCTGTGTGTCATCTGCCCAAATTGCCTCAGTAAAGTACAGGGGACTTGCTACCTCAAAACTAGCCTCATCATTGCATTGAATCTCCAGC
Source organism: Bufo bufo (assembly GCF_905171765.1). Taxonomy (NCBI): domain Eukaryota; kingdom Metazoa; phylum Chordata; class Amphibia; order Anura; family Bufonidae; genus Bufo; species Bufo bufo. The sequence goes on from NC_053394.1 coordinate 50,455,615, forward strand.
CCAAACTGCCACATCATTGCCCTTTCACCAGTACCTCAAGGGAACCCTGCCTTGCACCCCGAAACCCACAGACACCAAGGGCACACCACCTACCACCAGCCAGGGAACTCCAAACTAGGGTTTGCACTGGAGGGAAGAAAGGGTCCACTCCAAAGTAAAAAATGCCACCATGACCACTACTGCTCTTATTCTTGCCACCATCACCTCTCCTGTCCTCTACCCTGCTCGCTTTTCCTGGTGGTTATATACAGTCAGAATTTTATTAAAGAAATGAGAAAATATAAGTTGGGGGGCACTCGGTTATCTGGTGTTGCATAGAGTAGTCAGATGCATATTTGTAAAAATATAGATATATTTTTATTACCAAGAAAACATAAAAATGAATACAAAAATAAGAAAAATAAAAAATTCAGATAAAAAGAAAATAAAACTAAAAAACCTTTTAAAAGGAAAAGTAGATCGCCATATATCATATTGAGCTGTGCATCAGCCTTATACAGTGGTGATTCGCAGCCTCACAGTCAGTAATAGGGTGTAAATCTATATATATTCAATAAAACCTTAATAATGGGCAAGAGGATATAAAGAAGACAGTCCTTATAATGACATATAAATGCCGTTAGTAGACAAATAGATCACTCGATTTGATTTTCCTCCAGCTTCAATATGGTAACAATAATATAGTCACAGAAATATATGTAGATATCAGTTGTCCGCAATTTTCAGACACCGACTGAAGTACTGTTAGTATTTACAAATGCTGTATCAATATAATCCTTCTTTTGTAATTTGTACAGCTGGTATGTAGATGACAAATATCAGGTCTAGCATTTATAGTACCATGTCCTGAATTTGCGATCCCACTGATAGAAAAGATGATACTTAGAGGCAGTTCATATGTCTTCTATAATAATGACATAGTATCAGTTGTATATAGTTTGTATATAGTTGTAGCAGCTATTGTTAATACCGCATAAATTGCTTTATATCATTACAAACAGGCTGTCTACATTACCAGTCTTTGTGTCAGCTAGCCGTCTCTGCGTCCGGGATCTGGCTGGGTTTGAATCCCCGCTGAGATGTGCTGGCTGGGCTTGTACAGCGTCCCAAGTGTTCGGGAAGCTGTTGCTTGATTTGGCCACAAGGTAATGGTATGTATGCGGCTCGACTTGAATCCCGTGTGCACGGAGTGTTAGCGCAGACTCAGTCGGTCTCTTCTGTTGCGCTGTAGCGATCCCTTATATTGGAGAAAATGTTCAATTGCAATATTGGTAGAAGCGACAATTAATATATCGTGTTCTTCAATCCACTGCTTCCTTTGGTAATAAAAATATATCAATATTTTTACAAATATGCATCTGACTACTCTATGCAACACCAGATAACCGAGTGCCCTCCAACTTAAATATTCTAATTTCTTTGTTAATTTGACACTGTGTGTGTTGTGGAGAGTGCACCTATACCATAATTCTAGGTTGGTAGAGCCACTGTAACCTAGTTAGAATTTTATTAAACTCTATGTTTGGGGGAAAAAAAGACAAAGTTGCCTTTTTACTCTCTTAAGGAAAGGACCATTCTGGGTTGTGCCCTAGACACAGACCTTTCATTCTTTTTTCTTTCTGAGTGGTTACAGTTAGTTTTTGTACCTCCAGAAGCCACAAACGTGTCATACATCATAAGGGAGTGTAGTACTGGACTGTGGCCACATCAGGCAATGAACAAATATTTAGCTTTGGAAACTGTGTCTTTGTTGGGACTTGTTACCATATGGAGTGGTTGCAGGGGATGGCGGTATAGCAGTATGCTATCAGCATGTTCATGTAACTAGAGAAACTAACCATCTGTTTAGAAACCAATAAATTCATGAATCTCACACCGTGCAGAAATATCACCACTTGCTGCAGTTCTAAAATGTTATTTAAAAATTACTCATATTATATTTATTGGTATTGTATTTGTGTTCCTTAAAGGGAACCTGTCGCATCCAAAATTGGTTTCAACGTAAGCGTTCCACCAGGTAAGGTAGGTGCCCCAAAACATAAACATACCTTTTCTAGGAGAATCTGGTTGTTACGAAATGGATGTGTATCTGCTGTGTCACTTCAACATTTGGATTGGGGCTACTCCAAAGGGCATTATCTAAGTGGCCCCCCCTTTATAGGGATCTGGACTCTGCTGAAGGGGAACCACTGGGACGCTACCTCTTGGAGTAGTCTCTGTTCAAGTGACCCACAGGAGTCAAAAGACACAGGTGTGGAGCACCAAGGGAACAGGCAAAACAATAGTCGGATCAGGCAGCGAAGGGTCAAATCTTGAAGTCAAGTAGAATGCAGTATGTGGAACAGGCAAACAAGATAATTGCAGGAAACTAGCATATTAGAACCTATTGCTCAGGCACCTTCACCTAGGGAACGGTGCCTTAATGGGGTTATCCCATGATTAATGTAAAAAATGAAAATCAGACATCATATAAAACATGACAATTTATTTCTAACAAAGCTAGAACCAGCCCTGTACCTCACATGGATCCAGAGCTCTCTCCATTTATTGCTCTGCTAGATTTATATCAAGCTGGCAGCTCAAGGGCGGTGTCTTTTCTGCTGCAGCTCAGGGGGAGTGTCCATGCTCTCCCTATCACAGCTCAGGGGGCGTGTCTCAGCTCTCCCTATCACAGCTCAGGGGGCGTGTCTCAGCTCTTTCTATCCCAACTAAGGAAGCAGTTGAAGAATGAAACTGAGCATGTGCGACCTTCTCAGTTGGCAGGACAAAGAAATTAGAAAACGTACAAACAGCAGGTGGCGCTATACAGATACATTTTATTGAATAATTCAGTGGCTATGCAAATTTTTTAATTACATGCAGTTACAAATGTATTCAGTTGCAGGTACTGTTTTAAAACTAAAGAAATGTGTTTGGGCGAGCACTCTACCATAAAGCACACATTTAATCCAAGTAAGTTAATATAAAACAAGTGAGTAGCAATAAAACAAGTAAAAAACAGGTAAAAATAAGTAAAATACATCGATATAACCACAGTGGAGTAAATGAATATTGATCAATGTCCAAAAGGCTATTCGATTCTCTGGCATGAGTGGTATCTAGAGTTCTTTATAGGGTCTTCTGATATGGCCTAGGTTACCAGCAGAGGTCCACTATGTCCACAATGATAGGTAATAGGTGTTATAAATGCCTATACAGCGCTGAAGAGGATTCTTACAATCGACTAGTACTTTTGTTGTGTCGGACTTCAGTCCCGAAGTATTTTTGACAAAAGAAAAGGATATTCTCGGCTATTCTGCCGCTTACCTCCTCTTTGTAGGAATAGTCCCCTTGTGTCCGCGGTATTTGTCGAGGGAGCAGGTGAGAGACACCGGGTGATGTATGAAACCGGCGTCTCACGCTGCTCTGCTCAATGGCCGCGTTCAGTAATACTCGCGGGATTGCACTTGCGTGGCTTCCTGTTTGGTCCGGTAGTGACGTCTTTCCTATATTCGATTCGAAGATTTGGAAATTCAATTTTTCGAATATTAAAGTCCTGTCTGCATGGCCATGCGACTAAAGAGATTTCGACAGGTGTATGGCGTTTACCCAGACGCGTTTCGGGAATTGTGACTATCCCTTCCTCAGTGGTTACGCTACACCTGTCTGTATACACCTTATATACTCCACAGAGCTGTCATCAAAACCTGGACCAGACTTCGGGATTCGGTACTTCCGATTTTGTGGAATTCGATACCTAGGACCTCCGATTTTTTTAAAGTTTATATTTATCGGAAACTTCCGATTTTTTTCAACTTTCGATTTTTTGATGTCGATTGTTTTGATATAATTTCTTTGTTATACTTTTCTCACAGATTCTTATATAGAGTATTAAAGGGAACCTGTCACCAGGATTTTGGGTATAGAGCTGAGGACATGGGTTGCTAGATGGCCACTAACACATCCGCAATACCCAGTCCCCATAGCTCTGTGTGCTTTTATTGTGTAAAATTTTTTTATTTGATACATATGCAAATTAACATAAAAGAGTCATATCTTACTTGTGTGACCAGAGAAGAGTCATATTTTCAAGCTCTGACTCATCCCAGGTTAATTTGCATATGTATCAAATCGGGTTTTTTACACAATAAAAGCACACAGAGCTATGGGGACTGGGTATTGCGGATGTGCTAGCGGCCATCTAGCAACCCATGTCCTCCGCTCTATACCCAAAATCCCGGTGACAGGTTCCCTTTAAAGGAAGAGAATCCATTCATCAAGTACCTCATTTGTGGATACATCTTCAGCATATATAATGCAATAATTTACACTAAGTAAAAACTTTTAATAAACTTTTAATAAACTATTGGAAATATATTTGGATTATAAAACATACAAAACATATTTAAAAAATAATAATAAATAAGTAAAAATATATTCTGATATTGAAGTATTAAAAATGTGGATGTATCTTGCAGTCTCAACGTGGATTACTAATGATAAATGCTAAACTATACTCCGCATATTGGACTTGCACATATATTCATTTTCGGAAGATAACAATGGTGTTGGTAATGACAATGAGGGCAATGACAGTACCAACTACAATAGTAGTAACAACAACAGTCGTGACAACAGTGGCAGGAGGCCTCAGATCGAGGGAGGTTTGCAGTGCCGATATATACGGCCAGACCTACGACCCTCCATCGAACCGGGGACACCTCCCTACAAAAACCCGAAAAGTTCCAGCTCCGAATATAATCCTGATGGTAACAGGCTCCCAAACTCGTAAATTCGACGGGATTCCTTCCTGGACATCTGTTTGATGAAATTACCTCCTCTCCAGTGTTGGTCTACCTTTTCCAGCGCCGTAAGGATGAGACTGGCCGGGTCACTATTATGGACCTCCCTGTAATGTTTAGACAGGGAATGTTTTTCATATCCTTTCTTGATATTGGCAATATGTTCAGCCAGTCTCGTCTTTAATAGTCGTTTGGTTCTACCAATGTATTGTCTATTGCAAGGGCACTGGATCAGGTAGACCACACCGGTAGAGTTACACGTAAGGCAGTCTTTGATGTCCCAGACAAATGTATTCTGTGTAGAGGGGACTGTGGTAGTCTTGCAGGTTTTGTTGTTAATTTTGCATGCACTGTTTTAAAACTGTAGAATATTTTTCGTGGGACAACCCCTTTAAGTAACCCAGGGTAGCCAGGCATAAGTTGGAGAATATTAGGGTGCGCACGTGCTGACCATGTAAGAGCCAGAAAGCGAGCACACCCTACGGGCAGTGAGAGAGATTGCAGTCAGGAAGCAGGCCTCAGCCTGTGTGGGAGGACAGTGTTACTCCGGAGACCAGGACAGGAATTGAGGTATGCCAGCAGGACTGGAGCCCTGGAGCAGATGAGCAAGGAGCCAATCATGCCCACCTGAGGAAGTGGAGACGCAGCGGGCACGGACTGCTGCCATAACACTGGTATGCTAATCCTGAGGAATTCTTCTTTCTATTTTTATGCAAATTAGATTTTAGGTGCTCTTTGGGAGGGACTGTTCTATTCAGTGCACCTACCATCACCTGTATCATTGCTACTGGCTCTGAAATCCCAGGAACTGTCACAAAGGGAGAGGTGCTGGGTGGTGTTATGTTGGCATGATGGTGCACCAAACAGAGCAGCCCCACCCAATGTGCGCCAAAAACCTTATTTGCATCAAAATAAAAAGAAGTCGTTTTCAGAATTAGAGGACTGTATTTTCACAAGTATGTCATGGTTATCTTTTGGGGCACCTACCTTATATGGCTGTATGCAGACTTTAAAACCGTCTTCGAAACAGGTTATGACTCCCTTTAAATGCACATACACACTCTGAAATCTGCAATTTGTTTATTTAAGTTTTTTTTTCATGAGTATTTTTACTTCCTTGGCTAGATTCACAGCTCAGTTCGATAAATCCAGCAGTCTGCTCTGGCAGAAGAGCAAACTCACAGAGTTACAGTATCCAGCATAGTCTGGCACCACCGGGTACCTGTTCACTATAATGGGATCCGACGGGTTTTAGGCCTAAAGGACGGATTTCTGTTGGAAAAATACCGCCGCATGGGGTAATTTTTCTCAGCAGAAGAGAACTTCTTGGAGAAGTCCACATGGACTTTTGCATGTTACCCTTGGACTAATTGAAAAGCGATCAACCACCGAGGACAATGACTTAGGGTTATATTACACATGAAGATTCAGCGGAAGGAATTATCTGCTCGCTAGCGGAGGAGACAGCTGCTAATACAGCTATAGGGGTCGCTGTTTCGTTTGGGCCCCTAAGCCAGTGGCACTATATTTTTCCCTTTACTGTATACTGTAGGACGCAGTGCGTCTTACTAGTGAATACTAGTGAGCGCTTCCATTATGGTCTTCCTGTCTGGTCTTCTCCAGGCTGCACTGCTGTGTCCTGACTGGTACAGCATCAGGATGTAGTGCGTGCGCTATGACCTAATGCTGCAGGCAGTCAGGGGCAGTGCGGGCCTGTGGAAGACCCTGGAGACCGCCAGACCTGGAGAGGAGCGGTGAAACAGGAGAGGTAACTTAATGTATTTATTTTAAAGTCTGATCTGAGCTCTGATGCTTGGGAAGGGGATCTGACATCTAGGTCTGACATGGAGGTCTAATGGAGATCTGATGTGAGTTCTGATATGGGGTCAGAAAAGGGGGTCTGATCTGAGGTCTGATATAGGGGGGGTCTAACATGAAGGTCTGATGGGGGGTCTCATCTGAGGTTTGATATGGGGGTCTGATTTGATGATCTGATATGGGGGTCTGATCTGAGGTGTGATATGGGGGTCTAATCTGAGGTGTGATATGGGGGTCTGATATGTGGCTCAAATTGTTAGGAGGTATTTACACTGTCCTACATTATAAGGCAGTAGTTTTTGTACTGCCGTACATTATAAGGCGGTAGTTTTTGTACTGCCGTACATTATAAGGCGGTAGTTTTTGTACTGGCGCACATTATAAGGGGGTATTTTTGTACCGGCACAAATGATAAGGGGTTATTTTTGTACCAGCGCACATGATATGAGTGTATTTTTTTGTATTGGCACACATTATAAGGGGATATTTTTGTACTGGCACACATTATAAGGAGAATTCTTACTAATGAGGGACTACGGGAACATGATTACTAGTATGAGCTCAATGGGGCATTATTACTATTGGGGGCACTGTTAACACAAAGTGCAGATAATAATTTTTATTCGTGGGTCTTTGGGGAGCCCTATTACTGTGGGAAGCACCCTGGCATAGTATCAGCTTAGCACAATTATATTTGGCGGACATTATGTTTACAACACAGTTAGTGCCAGGGACACTATTTGCTGGGTGCAGTTACTTTTTAGGGCACTATGTGCCAATAATTATTAAAGGGGGCACTATCTGGAGCGTACATAGAAATCACTGGGCTCCATAGCAAAAATCTGAATTGGGCCCCCCAACCCGCCGACTACCCACCCCTGGCCCATCCCACCTCCTGTCCTGTCTCCTCCCCTGCCACGCCCCCATTTGCCAATAAAGAAATTTATACATGTTCTACTGAAACCGTTAGGGTCGGGCTATGTCAGGCTTTAGCAGAGTGGGCCCAGGACAGTGGACACAGGGCGCGATATGTATGCGAGCACAGCTGAACGAGTCCAGGGCAGGAGCCCGCATACATATCGCTCCTCCTGCCTGTGTCCACTGTGCTAAAGCCTGACATAGCCCATCCCCCACATCCTAACCACTTTGCTGCCAGCTCAATTTTTTCATCACTTCTCTTACCCCAAAAAATGTAATAAAATGTGATCAAAAAGTCACACACACTCCAAAATGGTATCAATAAAATCTACGTTCATCCCGCAAAAAATGAGCCCCCACACAGCTCAGTAGATATAACTATAAAAAAGTGATGGGGTTCAGAATATGGTGATGTAAAAAAGTAAATACATTTTTATTTTCAAAGTTTTAATTTATTTTTACACTATTTAGACATAAAAAACCTATACATATGTGGTATCATTGTAATCGGGTGCGCGCCTCTGTGTGCTTGAGCCTGTGCTGCTGCCTGCCAGCGATACACTTGTAATGCCCCAGAGTGGCATTACCACCTCTTTTGTACACCCACTATCTTTGTTGGTGCATCATGTGTCATCTCATATATATTTATTGCCATGTCCTGCATAATGTGTACCGTATGTATTTCCTGATTTTGTAACTGTTAGTGTTATGTGCCTAGTTTACCAGCAGGTGGCGGCAATCTGTGTAGAGCTATGTTAGATAGAATGGAACCCTTCTTCCCTTCTATTCCCCTCTCTAGAGAGGGAGGAGTTTAGCTAGAGTGAGTTAGTTCAGAGTAGCCCCTGTAAGGCGAGGCTGTGTGTCGGCCAGAAGAGCACTGCTCTGATGGGCCTGCAGGCCCTGCCTGTGAGTTCTACATGGCTGCATGTCCCCTCCTGGGCTTGCATTGCCTATATACAAGCTAAGTGAGCTTGAAGCCAGGAAGAAGTTCCTAGGACTAAAGATAAAGTAAGAGACAGACTATAGCTAAGCAAAGTTCCTGCCGAAGAGGGAATGTTCCTATTTGACCCAGCTAACCTAGCAGAGCTGAGAAAGCTACAGCATAGCAGAGCTAAGATTGTTGCAGAAGTGTTTGCCTGTCAGAAATTAAGCCAATACCTGCTGATGACCAAGATAAAGTCTGGAAACTGTTTGGATTACCGTTTTATTAAAGTAAAGCTGTGTTCAACGTTAATACAAAGTCTGGACTCCATTTATTCTACTTATTCACTACCCAAGTTCAACACCCCCTTTTTACACTGCTTCGGACCACCACATCCAAGGATATCTAGGTTGGAGCACCGCGACACGCGCATACAACAGCTTCAGAGAGATTGTAGGCCACTCTACCCCACTCTGGCAATCCTACACCTGGGTACCAACACTAGCATCTACAAAGGGGACTCCATGTCCTCGTTGCTTAACTGCAACTGGCGTCACGACTACTTGCTCTATAAGAGGGACATATTTCGTAGAAACCTCCTAAGGGGCAAAGAATACCCTAGACGCCTGGGAGTAGTCCGCTGTACAATTGCCAATAAGCAGCAGGATCTTTGCGCTGCTAAAAGCTGATTCGCCAGTGTAAAATGCAGACACAGTGCCTGAGCCCACAGCCTGGATCATGGAGATCTGACAAGAAGGGGGTCACATCAACCAAGGGGGAGGGGGGCGGGCGCGGGGCCCGAGGTTGGAGCCGGAGGGAGAACACAAGTGGGCGGGCCATGGGCTGCCTCAATGCCCATAACTATGAATAAACTGTCTGTCACTGTTTTGTGCAGAGTAGGTGGCGGGGCCTTCCATGCGCTCTTGACCCCCCCTGTGCCGCGGGCCCCATAGCAACAGTGTGTTCTGCCTATATTGGCAGTATGCCACTGGGCACTATCTGCGTGGTACTAGTATTTTCAGGGGGTTTATCTGTTTCTGCAGTAGTGTTATAGTACTGCGGGGGCACAGCGGGCACAGTATTGGGGGCGGCAGGCATATGTTGAAAAGATGTGAGGATGATGGAAAAGTAGAAAACTAAGATGTCCGTTTGTCAAACTCTGCAGAGACGAGAGATGGGTAAAAGAAATCATGATAGCGGTCTGGTCTGAATGGAGAAGATGAGGAAAGAGGAAGTCTACATCAGAGGAGACGTCACTGGACGTAAGAGGTATAGGGCGCTGTATTACCCTGTATGTTCTGTAGTTTTGTATGTAATGTTTTTCAAGCATGTCTTTAACAGCAAGGCTGGAGGGAAGAGGTTAGGTTGAGAATTTAGCATGATAGGGGGGGGGGGGGGTTCAATTTTTACCTCAGCAGAAAGGCTAGGTGCACCCCTTGCCACAAAGCACTGAGGGGAGGGGGGGACCCAAGCTGAACTCTTGCACCAGGGCCCATGAGCCTTCAGCTACGCCCCTGGGTTTCGAGCAGTAATTCGAGGAACCACCTGAGAGAGTTGGAGTTCAAACAATACAGAACAGATGTGAAAATGATGATTTTTCAGATCTTGAGGGTAGATTAACCAGATTAAGGGCCATTCTCCCGTTCCCCCTTTTCAGACCAGGGGCACATTTTCAATTTTTTTTTAATCACATACGCCTCTGAAAACGCCTTTGACTTTTTTCCCGTTTGGTTATATACATTTTGCACCTTTTTTTGGTGATACATGGGGCTTTATTTTTTTGCTCATTTTTTATAATCAGGAAAATGTAAAAACAAAAAAAAAAGTTATTTTTTTAAAGTTATGTCCCCTTTCCATAACAGTCATTTTGATATATGGGATAAGGTGACTGGGGGTGGTGGTAGAAGCTGCGGTGCAACATGTAGTGTTTTATTTATTTATTTTGTCTTTATTTTTTTTATTTTACACTTTTTTTTCCAACCATAAGGCCGAACAAGACCTTTGGGGGACATTTAACTTTATTTGTTTATTTATTTATTTTTAATAGCTGATTTCTCCTGTAACTGGGGTTGATTTAGTAGCCCCAGTTACAGGGGGCATACAGCCCTTAGAGAAATTGTACATCACTGTTCGACCTCATTGCAGAGCTGATCTGGGTCTACTAAGACCTAGCAGCTTGAGCATGCTTCTGGCCCCCAGTGATCACATGCCCGCTGGGACCGGAGCATTGCCGCTTTGTGATCTCTGTACACGGTCCTTATTCAGCACTGTGTATATAGAGTGATAGGGAAGGTAAGGACGGTGGAGAACCGTCCATGCCTTCTCTATGGGGAGCACTGTTGTCAATGACAGACGGCTCCCTGCTCTCGCAGCTGCACGATTAGCATGCATCTGCAATCAGTTCAGAGATATGGTCAACAGGCAGTCAGCAGAGGTTAAAATATCATCTAGGTAGACCAGGACATATTGATTGAGAACATCACTAAAAATGGCATCTACATACAGTTGGAAAACAGCAGGAGCATTGCAGAGATCAAATTGACATGATCAGGTATTCATAGAGCCCATCTTAGTATTGAAAGTGGTTTTCTGCTAATTTCCCTTCTTGATCTGGATGAACTTATAGGTCCCATGAAGATCCATATTAACAACTTATAGGTCCCATTAAGATCCGCATTAACTAATGGGTGCAATCAAAAACCTCTGAGATCAATCAATAGAAACAAGATGACCCTGATTGATCACTTTGGCCGGATGTCCTGTCAATGGATGAAGAGCCTTGTATGAGCCAGGGTAAAGGTAGGATTTGGGGAATCTTGAAGGACCCTGCATGAAGGACGCCAGCCACACACTAGAAAGATTTGAAACAACACCTGTCCTTGTAGGATAAAGGATCCGCTGACCAAAGTGAGACAGATTGGCTTCTTGAGTCACAAAAGAAGTCTTAAAGTCTCTGGACTAGGAAATATTGAATAAAATTTTGCACGTTGCCTGAATAAATAAAAAAAAATGGAAACTGATGGTAATGGGAACTAGAAATGTATCATCCGGTAAAGGAAGTGTCAGGTCCAGGGTGATCTTTCTTCTTTCACCTAAGCAATGGAGTTTCTGGCTTCTGAGGACAAATAGAACAACTGACAAGGAGATGGCCTCTCTCTTTGTCTACAAAGGGTCCTCGAGTCAGGCAATGTCTTTATTGCTCTGCTGGAAAAACTGTGCGATCTACTTTTGTGGAGCAGCAGCTTGTGGTAGATTCTTGATGAGGGAAGTGTTGGTATTCTACTTTTCTTGATATCTCTCCTTGAAACCAAATTCCCACTCTGGTGATCAGGGAGATTAGATCCATCAATGCAGAAGGCAGGTCAAAACCCTATTGTTCCAGGCAAGTTTTGAAGCCAAAATATTAAATTTGACCGCGTATTAATGCACTTGTGGATGCACTTTACTTAATGGGGTTGTCCAGATTTTTTTAAATTTGCACTCCAGCCACCTATACATATGGAAAAATCCATACCTGCTCAGTTCTGGCTCCCTGGTGGCTCTTATCAATTGTCAACTTTCACACAGGAGGGGTCACATGCACCACTGCAGCCAATGACTAGCCTCAGCATTGACATGTCCCAAAGTGCAAATTACCCAGCAGTGACCATATATCCGTGCAGAAGTTGACAGACGGCAACCGGAAGATCAGTGAAGAGAGGCAGGATGGAGAGGTAAAGGTATAGCTGGCTGGGATACAAATTAAAAAAAGCTGGGTGACCCCTTTAGTATATGCAAATGAGCCTCTAGGAGCAACGGAGGTGTTGCCATTACACCGAGAGGCTCTGTTTTCTGCAAATGCTGTGTCCTCTGCTCTTTGATTGACAGGACCAGGTGTGATGATGGTTACACTGCCTGCCCCTGTCAAAGTGCAAAGGGTGCAGCAGTTGCAGAGAGAGCTGAGTCTCTAGGTGTAATGACAATGCCCCCGTTGCTCCCAGAGGCTCATTTGCATATATTAAAACTTTATTTTTCTCAGCAGTGCAGGCACATATGAACATGGGACCAACACAGATGCCTTCAGCTGCCAAGTGCACATGTAACAGGTCAGCCAGTGTCATAGGTACAAATCTGCTGACATATGCCCCTTCCTCATCTTCTCCCTCAGACCAGACCACCATGATGATTTCTTTCAGCCATCTCTCGTCTCTGCAGAGTTTGATAAACAGACATCTTAGTTTCCTACTTTTCCATCATCCTCACATCTTCTCAACACCGCATCCTGCCACCCCAAAAATATTTTTTTTAATCTACTAGTTAAAACCAGTTAGTCACATATATAAATTTTTCTAATCTGTTTTTTTTTTTTTATTGCAGATTGATTTATTTTAATTCCTGATAGGAGAGTTTTCTAGACATGCTTTGTGACCTATGCAGAGGTCATTGTACAAGGAAAGAATAGATAAGTTCTGACAATCACCTATTGAGAATGGTGAATCTGGTGTTATCTATACACAGAGGTGATATCATTACAGGCAGGATTAGAATGACAGATAATTTCAGTAAAAAGTGATCTGTACAGACGAAGAAGTGGCGCCTATTATTAGGCTTAGTGGCCAGTGCGAAAACTGCAGGATTTGATGGTTTTTGTTTAAATATAGGGACATGAAAAATGTAAAATATCATAATTTTTTTTTTTTAAAGATGGTAAACATAAAAGCGTGATTTAAACAATGGGTCATTTTCTGATGATACATTTCCTTTAAGTGTTCACTGACTTTTCCAGTTTAAGTGCATTGCAACTATGAGTGAAATTGGGTTAGAAAATTGTATCATATGTAGCCTAATTGAAATGATGGTTATTTTCATCTAATTATTCTATCCACAGATTATTTGTTGATTGCCTGCAATCACAGATACAAATGAATACAGTAATATAGCTCTGGATTGTTATGGAGATTCTGAGGCTGCCATATCTTCATATCTGATTTGAGATGTGTTTTAAATGGAAGCAATTGAGCCTCCTTATTTCTTCAGACATCTATAAAACTTATGCTATTGGTGTTAAATCAATGCATCTCAAGCTACATGTAAGTAACACTAATGACCACCAGAGGGCAGAGATGGTGTTTCCAGCTTATTCATTCAACTGTAATGCCTAGAATTTTTTTTTGATACAGTTGCAAGAAAAAGTATGTGAACCCTTTGGAATAATATGGATTTCTGCACAAATTGGTCATAAAATGTGATCTGATCTTTATCTAAGTCACAACAATAGACAATCACAGTCTGCTTAAACTAATAACACACAAATAATTAAATGTTACCATGTTTTTATTGAACACACCATGTAAACATTCACAGTGCAGGTGGAACAAGTATGTTAACCCTTGGATTTAATAACTGGTTGAACCTGCTTTGGCAGCAATAACTTCAACCAAACGTTTCCTGTAGTTGCAGATCAGACGTGCACAACGGTCAGGAGTAATTCTTGACCATTCCTCTTTACAGAACTGTTACAGTTCAGCAATATTCTTGGGATGTCTGTTGTGAATCGCTTTCTTGAGGTCATGCCACAGCGTCTCAATCGGGTTGCGGTCAGGACTCTGACTGGGCCACTCCAGAAGGCGTATTTTCTTCTGTTTAAGCCATTCTATTGTTGATTTACTTCTATGCTTTGGGTCGTTGTCCTGTTGCAACACCCATCTTCTGTTGAGCTTCAGCTGGTGGACAGATGGCCTTAAGTTCTCCTGCAAAATGTCTTGATAAACTTGGGAATTCATTTTTCCTTCGATGATAGCAATCTGTCCAGGCCCTGACGCAGAAAAGCAGCCCCAAACCATGATGCCCCCACCACCATACTTCACAGTTGGGATGAGGTTTTGATGTTGGTGTGCTGTGCCTCTTTTTCTCCACACATAGTGTTGTGTGTTTCTTCCAAACTCAACTTTGGTTTCATCTGTCCACAGAATATTTTGCCAGTACTGCTGTGGAACATCCAGGTGCTCTTGTGCAAACTGTAAACGTGCTGCAATGTTTTTTTTGGACAGCAGTGGCTTCCTCTGTGGTATCCTCCCTTGAAATCCATTCTTATTTAGTGTTTTACGTATCGTAGATTCGCTAACAGGGATGTTAGCATATGCCAGAGACTTTTGTAAGTCTTTAGCTGACACTCTAGGATTCTTCTTCACCTCATTGAGCAGTCTGCGCTGTGCTTTTGCAGTCATCTTTACAGGACGGCCACTCCTAGGAAGAGTAGCAGCAGTGCTGAACTTTCTCCATTTATAGACCATTTGTCTTACCGTGGACTGATGAACAGCAAGGCTTTTGGAGATACTTTTATAACCCTTTCCAGCTTTATGCAAGTCAACAATTCTTAATCGTAGGTCATCTGAGGCATCATTCACATCAGGCAATGCTTCTTGTGAAAAGCAAACCCAGAACTGGTGTGTGTTTTTTATTGGGCAAGGCAGCTGTAGCCAACACCTCCAATCTCATCTCATTGATTGGACTCCAGTTGGCTGACACCTCACTCCAATTAGCTCTTGGAGATGTCATTAGTCTAGGGGTTCACATACTTTTTTCACCTGCACTGTGAATGTTTACATGGTGTGTTCAATAAAAACATGGTAACATTTAATTATTTGTGTGTTATTAGTTTAAGCAGACTGTGATTGTCTATTGTTGTGACTTAGATGAAGATCAGATCACATTTTATGACCAATTTGTGCAGAAATACATATCATTCCAAAGGGTTCACATACTTTTTCTTGCAAATGTAGATAGATATTAGATAGATAGATAAATAGATAGATACAGTGGTGCATTGGACTATTATGATGTCTATTATTGGTAGAGATGGCCTTGCGGTTCGCCAGGAGGTCGTTTCACGGCAAACTTTGCGCGTTTGCAGTTCTCCGAACATGCGAACATATGGCGATGTCCGCCGGCTCCATATTCTTTTGCATTGCGCGGAACTTTGACCCATGACACATCCATCAGGTGGGACAGGACAGACAATTGAGACGTTTCAGCACATAGACACCCCCCCCCCCCCCACCCTATCAAAGAACCCGATCTGGCAGCCATTTTACATTCTGTGTTTTGCCAGTGTAGGGAGAGGTTTCTTTGTGGAGCAGGGACAGGCTGTTAGGGATACCAAATGCTAGCTAATAGGGCCACAAAATTCCTTCTAATAATTGGTATAGGTGTGCTATCGATAGGTGTGATATACTGAGGGGTGTGATATACTTATAATATACTTTCTAACATGGAAAGTATATTATAGTGCATTTGTATTGTGCAGCAGTTGTGTTGGGTTCTGCTGCTATACCGCAGCTATATAGAGGGACAAATGCTATTGGAACAATTAATTGCAATGGGTGTGATATACCTGATGCCCAAAAAAAAAAGAATTGAGGGGTGTGATATACCTTCTTCCACAAAATACTGATTGAGGGCTGTGATATATCTGTTGCCCCAAAGTAACAGGGTGGTGTGATATAACTGTTGTGTCCCAAAAAATAATTGAGGCCTGCGATATACCTGCTTCCACAAAATACTGATCAAGGGGTTCGATATATATGTTTCCACCAAATATTGATTGAGGCCTGCGATATACCTGCTTCCACAAAATATAGATTTAGGGGTTTGATATACCTGCTTCCACAAAATACTAATTGAGGCCTGCAATATACCTGCTTCCACAAAATACTGATTAAGGAGTTTGATATACCTGCTTCCACAAAATACTGATTGAGGGCTGCTATATACCGGCTTCCACAAACTTCTAATTAAGGGGTTCGATGTACCTGTTTTCACCAAATATTGATTGAGGCCTGCAATATACCTGCTTCCACACAATACTGATTAAGGGGATTGATATACCTGCTTCCACCAAATATTGATTGAGGCCTGCGATATACCTGCTTCTACAAAATACTGATTAAGGGGTTTGATATACCTGCTTCCACAACATACTGCTTGAGGGCTGCGGTATACCTGCTTCCTCAAAATACTGATTAAGGGGTTTGATATACCTGTTTCCACCAAATATTGATTGAGGCCTGCAATATACCTGCTTCCACAAACACTACTGTTCTCTAGGGACTTAGGCACAGGGTCATTTTGAAAATGACAGGCAGAGGAAGAGGCAGGCCATTCCGCAGGGGTGGTAGGGGTCGGGCAGGTGCACCAGTACGAAGGCTAAGTGGAAAGTTGGAGAAGGCGCGTGCGATTACTTCAAAGCGTGCACCAGAGTTGGTTGAGTGGCACACTCACCCTTCCGCTTCTGCACCCTCCTCATTCTCTGCTGTGTGCACCCCCAAATACACCAACACCACCATAGCCCCTCCACTCGAGTCAGAGGAATTATTTTCCCATCCATTCTCAAACCGTACCGATGCACAGCCGTTCTTGACATCGGATGAGGAAGAGGAGGTAGCAAGGGCCGCCACCTAGCGGTCTGATGACAGTACCTAGATCAGCCCAAGGAGGGAGGTCCCCGCTGTTGCTGCCTACTCCGAGATCTCAAATGTCAGTGATGGTAAAGGTGACGATGATGACATGTCGATGGACGTCACGTGGGTTCCCACAAGAGAGGAAGAGGAGGGAAGTTCAGAAGGAGAGATGGAGCAGCAGAGAGGGAGGAGAAACAGGCAGAGCTCGCAGGGTACATGAGGCAAAAAGCATACTGCAAATGTATCTGGAGTGAGCCATCCACCATGCACGGTCACTTCTGGTGCTCCCATGATGCCGGCACATGGCTCCGCAGTGTGGGCTTTTTTTTTAACGTGTCAGTTGCTGACAATAGTGTTGCCGTCTGCAGTCTGTGCTGTCAACGCATAAGTCGTGGTAAGCCCAACACTCACCTAGGGACGACCGCCTTAAGAAGGCACTTGGCCTCCCATCACTGAGCCCAATGGGAGCAACACTATCAGAACCCACAAAGCCACACTCCTGGCACTCCACGTCCTGCATCTTCTCCTTCTCCTCTCTCCTTCCATTTGTCCTCCACTCCACCTTCCACCGTGCCGTTGTCGCGTTCATCTGGCAGAAGGCAGGCTTCCGTGGCCCAAATGTTCCAGCGTAAAAAGTTGATGACGCCGGATAACCCTCTTGCCCAATGGCTGACCGCTGGCTTGTCGGAACTGCTAACCCGCCAAGTACTGCAATATAAACTGGTGGACTCGGAGGCCTTTAGAAAATTTGTGGCCATTGCACACCGCAATGGAAGGTCCCTGGAAGGAAATATTTCTCCCAGAAGGGCATCCCAGAGCTATATAGCCATGTTCAGTGGCAATTTAATATATCTCTGGCACACACCTTGTATATGCTTGAAAGGCTGCTCCAGCAGCAACATGCTGTTAACGACTACCTGTACGAACTCTGCAGCAGGACAGGTTCTTTTCGCCGCGCCAGTGGCTGCTTATGTGCGACGCATGCAGACTTCTGCAGCCATTTGATGAGATCAACAAACTGGTCATTCCCAGCCAGGACGCCATCAGTGACATTGTACCTTACGCCTTCCTTCTGGAGCGTGCATTGCGTCGTGTCATTTATCAAGCCGTCGAGGAAGATGAGGAAGTCGGAATGCTGACTGAATTCCCGGGGGGGGGCTACTCCATCTGAGACAAGTCAGCAGGAGTCTGAAGACAAGTCAGAGAAGGGTGGTGGCTGGGGGGAGGGGGAGGAGGAGGAGCAAGAAGAGCAGGCTTTAAGGGGGACTTTAAACTTTTCTGGGATCCCTGGTGTTGTCCGTGGCTGGGGGGAGGAGACAGAGGACAACATTCTCCTGGGCGATGAGCAGGAGCCAGGGTGCTTCATCGCTTCCAATTTAGTGCAAATGGGGGCCTTCATGCTCCAGTGTTTGAAGAGGGACCCCCGTATAAAAAGCATAAAGGGCAAGGACCAGTACTGGGTGGCAACGTACTTAGACCCCCAGTACAAACACAACATGGCAGACATGTTGCCAGCATCACAGAGGGCTGGCAGAATGCAGCATTTCCAGGCCTTGCTGCGAGAGATGCTGCATTCTGCTGTTGCAGGCGCTGGCAGAGGAATTTCCACCCCCAGCAAAACAGGTGCAGGTACCAATCCTAGTGCGCCTGCAAGAACAGGGCGGTTTGAAGATGTGTTGGTCACTTCAGATATGAGATCATTCTTGCAGACAACCCATCGACAGCCACCCTCCGGATTCAGACTCAGGGAACGTCTAGACCGACAGGTGTCCGACTACATCGGGTTAACGGCCGATGTGGACGCTCTGAGAAGTGAGGAGCCCCTGGACTACTGGGTGTGCAGGCTTGACCTGTGGCCAGAGCTGGCACAATTTGCCACGGAACTCTTGGCTTGCCCCTCGTCGAGTGTCCTGTCCGAAAGGACGTTTAGCGCAGCGAGGGGATCGTGACCGATAAGCGCACTCACCTAGCTCACGACAGTGTGGACTACCTCACATTTCTAAAAATGAATGAGGCATGGATCTCTGAGGAATTCAACACCTGTGAAGACCATGTTTAATTGAATTTCCTCATGCCAGCCCACACATATCCGCCACCACCCAGAACAAAGAATGGTCCTTGTCTTATGTATATACAGCGGCTTAAAAGGCCTCATTTTTGGGGCCTCTACTCCAGTGGCAACAGTAAAAATTTTTATCCAGTGACCACCTAATGTACTGTACCTCAAGCCACATAATCGCAAGTTCTTTTCTGTCAGGTTAATGCCTAATTTTTGGGGCCTGTACTGGCCTACAGTAAAATTTTTATCCAGTGACCGCCTAATGTACCTCCAGCCACATCATCACAAGTTTTTTTCTGTCAGGTGAATGCCTCATTTTTGGGGCTTGTACTAAAATCTTTCTAGGCTCCAGCAGGGCACATTTTTGAAAGTTTCCCTTTAAGACGCATAAAAATGGCCCCTGATTAAAATACATATTTTTTGTGGGAATTTTTGCCAATGACCCCCTTCTGGTATGTCACTGTCCATGTTGTGGGACTATTTGCGCACTTCTAGTAAGTATTTGGTGGCTGCAAATATGAACTGAAGGTTTTTCAGGCTCGCCTGCCATTAAAGTCAATGGGGCCCTCCGCGAATGCGCGGTTCGCGAACATTTGATCGCGAACGCGCGTTCGCATTCATGAACCGATAGATAGATAGATATCCCAGCCCTAACTCATCTCTTCAACCTATCACTAAACTCTGGTGTCTTCCCCTCTGCTTTTAAACATGCTACCATTACACCCATCCTCAAAAAGCCTTCACTTGACCCATCTTCCTTGTCCAGTTATCGCCCCATATCACTTCTTCCGTATGCCTCAAAGCTACTTGAACAACATGTCCATTCAGAATTTTCCTCCCACCTCTCCTCCTGCTCCCTCTTTGACCGCCTACAATCTGGCTTCCGACCCCACCACTCGACCGAGACTGCCCTTACCAAAGTCACCAATGACCTACTGACAGCCAAAACCAAGAAACAATACTCTGTCCTCCTTCTCCTTGACCTGTCCTCTGCCTTCGACACTGTCGACCACTCCCTTCTGTTACAAACTCTCTCATCTCTTGGCATCACTGACCTGGCCCTCTCCTGGATCACATCATACCTCACAGACTGGATGTTTAGCGTCTCCCACTCCCGCACCACCTCCTCGTCTCATTCCCTCTCTGTTGGTGTCCCGCAAGGCTCTGTCCTAGGACCCCTGCTCTTCTCTATCTACACTTTTGGCCTGGGACAGCTCATAGAGTCCCATGGCTTTCAGTATCACTCCTACGCTGACGACACACAAATCTACCTCTCTGGTCCAGACATCACCACCTTACTATCAAGAATCCCACAATGTCTATCTTCTATATCATCCTTCTTTGCCTCTCGCTTTCTTAAACTTAACATGGATAAGACAGAATTCATAATCTTTCCCCCATCTTGTTCAACCCCCTCAACAGACCTATCTATCATGATCAATGGCTGCACACTCTCCCCAGTCAACAAAGCCCGCTGCCTTGGAGTGACCTTGGATTCTGCCCTTTCCTTCCGACCGCACATCCAAGCCCTTTCCACCACCTGCCGCCTCCAACTCATAAACATCTCCCGCATCCGTGCTTTCCTTAACTTTGAATCTGCGAAAATGCTTGTACATGCCCTCATTATCTCCCGCCTAGACTACTGCAACACTCTCCTCTGTGGCCTTCCATCTAGCACTCTCGCACCCCCCCAATCTATCCTCAACTCTGCTGCCCGACTAATCCACCTCTCACCCTATTACTCCTCTGCCTCTCCCCTCTGCCAATCCCTTCACTGGCTCCCCATTGCCCAGCGAATTCACTTCAAAGTACTAACAAATACATACAAGGCCGTCCATAACCTGTCCCCTCCCTACATCTCTGAGCTACTTTCCCGATACACCCCCACACTAGGGCTGCGCATCTTCACTCGTCTCACGATTCGATGCGATTACGATTATCAAGTCCACGATTCGATTTGATTCGATTCGGCGATGCATCACGATGCATCAAGATTATTACCCAAGTCCCCTTGTTTTTCAATTTTACATCAAAAAATTAATTCAATCAGTCAGAAATTGCACAAAAATATTTATTTGTATCTGCTATTTAAACAAATCATACCAAGTTCCCTGCATATCATATAGCAAAGTCTGAATGAACAAAACAGTGCAGCAGACAACAGTATTTATTTAAAACAGTACTGTCAGTGTCTCTGTAACATTAAACTGTTGTGCTGGCCTGGCTGGTGCAGTTAGTTTATAAGTTTTACAATAGTTTTACCATATAATATATATTATATATTATATAATATTAAACAGTACCTACAAAAAAAGGAGCACTTCAGTTCCTGACTGTAAAACATCACAGTGAGTCAGTGAACCTATAACACAGTCAGTGACTGTGTTATAGGTTCACTCACTGTGATGTTTGCCAGTCAGGAACTGTCTGTCACACAGTGTGTTCAAGTTGTCTGTGTTGCAGAACTTCCTGGTTCACCGTGATTGTTTTGGCAGCAGGAGCAGCACCACCACCAGCACCACCACCAGCACCACCACCAGCACCACCACCACCAGCACCAGATGGGTAGTACGTCTAGATCAGTGCTATAAGCTCTCAGAGTTGTCACTTTACAGAAAACGTTACCTGCACTGAGCACTCAGCAAGCACTCTACCACGATACATCAACTGAAGCCAAGCCATGCCACCATTAGAGGAAGCTGGAAAATCCTTGACAGAATACATTTTCAACTGAATCTGAAAACCTTGGACAAATCTTTATGGGATCACAAACACACAGCACAGAATACCAGAAAAAAAATAAACACACATCCTCCTCACTGAATCATAATGGTAAAGGGCAGGCCACAGGACGGGCAATGTGGCACAGCCACCATAGTCAGACATGATGTCAGAAGGTCGGTGTGTGTTTTTTTGGTTTGTGTGAATGTGTATTTGTGTGATCCAATAAAGATTTACTCCAGGTTTTAAGTTAAAATTTATTCTTTCAATGATTTGCCTTCCTCTGGTGGCTTGGCGGGCGTCAGTTGTCTTTAATCAAATAAATACACTTAGTTGAGCCCCCCTAAAAATTGACATTCAAAAGATAGACAGTACATCAAGTTAGAAAATTCTATGGAATGGACACATTTTTGAAGATTGTGTCCGACACAATCTTAAAAAATAATACCATTCTCCCCAGTGCTAGAAATTGAAAAGCTTGTCGTCACACAGTGACTTAACAGAAAATTTTACCTGCACTCTACCACGCATAGTCGCATACACCAACTGAAGCCAAGCCACGCCACCATTAGAGGAAGCTGGAAAATCCTTGACCGAAAAAATTGGCAACTGAATCTGAAAACCTTGGACAAATCTTTATGGGATCACAAACAGTCACCACAGAATACCAAAAAAAAAAGAAAACACACACATGACACTGGATAATGATTGGTAAAGGGCAGGCCACAGCAGGTCAGACAGACAAGCGGGCAATGTGGCACAGCCACAGACAACATGAGGTCAGGTAGGTGTGTTTTTTTTTTTTTTTTTTGGTTCGTGTGATCCAATAAAGATTTACACAGGGGGAGGGGGGTGTCACTGTCGTCACGTCAGCGGGAGGCGGGAAAGAAGGCGCCAAAAAACTTTTTTTTCCGACTCGGCTCTGCACGGCGGACGCGACGCTGACGTCATCAACATGCATCGATTATTTAAAGCAACCGCATCGATGCAGAATCGCCGGGGGTCGAATCGCGATGCATCGCTGCATCGATTATATTCGACAGCCCTACCCCACACGCACTCTCCGATCCTCACAAGACCTCCTTCTCTCCTCTCCTCTTATTGCCTCTTCCCACAATCAACTCCAAGATTTCTCCCGTGCATCCCCCACACTCTGGAACGCTCTACCTCAACATATCAGACTCTCACCTACAGTGGAATCCTTCAAAAGAAACCTGAAAACCCACCTCTTCAGACAAGCCTACAACCCGTGACCCTGCTGCCTCTATACCGCCATGACCAGCTTCACCCGCACCTACTGTGTCCTTCTCCCATACCATGTAGATTGTAAGCCCTCACGGGCAGGGCCCTCTCTCCTTCTGTACCAGTCTGTAACTCGTCTTGTTCCTGCTTAGTGCACTTGTCTGTATTATGTATGTGCACCCCTTATCATATGTACAGCGCTATGGAATGAATGGCACTTTAATAATAAATAATAATAATAATAATAATAGACTGATTTGACAGGGATTATGCCAATGCTAATGTTATTTCTCGATGTTACCACTGGATGGCAGTCTTACACTAATTTAGATGCACAAGACGCCTGATAGGGCTACAAACTGTCTTCTCCATAACTATCTAGGAAATGTATACCATATACCACATCAGCCATGGTTAGAACAGTCTTCGTGCGGCTGAGTAGCATGCAGCCCTCCAAGCCGCATCGGGATCATATCAACTAACTAGAACTGAATTGTTTATTTACTGTCCATTGTTAATGGGCATACGATTTTACAATGACCGTGTCTCAACCACAGCATAGCTCTGCTGTGTGGCAGTACCCTCACAGTATGTCCAGTGGACACCCAACAAGTTGACTCTGTGTCTCCCTGATAACGCTTTCCTTTAACCCCTTAGTGACCAGCCTGTTTGGGGCCTTAACGAACAAGCTATTTTATATATTTTTTTTTTCATTTTTTCATCATTGCCTTCCAAGAGACATAACTTTTTTTTATTTTTCCGTCAATGTAGCTGTATGGGGCTTGTTTTATGTGGGACAGGTTGTAGTTTTTCATTGCGCCATTTTGGGGTACACATCACTTACTGATTAACCTTTGTTAACTCTTTTTGGGGGAACAGAGAAAAGCAATACTTCCAGGGAGTTTTTACATTATACATTTTGTCGTGTTCGTTTTTCGTAAATCACTGCGAAAGTTGCACCACAATGATATGCAACTGAGGCCACTTTATTTCAGTTCTTTTTTTTTATTCATTTTTCGACATAAATAGCATTATAACTTTTTTCTTAATGCCAGTACGATTACAGCGATACCAAATCTTTTTATTTTTTTTACATTTTACTACTTTTGCACAATAAAAAAATCTTTAAAGAAAAAAAAAAGACAATGTTTTTGCATCGCTGCATCCCAAAACACATAACTTTTTAAATTTTTATTCTATGGAGCTGTGAGGCTGGATTTTTGCAAGACAACTTGTAGTTTTCATTGGTATCATTATGGGTTAGATGACAATTTTTGATCACTTTCTATTCCATTTTTTGGTTATGAAAAAACAAAAAAACTGCAATTCTAACATTTTTTTTACTACATTCAGTAGTGCGGACTAAATTACATGATAACTGTTTAATGTAGGGCCATTATGTACAAAGTGATTTTTTTTGCAATGTTTTCCATTGAAAAGGTTTTTGAATTTGAATTGAAAGAATTTTGAATTGAAATTTTTTATATATTTTTTTTAACTTGGAGACTTTGGTATTGAATAAAATGTTATCTTTTTTAACCATTTATTAGTCCCACAAGGGGATTTTTTTTTATAATTTGCATCGCATTATACTGTCATTGCTATACTGACAAGCATCAGAGAGGTGCAGCCTAATAGGCATGCACTACATGCAGGCTGCAATGCAAAGGCATCAGTTCTCTGCATTCTCATTCATGGGGTGTTGATGGGAGACAGAGGGAGCTCCCTCTATTAACCATGGCTCTGAAAGCAATAACTTCAGCTCATCGGAGCCAATACATTCTAATACTGTATGGAGCTCCTGCTCCGTACAGTATTGGAGCGAATTTTTATGCGAATCAACTTTGGATGTTTCATCCGAAGTCGATTCGCTCATCCTTAATGGCATCTAATGGGTTAAACAGCCCAGATCCAAGCTTCTGTTATAGCAGAATCCCAGCTCTGTGAGAGCTGAGTCTACGCTCTCCTCTGCATGGGAGAGATGTGCAGTGCTTTGACTAGGCTGCCATAAAGACCGGTGGCCTAACCTAAGGCCTCTTAGTGACCTCAGTAAAAAGGCGTTTTGGCTGTCGATAATGGGTTAAAAGGGTTGACTCCTATAGACAATTCCTTTCTGATAGAGGGGTGCCTTAATACTGTGTTGATCACAGTGTGTCATAGTACTGTACTATACGGGGAACCTGGGAAGAAGTGTTTAATTTCCCTGCACCGCCTCCACAGGGAGAATAAAGCATTACACTTTTTGTATTGCAAACAATAGGCTGTCCATGTAATGCAACAAGTGCTGGGTCCTCCAGAGACATTTATTGTAGTCGCTTCCTGTTCCGGTCAATAGATGAGGGTCTTGATCAGGGAACCTCCTTCTGTTAACTCTGAATTCACTAATAGGGGCTTCATAAATGAGTTTTCTAAACCAAATATTTTACCTGCTTTTTGTTGTTTAGTTGCTCCTGTGTGCTTGCGTTACCCTGTACGTTGAAGCGCTGGCACAGAGGCATCAAGGGGAACACGATCACAGAGATATGCTGTTTTTCCTCTCTTTTTGGAAATATAATGTAGAGAGGGAAAGCAGGCGTCACAGAGGAGGTGATGCGGCAGATGGTGGCAGGCGATGGCAGAAGCTGTGAACATTCTGCTGCAGATGATGAACTTGTTCATACACACACTTTCCTGGCAGATGGCAGGGAATCTGAAGAGGGTGGAGGAGATATGAAGTCTGTCCGGCTGCTGGCCTTCCAAAGTACAACGGTGACTCTGTCACAAAGAAAGCAGATGGCATCTGTCACTGTCCTTTGATAATGTCCCTCTGCTGCAAGGACAACCAGCCTGCATTCACTCAGCAACGATATGAAAGGAGGTCACCCCGGAAAATGGATCTACAGCCCTCAAAAAGGCACTTTTGTTTCTGGTCCTCCCTGGTTATACAGACATACTGTTTTGGGTAGAAACACGGCTGATAGTGATGAGCAATACACCCGGGATTATATTAGAGAGGGGGCGTGCCAATAGCAAACTTCTCATGAAGACCAGTATATCCCTGCAAGCAAAATGATATTTGTTATCCTGAAACATGAATGTTCTTCTAATTATGGGGTTATGCTGGTGGTATAGCCTTCAGCAGTATTTGGTAGGACTGCAGCCAAGACAAATGCTTGAGAGGCCTTATTTTGTTAAGATGTAAGATATTAAAGTGACCCTCCTGTTCACATAAACCAGAGAATGAACAGAACACTTATCTGGTGCCCTCTCTTTCATCTTTCAGGTGCAGAGCCGTAGATTCCCAAGCTCTTCTCCTGTCATTCAAGGTGGCCGCACCATTTCTCAAAGACCTGATGCACACTGTGCAAATGGTAGTCCAAGATACTTCCTGCTGCACATGGATTGACCAGCACCTCTCGCATGACCAGTACTAGCCAATGTAAGAGCAGGGCTGGACAAGAAGGACTTCCGATATATAGTATGCATAAGGTGGTCTCAGAAGCCACCTTGGATGACAGAACAGAAGCTCAGGAATCAGCAAGTCTGCAGCTGAAAAGATGAAAAGGAGGTCACCAGAAAAGTGTTCTGATCATTCAGTTAATGTGATTTTTTGAAGATCTGGGGTCTGATGAAGATTGGGATTCTGATCTGAGGTCTGATGAAGATTGGGGGTCTGATCTGAGGTCTGATGAAGATCTGGGGTCTGATGATCTTGGGATTCTGATCTGAGGTCTGATGAAAATTGGGGGTCTGATTTGAAGTCTAATGAAGATTGGGGTCTGATCTGAGGTCTGATAAGGATTTGGAGTCTGATCTGAGGTCTGATGAGGATTGGGGTCTGATCTGAGGTCTGATGAAGATTTGGGGTCTGATCTAAGATCTGATGAAGATTGGGGGTCTGATCTGAGGTGTGATGAAGACTGTGGGTCTGATCTAAAGTCTGATGAAGATTGGGGGTCTGATTTGAGGTCTAATGAAGATTGGGGGGTCTGATCTAAGGTCTGTTGAAGATTGGGGGTCTGATTTGAGCTCTGATGAAGATTGGGGGCCTGATCTGCGTTCTGATGAAGATTAGGATCTGAACTGAGGTCTGATGAAGATTTGGAGTCTGATTTAAGGTCTGATAAAGTTTGGGGGTCGTGATCTGAGGTCTGATTTGAGGTGTGATGAAGATTGAGGTCTGATATGAGGTCTGATGAAGATTTGAGGGTGTCATTTGAGGTCTGATGAAAAAAATTTTTTCTCTTATCTTCCTCCTCTAAAACCTTGGCGCATCTTATAGAGAAAAAAATATATGTTTATAATAAAGACTGAGTTAAATAATCATATTAATCATATAAAACAAATGTGTACAGATAAACTGCTATCCATTAAGTGCAGATAAGAACTGCTTTATGATGTAGCATTGTGTCCCAACCGTTCATGAATGAAGGGTCCTGGTTGGCAGGGTTGTGCAGCAGGAACTCAATACATTTATATAATGCAATAAAATGACATTACTAGTTTTCTGCTGGAACAAATAAAGTTGTGCTGGTGAATCCTTCCTCTATGTTTCTGGCAGCGGCGTTCATGTCCCCTAAAGGGTTAGACCTGTTCATATTTAAATGAGCTTTCCTCCAAACCCGCTGCTTCCATGATGAGCCTATAAAAGGGTAAATGCCTCCAGGCACACGCAATCAATAAGTGATTTACTTGCTCACTTAACTTCTGCACAACCCTGATTATAAACACATGGCGCTTAAATGTGGACGAGGTGCTGGGTTGCAGAGGGTGAGGTTTACGAGGGTCAAACATTGTTGTTGGGTGTTTTTTCTTTTCTTTAATGGCGGGGATTGCAGTAACAGATATTGATTAGACTTTTGAACCAATCACAGTAAAAAGTAAGAAGTGAGACGGGGTGATAACTCATTTTAGTCCCCCAAATAAAAGATCATTGTTCTTATTGAATGGTCAGGATCATGGATTATAGAAATGCATTCAAGCATGGCACTCGTTGTGTTGATTCAAGGGTTTGGCCACCTCGTCAAGGTGACATGGAGAATAAATTGAGATAGATGACATGATGTAGGGGGTACTAGTCACAATCAGATTTATCAAATATATACAGGCTTGGAGTTTAATTGGGTTCCTCATCTCATGTCTACCATCCTTCTTTTTACAGCTTTGAAAACACAATAGCCAATGCTACTTTTCCTCCTTGAAAGGATTGGTTTATCCTGACCACTTACTTTTTAACTTCCCTGATAAGGGGTCAGAAGATGGCATCGGGTTCAGCTTCCCAGTCGTCAGCCGTAGTCTACTATTACATGGCAACCATTAAATGAAGGACCGGTCATGTTCACGTCTTCCTGAGATAAGCGCCTCAAGGTGAAAATCCATCCGAAATTGATTTTCTAATATTCCAATTATGTCAATGTAGTCCATGAGCTCCTATGGAATTCCAGGAGAAAGGCGCGGCAGCACCCCCTGGAACACCCCTGAGCTACACACCCCATTTTTAGGGGATGCTCTGCTCATTCTATGTATTAGGTACAGAACATTATATGATCATATTTTTTAGGTCATTTTATGTAATTTATTTGAGTAGGGGCTTGGCTTAGAAAATTAAGGAAGCCCTGCCCTAAAACTCTTAAAGGGACACTTCTGTCACAGATGGTCACTTTTTCCAAACTCAATATTCATTGAAAACTATTTTATTTTAATTTTTGGCTGTTTTCTTTTTCTTTTTTTCTTTTAATTTCTTTTGGTTAAAGTTTTAACAAATGAGAAAAACATATCCAGCAAAACAATTCACTTTCTTAAATGCAATCAGCAAAGGCTAGCAGAGCTACCTGATAGCAAGGCAACAGTAGTAGCAGCAATGAACATCAAACAGGAGGGAATAAAGGGTAAAGGTCAGGAAGGGATAGGAGGGGAATGGGGCTAAGTAAATTAGCATGACAAAAGAATATAGTATTTAGAGTAGCGATTAAGTAATCAGAGTACAAAATATGTAGGTAACCTTAGTACAACTGCCAGGAGTGTACAGAGATAGGCTGTCTATGTAGGGGCTGGTGGGTGGGTTGGGGGAATCATCAAGGTCAAGGATCACAAGCTGTTTTTCTTTTTCATTTTGGCAATACTAGCCCAATAAAATTAAAACGCACTTGAGTTAAAAAAAAAAAAAAAAATAGACTTGCATAATGTCTGTGCTTCTTTGTACAATCATACCTGTGAAGGAACAGAACTTTTTTGGGCTTCCCTAATGTTATTTTAAGCCATATTATTTCCTGTATTATTTGCACAGCTAGATGCATTTCTCTCAGAAGCAGGGTAAGTCTACCTTCTATGGATTTTGACAGCCCTGTACTGTGATGTTCAGAAGCAGTGTAGAAGCAGTTCTTTTATTATGCTCAGGATTTCAGCTAGCTCTGAAACGCCTCCATTTACTCTCAGCCTTCTTCTGTGTCTCTGCTACCAGGGACAGATCTTGGCTGAAAACAGACAGTGGATTGCAAACTAGGTGGAAGTGAGACCCCTAGTGGATGTATACATATTTTTAAGGTGGATGCAGGCATATGTTTTAAATTAAGTGATTTAGAAATTCTCTTTTAGATAAAATTGTAATTGTGTAAAACTACAGTGACTCTTTAAATACAAAATATTTTTCTTCTGTAGACGTAAGCACTAATGAGAAGAACTCCTATATGGGTAATCCATTGTCAGTTTACTGCTGCTGTGAGGGAAAGATGTTATCTGTTCACAGAAGAGCATTGCACTTATCAGTGTAATGTATAATGCTCTAATTAAGTCACTCATCCTCCAATCCTCTGGATGCAGTAATGGCCTGACTGAAAGAGCTTAAGGGGTATTCCTATCACAGACAATGAGGGCATATCGCTAGGATATGCCCTCATTGTCTGATAGATGGGATCCACACCTATACCGAGAACGGAGCGGAGAGAGTGGTGGCCGGAGGACCCCAGGTTTTCCGGGGTCCGGCCACCGCCAAGCTCTCTCCCCATACAAGTGAATGGGAGCGCACTGTGCTTGAGCAGGCACCGCTCCCATTCATTTCTATGGAACCGCTTGGCTATTTTCAGTGGCCCCATAGAAATGAATGGAGGACGGCTGCGCAAGCGTGGTGCGCTCCCTGGCCATATGCCCCCATTGTCTGTGATGGGATGTATTGTACCCCTTTAAGCATGGATGTTTGCCGTGAGGACACGTAGTAGAATACCTGAAGTGACTTTTTATATACAGAAAAGCATCCACACATTTTTTATTTTAAAAAATGACATAGAATATTCACATATAGGCTTGATAGATATATGTGATAAAAATGTTTGATGATAGTGTTCCTTTAACTAGTTTATCACCAGATATTACAATTTCTGGATTGCAGTATTATAATGTGCACGTTCACATTTTCAGTTAGACATACGAGGCGCATGCTTATGTCTAGTGCTGGGGTAGGCTGCCAGCTACTCGGCGTCAGGAGTGCATTATAGAAGACTTGGGATTTGGTAATATAGTCTCTATTCAAAAATTACATACATATAAAGAAGTTGTATTAACACATTTTCTGTGCCTCTATTAGCCAGAGCAGTGAGCTGTTGTAAAGGATGCAGGATTCCGTGTAATCATATATTGTATAGTCACTCATTGAATTGAATGGACACATCTCTATAAATTTCCCCCGTGCAGCTGCCTGCAGCTTACCCCCTGTTAGCGGTGCAGGATAATCATTATATCACGTTAAGTTGAAAGTGGATAAATTCTTTATATGGAAGGCTTTCCCCTCTCCTCATCTAATCTGATTGTAAAGTGCTGCAGAATATGTTGGAGCTATATAAATAAAGATCATTATTATTTGGAGAATTTTATTAAAAGGGTTATCCCACAAATTTAATGTACAATCAATTGAAAAAAAATGCGGTATCAATGGAAAAAAAAACCACACACACACAAAAACTACGCTCTTCAGTGCAATGATCACCGTTTTTTCTCACCTCTTGAGCTGTGGTCTCTTCCCTTTCTGTGGATGGGCAGCTGCTCATCTCATTTCACCATAAAGCTGGGGGCTGGGAAATAAATAAAAAAAACTATGGAATTCATCCATTTTAATGCTGTGGCAAAACAGCCAGAAAATGGATGCAAAAATGGTTGGAAAATGGCTGTGAAAAACAGTGTGTCCGTTTTCATGGTCATTGGTGTGAATGTAGCCTTAGAGTATATTTTTTCACAATTGAGTTCAGTGTAGGCTGTAGGCTCCCTCTAGTGGTGGCTGTAGGCAGACACAATTTTACAATTATGCTTCAAAAATTTAGATTTAACTCTTATGAAAATATAATTGGAACCTGATCAGCACAGAGTTTATGTTCTACTTAGATAAAATAACAAAGACAGTGGTGATAAATGCTAAACGTTCACTTTAAAAGGGGTTTTTCTAGTTTGCATCATTATACTTTACATTAACCCTTCATGAAGGTAGCTATAATTTTGTAATTTATTTATTTTTCCTTTATTGCTCTGTTATCTTCCATTCTAGGCTGTAGTCACAGGACCATGTCCATGCAGCTCTTTCTTATTTCCTGTCATGTTATGTCCATGGGCGGGGCAGTGATAGGGGAGTGTCTATGTAACTAGATGGGTGGGCGGAGCTATACACTAGCTTGGTGTTGTTAGGGGGCGGTGCTGGAGCTGAGGCAGAGAAAGAAGAAGAGCATCATGGGTTTGGTTGATTCAGCAACAGGAAGTGCTACATACAGGACGGACACAAACCAGAGGGATTTGTTTACATGGTGAAAATGGGCCAGGAAAAAAAAGAAAAAGAGAAAGCATGGGGAAGATATATATGAGGTAAGTAACTGCACAAGCATATCTGTAAACACCATGGTAAGGATATATAGTATGCCAGGACTGGGGGCTACTACAATTAAAAATAGTTTTGTATTGTCATTTTTTGTATTTTTTAGCATGCTTCTGGTCGTTGTTACCAGTAGGTATGAGGATGGCAAAAGGTTGGCAAGGAACAGGTCTAACCACCCTGTTCCTCCCCTCTTTGTAGGACTGGACTGGTCCTTCTTCCTTAGAGATCTGCTTACTCCAAGTCTCAACTGAAGTCTTGAGACACTAGACAGCCAGCATTAAAGACACTGCTGAAAGGTAAGGGACTACAGCTAAGACACCTATCACTCAGAACGTTACTAGGCCAGTACCTCTTAAGTGCTAAATTGTTACCCTCCAACCTGCCTCAATAATAGCCTTACTGGTGCCAGAGAAGATTTGCACTTAATCTGCTACTGAATATATATGAAGTTCTACATTGCATTTAGTAAAAAAGACTTTGTTACGTTTAACTCTGGCCTGATTCTTCACTGCACTGATCCCCAGGGAGCAACGGTCTGATGGAGAACACTGTGACACAACACATCAGAGCCACTACCACTCCCATCCTCTACCTAGTCTACCACACTCCTCTGAGGCTCGTTGCTACACTTTTTCACCAGTGACTGGGATATTCTTCTTATAAAAGTAAGGTTTTTATTACAGATATATTTTTTTAAAGCTGCCAGCTGCATGGGTGGATTTATAGCCTCCAGGTTCATGACTTTAAACATCAGAAGTCCATAAATGTGGACAGTGCCATGGCTGCCGCATTATATAACATAAATGGTTGCACTTGAGGTGTCCTTCACTGGACACATACATAGAAACAGATTAGATATCAGAAGCTTGATCTATTTCAAGTCATAAAAAGGAAAGAAAGTGCAGAATAGAATAGATTTATTCACAGTTTTTTTCTGCCATAATATCTTTTTACCCCTGGTGTAGCAACAAAAAAAAACCTGAGGCTCCAGTCAGCGGCTGCTCAGTATATCCTGCTTTATTTTTACATAAATGGCGCACAGTGAATCTGTAGGCAAATATAATGTAATTTATTTGCACACGTTCCTTAGGATGATGGGCCATGAACTGATTCGTATTGATTGCAGTTCTGTTAACACCTGCTTAATGCTCTCCATTCTGTTGCCATGGCAACCGAGAGAGACATCCTGTCAAAATATATTATAAGGAAACAAATGGACCTTTCTATGTAAGTGCGGCGCAGGCAGAGCTGTACCAGGCTCATGTAGCATGCTCCTTACCCTAAGGGCTAAAACAGCCGAGTTATGGCTCTGGAAACCTCTATCTATGCTCCATATGCAGCAAGCCCAGAAGGAGCCAGAGCGGAGGTTGGGAGTGGTAGTGGCTCTGGCTGTTACAGTTAATTTCAGTGGTTTTCCTTAAACCGTTGCTCCCTAGGTCCATGGGCGCACTTTTTCTTCCCCCCATGACACACCCTGATGTTGGGACTCCTACCTGATCGTAGTCGGGGGGCCCATGATGTTGAGTATTTGCATGGGTGCAAAGCGGGGCGTATAGAGTGCAATGGCTGGCGTATGGTGCAGGAGTCAGTTACCAGGCCAAACATAGCAGAATAAACATCTCTCTTTACTGAAGTGCCCCCCAAGGTTAGGAGTTATGGCCCACTTCTCTATCTGTCTCAAGTCTCTTCCAGTAGAATCTATGGTGGGCAATAGTACGCTTTGCAAGGTGGCTGTAATATCCACTGAGGGATACAGGACTTTATGACTGACCAGGTCGTGTCCAGTATTCCCCTCACTGCAGTAAAGTTTTAACATCTTTTGGTAGCAGATTACCTTACTGACTCAAATGCTCGGCCATGCAGACTGTAGGTCCTCTAGATCTCTCCTTTGTCTTACTCCTTCTGTCTTTCTGTAAATCATGCAGAGATCGGTGAGTCTCTGTAGCTTTTTGGGCCTAAGATGAGGGAGCAAAAGTCACTGCTTCCTCTTTCTTCCAAACTCTCCCTAACATTGACTAGAACTAGGGGTGGAGCCAGTCCACACCTAACCTCCTACAAGAGCTGAGCCAGTGTTGTTAACCCTGACTGTGCCATCCATACATGGTTATACTGGGTGAAATACATAGCATGACATTACATTACATTACAATACATAAATAAATTAACAATTGCTCTGGGGTACTGCACATATCACCATATATACTGAACCTGATGTAGCCTGTTCAGGGGTGTGAAAATGTAAATGTAAAATGCTATCAAATTCAATATCTTGTGGCACAGTGTGACAGTGCTTGGAGTAGGCTTCCCATGCATTCATATAGAAGAAAATATAAACTCCTGCACAGGTTTCTTTTGATGTAAAATGGTGCTTTTATTAAAGGGAGGTCCGTAGACCTTTTGCAAACTGTAAAAGCACAAATAGACATAATAAATATACATTTGTAACATTAGAGCTACTAGATCAGTGGTGGCAAACCTATGGCACGGGTGCCAGGGCGGCACTCAGAGCCCTCTCTGTGGGCACCCCCACCCTGAAAAAAGCCTATGGTGTACCAATATGACTTTTTCTGCCATTCATCAGCACAGCAAGAAGAGAGAAAAAAGAGAGAGAGGACAGCGCCTCATGTGTGGTGTTGCTGCAAATATTATTGTATATACATACTATATATACTTTTTTATTTGTGTTTTTTTTTTTAACATAGGTGTATACTGTATTTATATCGCAAACTAAGTGTTCTTAACTTTGTCTTTAGCCCCAGAATTTTTATTTAAATGATATTAGCCATCCTATATGCCACAGTAGAACTTAAGGCATTAGTACTTACAGTCCCATATATATATATGCCATAATGTTCATAACTGTCATAAATTAGGCATTTTTTACAATTTTTGTAGCCCCAAACGTCCCACTTAAGGTATACTGTAAATACAAACACCCACATATAGTTACCCTAGACACTATAGTGAAATTTGAGTTATCAGCTACGCCCCTGTAATATATAGCACTCGGATCCTGTTGCTAGATCATGGCCCGTTCTAGACAGCATAGCGAGGGTACAGTGTGTCCACTCCTGCACCATTGAAAGAAGCGCGACCTATGGCGCTGATCCAAAGGAGAGGCCGGACCCGAAACCATACACCCCAATTTGCCGAGTGCGCCAGCGCGCTGTAGAAGATGCTGGACCTGGACTCACCCCCCCCGGTTCGCTGAGCGCTTCAGTGTGCTGTGGACTGCTAATAGTTAGTACAAAGTGATGCGATCGGCATCAGTAACATCCCGATCAGCTCTGTCACTCCGGGGCGTCCCTCCTGTAGACACACCCTCCCCCCAAATAACTGCCCTCCCTCACATATGTTGGCGCCAAAATCACTATATATATGTATGTTGTTTGTTACACTTGTGCTACTGTCCTGATGAATGGGGTTATTCACTCCTGAAACGCGTAGACAATAAAGCTATTAGAATTATATGTTCAACTTTAATGGTATCCTTTGCAGTGCCTACAGAAGAGGTTCATCTGATTCATCAGTGCAGGGCGCGCTATGAACAGCACAGGCAGCGCATTGAATGTAGGCAGGATATTATAGCTAAATGATAAATTACATGGAAGATATACTGTATTGGACTGTAGTTCAATACAGTATATTGCTGTGTTGGCATTTTGCGATAAATAAGGGGGTTTTGGGTTGCAGTTTGGGCACTCGGCCTCTAACAGTTTCGCCATCACAGGTCTAGATCAATCAAGAGCGAGTGAAAAGACATTATTGTGTACATGCAGCGGGCGCCTCCCCCCAGGGCCCACTGTGGATGGTACCCAGGTGTAGGAATGCCAGAGTGTGTAGGGTGGCCTAAATGTCCCTTAATGTCGGGGCACGTGTCATGCTGCTCCTACCTGGATATGCTGGACCCTAGGCGTTGGCTCCGAAGCAATGAAAAGAGGGTTTGTTGATAAAGGGGATGGAGATAACAGCTTTACTTTCATTAAACGTTTCTCCAAACAGTTTCAGGCTTTGTCTTGGTTCACAGCAGGCCTTAGCATTAACACTGGTAGGCAAACTCCTCTCTGCTACATCTGTTGCTCTCTGGCTCTGCTGTGCTGACAGGCTTAAATAGAATCTCTGCTTCTGCAGGATGTTGCAACTTCTCTCTTGGAGTCTGGCTCTAGGTAAGGGTCCATTCACACGTCCGTTTTTTCTTTCCTGATCTGTTCCGTTTTTTGCTGAACAGATCTGGACCAGATCTGGACCCATTCATTTTCAATGGGTCCTGGAAAAAAATGGACAGCTCAATGTCTGATTTTTTTCAGGACCCATTAAAATTGAATGGGTCCAGATCTGGTCCAGATCTGTTCAGCAAAAAACGGAACAGATCAGGAAAGAAAAAACGGACGTGTGAATGGACCCTAAGTCCAGGGAACTATATTTCCTGGCTTCAGAGGCTCCAAGCTTCTGCCTCCATGTCCAGCTGAGCTGAAGGTGCTCCAGATGGCCTGGGCAAGGCATATCCAGCAGGGACGTGCAACTGCTGCACACCGTTCCCCTGTCTAGGGAAGACCTAAACTGGAACTAACTGGTCCCCACCCTTCCTGCAGCAAGTGGGACACGCCTACCACACCACAGAGGGGGGTGTTAGAATGGAAGGAAAGCTCCATTCTCTGTACCTGTAGCTCTGCCATTTATGCTGCCACCTACTGGCATATTACATGTGAACATAAACGGTTTCAAAATAGGAAATTCACATTACAGTTGCAAGAAAAAGTATGTGAACCCTTTGGAATGATATGGATTTCTGCACAAATTGGTCATAAAATGTGATCTGATCTTCATCTAAGTCACAACAATAGACAATCACAGTCTGCTTAAACTAATAACACAAAAAGAATTGAATGTTACCATGTTTTTATTGAACACACTATGTAAACATTCACAGTGCAGGTGGAAAAAGTATGTGAACCCTTGGATTTAATAACTGGTTGAACCTTCTTTGGCAGCAAAAACTTCAACCAAACGTTTCCTGTAGTTGCAGATCAGACGTGCACAACGATCAGGAGTAATTCCTGACCATTCCTCTTTACAGAACTGTTACAGTTCAGCAATATTCTTGGGATGTCTGGTGTGAATCGCTTTCTTGAGGTCATGCCACAGCATCTCAATCGGGTTGAGGTCAGGACTCTGACAGGGCCACTCCAGAAGGCATATTTTCTTCTGTTTAAGCCATTCTGTTGTTGATTTACTTCTATGCTTTGGGTCGTTGTCCTGTTGCAACACCCATCTTCTGTTGAGTTTCAGCTGGTGGACAGATGGCCTTAAGTTCTCCTGCAAAATGTCTTGATAAACTTGGGAATTCATTTTTCCTTTGATGATAGCAATCCGTCCAGGCCCTGACACAGCAAAGGAGCCCCAAACCATGATGCCCCCACCACCATACTTCACAGTTGGGATGAGGTTTTGATGTTGGTCTGCTGTGCATCTTTTTCTCCACACATAGTGTTGTGTGTTTCTTCCAAACAACTCAACTTTGGTTTCATCTGTCCACAGAATATTTTGCCAGTACTGCTGTGGAACATCCAGGTGCTCTTGTGCAAACTGTAAACGTGCAGCAATGTTTTTTTGGACAGCAGTGGCTTCCTCTGTGGTATCCTCCCATAAAATCCATTCTTGTTTAGTGTTTTATGTATCGTAGATTCGCTTACAGGGATGTTAGCATATGCCAGAGACTTTTGTAAGTCTTTAGCTGACACTCTAGGTTTCTTCTTCACCTCATTGAGCAGTCTGCGCTGTGCTCTTGCAGTCATCTTTACAGGACAGCCACTCCTAGGGAGAGTAGCAGCACTGCTGAACTTTCTCCATTTATAGACAATTTGTCTTACCGTGGACTGATGAACAGCAAGGCTTTTGGAGATACTTTTATAACCCTTTCCAGCTTTATGCAAGTCAACAATTCTTAATCGTAGGTCTTCTGAGAGCTCTTTTGTGCGAGGCATCATTCACATCAGGCAATGCTTCTTGTGAAAAGCAAACCCAGAACTGGTGTGTGTTTTTGATAGGGCAGGGCAGCTGTAACCAACACCTCCAATCTCATCTCATTGATTGGACTCCAGTTGGCTGACACCTCACTGCAATTAGCTCTTGGAGATGTCAATAGTCTAGGGGTTCACATACTTTTTCCACCTGCACTGTGAATGTTTACATGGCGTATTCAATAAAAACATGGTAACATTGAATTCTTTGTGTGTTATTAGTTTAAGCAGACTGTGATTGTCTATTGTTGTGATTTAGATGAAGATCAGATCACATTTTATGACCAATTTGTGCAGAAATCCATATCATTCCAAAGGGTTCACATACTTTTTCTTGCATGTGTATATAGGACTTGGATATAAATACACAGATGACATGATATTAGACCATTAGAGATAGTAGTGAGGTGCAGAAGTGTTAATACCACTCTGGAGCGCTACATACACAGAGATATTGCATTATATACATCATTTCATAGGGGTAAAACATATACAGTGCCTTGCAAAAGTATTCACGCCCCTTGACTTTTTTAATATTTTAGTGCCCCACAACCTGGAATTAACATGGATTCTTTGAGGATTTGCATGATTTGAGTTACAGAACATACAACAATTTTGAAGATGTTTTTTTATTTTTTATTGTGAAGCAAGCAACAAATAGGACAAAATAACTGAAATAGTTATGTGCATAACTATTCACCCCCCTAAAGTCAATACTTTGTAGAGCCACCTTTTGCGGAAATCACAGCTCCGTCGCTTTGGATAAGTCTCTATGAGCTTGCCACATCTTACCACTGGGATTCTTGCCCATTCCTCCTTGTAAAACTGCTCCGGCTCCGTCAAGTTGGATGGTTTGCACTTGTGAACAGGAATCTTTAAGTCTGACCACAGATTTTCTATTGGATTGAGATCTGGGCTTTGACTCGGCCATTCCAACACATTTACATCTTTATCAGTGTGTTTGGGGTCATTGTCCTCAGGGGACAAGGCCATTTGGTGCCCAGGGCGAAGATGGCAAACTGCGCCCCCCCCCCCCCCCCCCCCCGGCATACTGGTGGCAATTGATCAGGCAAACTGGCAGCACGCTGGCGGCAATTGATGGGCACAGTGGGGCAAACTGGCAACAATTGATGGGCACAGTGGCTGTGTTTGATGGGCACAGTGGCTGTGTTTGAGGGGCAGAGTGGCTGCGTTTAATGGGTACAGTGGCTGCGTTTAATGGGTACAGTGGCTGCGTTTGATGGGTACAGTGGCTGCGTTTGATGAGCAGAGTGGCTGCGTTTGATCGGCACAGTGGCTGCGTTTGATCGGCAAAGTGGCGAAAATTGACGAGTGGCACAGTGGCTGCGTGTGTTGGCACAGTGGCTGTGTGTGATGGCACAGTGGCTGCATGTGATGGCACAGGGGCTGCATGTGATGGCACAGGGGCTGCATGTGATGGCACAGTGGCGACAATTGATGGCACAGTGGCTGAGTGTGTTGGCACAGTGGCTGCATGTGATGGCACAGTGGCTGCGTTAGGTGGCACAGTGGCTGCATGATGGGCATAGTGGCGACAATTGATGGCACAGTGGCTACGGTTGGTGGGCACAGAGTGGCTGCATGTGATGGCACAGTGAAGCTGCAATTAATGTTTTGTTTTTTTTTACAGAAAAGGCAAGCTTAAAATAACACAAAATCATTTCTTTAACCACCTCCGGACCGCCTAACGCAGATTCGCGTTCCGGAGGTGGCAGCGCTGCGCACAGTCACGCATATACGCGTCATCTCGCGAGACGCGAGATTTCGCTCCAAGCCGGCCCGCGCATGCGCATCGCGGGCCGGCAAAAGTTAAAGAACAAGTTAGTCACCAGCCTGCCAGCAACGATCATTGGCTGGCAGGCTGGCGATTTTTAAAAAATCCAATCACAAGCCATATAACAGATCATATTAGTAAATATGATCTGTTATATGGCTTCTCTGCTCCTGTGCTGGTCCTTTTCGTCGGTTGGATCCAGCACAGGAGCAGACTGAACTGTGAGTAGCACCAACACTTCACTGTAGCCCCTGATCACCCCCCTGCACCCCAATTAACCCTTTGATCACCCCTTTGATCGCCCCTGTCAATCACCAGTGAAAGGAAAAAAAGTGATCAGTGTAAACTGTCACTTTTTTTTTTTCACTAGTATTGGCTGTTAGGTTTTAGGGATAGTTTAGGCCCCTTGGTTAGGTAGTTAGCGTCAGTTAGCGCCCACCCCACCGCACCGCAGTCACTTTTATTCGCTGAATAGCGTATCGCTAATCAGCATTTGTACTTTTATAGTATCTGTAAGTGATCAAAACTGATCACGGTCAGATCTATAATAGTATTAGTGTCACTTTAGTTCGCCCTCCACCCAAAACGCAGTGTTTGCCCGATCAGGCCTGATCGGTCGCCCACACGTGCGTTCACCCACGCCCGCCCCACCGCAGTGACAAAAAATATATATTTTTTGATCACTGCACAATCACTTCACAAGCACTGCGGCGATAAAAAAATCAGTTTTGATATTTTTTATCAACCGCAGCGGCCTCCGGTACTTCGCTAGCCTCCCCTTTGTAAGACAGGTTTGCTTTTTTTCTTGGGTAGTCTCAGGGAATACCCCTAAATTTAGTAGTCCAAAATGTCAAACAGGGGGTATTCTTCTGAAGAGGCCTACAGGATTCTGACCCAGTCGGATGAGGAGTGGGAACCCTCATCTGACGAATCTAGCGGGTCAGAATATGAACCTGTGGAAAGCAGTGGCTCTCTGACCCAAAGTTCGGACGAGGAGGTGGAGGTCCCTGGCAGCACCAGGCGTACCCGGCCCCATGTCGCTAGACCACAGGTTATGCAGGATCCGCTTCAAGAGCAGCAGAGTGGGGCTGTCGCTGCCGGATCACGTGGTGAGGCATACACCAGCAGCGCAGCCCTCCCTGGACCTAGTACCAGCACTGCCGTACAACATGGTGACGTGGCGAGCACCAGAAGGGCAGTTGAAGCTGGTACGGTGGCACGTGCACTAGTTACCCCGTCGCAGCCACCGCAAAGACAGGCCCGTAGAGCCCCTAGAATCCCTGAGGTGCTGGCAAACCCTGATTGGCAGTCACCAACTTCAGCCGCACCTGTAGTTCCCCCTTTCACCGCCCAGTCTGGAGTTCGGGTTGAGACGGCTCAAATCGGTTCGGCCCTGGGATTTTTTGAGCTGTTCTTGACTGCGGAGCTCTTGGACTTAGTCGTGGCAGAGACCAACCAGTATGCCACACAATTTATATCCGCCAACCCGGGAAGCTTTTATGCCCAGCCTTTCCGGTGGAAACCAGTCCAAGTTTCCGAAATTAAAATTTTTTTGGGCCTTCTCCTCAACATGGGCCTGACAAAAAAGCATGAATTGCGGTCATATTGGTCAACGCACCCGATTCATCACATGCCCATGTTCTCTGCTGCTATGTCCAGGGCACGATTTGAGGCCATCCTCCGTTTCCTGCATTTTAGCGACAACACCACCTCCCGTCCCAGAGGCCACCCAGCTTTTGACCGGCTCCACAAAATTCGGCCCCTCATAGACCATTTCAACCAGAAATTTGCAGATTTGTATACCCCCGAGCAAAACATCTGCGTAGACGAGTCCCTAATACATTTTACCGGGCGCCTTGGCTTCAAACAGTACATCCCAAGCAAGCG
The DNA here is from genome assembly GCF_905171765.1 of Bufo bufo. NCBI lineage: Eukaryota > Metazoa > Chordata > Amphibia > Anura > Bufonidae > Bufo > Bufo bufo. The sequence goes on from NC_053394.1 coordinate 50,497,046, forward strand.
TGCCCGGTATGGGGTCAAATTGTATAAGCTCTGTGAAAGGGCCACAGGCTATACCCACAAATTTCGTGTCTATGAGGGAAAAGATCAGACCCTGGAGCCGGTCGGTTGCCCTGACTACCTGGGGAGCAGTGGGAAGACAGTCTGGGACTTGGTGTCACCCTTATTCGGCAAGGGGTACCATCTTTATGTGGACAATTTTTACACAAGTGTGGCCCTCTTTAGGCATTTGTTTCTAGAACGGATTTGCGCCTGTGGCACCGCGCGAACTAGTCGCGTGGGCTTCCCCCAACGGCTTGTAACCACCCGTCTTGCAAGGGGGCAGAGGGCTGCCTTGTGTAACGAAGAACTGCTCGCGGTGAAATGGAGAGACAAGCGTGACGTTTACATGCTCTCCTCCATTCACGCAGACACGACAATCCAAATTGAGCGAGCAACCCGTGTCATTGAAAAGCCCCTCTGTGTCCACGACTATAATGCGCTCATGGGAGGGGTGGACTTCAATGACCAGATGTTGTCTCCGTATTTAGTTTCCCGCAGAACCAGACGCTGGTATAAGAAGGTGTCTGTATATTTAATTCAATTGGCGCTGTACAATAGTTTTGTTCTCTACAGTAAGGCTGGGAGAACACGATCTTTCCTCAAATTCCAGGAAGAGATCATCGAGAACCTCCTTTACCCAGGAGGTTCCGTGGCCCCATCCCCCAGTGTAGTTAGCCGTCTACACGAGCGACATTTCCCCAGTGTCGTTCCTGGTACCTCAACCCAACCGTCACCCCGAAAAAGATGTCGTGTCTGTAGCAGGAGTGGAATAAGGCGTGACACCCGCTATTTCTGTCCTGACTGTGCTGACCACCCTGCCCTATGCTATGGAGAGTGTTTCCGGAAGTACCACACACAGGTACACCTAGCATAGGGATTGCATCTCACAGGACAGGCACACAGGGCTATTAGGGCCCTTTTACTCTCAGCTGCTGCAAACCTCTCCTTTCACCTGGGATAAAGTGCATAACGTACTTCGCCACATCTTTGGGCGATTTTCGCTTTGCACATTGTCCCATGGGGAAGGAGAGGTTTGTTCTATAAAGGTAAAAAAAACTAAACAAAAAAAAAATTACCGGTAAGTAAAAAAGTTAAAAAAGTTTAAAAAAGTTAATATGTTCTGTTCTAAAGTTAATAAAGTTATTGCTTTGCGGCCTGGTTTTTTCTTTTTTGTTTTGTTTTTTTTACCTTCCAGGTGGACCAACCGATCGACCAGCTGCAGCACTGATGTGCATTCGGACAGAAGCATTGTGCTGCTGTCAGATTACACGCAAGTCGGTGTATGCGGCGCTGCAAGACGAGATTTCTCCTCTGCAGTAAAAGATATGTTTGCCAAGGCATATGAGCTGAGGAGGTGGCGGTGTTCATATACTTTGGCAAACACTTTGTATATATAAAAAAAAAAATCCCGGCAATGATTTATTCATCCACATCGATTGATGTGAATGGAGAAATCTGGTTTGCCAGGGCATACGAGCTGAAGTGGGTATGGATGTTGGGCGGAGCTCCTATGTCCTGGCAGACGCCTTTCCCCTCCTTTTTCTTTTTTTGGCAGAGATTTTTTCATCCACATTGATCGATGCGAATGAAGAAATCTGTGCCGTTCATTTTTTTCTTTCAGCCCAGAGGCTGAACGGAAAAAAAAAATCTCATTACCCGTATGCTCAATATAAGGAGAATAGCAGAAACTCCTAATGCTGGGCATACATGTAATGATTGCGGAGACCCTCAAATGCCAGGGCAGTACAAACACCCCACAAATAACACCATTTTGGAAAGAAGACACCCCAAGGTATTTGCTGAGGGGCATATTGAGTCCATGAAAGATTGAAATTTTTGTCCCAAGTTAGCGGAAAGGGAGACTTTGTGAGAACAAAATCCAAAAAATCAATTTCCGCTAACTTGTGCCAAAATTTTTTTTTTTCAATGAACTCGCCATGCCCCTCATTGAATACCTTGGGGTGTCTTCTTCCCAAAATGGGGTCACATGTGGGGTATTTATACTGCCCTGGCATTTTAGGGGCCCCAAAGCGTGAGAAGAAGTCTGGTATCCAAATGTCTAAAAATGCCCTCCTAAAAGGAATTTGGGCCCCTTTGCCCACCTAGGCTGCAAAAAAGTGTCACACATGTGGTATCTCCGTATTCAGCAGAAGTTGGGGAATATGTTTTGGGGTGTCATTTTACATATACCCATGCTGGGTGAGAGAAATATCTTGGTCAAATGCCAACTTTGTATAAAAAAAATGGGAAAAGTTGTCTTTTGCCAAGATATTTCTCTCACCCAGCATGGGTATATGTAAAATGACACCCCAAAACACATTCCTTACCTTCTCCTGAGTACGGAGATACCAGATGTGTGACACTTTTTTGCAGCCTAGCTGGGCAAAGGGGCCCACATTCCAAAGAGCACCTTTCAGATTTCACAGGTCATTTACCTACTTACCACACATTAGGGCCCCTGGAAAATGCCAGGGCAGTATAACTGCCCCACAAGTGACCCCATTTTGGAAAGAAGACACCCCAAGGTATTCCGTGAGGGGCATGGCAAGTTCCTAGAATTTTTTATTTTTTGTCACAAGTTAGTGGAAAATGATGATTTTTTTTTTTTTTTTTTTTTCATACAAAGTCTCCTATTCCACTAACTTGTGACAAAAAAAAAAAATTTCCATGAACTCACTATGCCCATCAGCGAATACCTTGGGGTCTCTTCTTTCCAAAATGGGGTCACTTGTGGGGTAGTTATACTGCCCTGGCATTCTAGGGGCCCAAATGTGTGGTAAGGAGTTTGAAATCAAATTCAGTAAAAAATGACCTGTGAAATCCAAAAGGTGCTCTTTGGAATATGGGCCCCTTTGCCCACCTAGGCTGCAAAAAAGTGTCACACATCTGGTATCTCCGTACTCAGGAGAAGGTGGGGAATGTGTTTTGGGGTTTCATTTTATATATACCCATGCTGGGTGAGAGAAATATCTTGGCAAAAGACAACTTTTCCCATTTTTTTATACAAAGTTGTCATTTGACCAAGATATTTATCTCACCCAGCATGGGTATATGTAAAAAGACACCCCAAAACACATTCCTCAACTTCTCCTGAGTACGGCAATACCACATGTGTGACACTTTTTTGCAGCCTAGGTGGGCAAAGGGGCCCATATTCCAAAGAGCACCTTTCGGATTTCACTCGTCATTTTTTACTGAATTTGATTTCAAACTCCTTACCACACATTTGGGCCCCTAGAATGCCAGGGCAGTATAACTACCCCACAAGTGACCCCATTTTGGAAAGAAGAGACCCCAAGGTATTCGCTGATGGGCATAGTGAGTTCATGGAAGTTTTTATTTTTTGTCACAAGTTAGTGGAATATGAGACTTTGTGTGAAAAAAAAAAAAAAAAAAAAATCATCATTTTCCACTAACTTGTGACAAAAAATAAAAAATTCTAGGAACTCGCCATGCCCCTCACGGAATAGCTTGGGGTGTCTTCTTTCCAAAATGGGGTCACTTGTGGGGTAGTTATACTGCCCTGGCATTCTAGGGGCCCAAATGTGTGGTAAGGAGTTTGAAATCAAATTCTGTTAAAAATGACGAGTGAAATCCGAAAGGTGCTCTTTGGAATATGGGCCCCTTTGCCCACCTAGGCTGCAAAAAAGTGTCACACATCTGGTATCTCCGTACTCAGGAGAAGGTGGGGAATGTGTTTTGGGGTGTCATTTTACATATACCCATGCTGGGTGAGAGAAATATCTTGGCAAAAGACAACTTTTCCCATTTTTTTATACAAAGTTGTCATTTGACCAAGATATTTATCTCACCCAGCATGGGTATATGTAAAAAGACACCCCAAAACACATTCCTCAACTTCTCCTGAGTACGGGGATACCAGATGTGTGACACTTTTTTGCAGCCTAGGTGGGCAAAGGGGCCCATATTCCAAAGAGCACCTTTCGGATTTCACTCGTCATTTTTTACTGAATTTGATTTCAAACTCTTTACCACACATTTGGGCCCCTAGAATGCCAGGGCAGTATAACTACCCCACAAGTGACCCCATTTTGGAAAGAAGAGACCCCAAGGTATTCGCTGATGGGCATAGTGAGTTCATAGAACTTTTTATTTTTTGTCACAAGTTAGTGGAATATGAGACTTTGTAAGAAAAAAAAAAAAAAAAAAAAAATCATCATTTTCCGCTAACTTGTGACAAAAAATAAAAAGTTCTATGAACTCACTATGCCCATCAGCGAATACCTTAGGGTGTGTACTTTCAGAAATGGGGTCATTTGTGGGGTGTTTGTACTGTCTGGGCATTGTAGAACCTCAGGAAACATGACAGGTGCTCAGAAAGTCAGAGCTGCTTCAAAAAGCGGAAATTCACATTTTTGTACCATAGTTTGTAAACGCTATAACTTTTACCCAAACCATTTTTTTTTTACCCAAACATTTTTTTTTTATCAAAGACATGTAGAACTATAAATTTAGAGCAAAATTTCTATATGGATGTCGTTTTTTTTGCAAAATTTTACAACTGAAAGTGAAAAATGTCATTTTTTTGCAAAAAAATCGTTAAATTTCGATTAATAACAAAAAAAGTAAAAATGTCAGCAGCAATGAAATACCACCAAATGAAAGCTCTATCAGTGAGAAGAAAAGGAGGTAAAATTCATTTGGGTGGTAAGTTGCATGACCGAGCAATAAATGGTGAAAGTAGTGTAGGTCAGAAGTGTAAAAAGTGGCCTGGTCTTTCAGGGTGTTTAAGCACTGGGGGCTGAGGTGGTTAAACTGCTTTTTTTTATTAAAAAAATTATGATCATCTCAGTCCAATCCCCCCCCCCCCCCGGGGGGGGGGGGGATTAGTCTGAGATGACCATAATTTTTTTAATAAAAAAATTAGTTTGTTATTTGTATTACATTATTTTCTTACTTTTTACAGTCTGTGTGTGAGTAGCAGCTAGTGAAGGCAGGCTCCTCGTGGCTTGTTCTTCACGCGCCGACACAGCTCCCTGTAGGCTGCGCTAGTCCTCCCTCTCTCACCTCACACCTCGCCTCCGGCGTGAGCCGCGTGACGTCACACGGCGCACGCCGGTGGTATCAACCAAATGAATCCTCCATGGGGGGGGGGGGGGGGGGGCGAGGAAACGCAGAGGAGGAAAGGGAGCCCGAGCCAGGAGCGCAGTCGGCACAAAATTCATAGGGGGAGAGAAGGAGCAGCGCTGACATGGCTGGTGTGGACGGTGTAGGCGCAGTGGCGTCTCTAGCTTTCAAATTTTGGGGGGGCACACTGGGGGCCAGGACAAAAGTAGGGGGGGCAGCTATAACAATGATACATTTACACAAGTACGCTTAGAAATGCTACAATACTTTACCCAATACCTAAAACCGCAACAGGGAAGAAAAGTCCAGCTGTCTGTGGATGACACTTTTATAGAGAGGGGGATCTGTGGATGACACTGCTATGGGGGGGATCTGTGGATGCCACATACCGTATATAGCATCTTATGCTATATGTGTCATCCCCAGATCCACCCCATGACAGTGTCATCCCCATTTCCCCCTCCATAACAGTGTCATCCACAGATCTCCCTCCCTATAACAGTGTCATCCACAGATCTCCCTCCCTATAACAGTGTCATCCACAGATCTCCCTCCCTATAACAGTGTCATCCACAGATCTCCCTCCCCGCCTCTCACAGGAGTGTACATATATAAAATAAACATATTTCACATGAACACTTACAGTTACTTGGCTTGGCCCTTGGGCATCTCGGACGCCACTTCAACACTTTGGCCGGGGGCTCGGCGGAGCTGATGTTGTGTTTTATCCTAATGAGAAAGATTTCATAATAAGGATTTGGAGAAGGGGCAGAGGGATAGCAGAGCAGGGAGAGGCTGGTGCTGCTACTAGGGGGTCATACCATGGGGGAGTAATAAAACCCACCATAATGGCCCCCAGTAGAAAGAATTCTCTTTATAATGTGCAAAACATACCCCTTTGTAATGCCCCCAGTTGAGCTAATGTCCCCCATAATGTGCCAGTATAAAATACCCCTATATAGTGCCCCAGTAAATGGCTCCATAGTGCTCCTCTCCCAGAGGCGTATCTAGTGAAAATGGCGCCTATGGCAAGCACTGAAACTGCGCCCCTGGGGGGAGAGAGGAAGTAGGATCACCAGCGGCCCTGTCTGCTTAGCACATACGCACAATCGCACCTGATGATGACTTTAAGGCCTCTTTCACACTGGGGGGTGGGGGCGTCGGTGGTAAAGTGCTTCTATTTTTAACGGCGCTTTACCGTCTTTTTTGCGGCACTGTTCAGCCGCTAGCGGGGCGCTTTTAACTCCCGCTAGCGGCCGAGAAAGGGTTAAAAAAAACGCCTGCAAAGCACCGCTTTGATTTCAATGGGCAGGGGCACTTTAGGAGCCACTCCTACAGCGCCTCAAAGATGCTGCTTGCAAACGCACTGCTCCAGTGTTAAAGCCCTCTGGCTTTCTTCACACAGGAGTGAATGGAGCCGCTCTTTCAGGGCGCTTTGCAGGTGCTACAGCGCTACAAAATAGAGCACTCCAATGTGAAAGCCAGAGGGTTTTAACACTGGAGCGGTGCGTTGGCAGGACAATAAAAAAAGTCCTTTTAGCCACATCTTTGAGGCGCTGTAGGAACAGTGTACACACTGATTCGAAAGCGCCACTGCCCATTGAAATCAATGGGCAGCGCCGCCGAACCGCCAGCAATGCACCGCTGCAAGCTGCATTTTGCGGGCGGTTTTAACCCTTTTTGGGCAGCTAGTGGAAGCTCAAAGTCCTGCGAGCCGCATATTTGAGGCGCCCTGCTAGCGGCTGAATAGCGCCGCAAAAACTACAGTAAAGCGCCGCTCAAATAGCGACGCTTTACCGCCAATAGCGCAACGCCCCAGTGTGACAATAGCCTAAGCCTGGCATCATGACAGTCTCAAACAGAAGCAAGCAGCCCATCCAATATAGTGCTTGCACAATATGGATTAAATTAATTATAATTATGCATAGCCATAGATATAAATAAAGTGATTTGTGCAACAGCAGGTACAACTTGCACAAATCACTTTATTTAGGATATCTATGCATAATTCTAATTTATTTATTCCATATATTTAGCAGCACTATATTAGGTATTTAGCAAGGTTACATTTATTAGGTTGCCTGCAGTGCTTGGCAGATTGCAGAATGTCAGTACATCATTATACAGTGTGATCATGATGTGTGTGTGTACCGTAGCAGACTAGCAGTGCTGCCTGGCTGGGGGTCCAATCGTCCAACTTCTCACAGTTCTTCTCCTCACTTCACCTCAGTGCAGTCAGTCACCTCACGAGTGACACGCTTGGATAAATGAAGCTACGATACGCAGAGGAGGGTAGGCGGAGCTTGAGGCGGAGCTGGAGGCGGAGCCTCTGCAAGTTAGCAGATACACGGACGGACTGGGCGATCCCATTCATAGAAAATCATGGGGGCGCCTGTCTTTCTCCTACATGCCAGCCCTCAGTCCAGACTGTCCAGCCAAGGTAAAAGTACTTTCCAAGTTAATTTGCGTGCCGCCGCCAGCGCTGGGGCTAAAGGAGGTGGCTGCAGAATGGGTGGGAATTTTTTTTTCATGATATTTTTTTTTTTGTCGCCCCCCCCGCTTGGCGCCTATGGCACTAGCCATGGCTGCCATAGCTTGGATACGCCACTGTCCTCTCCCCCCTTCCTGCTAGTGCCCCCCATAATGTACTAGTATAAAATGCCCCATATATCGTGCCCCAGTAGATGCCCTCAGTGTCCACCATAATTTGCAAGTATAAAATACCCCTTCTTAGTGCCCCCCGTAGATGACTCCATAGTACTCCTCTCTCCCCTTCTCCATAGTACCCACCATAATGTGTCCCAGTATAAAATGCTACTGTACAGAGCCCCCCATATAAAACACCCCTTCTTTGTGGCCTCAGTAGATGCCCCTATAGTGCCCACCAATAATGTGCCAGTAATAAGTGCCCTCAATAACGTGCCACTGCCAGTAACAAGAGCCCCCCAATGTGCCAGTAACAAGAGCCCCATCACGTGCCAGTAATAAGCCCCCCATCACGTGCCAGTAATAAGCCTCCCATCACGTGCCAGTAATAAGCCCCCCATCACGTGCCAGTAATAGGCCCCCCCATTACGTGCCAGTAATAAGCCCCCCCATTACGTGCCAGTAATAAGCCCCCCATTACGTGCCAGTAATAAGCCCCCCATTACGTGTCAGTAATAAGCCCCCCCATTACGTGCCAGCAATAAGCCCCCCATTACGTGCTTGTAATAAGCCCCCCATTACGTGCCAGTATTAAGCCCCCCCATCACTTGCCAGTATTAAGCCCCCCATCATGTGCCAGTATTAAGTCCCCCCATCATCATGTGCCAGTATTAAGCCCCCCCATCATCATGTGCCAGTATTAAGCCCCCCCATCATGTGCCAGTATTAAGCCCCCCCATTGTAATAAGCCCCCCCATTGTAATAAGCCCCCCATTGTAATAAGCCCCCCCATTGTAATAAGCCCCCTCATTGTAATAAGCCCCCCCATTGTAATAAGCCCCCCTCATTGTAATAAGGCCCCCATTGTAATAAGCCCCCCTCATTGTAATAAGCCCCCCTCATTGTAATAAGCCCCCCCATTGTAATAACCCCCCCCCCATTGTAATAAGCCCCCTCATTGTAATAATCCCCCCATTGTAATAAGCCCCCCCATTGTAATAAGCCCCCTCATTGTAATAAGCCCCCCCCATTGTAATAAGCCCCCCCATTGTAATAAGTCCCCCCATTGTAATAAGCCCCCCCATTGTAATAAGCCCCCCTCATTGTAATAAGCCCCCCTCATTGTAATAAGCCCCCCCCCATTGTAATAAGCCGCCCCCCCCCAATGCCAGTAACACTATTGTAAAAAAAAAAAACAACAGAAAAAAACACTTATACTTACCTCAGTGTCAGCGATGCGATGCAGACTCTTCCTGTGTCCCGCGCTGTAAGGCTCCGGCGGTGCAATGACGTCATCGCCCCGCCTTCGCCGGCCTCTGATAGGCTGCCGGCCTAGTGCCTGCAGCCTATCAGAGGAAGGGGAAGGGACACGCCTCTCCCTCCCCTGCACCTCCGCTGGCACAGGCAGATTACTAAGGAGATGAGCGCAATGGAAGTGCTCATCTCCCTGTGCCCGGCGGCGGCGGCTCACTTGGGGGGGCATTTTAGTTGGGGGGGCACATGGGGGGGCACAGCACTTCACCTGCGCCCCCCTCCTGTCCGCAAATGGTAGCGCCCAGGGCACCCGCTCCTTCGGCCCCTGCCTTGTACCGGCCCTGATTGTCCTGCTGGAAGGTGAACCTCCGTCCTGGCCTCAGATCACGCACAGAGTGGAACAGGTTTTGCTCAAGAATATCCCTGTATTTAGCACCATCCATCTTTCCCTCCACTCTGACCAGTTCCACAGTCCCCCCAGTATGATGCTGCCACTACCATGTCTCACTGTGGGGATGGTGTTCTTTGGGTGATGTGATGTGTTGGGTTTGCGCCAGACATAGGGCTAGATTTATCATTACTCTGACAGCTCACTCCACTTTCACACATGGCTAAAGTCAGTTTTAGCTAAGTCAGATTTATAATCGGCCCTTTAAGACTGTAATAAATGTGGTTTGACGATAGCAGTTTATCCGTCAGTAAGCGGCTTTACAAAAGTCGCATGTCTTTACGAAAAAGTCATATGTTCTTTTAAAAAGTCGCATAAGATAAACATGGTCCACACTGGAGTGATTTTGCGCATTTTTTGCGACTTTTTAAATTGTCGCAATAGTAAATCTGTCTAGAGGTTAATTTACATAAGAAAACACGCCTACTTTCAGAAAACTGGTGAGCATAGCACAGAGCCAATAAACGTCACAAATTTTTGCGCAGTTTAAGTGATTGCGCAAAAATTTTCTACTTTTTCACTCCATTATTCTGACTTGAGCTAATGATAAATCTGGCCCATAGTGTTTTCTTTGATGGCCAAAAAGTTCAATTTTAGTCTCCTCAGACCGGAGCACCTTCCTCCATACATTTTGGGAGTCTCCCACATGTCTTTTCGCAAACTCACAATGTGCCTTATTGTTTTTAGCTGGAAGTAATGACTTTCTTCTGGCCACTCTGCCATAAAGCCCAACTCTATGGAGCGTACGGCTTATTGTCATCCTATGTACAGATACTCCAGTCTCTGCTGTGGAACTCTGCAGCTCCTCCAGGGTTACCTTAGGTCTCTGTGCTGCCTCTCTGATTAATGCCATGCTTGCCTGGTCCGTCAGTTTTGGTGCGCGGCCTTCTCTTCGGAGGTTTGCTGTTGTGCCTTGTTCTTTCATTTGGTTATGATAGATTTGATGGTGCTCCTGGGGATCATCAAAGATTTGAATATTTTTTTATAACCTAACTCTGACTTGTACTTCTCAACAACATTGTCCCTTACTTGTTTGGAGAGTTCCTTGGTCTTCATGGCAGTGCTTGGTTGGTGATGCCTCTTGCTTATGTGTTGCAGTCTCAAGGTCTTTCAAAAAAGGTGTGTGTATATATAATGACAGATCATGTGACACTTAGATTGCACACAGGTGGACATCATTTCACTAATTATGTGACTTCTGAAGGTAATTGGTTGCACCAGAGCTTTTTATGTGCTTCCTAACAAAGGGGGTTGAATACATACGCACATGCCAATTTTCCGTTGTTTTTTTTAAAAAAAATTGCTTTATTTATATATTTTTCTCATTTCACTTCACCAGCTTAGACTATTGTGTTCTGATCCATCACATAAAATTCAGATTAACAAAACATTGAACTTATGGCTGTAATGTAACAAAATACGAAAAAAGTCAAGGGGGTGAATACTTTTGCAAGGCACTGTAATTAAATGGAAATAATCATATACAATGTGTGGTCGCGGTCCAGTAATTCATCCAATCATGATACTAAATAAGTGCCTGAGATATTGTCCAGGAAAATTACAGCATGATACTGACCAACTATTTGACATAATCATGTTCACTCTTGCTTGATCTAGTAGCTCTAATGTACATTTATTCTATGTCTATTTGTGTTGTTACTTGTTACAGTTTGAAAAAGGTCTATGGACGGAAAAGTCACGTATTTGTAGGTTCTTCTTAATAAAAGCACTTTTTTGCACCAAAAGAAATGACCTGTGCAGGTGTTTACACTTTCTTCTGAATGTAAAATGCTGCTCCTTACCAACATGTTGTAAGCTTCCCAGATCATAGTATTTAAAGGGATATTCCTGCATGAACAACTTATCCTCTATCAACTGGACAGGTGATAAGTGTCTGATCAGTGGGGATCTGGCTCCCCTACCGATCATGAAAACAGGGGTCCTGTCTGTACTAATGGAGCGGTGGTTGAGCGTCCATATTGCTGCTCCATTTATCTCTATAGGGCTGCCAGAAAGAGTCAAGTCCTGCATGTAGCGGTCTCTGGCAGTCCCACAGCTCCATTCACATTCGGGGACTGTGGATAATAGGGGGTATTATGTGGTAACTAGTCATCATCCTTACGCTACTTTTACTGAGGACAACATATAGTAGTGCCATTCACTTACACTGGGGATGGACAGGGGAACTAGTGAATGCGCAGTCCGTCCCCAGTATAAGTGAAGGGAGGCCGCTGATAGATGGGACCTGCCATCAGCAGTACGATCCCAGCGCCGGCACATACTGTAGGTCAGGGGACCTGCCTGTAAATGTAAATGATTCATATTAAACCATCGGACATCAGTGCCGATAGATTAATAATGCTTATTACTAGCTGCATGCATGTGCTGTCCCCACATGTGCATCTAGTGATATAAACTGACCAACCCCATTAAGGTCTCATTCATCACACATCTGTGTCCGTGATGACATCTGTGACAAGATGGTCAGTGGTTCATCCGTGAAGGATCCATGTTTGGTCCGGGTGTCATAATATTTTTTTTTTTTTTCGTGGACACTGCTCAGCTGAAAATTAGTTTTCAGAGCGTCTCCTACCAATGGTTCCCAAAAACCATGGACCAAACATGGATGTCAACCATGTTGTATCTGTAGTTTTCATGGACCCATAGACTATAATGTGCGTGAGGGATCCGTAATGGGATCTGGACAAAATCGGGCATGCTTCCATGGTGCCACCATGGACCCACGGTCAATGGAAAGCCACTAAGGTGTGAATAGACGCATTAAAGTCAACGTATACATGAAGAGCAGGAACAGCACACGTCTGGATTCACTGACGTGTGAAAGAGGCCTAAGGGCCAAAACAGGTTGGTCACTATGGCGTCAACCTGTTATGCAACATCAATGTGCTATTGTCTTTTATGGTATCTTTTTTCACTGTTTAGATGATATTGATACATAGCGATACGTATAATATACAGCACGTGGGGTGTCTTTACTCTTTCACATGACTGTTTATAAATATTTACATTATACAGTAAATGTTTATATAAATAAATAAACTCAAATCCACTTTGCTACTACTGTAAACAATGCAGATTTTCCGCCTGCAGTTTTGCATCAGAAATCCCCAGTGTATCCATCTCATGTGGACATTGCATAAAGATGCTTCCCGGCGAATGCATTGGTTGGTGCCCGTCTCCCCCGCTGTGTGCGCCTGGCCTTGTCTCTGTCATCGTGCCTTCTTCGTGCTTCTTTCCAGCATGTATCACCCTGAAGCCTGAGGAGATTCTTACAACATAAACCCCAGTGATTAAACTGAATCTGTTTGGAAACCGCAGCTTATTGTAATGTTACTGGCAGTAAAGCGAGCGTGTGGCACAGCTGACCGCGCTGGCAAGCGGAGCACTAACGTAAGCAGCCAATGCATACTTGATTTTCTTCCAGTTTTCTTCCTCTTTGCTTGCCTATGATTAAACATGTATTGATAGAATATGCTTCCCAGTACAGTTTGTGGATGTTCTCATTCTGAATTAGCAAGTATCCCACCTCTTAGGCAATAAGGTTATTATTTATCGACATAATGAGGACCGGTACTATGTAGTATCCATTAAATAATTTCTTTATTATTAAAATGACATAAAAAGACATAAACCAATACATAAATTAGAGACCATTCAGAGTGCCAACAGAGGCAGTCCACATGTAAATCACTATACCAGCAGCAGATAGTAGCTATAGCATCCAGCTGTATTGCTCAGGAAGGGCTATGTGTCAACCGTCAGGTCAGCATAAAATATCCAAGCTGGCTCTGGCAGTGTGTGCAGCTCCCTAACTCCAAAGACACATACAGCTGGGGTATAGACAGGGTGTAAACAGTGTGGTTATATTGAGGCAGACATCTTATACAATGTATCACAAATACTATTATGGATGTAGTCAGGCCGATCAACGTCTCATCTCTTACCCTATATCCAGTGTGGTATAAGTGTGGGCTAGCTTCGTTTGGCGTGCTCCTCGACGCACGTTTCGCCTTTAATGCTTCATCAGGAGGGGCTAGCCCCTCCTGATGAAGCATTAAAGGCGAAACGTGCGTCGAGGAGCACGCCAAACGAAGCTAGCCCACACTTATACCACACTGGATATAGGGTAAGAGATGAGACGTTGATCGGCCTGACTACATCCATAATAGTATTTGTGATACATTGTATAAGATGTCTGCCTCAATATAACCACACTGTTTACACCCTGTCTATACCCCAGCTGTATGTGTCTTTGGAGTTAGGGAGCTGCACACACTGCCAGAGCCAGCTTGGATATTTTATGCTGACCTGACGGTTGACACATAGCCCTTCCTGAGCAATACAGCTGGATGCTATAGCTACTATCTGCTGCTGGTATAGTGATTTACATGTGGACTGCCTCTGTTGGCACTCTGAATGGTCTCTAATTTATGTATTGGTTTATGTCTTTTTATGTCATTTTAATAATAAAGAAATTATTTAATGGATACTACATAGTACCGGTCCTCATTATGTCGATATATATTTAGGTGGTATATCCCTGTTATGTAACAGGCTGTGTCGATCTAGTTGAATCAAATAAGGTTATTATTACCTATTCAGTAATGGTAATGTGGTGACCATGGAAACAGCAGAATAACAACCATATTGTTTGCTTGTTGCTGCTGAGGTCTAAAATGTTTGCAAGTTGCTGATTCACACGCAAGTGAGGTCGTAAATGGAGGTGTGCCCGAGAACCACGTCATTTATGGCGTCAAGTGCGACAGTTGCAATGTTTGCTGCCATCCTAGGGGCTGTAGCTAGACTAAGTCTATTACAAAGTTCTGGTACTGGATTTATACTGTACTTAAAGGGGTTGTCTAATCTCAGATAATAGGGGCCACTCGCTAGGATATACTCCCATTGTCTGATAGGTGCGGGTCCCACCTCTGGGACCTGCACCTATATCAAGAACGGAGCCCCAAAAGTGGTGGAGGGCGTGCTGCGCATGCGCAGCCGCCATCCATTTGTTTTATATGGGGCCGCTGAAAATAGATGAGCGCTGGCTTGGCTATTTCCATCGGGCCCATAGAAGTGAATGGGAGCGGTGGCCGGTCATGAGCGGTGCGTTCCCATTCACGTCTGTGGGGAGAGCGCTTAGTAGTGGCCGGACCAGAGTCCTCCAGCCACCACTTTGCGGGGCTCAGTTCCCGATATAGGTGCGGGTCCCACCTATAGGACAATGGGGGCATAACCTAGCGATATTCCCCCATTGTCTGAGATGATATAACCCGTTTAAGACAGGAGTTTAATGGATGCAATTGAGGCAAACACTTCACAGGCAGTAGGAATATCTGCATATGCTACATGTAGATTTTGCTGTAGACTTCACCCTTTGCAGGTCTGCAACATTATATGCATGTTGTGAATTAAAAAATCTGCAGTTTACCCTCAAATTTTCATTGAGGATATATTTTATGTGTGAATGGGGTTTAGAAAAGCCTATTCACATGTCTATTGCTGTACTTTGTTGCAGTTTTTTGGTGCTGAATCATGGCTGATTGTGGCTTAATGGGGTCATCTAGTGAATTAAATTACCTGTAAACCAGATCAGGGTACAATAATTAAAAAATAAATCATGCGCACCTGACAGATCCCCTGTCACCCAGTGAATGGCTGTTTGCTCATCCATTGAGTGATCGCTGGCACCTTTATACAGGGCAATTATTGGGAATGAGGGTTTCTACAGATGCTCATCCCTGATAACTGACCCAATGAAAGGTCTGTCTAAGAGGATCTTAAGGAAGACCTGTAACATCTCCTGACATGTCTGTTCTAGCAACTACTTGCATAAAAATTCTGAAGCATCTATTCCTATGACTGTATGATATGCCATTCCTTTATTATGAATGAAGGTCCAGGGGAGGGGAGTGGTAGTTGTGCCACTGATAGGAGTGGTGGTGGTTCACGGTGGCTATCCGCACTCCAACGCTTTCTTGGGCTGTGTAGTCAATTGAGGGAACACCCTTTCTTTCCTCGGGGCACACCCTGGGCTTTTTGGAAGCTCCTGCCTGGTGATAGTTGGGGTGGCCTTGATGTTGAGTGATTGGCAAGGTGCAAGGCAGGAAAGCAAGATGATAGCGGTGCTAGCGGACGAATGGTGGAGTCAATGACTAGGCCCATTTGGTTGCAATAAAGTCTCTCTTTACTGAGTAAACGATGAGAGTTGCAGTACATATTGCAGCAATAGGCTCAGTTCTGGAGGATATTACAGAGCAAACCTGTCCCAATAGCTGTGTACAGGCAGCAGCAATGATGGCAGTAATGCTCTGAGTGTCTCTCTAGATACACTTTGTAAAATTCCCAGATAACCCAATAACACTTCGTGCAACGCCCATGCTGCGGAGTGCAGATCTTACATTAGATAGGCCATACCTTCTGAGAAGTATGTTGGGTGCCAAAGCAGTTTACCCTATCCACAAGCAGTAAAGTCCTTTGCCATAAACGTGCTGTACCTTACTGTCTATGTCCTGCACAGCCTTGGTTCTCTACCTTTTATGAATGTCAGGCTTTCTTTCTCTCAGGGGTATTCTCTTTTTTCCTAGGTTTTCCTAGCAGCTTTCAGTCTCAGGGATGAAGAGTCACTGAACCATCTTCTCTCAGGAGCTCACACGTAAATGTGTTGCCTCTTACCAGGGGGAGAGGGACTGCACTAGAAGGCTGCCTCTTTACTCTAAGTTGCCCATACATAACCATTAGGGATGTAATGTACAATTAATAATAAAAAAAAAAAATTGGGCATAAGACTGCTTAGACCAGGGATGGCCAACCTGAGGCTCTCCAGCTGTTGCAAAACTACAACTCCCAGCATGCCCACACTGGCTACAGTTATCAGCCTAGAGCGGGGCATGGTGGGAGTTGTAGTTTTACAACAGCTGGAGAGCCGCACGTTGGCCATCCCTGGCTTAGACAATAAATCAAAACATTTTACTCTTTAGCAGTGATCCACTGGGTCACTGCATTACCAGTTGGGGGGTGTCCCTGCACATTCTGGCCCTAAGATAGAAAGATAGATAGACAAATAGAATCTATTCTAGAAGTTATGAAAGAATTGCTAGCAGTTTGTAATGAAGGGCCAGATGGGTGTTACTAGTTGGGGGTGTCTCTGCACAGCCTGACACTGGCAGCAGATTGTATAGTGTCAAACTGTGCAGGAACATCCCCCACCCCCCCCCCCCCCCCCAACTGGAGACACCCAGCTGGACCTTCATTGCAAACTTCTAGCAAGTCATAAGAATAGATGCTCCTGAATTGTTATTACAAGGGGGATGCAAGTAGTTACTAAAACAGACATGTCAGGAGAGGTTAGAGGTCCTCTTTAAGTCTAGTTTTGCAACATGTGACAGCTTAAAAGAAAAGATGCATAAATGGGGCATGGCTGCGCAACTTACGATCGTTGTGCCAAATTTACTATTGACGGAAAGTATCGATGCAACTGTTTCTTGATAATCTGGATACTTTGGTTGCCATTACTATTTGCACAAAGTAACAGCTACGTAATACTAAAGAATTTGACAAAATAATAATCACCCGTATTTTAGCTCAACTCAGTCTCAGTTTGTTGCCTCCATGTCTTGGAATAAACCAGCGTTTTCTTGCTCCTGTTTATTTATGAATTCAGCCGGAGGAGTCGAGCGCTCTCAGCTCACGGATCACTGCGTGCAATGTCAAATATACAGTGACAAAAACGGCCCGAGGCCAAGGCAAAAACAGTACAGGCTCGCTCTCAAGGAAGGAGTTTACAGATGTAATGAAATGTGCCTGTGCGCACAGTCCTATAGGCAGGGAGCACATCAGGCCATACAGGTTTCTGGGGGGAAAGGATGGACTTTGATGTAAAATGTTTTTAGTCTGCTGACAGTCTGGTGGTCATACATGTATGAGCAAATGACCGCTATACTTGCTAATTCTGCCCTGCACATGCATGCTTGGCTTGGCTGAGTATGCCTGTGTTGGCAAAGGGGAGAAAAGAACAAGCTGCTACCAGACACCTCTAGCAGTGGCTTTTCTGCTATGGGAGGAAATGACCAGGCATGTTGAAATCCAGCATACCCAATCCTTCTTTCTCCCCACATCTTCCATTGGTGCAGGGTCTGAACACCCTCACATACATGGGATGGTAGGTGGATATTGTCAGGTCCAGACGACTTTCCTCTAGTTAACCCTTACAGCAGATTCAACAAAAAGCCTGTGTCTCTTATCTGTGGTCAGCTTAAAGAGGTTTTCAGAAAAACTATTTTGTCTTGGGTGGGGGGGATTAAATCACAGTACCCCAAACTTGTTTGACTTGATGTAAAAGAAACAGATTATTATATTGGGGAAAGGGGGGTCACCTAGTTGATAGATGTAACAACTCTTTGGACACCAAAAATTACATTAATATTTCAGTTTTATTGAGTATAAAAACAGCAAAATCTGACTTCCAAAAACCATGTGGAGTTCCTTTTCTTCTGCGCCCTGCCGTGTTACATCATTTTACGACCACAAGTGGGGTGTTTCTGTAAACCGCAGAATCAGGATAATAAATAT
Organism: Bufo bufo; assembly: GCF_905171765.1. Lineage (NCBI taxonomy): Eukaryota > Metazoa > Chordata > Amphibia > Anura > Bufonidae > Bufo > Bufo bufo. Next base: position 50,515,110 of record NC_053394.1, read on the forward strand.
TGAGTTTTGTTTGGCTGTTAACCCTCAATGTGTTAAAGAACAAAATGGATTAAAATGGAAAATCTGCCCAAAAAATTTAATTTAAAAATTTGATCTCCATTTTCCTTTAATTCTTGTGGAACACCTAAAGGGTTAACAAAGTTTTTAAAATCAGTTTTAAGTAACTTGAGGGGTGTAGTTTCTACAATGGGGTCATTTATGGTGGTATCCACTATGTAAGCCCCATAAAGTGACTTCGGACCTGAATTGGTCCTTAAAAAGTTTGGCAATTTTCTTTAAAATTTTAAGAATTGCTTCTAAAATTATAAGCCTTCTAACGTCCTAAAAAAATAAAATGACATTTCCAAAATGATGCCAACTTAAAGTAGAAATATGGGGAATGTTAAATAATAAATATTTTATAAGGCATCACTTTCTGTTTTAAAAGCAGAGAAATATAAATTTTGAAAATTGCGATTTTTTTCTCTCCAAATTTTTGGTAAATTTGGGATTTTTTCATAAATAAAGGTGAAATATATTGACTCAAATTTATGACTATCATGAAGTACAATGTGTCACGAGAAAACAATCTCTGAATGGCTTGGATAAGTAAAAGCGTTCCAGAGCTATTACCACATAAAGTGACATATGTCAGATTTGCAAAATTAGGCCTGGTCAGGAAGGGGGCAAATGGCCCGGATGTGAAGTGGTTAAGAAATGAGAAGCAACTCATTGCACCAGTTGGGGTTAAATAACTTGTTGCCAGCTTAAAGATAATCGCCCATGCAGTAATTATCCAGTAGGAGTCTCATATCTATTTGCTTAGTTAAATCCAGATGTCGACTTCTTTTTTGGACAGACAGTGTATATTCTACAGTTTTCAAACCAGCCCCTGGATCTGAATACTTTTGTAATTACATGTAATTTAAAATGTTGTATAGTCACTGAGTTATTCAGTGAAATGTATCTGTATAGCGCCACCTGCTGTTTGTTCTTTTTCTTTCTTTTTCCTGCTCACCAAGAAGGCCGCACATGCTCAGTTTCATCCTTTAACCACCTCAGCCCCCAGTGCTTAAACACCCTTAATGACCAGACCACTTTTTACACTTCTGACCTACACTACTTTCACCGTTTATTGCTCGGTCATACAACTTACCACCCAAATGAATTTTACCTCCTTTTCTTCTCACTAATAGAGCTTTCATTTGGTGGTATTTCATTGCTGCTGACATTTTTACTTTTTTTGTTATTAATTGAAATTTACCAATTTTTTTTTTAAAAAAATGACATTTTTCACTTTCAGTTGTAATTTTTTTTTTTTTTATATACATTTCTATACAAATTTTTCTCAAAATGTATTGTTCTACATGTCTTTGATAAAAAAAAATGTTTGGGTAAAAAAAATGGTTTGGGTAAAAGTTATAGCGTTTACAAACTATGGTACAAAAATGTGAATTTCCGCTTTTTGAAGCAGCTCTGACTTTCTGAGCACCTGTCATGTTTCCTGAGGTTCTACAATGCCCAGACAGTACAAACACCCCACAAATTACCCCATTTCGGAAAGTAGACACCCTAAGGTATTCACTGATGGGCATAGAGAGTTCATGGAAGTTTTTATTTTTTGTCACAAGTTAGCGGAAAATTATGATTTTTTATTTTTTTTCCTTACAAAGTCTCATATTCCGCTAACTTGTGACAAAAAATAAAAACTTCCATGAACTCACTATGCCCATCAAGAAATACCTTGGGGTGTCTTCTTTCCAAAATGGGGTCACTTGTGGGGTAGTTATACTGCCCTGGCATTTTAGGGGCCCTAATGCGTGAGAAGAAGTCTGGAATCCAAATGTGTAAAAAATGCCCTGTAAAATCCTAAAAGTACTCATTGGAATTTGGGCCCCTTTGCCCACCTAGGCTGCAAAAAAGTGTCACACATGTGGTATCGCCGTACTCAGAAGAAGTAGGGCAATGTGTTTTGGGGTGTATTTTTACATATACCCATGCTGGGTGAGAGAAATATCTCTCTAAAAGTCAACTTTTCCCATTTTTTTTATACAAAGTTGTCATTATAGAGAGATATTTCTCTCACCCAGCATGGGTATATGTAAAAAGACACCCCAAAACACATTGCCCTACTTCTCCTGAGTACAGCGATACCACATGTGTGACACTTTTTTGCAGCCTAGGTGCGCAAAGGGGCCCAAATTCCAATGAGTATCTTTTAGGAGGGCAGTTGGATTCCAGACTTCTTCTCACGCTTTAGGGCCCCTAAAATGCCAGGGCAGTATAAATACCCCACATGTGACCCCATTTTGGAAAGAAGACACCCCAAGGTATTCCGTGAGGGGCATGGCGAGTTCATGGAAGTTTAATTTTTTTGGCACAAGTTAGCGGAAATTGATATTTTTTTGTTTTTTATCACAAAGTCTCCCTTTCCGCTAACTTGTGACAAAAAATAAAATTTTACATGAACTCGCCATGCCCCTCACAAAATACCTTGGGGTGTCTTCTTTCCAAAATGGGTTCACATGTGGGGTATTTATACTGCCCTGGCATTTTAGGGGCCCTAAAGCGTGAGAAGAAGTCTGGAATATAAATGTCAAAAATTTTTTACGCTTTTGGATTCCGTGAGGGGTATGGCGAGTTCATGTGAGATTTTATTTTTTGTCACAAGTTAGTGGAATATGAGACTTAGTGGAATATGAGAAAAAACAAAAACAAAAAAAAAATATCAATTTCCGCTAACTTGTGCCAAAAAAATGTCTGAATGGAGCCTTACAGGGGGGTGATCAATGACAGGGGGGTGATCAGGGAGTCTATATGGGGTGATCACCAACCTGTCATTGATCACCCCCCTGTCATTGATCACCCCCCTGTAAGGCTCCATTCAGACGTCCGTAAGTGTTTTGCGGATCCGATCCATGGATCCGCAAAACACATACGGACCTCTGAATGGAGCCAGCCTTACAAGGGGGTGATCAATGACAGGGGGGTGATCAGGGAGTCTATATGGGGTGATCACCCCCCTGTCATTGATCACCCCCCTGTAAGGCTCCATTCAGACGTCCGTATGTGTTTTGCGGATCCGCGGATCCATGGATCGGATCCGCAAAACACATACGGACGTCTGAATGGAGCCTTACAGGGGGGTGATTAATGACAGGGGGGTGATCAATGACAGGGGGGTGATCAGGGAGTCTAATATGGGGTGATCAGGGGTTAATAAGTGACAGGGGGGGTGTGTAGTGTAGTGGTGTTTGGTGCTACTTATTACAGAGCTGCCTGTGTCCTCTGGTGGTCGATCCAAGCAAAAGGGACCACCAGAGGACCAGGTAGCAGGTATATTAGACGCTGTTATCAAACCAGCGTCTAATATACCTTTTAGGGGTTAAAAAAATCTACGATCGCTGCTGGCAGGCTGCAGATCAGCTAGTTTACCTCCGGTTCCTGTGAACGCGCGTGCCTGTGTGCGTACGTTCACAGGAAATCTCGCGTCTCGCGAGAGGACGCGCCGGCGCGTCCACTCAGAATAACAGGGCCGCCGCAAAGACGCAATCCTGCGTACGGCGGTCCTGTAGTGGTTAACTACCGCCTGAGCTGTGATGGGGAGAGAGCTGCAGCAGAACAGACACTCCCCTTGAGCTGTGATAGGGAGAGCATGGACACGCCCCCTTAGCTGCCGAACAGACACTCCCCTTGAGCTGTGATAGGGAGAGCATGGACACGTCCCCTTAGCTGCAGAACAGACACTCCCCTTGAGCTGTGATAGGGAGAGCATAGACACGCCTCCTGAGCTGTGATAGGGAGAGCATGGACACGCCCCCTTAGCTGCAGCAGAACAGACACTCCCCTTGAGCTTTCAGCTTGATATAAATGTAGCAGAGCAATGAATGCGGAGATCTCTGGACCCATGTGAGGTACAGGGCTGGTTCTGGCTTTGTTAGAAAGAGACTGTCATGTACTAGATGATGTCTGATTTTCATGTTTTACAATAATGTGGGATACCCCCTTTATGTTGGTATGCTGTGCATTTATTGCAGCAGAACTGTGAGGATTACACAAATGTCTTCTAATGCACTACATGAAATGGCTGATAACAGAAAGCAATAGATGGGGATAAAATAGAGATGTTAGATTAAACATGAATAAAATAAAACTTACTGCCCCTACCCAAGACCTGATGGATGGTGAAGCGGCTGATGGTACCCCTGGCATAGGAGCCAGATGTTTTAGAGTCTTGGCTGCTGTCAGATGCTCATCCTCAGATCCACTCTCCTCGGCTCCTCTCCTCTTCTTCCTGATGCTGGATCCGGTCACGCTGTCCTCTCCTCTCATTCTCATCTTCCCTCCTTTCCTTGCTCTCTTCTTTGTGTCCAGTGGACGTCATTTTTGCAAATCTCTTCCAAGCTGCAGACTTCTGCCTGATTGCCTCTGCTAGAGGTCATCAATCCTCAGGTGGCACCTGTCTGGCAGTGGACCATCGACCTGCTGTGCCATATACACTATAAGGTTGGCATCATGAGTGACAGTCTAGTTTCCACAGGAATGAGAACTACATAGCGGCTTCTCCTGATGCCGTATTATTAGATGGGGGCAGGTGATGTGACTGGTATATGAGCAGGGGCGTAACTAGAAGTGCCTGGGCCCCACAGCAAATTTTTGTATGGGCCCCCCCCAGCCCCCCGCCCAATTTTTGATATACTATTTTTACCCCCACCTGTCTTTTTTATTTTTGATAAAAATCATTTTTTATTTATATGCAAATTACCTTCATAACGTGCCCAAAGGGCTGTCCCTCCGGCCGTTTGTGCCCAGCTGCGTCCATTAACTTAAAGTGTCCCTGAAAAAATACTAAAAATGGCCCCCGTTTTGAAGTTGGGTCCAAATTGATGAAAGGCAGGGCCTGCAATACCATATTGTGGCACATTATACCACCCCAACAGAGCCAAATACCACAGTCCATCACAAAATACATCCCCAAAAACTTCCACTGGCCGGCTGTGAGAAGGTGTCAGGTGGCCCCCTTGGCATCATCCCACCTGGAAATTTCCCTGTAAGGTCTTTGGCCAGTCTGCCCCTGGTTATGAGATAGACAAAGAGATAAATGGATGGATAGATAACATGAAATGCATGAAATGCAACTTTAAAAATTTTTGGCCAGTCTGAGAGGTCAAAACACATCAAATTGTGTTGGTTTTATGCCTCTAGAATTAATATGTTTGGTGCACATCACTTTCCAAGGGCGGATTGGGCACAGACCTTACAGGGAAATTTCCTTTTGGGCCAATGCCCAGGGGGCCGGCCATTGGAAGTTTTTGAAAATGTATTTTGTGATGGACTGTGGTATTTGGCTCTGTTGGGGCGGTATAATGTGCCACAATATGGTATTGCTGGCCCTGCCTTCCATCAATTTGGACCCAACTACAAAACAGGGCCACTTTTAGTATTTTTTCCAGGGCCACTTTAAGTTCTCAGTCCGCCCCTGTCACTCTCTCAAGCTCACCCAACCCTGTCCGACAAGGCTCTGAAATTTATAACAGAGATTTCCCTGGTAAAATGGGCTCCCGACCAAGGAGAAGGAAGCTTGTCTTGTATGGGGAACCTCCAGATGGACATCCAGGTGACCTGCAGGTAAAAATACAAAGAGGGTGAAAAAATGGTGTTCAGAATGTGTCACATATTTTCATATTTTATTCGAAAAAGCTATGTCTGTAATTTGACCCCACTGCTTTTTCTATAACCCTCCTTGAAGAAAAAAGCCTATGTGATAGCACTCCGGATTCTGAGCACATGTCCTAGAAGGGCCCCTTTCATTAAAAGAAGTTACAAAGGTAAAATAAATAAACATTTTTTTCCTTTAACAATCTTTAGTAATACAAGTATTTTAAAAATCATGTATATTCATACTTGGTACCTCCACAACTATACCCCATTATGCCACCCCCACCCCACCAAAGATGCATATAAATACTGTATAATGGTGCCATAAGCAATCCAGACAATGTGCAAATCTGATACCATTTCCTTGAACAAACAGAACATTGAGAATCCCAGAAAGTAACTTTGTATCCAGTGCAGGATGTGAGCTGATTGTGCCAGTGCTGTGCCATGCCTGCTCTCTGCCCCCCTCCTGCTGCTCCGGAGCCCCAGTGCCCAGCCTTGCTTTATTGGTCTGCACTTCCAGACCACGCCTAACCAAAAGTGAGGGGAGGAAGGGCCCCCCTGCAGCGCCCGGGTCCGTCTCACTGCAGCAGAGGAGCCGGAGAGGGTGCGGGGATCGTGCGGGAGGCTCCCGGAGCAGCGGAGCTGGATGTGTCTCGGTGCAGTGGCCCCCAGGATACAGCAAGGTACAAGCAGCCCCTTCTCTCCTTGTCATTGCCCCCCATTGTCTGCCGCCTCTGCTGGGCACAGCCTCTACAATGGCATCAGGCTAGAAGAGCAGGTTTACTGCTGCTGTGTCTCCCCCTGGGGCTGTGCAGAGCTCAGTGTGACCGTGGACCAGTGATGGCTGCGGGCATCCTCCCAGAGGTACAGCCTGCAAGTTAGAATGGAAGCCTTTGTGTCAGCGCTGAGTGATCTGGGTGTATGGAAGGTGTGCTGACTACTAGTGCTGTAATGTGTGAGAGGGGCAGGGTAATAGTGTGTGATATGGAATAATGTGTGAGAGGTGCAGGGTAATAGTGTGTGATATGGAATAATGTGTGATAAGTAATAATGTGTGAGATGTAATAATGTGTGATATGGAATAATGTGTGAGAGGTGCAGGGTAATAGTGTGTGATATGGAATAATGTGTGAGAGGTGCAGGGTAATAGTGTGTGATATGGAATAATGTGTGATATGGAATAATGTGTGATATGGAATAATGTGTGAGATGTAATAATGTGTGATATGGAATAATGTGTGAGAGGGGCAGGGTAATAGTGTGTGATATGGAATAATGTGTGATAAGTAATAATGTGTGAGATGTAATAATGTGTGATATGGAATAATGTGTGATATGGAATAATGTGTGAGAGGTGCAGGATAATAGTGTGTGATATGGAATAATGTGTGAGATGTGCTGGATAATAGTATAGAATAATGTATGATATGGAATAATGTGTGATATGGAATAATGTGTAAGATGTGCAGGATAATGTGTGATATTTAATAATGTGTGATACGGAATAATTTGTGAGATGGAATAATGTGTGATATGTGCATGATAATAATGTGTGATAATGTATGATATGTAATAATGTGTGAGATGTGCAGGATAATAGTATATAATAGTGAGTTATATGTATAGGTTAATAGTGTATAGGATGTATAATATGTGCAGGATAATAGTCTATATGTGAAATACAGCAATGTATGATATGTGAAGGATAATAGTATAATGTATGATATGTACAGAATGATACAGTAGTATATGTGTGCAATATAATAATATATGATATGTGCAGTATAATAGTATATATGTGTGCAGTATAACAATGTATGATATGTGAAGGATAATAGTCTGTGTGCAATATAATAATGTATGACATATGCAGTATAATAGTATACATGTCTGCAAAATAATAATGTATTATATGTGCAGTTATGTGTACAAAATAATATAATGTATGACAGGGATCAGCAACTTCTAGCACTCCAGATGTGGTGAAACTACAACTCCCAGCATGCACACTTGTTTGGCAGTTCTCAGAACACCCCTAGAGGTGAATGGAGCATGTTGGGTGTGCTGGAGGTTGCTGACCGCTGATGTATGATATGTGCAGGATAATAGTCTATGTATGTAATCTAATAATGTATAATATGTGCAGAATCATAGTGTATATATATATGGGTGTCTGCAGGTTAATAATATGTGTGCACTATAATACTGTATGAATACTACGATATAATGCGGTATGTCGTGTGCTACAGTATAAGAAGTTCAGGACTGGTAGAACGTCGTCAGCCAGGCGCCCAGGCATCTGGAAATCTGGTAACTTCTGGCTTGGTTTTATATCTGTAGAATTTCTTATTGCCTGGTCACAAAAAAAAATAAGAATGAAATTAAGCTGGATCTGAGAGCTGGCTGACTGCCCTTCAGTCTACAATAATTAGCCTCCCCTGGATGTGTTGCTGTTCTAGGCCTGTATCTACAATAATTAGACGGCACTGTATACTGAATATACAGAAAACAGCTGGTGACAGGACAGGCTTAGGATCACATCTGCATTAAAGGCAACCTGTCAGGAGCTTCACTCTGCCCGAACCATGGACCTCCTGACCGACAGATTCCCTGGTTACCACGAGCCGGGAGAAGAGTCACTGGACGGACCTCGCCTGGGTCGGGCTGTCTCCCCTATACACAAATATAAACCAGTCAGGCATGCTGGGATGGACAGGGAGAAGCTGGTGGGGAGCCCCCCATAGTGACTCCCCATAGTGTTTTTGAGGCCCCCACACAAACCTATTTATATTGGTTTTTTACTTGTTTTTAGTGGCATTGTCATCCAGAGCTACTGATTTCCCTAATGCACAAAAAACCGTATGTGTGTAGAACAGTATTTCGTGGAGCTTGAAGCTCCCGACCAATTCCCTTTAGGCTACATTCACACGACCGTATTTATGTGTCCGCATCTGTTTCTCAATTTTTTTCCAGCATTTGCGGTCTGCCAATTGCGGTATGCACATGGGCCGGTATCCGCAAAACACCACGGTCGTGTGAATGTAGCCTTAAACGAGTTTTCTGAGATTTTCGGATCATCAGTATCTGACCGTGGTCCGACAACCGGGACCGTCGCTAATCAGCCATTTGAGAAGGCACCGACGCTTGCAGTAGCATCACAGCTTTCTCGCAGCTTTCCCTAGGCCACGTGACGTCACCATACATTGGTCACGTGGCCTAGGTGCTGCTCAGACCTATTGAAGTGAATGGGGCTGAGAATCATATCAAGCACAGCCGCTATACAATGTACGGCGCTGTGCTTGGTTTGCAGAGAGAAGGCCGCAACACGAGCTCTGGTGCCTTCACAAACAGCTGATCGGCGGGGGTCCCAGGTGTCGGACCCCCACCAATCAGATACTGAGGAACTATCCAGAGGATAGGTCACCAGTTAAAAGATCTCGGAAAACCCCTTTTGGAATTCCGTTTCGCTATTCTTTTAAAAAGGGAATTTAATTCTTTGATGTCCCCAGATGTGCTGCAACCTTTTAGGAATTCTGCCAGATTAGGCATTGTAAGAAATTTCCTTGCAAACTCCGCAAAATAGACAGTTGATAGATATTACACTGCATCCGCACAGAAGCCTTCCTCCAATATAACATTGAGTCTTTTAGGGACGATGACATGTGTGCAGCTCACCCTGCAGGGAGCGTGCGCACCCCCGGACTCTGTAATCCACACGCCCATTCATAATCATTGAATGTATTTGTTGGTTAGAACAATATAATAATTTGTTACAATGTAATTCATGATGGTATTTAAATAATAAGATAATATTTTGCCAAAGAAGAACGTAGGGAGCTGAGCAATGGCTGCACTCGTCATTTGGTACCGTTCAGCGGGACCTCGCTGTGGGGCACATTCATCAGTACCAATGAAGGGACAATGCACAAAATGCACAAAAATCTAGCAAATACATCAAATTTGTGCCTGACAAATACAGCCCCCGCCATGATTGTAACCATTTTTATTATAAAAAGGTCATTAAAAACACCAGTGAAATGCATCGTTAAGGGCGCATTCACACGTGGCCTATAAGCTGCATCAGTTCTGCCACAGAATTACAGGTGGAAAACCTGCAGGTTGTACCGTACAGTCCTATAGGATGCATTTGAGCATAAAAACCTGCTCCAAACTGCACTGTGAGAACCTGTGTTAAACATCTATTCACATGTCAGGGTTGTATCGCAGTTTTTGCAGTGATTTTTTCCACTAACTTATGGAAAAATGTTGCAACCATTTGTGAAAACTGGAGGCAAGCGCCATGATTTGACTGCCACACCACTGTATCTGTATTGCGCTCCGCAAACCAATGATCCCCTAAATATGGACACCTTCTGGGTGCAATCAACATTTTTCTCACTCTCATCACTAGAAATGATTGTTCTTGTTTCCAATATGGCCAAGAATAGGACATCTTCTATAATTTGCGGAATGGACATACGGATGCGGACAGCACACGGATGGCAAAGAGGTTAATAGGTCCGTGTGCAATCTGCAAAAATTGGATGCAAAACATGGTCTTGTGCATAAGCCCTAAAGTCACCTACACGTGGATGCAGGTGTACAAACAGGAAATCCACCGCCAAAAACCGCAGGTGTTACTTACCTTGATGCGGTTTTGCTGCAGATCTTGCATTGCAAAGGGTGAAATCTGCGCAAAAAATTGCACAAACAATTGACATGCTGAGGATTTCAAAATCTGCACGGCAGGTCAATTTCTGCACAGAAGAAAAAATCAAAGTGAACATGAGATTTGTCTAATCTCATACACATTGCTGGTACTGTATTAGGGCTCATGCACACAACCGTGCCCTGTTTTGCGTTCCGAGAAATATGGACGCTGCCCGGGACTCCCATAATAGAAATGCCTATTCTTGTCTACAAAACGGACAAGAATAGGACATGTTCTAGTTTTTTTTGCGTGGCCACGGAACAGAGCAACAGATGCGGACAACACACGGAATGCTGTCCACATCTTTTGCGGCCCCACTGAAGTGAATCGGTCCGCATCCGAGCCACAAAAAATGCGTCTCAGATACGGACCCAAACAACGTTTGTGTGCATGAGCCCTTACACTGCGTCAGGTAGCCTCGGGCTGCCTTTAAACAGTCAGTATTTGGTCAGTATAAGGCCTCTTGCACACGACCGTATGACTTTTTCAGTATTTTGCAAAAATACAGATGACGTCCGTGTGCACTTCATTTTTTACGGAACGGAACAGCGGGCCCCCGATAAAACAGTCCTATCCTTGTCCGTTATGCGGACAATAATAGGACATGTTCTATCTTGGAACGGAACAGAAATGCGGAAACGGAAGGCATACGGAGTACCTTCCGTTTTTTTTTGGGGATCCATTGAAATGAATGGTTCCGCATACGGTAGGTATACGGAACGCCAAAAAAGGAACGTAAATGGAAAAAAAACGTTTGTGTGCAAGAGGTTCGTGTGCACACAAACGTTTTGTTTTTCCCGTTTACGTTCCGTTTTTTGCGTTCCGTATACGGACCGTATACGGAACCATTCATTTCAATGGGTCATCAAAAAACGGAAGGTACTCCGTATGCCTTCCATTTCCGTTTTTCTGTTCCGTTCAAAGATAGAACATGTCCTATTATTGTCCGCATAACGGACAAGGATAGTACTGTTCTATCAGGGGCCAGCTGTTCCGTTCCGCAAAAAACGGAATGCACACGGACGTCATCCATATTTTTTGAGGATCCGTTTTTTGCAGACCGCAAAGTACTGAAAAAGCCATACGGTCGTGTGCAAGAGGCCTAAGGCAAATTGCGGATCCGCAAAACACGGAAGCCGCCCGTGTGCCTTCCGCAATTTGCAGAACAGAACAGGCGGCCCATTGTAGAAATGCCTATTCTTGTCCGCAACACGGACAAGAATAGGACATGTTATATTTTTTTTGCGGGGCCACGGAACGGAGCAACGGATGCAGACAGCACACGCTGTCCGCATCTTTTGCGGCCCCATTGAAGTGTATGGCTCCGCACTAGATGCGGACCAGAACGGTCGTGTGCATGAGGCCTAAGAGGGCCATTTATTAAGGCCACCGTTTTACCCTTAATAAAGGCACATGCACGCGTTTTTGAAGATTGGATGTAGACCCATTTATTTCAATGGGGCTGCAAAAGATGCGAACAGAACCGTGTGCTCTCCGCATCCGTATGTCCGTTCTGCAGCCACATGAAAAAGGTAGAACTTGTCCCATTTCTTCTGAAGTGACCCGTGTTTTGCACATCCACGATTTGCAGACCACAAGACACGTCCAGTCGTGTGAACAAGCCCTAATTTTGGAGCTTCCGTGCAGGTGTCAAAACTGAAATAACTGGTGTAGATTTCTGGTATAAACTGCACGAGATTCCGTGCGTGGATTATAAAAATGGGGAGTAGGGTTCGAAACCGCCCAAAAATCCACAACATTTTCTGCAAGTGGGTATTATGCTAAACCTTGAACTTTTTGACCCAATCTTCTGTTGTAAAGGGGTTGATAAGTGTCCCCCTCAAGACTTTGTGTACTGACACCTACAGAACAGTTCCCCCGATGTCAACGATCAGAACTGCTTTGAAATACATTGTCAGGATTGCTGCGCGTGCGCACAGGAGTCTTCTCCATTATGTTAGAACAGTAGGGGAAGCAAGGGCAGTAGGAAAATCAGAAAGAGTGATCTGGACTCTTTATCTGCACATATTACTGTATAACAGTCCAAAATCAGGTGACAGATTCCCATTAATAATGCAGATCTGTAGGGACACTCCATTGAAGTCAATGGGTCGGCATCCAACCGCAAATAATGCAGATCAGATGCGGACCCAAACCACGGTTGTGTACATGAACCCTCATGAACGTATTTTTTCCCCGTGTCGGCCCATATGCGGAAATATTCACTTCAATGTGGCTGCTGCAAAAAAAATTTAAATGACTCCGTGTCTGTATGTCCGCATGGCCGTTCCGCAAAAAAAAATAGAACATGTCCTATTATTGTCCGAATTACGGACAAGGATAGGGCCGTTTTATTAAGGGACGGCTGTTCCGTTCTGCGAAATGCACATGGCCGGTATCGCAAAATAGCCAACAGTCGTGTGCATGAGCCCTAAAGCCTCATTCACACATCCGTGCTCAAATCTATGTAAAGTTGGTCAGTGATGGCTCCGTGAAGAAGGATGTGGGTGTCCGATTTTTGCTGGCCGTGTGTCATCTGTGTTTCACGGACATTAGCTTAAAGATTATTTTCAAAGCATCTCTTCCAAATGATCCGTGAAAAAAACGAATGGCATCCGTGGTTTTCCCTGACCCATAGACTATAATGGGTGTAAAGACAGGCCGGACTGGGGCATCAGCTTAGGGGAGGCTGGCATGATAGGTTTTGGCCGAGGGGCAGGCACTCAAGGGGTTATTTTAGTGCAGTAGGGGGTGTGCACTTAAGGGGGTGGGGTTTTATTTTTATAAGGGGTAGCTTGGGAGGGATCGGGCGCCATTTTAGAATTTGAATCTATGGGTAGATAGCTCCCCACCATCTCACTGAGCTTACCATAATGCAGGCAGTGGAGGACATCATCCAGCAGTTGCGGGTGGCAGCGGAGGCCCGGGGACCTGAATGGCTTCAGGAGCAGGTGGCAGGCTTGCTACAGGGGGCGGTAGCGGGTGCAGAAAACACACAGCCACGTGCAAGACGGCCGCGGCGGGTACGGCCGTCGGCGCGCCTTAGCCCTGAGGAGACCCCCAGGGTCCGGTGCCGGGTAAGGAACCCCTCCGGGGACTCTTTACAACGGGGGGACGGGTGGCAGCCCAGTTCCAGGTCCTCCCGGGGTGGGAGGAATTCAGTCTTGCGGCGGGACCCAGAGCAGGGCAGGGGGCCAGTCCCCCGTCCTCAGCAGCAGGCATGGAGGCAGTACTAGGTTCTGCAGGCTCTCCCCTATCAGGGTCGGCTAGGGGGCTTGCTCGGCAAGAGAGCAGCATAAGGGAGAACGAGGCTGTGCACTGAGAGGCCAGGGGAGTGCATAGGCTCAGCATTATGATCGGCAGCATGGAGTTGCCCCTGCTCACCAGGCTGAGAATGAGGAGTCATGGCCATTGCGGAGCACATCCAGCATGGCAGAGGCTGGGGTGCAGTCCTTCAGTCTTCAATTTGGCAGCAGGACAGAGGGAAGAAGATGTACCAACCCGTGTAGATTGCCAGGAGCCAGGATCATCGGCTGCGGGGTTCACAGCGCCCGGTAAGCCAGGTGAGACAATGTTAGGGCCACATCTTTTCTTAGTTAGCTGCCCAGGGGGCGTAGAGGCTGGGGGGCGTGAAGAGGAAATTGCGAAGCCTAGCAGGTTGGGTATCTGGGTTGGGGGCATCGGGATTATCTCCATTACCGGCGTGTGGTATGGGCCCTGGGTTTAGCGGGGCGGCAGGGATTCCGTCGGGTCGGGGGATTGGTGTCAGTGTAGACACAGGCCGGGTGTGAAGAGGATAGGACCAGGGTGGATGACATGGAGAAGGGGGAGGTCTGCATTTGAAGCAGGACGTACGTGAGCGTATATGGAGGGGGGAGTACATGGAAATTTTTTCATCACTTCCCCTTGAGCGTTTTTTTACTTATTAGACAGGAGTAAAAAGGACGAGGGAAAAAGGAAGAAGAGGAAAAGCGCCGGTATCGATTGATTCCGCACACTTTTTCTAATTGGCTCCAGGCATTTGCTATCTTAGCAAGTGTAATTGGTGAAAAAGCGCCGGAGTGCTGCTCAGCTCTTTTTTGCTATTTAGATGCGATAGGGGAGACATACCGGATATATAGGGGGACAAGTTGGCTCCGGTATGATGAGCAATTCAGGCAGAGGAAGGTGGTACACCCTAATATACGGTGGGACCATAAGGACATTGGGCTCTGGCTGAAGGTGGCGGCGCCGGTGCGACCAGGGCATTCCTTTCGGGGGAGACAGGAGGGTCAAGCCAGTCCCGTTTTGCAGCAGCATTGGCCAAGGGTTTGTTCTTCCTCTTTAATGAAGGAAGTTGCAAGTTTGGTGCAAAATGCTAAGTTTGGTATTGATCCGCAACTTTGTTCGGTGGTTTATACCTCATTTGATGCGGCTGTGGCTTGGGTGTGAAAGTTGGGCCCAGGGGCGCTATTGGCAAAAACTGACATTGAGGCGGCTTTTCGCCTCCTGCCGGTTAATCTTGATAGTTTGCATTTGTTAGGTTGTTTTTGGAAGGGGGCTATTTTGTAGATAGGTGCTTGCCGATGGGTTGTTCTTTATTGTGCGCATATTTTGAAGCATTTAGTTGTTTCCTGGAATGGGTTGTGGCAGACGTGTCTGGTTGTTCGTCCATTATCCATTACTTGGATGATTTTCTTTGTTTGGGTCCGGTGGGATCGCGGGTTTGTTCGCTGTTAAATACGTTGCAGTCAGTTTTTGCATCGTTCCGGGTGTCGGTAGCGGAAGTGAAGACGGTGGGCCCTGCGACGGAATTCAGTTTCCTGGGGATAGTGATTAATACGGAGAAAATGGAGTGTAGCCTGCTGGACGAAAAGGTGCAAGATTTAAGGGTGGAGATAGGCAGGGCTAGGAGGTCGTCTAAAATTCACTAGCGGGATTTACAATCTCTTTTGTGGAAGCTTAATTTTGCATGCCGTATTATGGCAATGGGATGTTTTTTTGTTGGTGGGTGTGTCGGCCCCCACACATTTCATTTGGCTGGGTCATGAACTGAGGAGGGATCTGGAAGTATGGGTGATGTTTTTACAAGATTTCAACGGTAAAGCGTTAGTTATGGGGGACGTTGTAGATAGTTTTGATTTTTAGTTATTTTCGGATGCAGCAGGGGGGGGTTGGTTTTTGGGTGTATTGTCATGGTCAGTGGTGCGCAGATTGTTGGCCAGAGTCCTGAGTTTTGAGGGGCTGGGTGCGGAACTTTGCGCTATTGGAGCTTTTTCCTATCATGCTCGCAATGGTTTTGTGGGGTGAGAAGTTTAGGAATAAGAAAATTCATTTTCTCTGTGATAATCTGGGGGTGGCGCAATTAAATAAATGTGTAGCGGGTTTAGCATTTGTTTTTAAGTTATGAGGTCTTGCGGATGTTACTAAATCTTTCCTGGTCAGACAGGTTTTGAGGGGTTGGAGAAGGGAAAAGAGGGTGGAGGATAGAAGAAGGCCAGTCTTGTTCGCTTTATTACTTAAAATTGGCTCGCAGTTGGAATTTGTGTGTTGTTCATCAAGTGAGGTGCGGTTGTTCAAGTTAGCGTTTTTATTGGCCTTTTTTGGGGCGTTCTGTTTAGGGGAGTTGGTGAGTAGCAGTGTGCGGGGCGTGGGGGGTTTACTTGGGGAGGATGTGGATCTTTACCAAGATAGAGTGGTGGTGAGGATTCGCATGTCCAAAACAGATGAAGAAGGTAGGGGGAGTAGTGTTATTCTTTTTGCTGTTCAGGGGTGTATGTTATGTCCAGTTAGGTGTTTGCAAGAATACAGGTTGACTACAAGTTTGGGGAGTGACCCTCTTCTTAGGCATGATGATGGGTCATTCTTGTCGCGTTTTCAGTTTTTGGCTGTTTTTAAGTGTTACTTAAGAGGTTTGGGGATTGACCCGCAGGATTATTCGGGACATTCGTTTAGGATTGTGGCTGCAACGGAAGCTGCAAGGTTAGTAATGAGTGACGAAGTGATGAAAAGGATTGGCAGGTGGGAATCGGTGCGGTTCCGTTCTTATGTGAGGTTAGGGAGGTTGTAAATGTCTTCGTTTTAACGTTTCTCCTTATGTTTTGCTTTGTTTCAGTGGGTTCCCCGGCATTAGGCTGGATTCTCGGGCACTCGTTCGTCTTTTGAGGGGCTTGAGGGCAGATGTTCGGCCAAATGGGCGTCAGTTTGGCTTTGAGAGGGACGTCGCAGTTGTGCCATGACTCGGGTCCAGAGGTATATTATGGGGTAGTGTCTTAAGGGTAGTGCATCGTTTTACACGCTTGGATCGGTCTCCCAATGTTTTGGTACTTCACATTGGGAGTAATGATTTGGGTGTTAGGCCAGTTAGGGAGTTGATAAGGGATATAAAGGTTGATTTGTTGAGATTGTGGGCTTTATTCCCGGCCATGGTAACAGTGTGGTCTGATATAGTGCCTCGTCGGATGTGGCGGGAGGCTCGCTTGCTGGAACGCCTAAAAATGGCGAGAGTTAAGGTGAACAGGGCTATTGGTAAGTTCATGGCCAGGAATGGGGCGGTGGTAGTTAGGCATTCTGAGTTGGAGTTGGGTGTTGGCGAATTTTGGAGGACTGACGGGGTTCACCTCAATGCTTTGGGTCTTCAGGTAGACATTAAGAGGGCTTTAGGCTTGTGGAGGGACACGCATTCTTGAGGAAGATGGGGGTCAAGTTGCGCGTGGTTAGCGGTGGGAGATCCTCGAAGTTGGTGGTATTGCTGGTACTGGAGAATGGGAGGGCCTCAATGGTGGGGCTGGACTCTCATGGTTGGGCAGTTGGTTGGTAGACAGAGGCGTCCAAAAGTTGGTGTCTCCGTGCTGGCGTTCTATTGCTAGAGGCAAGATGGAATTGCCATGTTTGAGTTTTGTAGGAATTAAGCTTTGGGGCTTCAAGGACCTCCCTCGTCAGGGTTAATTTATGTTGTTTATTTATGGTTATATTTATATTTATTTTGTTAATAAAAATGGCTGCTGTGGCCGATTAAATCCGACTTGGTGTATTGTTTGTTTGGGAAGTCGGGAAAGGGTTAATCAGTATATAAAAGGACCCGAGGGAATTAACCAATAACCTAATCATGTATCTGTGAACGCGGACAAAATAGAGCATGCTTCAGTGCTAAAAACACAGACCCACGGACCACGCTAAAACACTGATACGAGAATACACACATTAAAATGGATGGGTACGTGTGGTGTCCGCGGAGAACACGTTGTGTAAGCGCATAGAATTTTAAGGACACTATATTCGGGATATATAATCCGCTTATGTGCAGGAGACCTTGCACAGCATAAGGCCCCATGCACATGAACGTCTTTTCTTTCCATGTCCGTTCCGTTTTTTTTGCGGACTGTATGCGGAACCATTCATTTCAATGGGTCCACAAAAAAAAAACGGAAGTTACTCTGTGTGCATTCCGTTTCCTTATGTCCGTTCCGCAAAAGAATAGAACATGTCCTATTATTGTCGGCATTACCGACAAGCATAGGACTGTTCTATTAGTGGCCAGCTGTTCTGTTCCGCAAAATACGGAATGCACACAAACGTCATTCCGTATTTTTTGCAGATCGTTTTTTTGCGGACTGCAAAATACATACGGTCGTGTACATGAGCCCTAAGAAAAACCTTGTAATTAGCCAGTAATTTTTACTGCGTTAAAAACTGCCGCAAAACCAGCGTTTGTGGACACAGTCTTATAGGAGGAGGCATTATTTGTCAGGAATGGCGCACACACAAATGGTCTGGGGGTTTCTTTGCATCTTCAGCTGATGGCTTCTGACACAGATGTCTCCGTCAGCTGCTGTTTGTCTGATTCTTCCCTGTTTTACAGCAGAGCTAATCTGTCTCCATGTGCTGCTCACATTCGGCTGATAAAGCCTCAGGGCTATTTGTTTTCTTTATGAACCTGTAGGCCGGGCTCGCACATTGCTGTGTTGTGTGGCACAAGTCCGCACGCTCTCCGCAAGCTGCAACCCTATTTCGGCCTCCGTCACACACAGATTTTGTCCTCTGTCGTATTTTATTTTTAATCCAAAAAATGCATGAAAACACACTAGTTTGTTAAATGTCTTATGCCTTCTTTCTGGCTTTTTTTTTTAGCCATTTTTGTGGTGTTTTTTTACAAATAGCGGGGGGGGGGGGGGGGGGGTAGGTGTAAAAGAAGGTTTTAGATGTAAAAGAAGTCGCAAACACCCATTTTGCAACTTCTTAAACGCCCGTGCATTTGACACTTGGGAGTGGTGGTGGCCCGGGACTTCAACCCCAGCAAATTTGCCATTTTTTACGCCTGGAAACAGGCATTTTAGTCCCATAGATGTCCACTGAACTGCTGATAGATGCCCTTTAAAGGGGTATTCGAGGATTTTAATATTGATGGCCTTCAGGATAAGGCCTCATGCACACGACAGTATTTTTTCACGGTCCGCAAAACGGGGTTCCGTTTTTCCGTGATCCGTTTCCGTTTTTGTTTCCGTGTATCTTCCTTGATTTTTGGAGAATCACCAGACATTAAAAGTGAAAAAAAAAATCTAAGGGCTCTTTCACACTTGCGTTGTTCTTTTCCGGCATAGAGTTCCGTCGTCGGGGCTCTATGCCGGAAGAATCCTGATCAGGATTATCCCCATGCATTCTGAATGGAGAGAAATCCGTTCAGGATGCATCAGGACGTCTTCAGTTCCGGAACGGAACGTTTTTTGGCCGGAGAAAATACTGCAGCATGCTGCGCTTTTTGCTCCGGTCAAAAATCCAGAAACACTTGCCGCAAGGCCGGATCCGGAATTAATGCCCATTGAAAGGCTAAACGTAGTTTCGGCGCATTACCGGATCCGACGTTTAGCTTTTTCTGAATGGTTACCATGGCTCCCAGGACACTAAAGTCCTGGCAGCCATGGTAAAGTGTAGTGGGGAGCGGGGGAGCAGTATACTTACCGTCCGTGCGGCTCCCGGGGCGCTTCAGAGTGATGTCAGGGCGCCCCACGCACATGGGTGACGTGATCACATGGATCACGTCATCCATGCGCATGGGGCGCTCTGACGTCATTCTGGAGCGCCCCGGGAGCCGCACGGACTGTAAGTATACTGCTCCCCCGCTCCCCGCTCCTACTATGGCAGCCAGCACTTTAATAGCGTCCTGGCTGCCATAGCAACACTGAACGCATTTCGAAAACAGATCCGTCTTCAAATGCTTTCAGTTCACTTGCGTTGTTACCTCCGGCAAATGGATCCAGACAGCGCAAGTGTGAAAGAGCCCTAAGTCAAGTTTGCCTTGAAAATGATAGGAAAAAAACAGACACGGATCACGGACGCGGATGACAATCTTGTGTGCCTCCGTGTTTTTTCACGGACCCATTGACTTGAATGGGTCCACGAAGCTTTGTCCGTGAAAAAAATAGGACAGGTCATATTTTTTTGACGGACTGGAAAAACGGATCACGGACGAGGATGACAAACGGTGCATTTTCCGAGTTTTCAATGGGTCCGCAGAAAATCAGGGGAAATGGAACAACGGACACGGAACACAACAACGGTCGTGTGCATGAGGCCTAAGGCATCAATATCAGATCAGCAAGGGTCCGACACCCGACATCCCTCCCGATCAGCTGTGGAACTACACAACGCCATCTATTGTGTAGTGGACAGAGCTGGTAACTGCAGCATTCACTTCAGTGGATGCAGTTGGACAGAGCCGTGTACTGCTGGGGGTGCGGGGAGCTGGACCCCTGCAAATATTATATTAATGACCTATACTGGGTCATTGGCCATCAATACTAAAATCTTAGATTACCGCTTTAAAGGTCATTTGGACAATGGCAGAGCATAAACTGTTTGATTCAGATCAGAACAGTGATCTACCATAGTAGATATTGGGGGTTATACTACATGTATGCACCCACTAATCTAATTGTTTTACCAGTGCCTAAAACATACAGGTGCAAGATAAAAGACTGCGGGTGCGTGGGGGGAGCTGTAGATAAGTTAAATCAATTGGCCGATGTCATTAAGTGGCTGTGGTCCTGGACAGAAGGGGTGGTGTCCTTATCTTCTGTGACATCTTTATTAGCTTTCTATGGAAAAAAGCGGTAAGTGTCCGGTATAACGGCTGCAGATGTCAGGCGCGTCCTGCGACCAACGGATGGTTCACCTCACACCAAATAAAATGACGACACATTTACAAAAAACAATGCCGCCATCCCTCTCCCAGGATCTGTGACATTTACAAGATCTGCCGAGGGAAATGAATGTGACAGCTTTAAAGCGCTGTGGAAGAGTTTGTAAATGAGAAGGTCTCATCCTGGAAATGTCACTGCTTGTTGCTAATTTGTATGCATGAGTATCCTGCTTAATAAGGTGCTTGGCTTCAGGAGAAGCTGTTTATCTCCCCGAGACTAAGGATACATTTCACATTTACTGTCCTCCCGATTTATGGACACCATTTATACTCTGCTCTCCTAGGCAGGTTAGTAATGGATTAGGGTTGCATATAAATTGCATGTCTTGTATAGGCGTCCTTGCAGGAGACAATGGAAAGTTTACCTACCGGCAAGACAAAGGGGCAGCCTCGTAGTGCCGCCAAGTGCAACGTAGGTTACTAATCCTATTAGATGCCTCGTAGTGCCGCCAAGTGCAACGTAGGTTACTAATCCTATTAGATGCCTCGTAGTGCCGCCAAGTGCAACGTAGGTTACTAATCCTATTAGATGCCTCGTAGTGCCGCCAAGTGCAACGCATGTTACTGATCCCATTAGATCTTAAAGTTGTTTTTTTTCCAGGATTTTGATATTGATGGACTATCCTCAGGAAAGGCCATCAATATCAGATCCATGGGGGTCCTTTTCCCGGCACCCCCACGATCAGCTGTTTGAAGAGGCTACGGCACGTCGGTGAGCTCTGTCGCCTCTTTCTAGACTTGTGACGTCACGTTCATCAGCCACATGGCCTAGGTGCAACTCGGTCCTAGTGAATGGGTCTGAGTTGCAATACCAAGCACAGCCACTATTCAATGGACGGCGCTGTGCTTGCTAAGCTGGAAGGAGGCAGTGGCGTTACTCCTCAAACAGCTGATCGGCGGGGGTGCCGGGAGTTGGAACCGCACTGATCTGATATTGATGACCTATCCTGACGATAGGTCATCAGTATTAAACACCTGGAAACCCCCTTTAAAAGGAGACTTCCAGCTTGGTTTTGTTTATTAACTATGCATGGCGGCAGGATGTCGTGTGTCTTTCCGTTGCTGCATTGTTCCGAAAAAAACAACTTTGTCGTTATATGCAAATGAGCAGTTCAGAGCACCAAGGGTGGCCCTGAGCCCCACAGAGCAACGACGTGCCGTCCTACAATGCAGAAAACTCAGTTTCGGTGTTGATCAGCAGGGCGTAATTTCTCGCAGTCGAGAATTTGCCGCATGCGTAATACTGCCTCTTGCAGGAAAGAACTGTACGACACATGCGCAAATATTCTGGTGCACTGCTCATACCAGAGATTACGGTGCATGGCCCTGAAATGATTAGGCTGCTTTTTAGAATCTTACAAAAAAATTTGCTTCATGGCGAAGGGCATTTCTTTGTAAGTAGTGAGTGCAATGACTGGGAGCAGCGATTGTGCCGCCCCCGTCATTGTACCCCTCAGATAACGCGTTCATAACTGATTGCGGCATCTGATAAAAACAGAGCGTAAAATTTAAAAAATCGTACCTCATCCATTTGCTGGCGCCGGCCTTGATAGAAGATCTGGCTCAAAATCTCATGGTTACCATCATGACGTCATCACACCGGCATGGTGATGTCATACGTCACTGTGTACGGGATTTCATGCGAGATCTTCAAGCAAGATGGAGGCGGCCTATCGCGAGCAAAAGGATGAGGTAAGTATGATTTATTTATTTATTTTTTACACTATTTAAGGAAAAATCTATTCGCTACCACAAAGGACCAGGAAATTCGGCTTCGCGACAGATTTAATTTATCCTGAAATTCGACACTACTGTCAATCAGCAATGAAAAGGAGTGGCCTACATCGGATACAAAAAAACACTCACTGGTGTAGTTTTTCGTCTACTCTTTTGCCTTTTTCCAGGTAAAAAAAAATAGTAAATTTGCCCGACACCTCCGCTCTGCTCCTTTCCCGTTCATCTGTTGTACTTGGCGTTAAATTGCCTGTACCACAAGATCTAAACTATTTTTTACGCCGGATGAACTTTAATAAATGACCCCCATTATCTGGTTTTCCAGCGAATTTTCTGCGGACAGACCCCCTTTAAATGACCAAAATTCTGCAAGAGCAATTTCTCATTGTGACGCCATTGCTACATTTGTAGTTTTCAGCTGCAATTACTAAGCTTTTTCTGGACCTTTTGTAACAAAGACGTAGTCTGACGAGAAAAGCCATTCCTCTAAAAATAGTCCCAGCATATGTTAAAGATCACATTGTTCACTTGTGCTGTGCCTTTCTTGGGTTATTTTAGGAATTTGAGTTTTTAATAGATTTTTTTTTTTCAGAATTCAAGACATTGGGATGTTTCTGCACAGATTTCTATCGTAAAGTATATTTAAAGGGCATCTGTCAGCAGTTTTGTACCTATGACACTGTCTGACCTGTTACATGTGCACTTGGCAGCTGAAGACGTCTGTGTTGGTCCCATGTTGATATGTGTCCGTATTGCTGAGAAAAATTAGGTTTTAATATATGCAAATGAGCCTCTAGGAGCAACAGGGGCGTTACCATTACACCTAGAGGCTCTACTCTCTCTGCAACTGCTGCTTTCTCTGCATTTTGATTGACAGGACCAGGCAGTGAAGATATCATCAGACCTGGCCTTGTCAATCGATATACAGAGGGCACGGCAGTTGCAGAGAGAGCAGAACCTCTAGGTGTAACAGCAACGCCCCCGTTGCTCCTAGAGGCTCATTTGCATATAATAAAACATCATTTTTCTCAGCAATGCGGACACATATGGACATGGGACCAACACAGATGCCAAGCACATGTGCAAGAATCCGCCAGTGTCATAGGTACAAAACTGCTGACAGATGCTAACCTCTAGGACCCACACCTATCTTTAGAACAGGGCCCCCAAAGAGAAGCAGAGCACATGCACAGAGTGCTCTCTATTCACTTTTATGGGGGTCTTGGAAAGAGCAGAGCAAGCGCGCTGGGCTATTTCTGGAACTCCCATAGAAGTGAATGGAGAGCACACTGCGCAAGCGCGGCCAGAGTTTGGGGGGTATATTTTTTTTAAAAAATTGTCATTATGTCACTATCTAAATTTTTTAAAGAAATCCTAAAACCAGGCTGTTTTTACACTGGCCGCTAAGCTAATACGAGCCTCCACTTCCTCTTCTTTACAGACCACTTTTCAGCAGTTGTCTCACCACAGGCAGATAACATCTATATATAAAACATCCAGAATCCAGCAATCACAGCCTCCCTGCACAGGTCACAGAGCAGGACCACGTTATGAGGTCAATGAGCATCTCCAAGTCATTGTGTCTATAGCCCATGGTGACTGCTGTAAAGCATCACTCTAAATGCTGTTAACAGCAGCCCAGGCAAGATGGCCGCCCTAATAATTATTTACACCTTATTCTTAAGAGTTGTCTAAAAATATATTTGCCGCCACTAGTTCTCCTTCTCCCGCAGAGCGTTTTACTGTGGAAACCAGATGGTCCATATTGAACCAAGCTCTTGATAACTGTATCTAAGGGAGGACTATTCGGGCATCTGTCCTGACTCTTTAGAAGAACTTTCTGCTTCTCAATATGTTCGTTTTATGTTTGAGGATTTAGAGATTTGTCTACAGCAGCACTGATCCTAGGGTTCACCTCAATACACTTTCAGGGGAAATTATTAAGCCCTGCACTCCAGAGTTCTGGCTTTACAAAGTCACAAAATAGGGGCTTTGTGACTTTTTGGGCTTATTTTCCAATATTTTTGTGACATTTTGCATTTTACGCCATTCTAATTTTGAAAAGAGGATGGAAAGTGGACATGGTTAGTCTGTCGAGCTGATTAAAGCTAGATTTATTAACTGCAACTTTTTAAAAAGTCTCAAAAATTGTAAACAAGTGGTGTAGAAAGCGGAGGAACATAAGGCCTTATGCACACGAACGTTTTTTTTTCCCCGTTTACGTGCCTTTTTTGCGTTCCGTATATGGTCCGTATACGGAACCATTCAGTTCAATGGATCCCCCCCAAAAAACAGAAGGTACTCCGTATGCCTTCCGTTTCCGTATTTACGTTTTTCCGATCCGTTCATAGAACATGTCCTATTATTGTCGACATAACGGACAAGGATAGTACTGTTCTATTAGGGGCCGACTGTTCCGTTCCGCAAAAAACGAAATGCACACGGACGTCATCCATATTTTTTGTGGATCCGTTTTATGCGGATACTGAAAAAGCCATACGGTCGTGTGCAATAGGCCTAGGACAGTAGTTAAGGCAGACCTCCCAAGTGTCCCTCTTATGGAGTGAAAGTCCCTCTTTTTGACCCAAGCCCCTCAGTCCCACTTTTTGATCTGAGGTTTTCATGATTACATTTACAATATTGATCCAGAAAATGCTTGTCTGGTTCCTCTCTGTATATTGGAACCCGCCTTAGAGAAATTTCTATATTAAGATCATTTTTGCACTATTGTGTAAAAGAAAACTATTGAAGTTTATAAATATGCAGGGAAAATGGATCTTTCACACAGTGAACCAAAATTGTCCCTCTTTGACCTTCCAAAAAGTTGGGACGTATAGAGATTGTCGGGAAGGAAGCACCGGATGATCGGATCTGAAATGAAAAAAGTTTTGCATCACTGTTTTGGGAGTTGTGTGTAATGCAAAATATCTTACCCCAAAGTTTTTGTATAACTCCCAACAAAGCAATGCAAAGTTTTTAGTTTTTTTTTTCCTTTTAAAGCCGGTCATCCAGAAAAGATAATGAATGAAAATAAAGGAAGACCATCAGTTGAAGAAAGCCGTCCTCCTCTAGCAGCTCATCCACACTAGTGAAGAATACAGGACATGCCGTGTGCAGATCATCTGGAGAAGCTTGTAGCATTCGTTGTCAGGTTATTAGTGCATTCAATGGACATTAGCTGCCAATTAGCGCTCAGTGAATGAAGCCGCCAGAGCACCGGTAATGTATGACTGTGAGCCTGCTGGCAGCTTCTGGCTGCAGCCAGTCAGTTCTGTCTCTTTCATTAGCAAGACAATTAGAAAATCAGGAGCACTTAGGGACTGGCATCTGTATACTGGGAGCTGTAGTGTATCCCGGAGAGACGTCACTGAGCTGTACAACCTGAAGTATACGCCGTCCTTCGTATTGCAAAATACATTGTTTCATACAAGATTGTATTCTGGACAGAGTGTAATTCGTATCTCTCCATACTGTATAGCTAATAGCAATATATTTTCTTTGTTGTCCATGTTCAGCGCTGTATTGTGTCGTGTGCATTACAAAATAACGCGCAGGCGAGTAATATTAAAGGGATATTCCAGCACCGCCATTGAGCGGATGGAAAGGTTCGTTCTGCGGATTGGCCGTAAGCATCTAAGTACCATAAAAATAAAACCCCTTTAAGGGCACATCAACTGCTCTGTATCGTACAGGGCTGTAATACCGCATCCAGTTTCATATGGAGGATTGCTCTATTTCGTGCCACATGATGGAGGTATTCTTCTAATAATTGTGTAATTGATCTCCGTGCAGCGGCATATGCTATGGTAGAGCCTCCGGCTGTGTCCATCTTCAAAAAATTTTTTTTTTTTTGTCATATTGTTTCTAAAGTAAAAAAATAAATAAATCAATAATGTAATGTAATAAGCCATAATTAAAATTTCCTACCATCTTGTCTCCTATAAGGACAATCCAATCCTGCGGTCATACTCTCTTCTATATGTCCTTTACTTCTTACTAAACTACCAGACTTCCTTACCATAAAATAGGGGATGAATGGGGGTCATTTACGAACAGATATACGCCACTTTTTGCCGCTGCAATCTACGACTTTTTCCCCTTTTCCGCCGCTCACACCCAGTCTAAAAAAGGGTGTGTGGTGTGGGCAGGGAAAAGGGCGAGAACATTTTCTACGCCTGTTTTAGGTGTAAAAAAAAAGGGGGCTAAATCTACGACAGCAAGGAGGCTGGCGTAGATTTAGACAGGCGTAAAAAGTCTGCCTAAATTATGTAGAGGCCCGGCGCCTCTATGAACCACCAGCGCAAGAGGTACGAAGACCAGCGTCTAAATCGCTGGTCATCATAAATGTCCCACCCATGACTGCAGGATCAGACTACACAGGGTTTGTTGTCTGTTGCCATGGAGACACATAGGTCTCCATAGGAACTATAGAACGAAAATTTTTTTTTTTAGAAACATTAAGGCATTCAAAGAAATTTGGTTTACAAAGGTGGACATTTAAACCATGGATGGACAAACCCCAGAAGCCAGACAGCCATTGTACTGTAAAAAAACATTTCCCGAACTCGTTTTCCGTTCCAAGGTACCACTTGGAACCAAACCAGAGTTTGGGAAATGTTTTTTTACAGTAGAAATTGATTTATGAAGATATTATGCAAAACCTTGCGAGACTTCGCAAAGTAATAACTTCGGCCTATAGGAGCCAATACATTCTAATACTGTACAGAGAACTCGCTCCGTGCAGTATTCAAACGAAATATTATGCGAATCGACTTTGGATGTTTCATCCGAAGTCGACTCACTCATCCCTACTCGTGACAATAGACAATAGTAGGTGTAGAATTGTAATGACAGTATGACAGCTCTATAAAGGTCTCTGATTGCTAGTGATTCACCCCAGGGACCATTGCTTAGCTGAAAATGTCTATTTTCGGGTGACAAGTTCGCTGTCCAATTCTTTAAAGGCATACTAGGGATAACACGCAAGTTACCATAGCAAAAATAAGGCCCTCATCTGGTGTCTAGTTTATGCCACCACGTCCCAGGAGTTATTGACATCAGCCTGTACCTTCTCCTCTCATGTCTAGAACAGGAGGGCGGTGTGACCCTCGGGCTTGTTCTTACGGATCAACACCTCCATCTGTCTGCATGGTTAGCTCACCCTTGATGACCGCAGTTTAGTGTGGAGTCTTTTCCGGTAAAACCATTGTGTTTGTTGCTATAAACAGAGGTCATTAGACTGCATCCCCAATGTGCTGGAGATCCCCCCTAAGTCAATTATCGCCCTGATTGAGTCGTTTAATGAACCTGTTTTGATGGGTCAAGAAAACCTCCAAGATCAATAGCATGTCAATAATACAATCAAGCAGAGGTGGCTACAATCAGTATAGTCCGCTTCCAATTTTCTTTTTAGTAATTGTGTCTGAGTCATTGGGCCATATACAGTACTGGCGTAATTACAACTGTAAGAGCATGTGAGGGGCATGCACCTCTGTAAGGAGGCCCATTAGGGTCTTCTTCAGCCCTGCTAATGATGTATGTATTATAAGCTATAAGAGAGAATATTGACAATGCAGGAGGACAGGTTTTAAAGGTTTATGCCATATTTGTTGCAAAATATAAAAATTAGTGTGAGTTCAAATCCACGGTTTATGCCTCCGTTTGACGTACGCGTTAGAAAAAAAAGGATACAAAACCGCAACACGCCACGTTCTGGTATACTGCACAGTCCGGTAAAAAAAAAGTATATATATATATATATATTTTTTTTTTACAGTGGAACTCTTTGATGACAGAGGCCACTGTATGGCATCAGTCTGAGGCATCTGTTACGTTTTTGGTATATGTTAAACGCACAGGAAAAGCGTGATGTGAACCCACCCTAAGACATCATATAGTATATGACAGCTCTTTCAAGGGCTCATTCAGACTGTATGTTATTTGCAGTCCGCAAATATCTGCATCAGTTGTTCAGCAAAATCTTCCGCATGTACGCAAAAAAACTGAATGTATGTTTCCGTATGTATTTCGGATTTTGCGGATCCGCAAAAAAAGGAAGGTATCATTATAAGGGCTCATTCAGATGACCGCTATAAAGAAAATGCCTATTCTTGTCCAAAAGACATAGGACAAAAATAGGACATGCACTATATTTTTACGGGCCCGCGGAACGGAACAACAGATGCGGACAGCACATGGTGTTCTGTCTGCATCTTTTGTGTTCCCATTGAAATGAATGGGTCCGCACCCGTTCTGCAAAATTGCAAAACAAATCCAGACCCATTCATACGGTTGCGTGAATGAGACCTAATAAAGATTCAAAGGTGACATGACAGGGCATTAAAGTTTGCGGACACAGATCCGCAAAATACAGATTGCATACAGACCACATTTTGCGGTCCAATAGAAATGAATGGGTCTGCATCAGATCTGCAAAAATGCGGAACAGATGTGGAAAGAAACATACGGTTGTGTAAATGGGCCCTAACTAAACTAGAACCAGTCCTGTACCTCACATGGATCCTGACATCTCCCCTTCATTGATCCAGTTTCTCTGCTAGATTTATTTCTAGCTGGCAGCTCAAGGGACCTGTCCTTTCTCAGGGGCATGTCCTTTATGCTGCAGCTTTCTCCCTATCACAGCTCAGGAGGGGTATCCTTTTTGCAGCAGCTCTTTCCCTATCACAGCTCAGAGGTGTGTGTGCTTTTTGCAGCAGTTCTCTCACTATGACAGCTCAGGGGGCATGTCCTTTCTGTTACAGCTCTCTCCTTGTAACTGTTACAGCTTCTAACAGTAGATATGGCTGGTAGGATGAAACTGAGCATGTGTGACCATGCTTGTCTAGCTCAGTGGGTGGAAGTGCACATTACCCTACAGATTAAACACCACGGGGTGACGTCATAATGAAGAAAAGAGAATATCTCACAAATAGAGCATTTTTGTTACAGTAGTAACTCATTTTCCCTGCTGAATTATATTAAAATAACATTGGATGGTTGCACAACCCTTTAAGGAACTGTTCATTTCTTTCTAGAAGACATTCTAGGAATTTATTCATAGTATGGATTCTTGTTGAAAACCACATTGCGGTACCACATGTACAGAACTGCAAACTGTACAGGTCATTCTTATATATATACACTGCTCAAAAAAATAAAGGAAACACTTAAACAACACAATGTAACTCCAAGTCAATCACACTTCTGTGAAATCAAACTGTCCACTTAGGAAGCAACACTGAGTGACAATCAATTTCACATGCTGTTGTGCAAATGGAATAGACAACAGGTGGAAATTATAGGCAATTAGCAAGACACCCCCAATAAAGGAGTGGTTCTGCAGGTGGTGACCACAGACCACTTCTCAGTTCCTATGCTTCCTGGCTGATGTTTTGGTCACTTTTGAATGCTGGCGGTGCTTTCACTCTAGTGGTAGCATGAGACTGAGTCTACAACCCACACAAGTGTCTCAGGTAGTGCAGCTTATCCAGGATGGCACATCAATGCGAGCTGTGGCAAGAAGGTTTGCTGTGTCTGTCAGCGTAGTGTCCAGAGCATGGAGGCGCTACCAGGAGACAGGCCAGTACATCAGGAGACGTGGAGGAGGCCGTAGGAGGGCAACAACCCAGCAGCAGGACCGCTACCTCCGCCTTTGTGCAAGGAGGAACAGGATGAGCACTGCCAGAACCCTGGAAAATGACAGCAGTTCCTGCAAGACGAAGGCATTGATGCTATGGACTGGCCCGCCCGTTCCCCAGACCTGAATCCAATTGAGCACATCTGGGACATCATGTCTCGCTCTATCCACCAACGTCACGTTGCACCACAGACTGTCCAGGAGTTGGCAGATGCTTTAGTCCAGGTCTGGGAGGAGATCCCTCAGGAGACCGTCCGCCACCTCATCAGGAGCATGCACAGGCGTTGTAGGGAGGTCATACAGGCACGTGGAGGCCACACACACTACTGAGCCTCATTTTGACTTGTTTTAAAGGGAACCTGTCACCAGGATTTTGTGCATAGGGCCTGGGACATGGGCTGCTAGATGGCCGCTAGCACATCTGCAATACCCAGTCCCCATAGCTCTCTGCGCTTTTATTGTGTTAAAAAACCGTTTTGATCAATATGCAAATGACCTGATATGAGTCCTGTATCCGGAGATGAGTCAAGCGGAAAGGAGCCCAGCACCGCCCCGCGTCCTCCGAATCTCCTCCTTGCTGGCTGACGTCACAGAGCTGGAGCGCCGAAATCTCGCGATGTGCGAGCTAGCGCATGCGTAGTTCGTTCCCTGTGCTGATGCCAGCACAGGGAATGAACATGATGCCGACACTGCGCATGCGCTAGCTCGCGCATCGCGTGATTTCGGCGCTCCAGCTCTGTGACGTCAGCCAGCAAGGAGGAGATTCGGAGGACGCGGGGCGGTGCTGGGCTCCTTTCCGCTTGACTCATCTCCGGATACAGGACTCATATCAGGTCATTTGCATATTGATCAAAACGGTTTTTTAACACAATAAAAGTGCAGAGAGCTATGGGACCTGGGTATTGCAGATGTGCTAGTGGCCATCTAGCAGCCCATGTCCCCAGCTCTATGCACAAAATCCTGGTGACAGGTTCGCTTTAAGGACATTACATCAAAGTTGGATCAGCCTGTAGTGTGTTTTTCCACTTTAATTTTGAGTGTGACTCCAAATCCAGACCTCCATGGGTTAAAAAATTTGATTTCCATTTTTTTATTTTTGTGTGATTTTGTTGTCAGCACATTCAACTATGTAAAGAACAAAGTATTTCAGAAGAATATTTAATTAATTCAGATCTAGGATGTGTTATTTTTGTGTTCCCTTTATTTTTTTGAGCAGTGTGTATATATTTATATTCTGGGTCACATTTACTGTCTAAAATGTTGACAGTGAAAACTTAGACAGGCAGTCTAAAGATGCGCCAAATACATCACAGTGTCAGATGCCGGCTGAAAAATTTGGTGCAAAATGGATCAACTTATGCCACGCCCCTTTCTGCTAAGTGACGCCCTCTTTTGCGAGCAAGGCACAGTGGATTATTGTTTTTTACTAAATTGGTTCATGTCTAAAATAAGATGCACCAGAGATGTGCCACATTTTGGGGCAATTTCTGTAAAAGTCTGCTATGTGAAATATTTTCCGGTAAAATCAGTGGGGAAGATTTGTCAAACTGGTGTAAAGTAGAACTGGCTTAGTTGCCGATAGCAACCAATTATTCCACCTTTCATTCTGGACAGCTCCTTTGGAAAATGAAAGGAGGAATCTGATTGGTTGCTATGGACAACTAAGCCAGTTCTACTTTACACCAGGTTCACAAATGACCCCAACTGTGTTTGTTGCTATAACGGAGGTCATCAGACTGCATCCCTGATGTGCTGGAGATCCTGCACCTATCATTGAGCTCTTAGTCCCTCATATCACTACTAGGTGGCGAGCGACTGTCGTATGCGATGACTCCGCAGATCGTCACACCAGCAGGTGGGGCTGTGTGTTGCTCCACAGTAAAGGCTGGGTTGAAGCGCTCACCATGAGGCCTCCATACTTGAACCCGACCATTGTAGCAAGGTCGGCGTCCGTACTCGGCATACCCAGGCAAGTCCCGGAGCCCACTGCTCCTGGGGAGCCCACAGCTGATTGTAATGGTGAAGCAGGGAGGCGTTCACTCCCCACTCGACCATTCAGCTGCCGGTGCTCCACAGCAGCAGCACAATGTCCTCACACATTACACTGCTGGTCTGTGTAGGCCCAGAATTCAGGTGCAACTGCAATAGTAAATATAGGACAAATTTTACTATTTTATATACAGTCGTTGACAAAAAAAAATGTACCAAGAAGGAGTTGTTAGAATCAAATGAAACTTTCTATGTGTGAATGTAATGATAATATATGTAAGTGATTCGAGTATTAGCGCGAAAGGAGAAGTTTATTGGGGAAAACTGTAAAAATAATAGGAGGCTCTAGGACCCTATTGGCCACCGCTAGCCTTGATACAAGATGAGATACGACCTCTAGCCTAGATACAAGATGAGATACAGCCTCTAGCCTGTATACAAGATGAGATATAGCCTCTGGCCTGGATACAAGATGAGATACGGCCTCTAGACTGAATAAAAGATGAGATACCACCTCTAGCCTGGATACAAGATGAGATACAGCCTCTAGCCTGGATACAAGATGAGATATGGCCTCTAGCCTTGATACAAGATGAGATACGACCTCTAGCCTTGATACAAGATGAGATACGGCCTTCAGCCTGACTACAAGATGAGATATAGCCTCTGGCCTGGATACAAGATGAGATACGGCCTCTAGCCTGAATACAAGATGAGATACGACCTCTAGCCTGGATACAAGATGAGATACAGCCTCTAGCCTGGATACAAGATGAGATATGGCCTCTGGCCTTGATACAAGATGAGATACGACCTCTAGCCTTGATACAAGATGAGATACGGCATTCAGCATGAATACAAGATGAAATATAGCCTCTGGCCTGGATACAAGATGAGATACGGCCTCTAGCCTGGATACAAGATGAGATACGACCTCTAGCCTGGAATTAAGATGAGATACAGCCTCTAGCCTGAATACAAGATGAGATATGGCCTCTAGCCTTGATACAAGATGAGATATGGCCTCTAGCCTTGATACAAGATGAGATACGGCCTCTAGCATGGATACAAGAAAAGATACAGCCTCTAGTCTGGATACAAGATGAGATACAGCCTCTAGCCTGGATACAAGATGAGATGTGGCCTCTAGCCTGGATACAAGATGAGATACGACCTCTAGCCTGGATACAAGATTAGATACGGCTGGACATGGAGGCATACCGGTTCTGTATGGTATCCTGCATCACATTTGACCACAGATATTACAGATGGGCCTGTAGATCCTGCACACTTGTAGGTTGCTGAAGCTGTTGTCCCAGCTGGTCCCACAAATGCTTAATTGGTGATAAATCTGGTGACTGGGTAGGCCATTTCGAAGCCCTGCCATGAGAGTGTAAGCCGTGTACCGGGGTGGGCTCCCCAGAATACAGCGAAGTCACAGACAAGGAAAGCGACACTGACACCAGCTTACTATGCAAGAACAGAAACTTTACTTAGACAACAAGTAATAACATAAGCATCACCAAAACAATACAAACATGCATAGAAAACGCTATATCCCCGGACCTACAGTCAATATCCCTGCCCACTGGACAGGCCTAGCCAATGGCGGACACAGCAGAGCCTGCAAGTCGTGCTGTGCCGCTACAGAGGACACCCCTAGCCGATGGCAAACACAGCAGAGCCTGCAAGTCAATAACTGCGCTGCAGTCCAGTACAGTACAGCCTAGCAAAACGATCTAATCCTAACTAACTAACTAATGCTAGGCCTAGGCTAGTCTCTGTAACTTCAGGCGCCACACAATATAACAATCAGTAACCAGGTGTACTGATCTGCGTCCGTTCTGGGCCCGAGGATGCAGCCTACCAGGGATGGCCACCAACCTCTTAGCAACCGTGCGGCCTTGCTTGATGATGAGGCCTTCTGTCCACACACTGAACTGGTCTTCCTGGGACAACCTCTCTTTCAAAAGAGCTGGATTCAGTCAGGGTATAACAGCTACTCTCCTTCTTCTGAGTGTCCATTTACTGCCGGACATCTGCAAGCCAGGATGGAATCGGATTCAGTCCCTCACAGCACAATCCTTCCACCATGCCAGATTAACACTTCCTGGTTCACTCACAGGCAGCAGCATGAATCATCAGCATGAGTCATCATCTGTTTTGCATATTCAAATCTCAGAGTGTGCTGGCTGTAGCTGCAAAACAGTGGCCTCTAGTGCCTGGAATGCCAAATGACAGTTCAAGTACAGACATTATGCAGAAATAGCTGTTTCACAATCTCACAAGAGGAGCAGGTTGCAGGACATCCTGTACATATCTGAGCTTTAAGTGTCCCTCATATCACTACCAGGAGTGACCGACTGTCATATGCGATGACTCCCCAGATCATCACACCAGCATTTGGGGCAGTGTGTCACTCCGCAGCAGAGGCAGGATCGAAGCGCTCACCATGAGTCCTTCATACTCAAAGCTAACCATTGTCGCAGGGCCGGCGTCAATACTCGGCATACCCAGCCAAGGGCCAGGGGCCCCCTGTTTGTAATGCTGATTGTAATGGTGATGCTGGGAGCCATTCGCTCCCCCGCTGCACCATTCAGCAGCTCGATGTGCCACAGTATCCTGCTGCTGCTGGGGAGCGCAGATCATCAGAGGAACTAGGTGAGTAATGTTTGTTTTTTCCACTTCCTGTGAAGGGAGAAGATATATTTGCATATATACTTTGAGGGGGCACATATCTTGGCATATTTACTGTGAGGGGGCACACATCTGGGCATAGCTACTGTGAGGGGGCACACATGTGGGCATCGCTACTGTAAGGGGCACATGTGGGCATTACTGCTGTGAGGGGGCGCAATGTGGCCATTACCATTGTGAAGGGGACACTGTGGGCATTACTACTGTGTGTTGGTATAAAGGGGGAATTACACCTCGGCTCTCAGCCATTAGTAGCTAGGTTCCAGCGCAGAGTGTGAGCAGCCAGTCAGAGGAGGCTGGCAGCACATCAACATCATAAGCATAAAGTGGGGCAGAGTGCCTCCAGCTCAGTAGCCCTCTCCCAGTCTGCAGTATATTCATTGTCTGTAGTTTTTCTTTAGAGAGTACTAGGGTTGCCACCTTTTCTTCAAGCCAAACCCGAACAGAAGGGAGGGAGGGCCCCCTTCCAGGCCCCGCCTCCAGTCACGCCCATGTCCCGCCTCCAACCATGTCCCGTCTCCACCCCTGGTCGCTGTCGCACCGCGATCGTTACGCCCCTGATCCCACGCCTGCGCCGTCCTGTTTAGTATTCGGCGCAGGCGCGGGATTTACGGGACGAAGAGGAGAACTCGGACGTCAATCAACTGGACATGGGCGTGCCACTGCCAAAGGGTGAATAGACGGAGCCTCTAGGTGCTGCAGGAACGCCCTCATAGCACCTAGAGGCTCATTAGCATATTATAAGTCTTAAAATAAAGAGAACGGCGGCAGGGAGTTATAAAACACACTGTTATGTACTGCTGACAGTAGCACATCGCTAGTGTCAGTCAGCTACATAACGTAAAGTTTTTTCTGATGATTGACAGATTCAGAAACCTGTTTAAAGGGCTTCTGTCACCCCGCTAAACTCTTTTTTTTTTTTTTTGGCTTCTTATAATCCCTATACTGTGATATATGAATACATAATGTTATTAGTCATTTTGGTTCAGTAGATAGTGAATAAAACAGATTTTTATAATATGTAAATTACCTGTCTACCAGCAAGTAGGGCGGTTACTTGCTGGTAGCAGCCGCATCCTCCTATCATAAAGACGCCCCCTTCTCATGTTGATTGACAGGGCCAGCGAACGCGATCGTTCTCTGGCTGGCCCTGTCTGCTATCAAGATCTCGCGCCTGCGCCGTAACGGTCTTCAGTCGGCGCAGGTGCACTGAGAGGAGGACGCTCGCTCGGCCGCTCCTTCCTCAGTGCGCCTACACCGATGACGTCACATCTAGGATGGAGCGGCCGAGCGAGCGTCCTCCTATCAGTGCACCTGCGCCGACTGAAGATAGGTACGGCGCAGGTGCGAGATCTTGATAGCAGACAGGGCCAGCCAGAGGACGATCTCGTTCGCTGGCCCTGTCAATCAACATGAGAAGGGGGCGTCTTTATGATAGGAGGATGCGGCTGCTACCAGCAAGTAACCGCCCTACTTGCTGGTAGACAGGTAATTTACATATTATAAAAATCTGTTTTATTCACTATCTACTGAACCAAAATGACTAATAACATTATGTATTCATATATCACAGTATAGGGATTATAAGAAGCAAAAAAAAATATATATAGAGTTTAGTGGGGTGACAGAAGCCCACACTGTTACATACAATTACACAATTCAAATGTTTTATATTTATACCTTTTTAGAAGTGAGTGACAGACTAGGACAGGTGTCAGGAGTCAGGACTGTCTTGGTCAGGTTGTCTGCAGGCAGGGCACAGTGGGCACTACATGGGCAGGCTGCTGGAGCTGGACTGGAGAGGAGAAGAAGAATGATTTCTCCCACGGAGCTCCCTCTGCCTCTCTCTCTGATGTCATCACTTCCTTATCAGAGAGAGGGAGGGAGGGACTAGGAGGCAGGGGAGGAGCGAGGGGAGGAGCCTGAACAGTGAGTGAACACAGCGCTGCCTGGCATCACTGTAGTGTGTAGACTAGAGGAGGGAGGAGGGAGGAGGGAGGAGGGGAGGCTCGGGAGCGCTGCGCTCAGCTGATCACCCGGAGTGACAGCTTAAATATGCGATCGGAGTCTCGGTCGGACCACACTGCAGTTTGAATGAATAATCCTGTGCCCGGGTCTGAGAAAGGCTTGTACCCGGGCACAGGATTACAAACCCGGACTGTCCGGGTGAATCCCGGACGGGTGGCAACCCTAGAGAGTACACAGTTAAAAACGGAATACTGTAAGTAGACTTCAGGGACTGAAACACTGGGCAGGCAACAAAAAGTAGGCACATAAGGACTGATTCACATATATCCACTCTGTAGCATGCTCTGCCTATTGTATTTGGCCACATCTATAATACATGCAGTTTCATTGCCGCATGCATCGTGCAAAATGTCACAAGGGGTCCCACTGAGACTTTATCGCCCAAGGGCGCACATGAACCTGGAGCAGGCCCTGCGTTGTCGGATCCTAAACAGAACCTGGATTTAATGCTTAAGACAATGCAGTTTCAGTATGCAGCAGTTCTGGTTGCTCGTTCAGGACACCACTGCAAACATAGGTGACTGGCTGTCAGTGGCAGGAAAACCGACCAAAAGGAGTGGGTCAATATAGCACAAAGAACACTAATGGTACCAGAGTAATCCAAAGTAGCATAATTTTATTAGAAAATCACAAAAACGCATATGATTGACACAAGTCACACAAAGACATTTAACGCAGGTCACAATACATATTAAAAACCAAGAGGACCGATGGTGAACTGCTGGTACACACTCACCTAAAGAATTATTAGGAACACCTGTACTATTTCTCATTAATGCAATTATCTAGTCAACCAATCACATGGCAGTTGCTTCAATGCATTTAGGGGTGTTCTCCTGGTCAAGACAATCTCCTGAACTCCAATCTGAATGTCAGAATGGGAAAGAAAGGTGATTTAAGCAATTTTGAGCGTGGCATGCTTGTTGGTGCCAGACGGGCCGGTCTGAGTATTTCACAATCTGCTCAGTTACTGGGATTTTCACGCACAACCATTTCTAGGGTTTACAAAGAATGGTGTGAAAAGGGAAAAACATCAAGTATGCGGCCGTCCTGTGGGCAAAAATGCCTTGTGGATGCTAGAGGTCAGAGGAGAATGGGCCGACTGATTCAAGCTGATAGAAGAGCAACGTTGACTGAAATAACCACTCGTTACAACCGAGGTATGCAGCAAAGCATTTGTGAAGCCACAACACGCACAACCTTGAGGCGGATGGGCTACAACAGCAGAAGACCCCACCGGGTACCACTCATCTCCACTACAAATAGGAAAAAGAGGCTACAATTTGCATGAGCTCACCAAAATTGGACTGTTGAAGACTGGAAAAATGTTGCCTGGTCTGATGAGTCTCGATTTTTGTTGAGACATTCAAATGGTAGAGTCCGAATTTGGCGTAAACAGAATGAGAACATGTCTCCATCCTCTGATGGCTACTTCCAGCAGGATAATGCACCATGTCACAAAGCTGGAATCATTTCAAATTGGTTTCTTGAACATGACAATGAGTTCACTGTACTAAAATGGCCCCCACAGTCACCAGATCTCAACCCAATAGAGCATCTTTGGGATGTGGTGGAATGGGAGCTTCGTGCCCTGGATGTGCATCCCTCAAATCTCCATCAACTGCAAGATGCTATCTTATCAATATGGGCCAACATTTCTAAAGAATGCTATCAGCACCTTGTTGAATCAATGCCACGTAGAATTAAGGCAGTTCTGAAGGCAAAAGGGGGTCCAACACCGTATTAGTATGGTGTTCCTAATAATTCTTTAGGTGAGTGTATATTATAATAAAGTGCACGTGCAAAAATCTTGATTGGTCATCAGTAGAAAGGTATATTAGACCTGACCGCTATGGCTCCAAAATTGCATCATACAACCCATATAATATATACCAGCAGTTCACCATCGGTCCTCTTGGTTTTTAATATGTATTGTGACCTGCGTTAAATGTCTTTGTGTGACTTGTGTCAATCATGTGCGTTTTTGTGATTTTCTAATAAAATTATGCTACTTTGGATTACTCTGGTACCATTAGCGTTCTTTGTACTATATTGACCCACCCCTTTTGGTCGGTTTTCATGCTATAATCAGGGGTGGGCCCTGAACTTGTTTTGGGCTATATATAGGTTCCTTGTCAGTGGCAGGACACTTAACGGGCGCGGTGGCACCGAATTTCCTTCTGATAAGCACCTGGAAATGGTCTGGGCAGAGACAGGGGTGTAATGAAGGTGCCACCTGTCTCTGGATGGTGTGGGAGCTGCTCGTGCTTGTTGTGTTGATTAAATTATCATCTCTACTGGTGATCTGTCCAGAGCGTGTTTACCGTGTGTGCATTCCCTCACATAACCTCTGCTCTCAACACCTCCTAAGAGCTAGCTCAGAACGACCTAGTTGGTGGGCAGTTTGTCAAAATGACCATCCTGAATCTCTCATTCCAGTAATGCGCCCCCTCTCAAAGTCTGTCAACTCAGCAAAATGACTTTGATAGAGGCATGTCTAGCAGTCAATGATCTTTAATCAAGAGGTACACTACCCAAAAGTAGCCTCTGGGAGCCTTTTTAAAGGGCAGCTGAGGAAGCACTTGTATGCCTTATTGTGGCAAGAGCACACCTGTAATCAGCTACATATCTGTCTGAGACATAACTGCATGCTGAGTTTTGCAGCAATCTGACATTTCTTTTATCAATGGCCTATGGCCATAGTGTTGCAGTATGATAAAGTGACATAGGGGCTGTCTGAGTCTCATGGCACTATGTGGTCATTGTATTGCTGTATGTGAGAGAGCACTCTGCGGTGACTATATAACTATGTGGGCAGAGTACTGTATACCACTTTGTGTATTATATGGGAAATGTATGCTGCTGAGCACAGTAGGATTGCAGCATGGCAATGCTAAACGTGGCTTGGCAATGTGTGCGTCATTTATCTGCTTCATTTTAATAATGTATATACCGATCCAAAATTTAGAGCTGATTTAATTCTGTATAACGGGCAGTGCTGTGTTTTCCTGATACAAATCGCCAAGTCCTATATTATGTCTGCCTGCTGCCACCACTAGATGGAGCTTTAGGGCTTACTCCATTGACTCTATGTGCTGTAAGCTCTTTCAGCTACAGCAGCTTTCAGATTGGATGTGTTTTCAGGGGCTAAAGGAAACATTTGATCCACACGGACATGTTCTCCTGCAATCACATTGTAAATGGTGCAGTGGAAATCTCCCTGTAGCTAAGTTCTGCCCCATGTCAGTTTGTTGCCCCAAGATCTGACTCCAGTTTATTGCTTGTAATAGAAACTATTGGCAGCAGGCGGATGAGGAAGAACTTGTCAGGATAAATGACCGTCAAGGCTAATAGAATAATGCTTTCCATTGCATATATGTTGTAATTCTCCATTATGTTGCTAAGCAACTCTTATTATAATGACCTTCAGAGATGTCGGCTTTTGTGCGTTCCCCCGCCTGGAACGTCTCTGTGTGATCCGGGTGACTGCATGGCATCCTTTAATGATAGATAGATGCACATAAGAGAGTTTATCAGATATTGTAATCATCAGGACACGGAGTAAACATGGACTTCATTTTCTGTCCCTTAGCTCTGCCGCCCTCATGGATAGGAACAAGGATATGCTGGCTGTTTGCAGTTCTTTACTGTTACCTATCAGCATGTATACATTGTATATGTGTATACCTTTGCGGCATTTACACCCCATCTTTATGGATCTCCCGCTTCTGGACATGGTGTACACAATCCTCCCCATTTCAGTCCTCCTATGCATGGACACCCACAGTACTACAGTCCTCAACACTGAAATTGCAGCACTAAGAAGGATAAGCCGTAAGGTTATGCAAATTGAGGAAGTATTGGGTGTCGCTAAGATCTGCAGATGATCAGATTTTCAAGCACCTAGCTCCAATCTGTGGCAGATAAAAGCCAGATTGAAAGCAAAGTTTTTTTAGCCACATGAAACCTCAAAAATCAGATCATGTCATGTGGGATGATTGTGCGATGCCTCCTTGTACCATCAAGGTGCCAGTTATCAGCACTTCCTTTCACTCAGAGACTGTGGTTTATCACTCCTGCAGATCGCTACGCGACTAGGCCAAGATGTCAGCACTGTTCAGTGTTGCGTGTCCCTATGGTTGGGAGAACAATGACAAACTGGAATGACAGTAAGAGGTGCACAGAGGAGAACCTCTGCACGGACGGATCGTCTTATTAGATGAACGGCGAGTAGTGATATTCTGTACTGCAAGTGAAACTGGATGTCACATCCCAAGCCTTGGGCTGCAAACCATCAAAAGGCATTTGCACTACATTGGACTGTGAGCCAGACGTCCAACTACAGGTGTTCTATTGACCACACACTGCTCTCAAAGGTTAACGTGGTGCAGAGCAAGATCGCAATGGAGGCTGGAATGGAGGTCTTTACGCTTAGTGTTGAGTCCCACTTTTGTCTTGGATGCAATGATAGCCAGAGATTGGTTTGGAGACCATGAAGAGGCCTTCACAAGGAAACGTCACGTTGGTCCTACACTCTATGGTGTGAGGAGGTAAGATGTAGGTAGCCAGACCCCTCTAGTCTTTATTTCAGGTACACTAACAGCTTGGCGTTGCATTGTCCCATGAGCCGTTTTTTCAACAGGACAATGCCAGGCTGAATGTTGCTTGTGCTACTGTGAGCAGCCTGCATGGCCTAAATATGCTACCATGGCCTGCAGTGTCTCTAGACTGGTCTCCCATTGAGCACATCTGGGATGTCATTGGTTGGCAATTGTAAAGGGAGCTGCCAGCAGCAGATCTTAATGATTTGCATGCCCAAGTGCATTCAACATGGCAGAACATTCCTCCGACAACCATTAATAACCTCATTTATAGCATGCCAAGGCATGTAAGTGAGTGTATTTCTGTGTGCGGTGCTCATACTACATACTGAATAAATTTAGATATTTTGAATATTATGTTTCAAATTTTTATTTTATTTGCATATCGTTAACATGTCTATCGATCCTGTGATTTCTGTATTCCATGACTTTTCCTTCATGGTGTTGCCGTCTCAATGTAAAGAGTAGTGTATTTGTTATGGTTCCCGTCATTGGTTTATCTCTTATATATATATAAAAATGAATGTCTGTCTGTCCTCTATGCACGGCCAAACGACTGGACAGATTTGCACCAAATTTGGCACATAGGTACATCAGGTGTCCAGTGAGGTTTTAGACCTCAGCTCTCTATGACGTATTGTTCTTGAGATATTCCCCAAAAAATGCAAATATGACACCATCACATGACCTGCATTAGTCAATAGGAGCCCACAGGTCTTTCACTCATATCCCAACTGCCATACACATGGTCACATGATCCTTATCAGCCAACAGAAGCTTGCAAGTTCTTCAGTCTTGACATACACACAGTTTTATATCAGGTTTCCATAACAACACAGCCACTTTTCTTCACTGCACTTTTAAAGGGGCAGGGCGTTGTGGATGACACTGTTAAGGGAGCGGAGTGCTGTGGAGGTCACAGTTAAGGGGGCAGGCTGCTGTGGAGGTCACAGTTAAGGGGGCAGGCTGCTGTGGAGGTGACAGTTAAGGGGATGATCCGCTATGGAGGTCAGTGTTAAGGGACAGGGTGCTGTAGAGGTCACCGTTAAGGGGGTGGGGTGTTTTAGAGGTCACTGTTAAGGGGGCGGGTTATTGTGGAAATCACTGTTAAGGAGACGGGGTTCTGCGGAGGTCACTAATAAATGGGCAGCGGCTGTGGAGGTCACTGTTAAAGGGGCGGGCGCTGTGGAGGTTACTGTTAAGGGGGCAGGGCACTGTGGAGATCACTGTTAAGGGGGTTGGCCGTTGTGGAGGTCACTGTTGAAGGGGCGAGCACTGTGGAGGTTACTGTTAAGGGGCAGGAGACTGTGGAGGTCAGTATTAAAGGGGCAGCTGCTGTGGAGGTCACTGTTAAGGGAGCTGGGTACTGTGGAATTCACTCTTAAATGGGCGGGCGCTGTGGAGGTCTATGCTAAGGGGGTAGGGAACGTTGGTGGGCACTGTTAAGGGAGCAGGCCGATGTGAAGGTCACAGTTAAGGGAGCGGGGTGCTGTGGAGGTCAATGTTAAAGGGGAAGGGCTCTGTAGAGGTCACTGTTAAAGGGTAGATCGCTGTGGAGGTCACAGTTAAGGGGGCAGGCTGCTGTGGAGGTCACAGTTAAGGGGGCAGGCTGCTGTGGAGGTCACAGTTAAGGGGATGATCCACTATGGAGGTCAGTGTTAAGGGACAGGGTGCTGTAGAGGTCACCGTTAAGGGGGTGGGGTGTTTTAGAGGTCACTGTTAAGGGGGCGGGTTATTGTGGAAATCACTGTTAAGGAGACGGGGTTCTGCGGAGGTCACTAATAAAGGGGTGGCCGCTGTGGAGGTCACTGTTAAAGGGGCGGGCGCTGTGGAGGTTACTGTTAAGGGGGCAGGGCACTGTGGAGATCACTGTTAAGGGGGTTGGCCGTTGTGGAGGTCACTGTTGAAGGGGCGAGCACTGTGGAGGTTACTGTTAAGGGGCAGGAGACTGTGGAGGTCAGTATTAAAGGGGCAGCTGCTGTGGAGGTCACTGTTAAGGGAGCTGGGTACTGTGGAATTCACTCTTAAATGGGCGGGCGCTGTGGAGGTCTATGTTAAGGGGGTAGGGAACGTTGGTGGGCACTGTTAAGGGAGCAGGCCGATGTGGAGGTCACAGTTAAGGGAGCGGGGTGCTGTGGAGGTCAATGTTAAAGGGGAAGGGCTCTGTAGAGGTCACTGTTAAAGGGTAGATCGCTGTGGAGGGTCACTGTTAAGGGGGCAGGCCGCTGTGGAGGTCTTTGTTAGGGTGGCGAGTCGGGTGCTGTGGAGGTCACTGTTCAGGGGACGGAGTGCTGTAGAGGTCACTGTAATGGGGATACTGTCAATATCTTTTAACTACACACACAAACATTAAATAAAATAGTGAAAATATTCCAGTGCAAAGACAGATCCTTCTGCTAGTATTGTATATTTTTCCTGTCTGCCCTAAAAATGATGGCAGCAACTGTGCAATTGTTCTCCAGCCAGTTTGTAAAGAGCTATACGTGCTTCACTGACAACAGGACATTACTGAAACCATACTTACCAACATTGTAGTTGGTAAATTTGGGGCATGTAAGCCATTCCCCTGGGAATGACCCATTCTTGTCTTGGAATGCCCACTTATATGGGCAGGGCTTGCATAAGTCTCACCCATTTTCATCTCAGGACAACCCAAATTTGCAGGGACAGTCTTTGCAAATTCAGGAAAACATTTATAGTAACCTCTGAAACCACCGTATGGTGCTTCTGTGAGGTGCTGTATCCTCCAAAGAAAAGGGGCACATTGTATAAACCAAATAATACTAGGTAAAAAAAAATACTGAAATTTTTTTTTTTTA
Source organism: Bufo bufo (assembly GCF_905171765.1). NCBI lineage: Eukaryota > Metazoa > Chordata > Amphibia > Anura > Bufonidae > Bufo > Bufo bufo. The sequence continues at coordinate 50,559,142 of NC_053394.1, forward strand.
AGTAAAAAGAAACATAGTTTTTAAGTAACATAGAGGGACATTTGTGAACACCTGCGATTTAGACACCGGTCTTCGTCCTTCCTGCACTGGCGGTTCATCCGCCTAAGTTATGTAAAGGCGCTGGCCTCTACATAACTTAGATAGACTTTACACTTGTCTAAATCTATGCCAGCTCCCTTTGTTGGTGTAAATTTAGACCACTTTCTACACCTAAAACAGGTGTAGAAAATGGTAAATGAGACGGGCCTGTAGGCCCACCCTTTTTGCCGACCCCACCACACCCACTTTTTTAGACCTGGCATGAGAAGTGGAAAAGGAGAAAAAGTCTCACATTGTGGCTTGAATAACCTTTGCGTTGCGATCTGCAACAGATATATGCCAAAAAGTGTAGTATATCCGTCTGTAATTGACCCCCATAATTTGTAAGGCTAAAAATAGACATCTGTCCATCCAGTTCAGCCTGTTATCCTGCAGGTTGATCCAGAAGAAGTAAAAAATAAAAATACTGTTAGGTAGAAGCCAATTTAGGGGGAAAAAATTCCTTCCCGACTCCAATCAGGCAATCAGAATAACTCCCTGGATCAACGACCCCTCTCTAGTAGTTATAGCCTGTAATATTATTACACTCCAGAAATACATCCAGGCCCCTCTTGAATTCCTTTATTGTACTCACCATCACCACCTCCTCAGGCAGAGAGTTCCATAGTCTCACTGCTCTTACCGTAAAGAATCCTCTTCTATGTTTGTGTACAAACCTTCTTTCCTCCAGACGCAGAGGGTGTCCCCTCGTCACAGTCACAGTCCTGGGGATAAATAGATGATGGGAGAGATCTCTGTACTGACCCCTGATATATTTATACATAGTAATTAGATCTCCCCTCAGTTGTCTTTTTTTCTAAAGTGAATAACCCTAATTTTGATAGTCTTTCAGGGTACTGTAGTTGCCCCATTCCAGTTATTACTTTAGTTGCCCTCCTCTAAACCCTCTCCAGCTCTGCTATGTCTGCCTTGTTCACAGGAGCCCAGAACTGTACACAGTACTCCATGTGTGGTCTGATTATGTTCTTATCCCGGGCATCTATGCCCCTTTTGGCGCAACCCATTATCTTATTGGCCTTGGCAGCAGCTTCCTGACACTGGTTTCTCCGGCTTAGTTTGCTGTTCACTAAAATGCCTAAGTCTTTTTCCATGTCAGCGTTACCGAGTGTTTTACCATTTAGTATGTACTGGTGACTTGCATTATTCCTTGGAGAAGTCAAGATATACGACATCCATTGACTCGCCGCGGTCAAGTCTAGAACTTACCTCCTCAAATTTATATAATTGAAGAATATTTTAGGGTTAGTTTTACTCTTTTTTGGCAGTTTGGCTGCTTTTATTTATCTTTTACTTATTCTATTTGTTTTCCTCATAGTATTTCAATGCTTCCTCGCTACCCTCCTGTTTTAGTGATTTAATTGCTTTCTTTTTGTCATTTATTGCTTTCTTTACCACATTGTTTTTTTTTTTTTTATTGTTCCTCACCCTTTTATTCCCATAAGATATGTACCTCTCACAGTTAGAGTTTAGGATGGTTTTAAAAATATCCAATTTTGTGGCTACATTTTTATTTTTGAGGACATTGTCCCAGTTAGTGAGGCCAAGCTGGTTAATAAAAAAAAAAAATGCATTTGCTCCCCTTATTTTTAGTGCAGCACTTTTTTTTGTATATTTCACACCTTATAACATACAAGTTTGCCCCATTAGAAGTTATGATGCTGGTAAAACCAGTAATATAAAGATTTACTTAGCAATGTTGTGAACAGTTATCGCCCTCTAGTGGTAACTATTGCAATTATTTCATTGGAAAAGTGGATAAACAGACTTTGCACTGGTTTAGTACACTGAGTGTCCTGTGATGTACATATAGTTTTTACACCAGAGGGCTACACCGTTTATTTATTTTTTTTGGGGGGGGGGGGGGGGCGGACAGATCAGCCATAGAATCTATCCCATATCAGTTCTGCAAGCGCTAATGACAAGGAAACCTTTTAAGTAATTTGCTGCTTTATCAATAACTATATGGTATCAGTGGTTATTGGTATCAAAGTATCAATTATTCTTTGGTGATTAAGTAATTGCAAAGTGTTGCATGTAGGAATAAATTCACTCTGCATGACCTGCAGCTCTAGAAGCTGTGATATCTGCATGTATTCGTATTGCAGCATAGTTCTCCTTGTCAGAGAAGGATTTGGGGCACTTTTACTTTACATCAACCCTAAGGCCTCTTGCACACAACCGTATGGCTTTTTCAGTATTTTGCGGTCCACAAAAAACGGATCCACAAAAAATACGGATGACGTCTGTGTGCATTCAGTTTTTTGTGTAACGGAACAGCTGGCCCCTGATAGAACAATACTATCCTTGTCCGTAATGCCAACAAAAATAGGACATGTTCTATCTTTGAACGGAAAAACGGAAATATGTAAATGGAAGGCATACGGAGTACCTTTAGTTTTTTTTTGCAGACCCATTGAAATGAATGGTTCCGTATACGGTCCGTATATGGAACACAAAAAACGGAAGGCATCTGATATGTTGAGAATTTTAAGGCCTCTTGCACAGGAACGTTTTTTTTTCCGTTCTTTTTTTGCGTTTCATATACGGAACCATTCATTTCAATGGATCCGCGAAAAAAACCAGAAGGTACTCCGTATGCCTTCCGTTTACGTATTTCCGTTCAAAGATAGAACATGTCCTATTATTGTCCGCATAACGGGCAAGGATAGTATTGTTCTATCAGGGGCCAGCTGTTCCGTTCTGCAAAAAACGGGATGCACACGGACGTCATCCGTATTTTTTGCGGACCGCAAAATACTGAAAAAGCCATATGGTCGTGTGCAAGAGGCCTAATTAGAGTAACTGATAACTTGGGGGGAAAAAAAGCCATATAGGATGAGGGGGTTCTTAGTACCCTGAAAACCCCACCCTCTTAAGCAGTTAATGAGTTAAAAGAAAACGGCTATTTCTGTGGCCACAGTAGCAATACTGCATACTGAATTGTTACTGCACTCTGCAGGAGCTGTATAAATCCCCATGCAGTGAGCCCCCCCTAGTGGTAGCTGCAGGAAAATAATGAATTTTATATGAAGGGTAAAAGTAGATTTTGTTTTATTTATTTTTCGGGCACCAAGCTCCAAACCATATAATAATTTATATAATTATATTATCATATAATATCCTATAATGTTAAATGATAACCACTAAATCAGCCTAAACCTTCAAGTATGTTAGAAATGAACTCTTAAAGGGGTACTCTGGTTGTGAAAAATAGGCAAGCGCTGTATTCAATCTCAGGTACAGATTAATGAAGCATCAATGTGCATGCCCAGTCTGCTGCTTTGTTCATTTCAGGAGGCTCTGAGAGGTACAGGGTCCCCGTTCTTGTGTTGGGTGGGGGTCCCAGAGGTAGGACCCCCACCAATCTATTAGCTTCTCATAACCGCAGTGCCCCTTTAACCATCCTAGACTGCCATGCATAATGTTAATTAATATATTAACCCCTTCATCGGCCCAGACCAACTGAGATATTAGGTATCTGGCGGATTAAAGTTAATGTCTATATATGTTCACTGCTGTACTGTATATACTGCTGTACTATACATACTGCTGTACTGTATATACTGCTGTACTATATACACTGCTGTACTATATATACTGCTGTACTGTATATACTGATGTACTATATACACTGCTGTACTATATATACTGCTGTACTATATATACTGCTGTACTGTATATACTGCTGTACTATATATACTGCTGTACTATATACACTGCTGTACTATATACACTGCTGTACTGTATATACTGTTCTGTACTGTATATACTGATGTACTATATACACTGCTGTACTATATATACTGCTGTACTGTATATACTGATGTACTAGATACACTGCTGTACTGTATATACTGCTGTACTATATACACTGCTGTACTATATATACTGCTGTACTGTATATACTGATGTACTATATACACTGCTGTACTGTATATACTGCTGTACTATATACACTGCTGTACTATATATACTGCTGTACTGTATATACTGATGTACTAGATACACTGCTGTACTGTATATACTGCTGTACTATACATACTGCTGTACTGTATATACTGCTGTACTATACATACTGCTGTACTGTATATACTGCTGTACTATATACACTGCTGTACTATATATACTGCTGTACTGTATATACTGATGTACTATATACACTGCTGTACTATATATACTGCTGTACTATATACACTGCTGTACTGTATATACTGTTCTGTACTGTATATACTGATGTACTATATACACTGCTGTACTATATATACTGCTGTACTGTATATACTGATGTACTAGATACACTGCTGTACTGTATATACTGCTGTACTATACATACTGCTGTACTGTATATACTGCTGTACTATATACACTGCTGTACTATATATACTGCTGTACTATATACTGATGTACTATATACACTGCTGTACTATATATACTGCTGTACTGTATATACTGATGTACTATATATACTGCTGTACTGTATATACTGCTGTACTATATACACTGCTGTACTGTATATACTGATGTACTATATACACTGCTGTACTGTATATACTGATGTACTATATACACTGCTGTACTATATACACTGCTGTACTGTATATACTGATGTACTATATACACTGCTGTACTATATATACTGCTGTACTGTATATACTGATGTACTAGATACACTGCTGTACTGTATATACTGCTGTACTATACATACTGCTGTACTGTATATACTGCTGTACTATATACACTGCTGTACTATATATACTGCTGTACTGTATATACTGATGTACTATATACACTGCTGTACTATATATACTGCTGTACTGTATATACTGATGTACTATATATACTGCTGTACTGTATATACTGCTGTACTATATACACTGCTGTACTGTATATACTGATGTACTATATACACTGCTGTACTGTATATACTGATGTACTATATACACTGCTGTACTATATATACTGCTGTACTGTATATACTGATGTACTAGATACACTGCTGTACTGTATATACTGATGTACTATATACACTGCTGTACTATATATACTGCTGTACTGTATATACTGATGTACTATATACACTGCTGTACTATATATACTGCTGTACTATATACACTGCTGTACTGTATATACTGTTCTGTACTGTATATACTGATGTACTATATACACTGCTGTACTATATATACTGCTGTACTGTATATACTGATGTACTAGATACACTGCTGTACTGTATATACTGCTGTACTATACATACTGCTGTACTGTATATACTGCTGTACTATATACACTGCTGTACTATATATACTGCTGTACTGTATATACTGATGTACTAGATACACTGCTGTACTGTATATACTGCTGTACTATACATACTGCTGTACTGTATATACTGCTGTACTATATACACTGCTGTACTATATATACTGCTGTACTATATACTGATGTACTATATACACTGCTGTACTATATATACTGCTGTACTGTATATACTGATGTACTATATATACTGCTGTACTGTATATACTGCTGTACTATATACACTGCTGTACTGTATATACTGATGTACTATATACACTGCTGTACTGTATATACTGATGTACTATATACACTGCTGTACTATATACACTGCTGTACTGTATATACTGATGTACTATATACACTGCTGTACTATATATACTGCTGTACTGTATATACTGATGTACTAGATACACTGCTGTACTGTATATACTGCTGTACTATACATACTGCTGTACTGTATATACTGCTGTACTATATACACTGCTGTACTATATATACTGCTGTACTGTATATACTGATGTACTAGATACACTGCTGTACTGTATATACTGCTGTACTATACATACTGCTGTACTGTATATACTGCTGTACTATATACACTGCTGTACTATATATACTGCTGTACTGTATATACTGATGTACTATATACACTGCTGTACTATATATACTGCTGTACTGTATATACTGATGTACTATATATACTGCTGTACTGTATATACTGCTGTACTATATACACTGCTGTACTGTATATACTGATGTACTATATACACTGCTGTACTGTATATACTGATGTACTATATACACTGCTGTACTATATACACTGCTGTACTGTATATACTGATGTACTATATACACTGCTGTACTATATATACTGCTGTACTGTATATACTGATGTACTAGATACACTGCTGTACTGTATATACTGATGTACTATATACACTGCTGTACTATATACACTGCTGTACTGTATATACTGATGTACTATATACACTGCTGTACTATATATACTGCTGTACTGTATATACTGATGTACTAGATACACTGCTGTACTGTATATACTGCTGTACTATATACACTGCTGTACTATATATACTGCTGTACTGTATATACTGATGTACTATATACACTGCTGTACTATATACACTGCTGTACTGTATATACTGATGTACTATATACACTGCTGTACTATATACACTGCTGTACTATATATACTGCTGTACTGTATATACTGATGTACTATATATACTGATGTACTGTATATACTGATGTACTATATACACTGCTGTACTATATATACTGCTGTACTGTATATACTGATGTACTATATACACTGCTGTACTATATACACTGCTGTACTGTATATACTGATGTACTATATACACTGCTGTACTATATACACTGCTGTACTATATATACTGCTGTACTATATACTGATGTACTATATACACTGCTGTACTGTATATACTGCTGTACTATATACACTGCTGTACTGTATATACTGATGTACTATATACACTGCTGTACTGTATATACTGATGTACTATATACACTGCTGTACTATATACACTGCTGTACTGTATATACTGATGTACTATATACACTGCTGTACTGTATATACTGATGTACTATATACACTGCTGTACTATATATACTGCTGTACTGTATATACTGATGTACTAGATACACTGCTGTACTGTATATACTGCTGTACTATATACACTGCTGTACTATATATACTGCTGTACTGTATATACTGCTGTACTGTATATACTGATGTACTATATACACTGCTGTACTATATATACTGCTGTACTATATATACTGCTGTACTGTATATACTGCTGTACTGTATATACTGCTGTACTATATACACTGCTGTACTGTATATACTGATGTACTATATACACTGCTGTACTGTATACACTGCTGTACTGTATATACTGATGTACTATATACACTGCTGTACTATATACACTGCTGTACTATATATACTGCTGTACTGTATATACTGATGTACTATATATACTGATGTACTAGATACACTGCTGTACTATATATACTGCTGTACTGTATATACTGCTGTACTGTATATACTGATGTACTATATACACTGCTGTACTGTATATACTGATGTACTATATATACTGCTGTACTGTATATACTGATGTACTATATACACTGCTGTACTGTATATACTGATGTACTATATATACTGATGTACTAGATACACTGCTGTACTATATATACTGCTGTACTGTATATACTGATGTACTAGATACACTGCTGTACTATATATACTGCTGTACTGTATATACTGATGTACTAGATACACTGCTGTACTATATACACTGCTGTACTGTATATACTGATGTACTATATATACTGATGTACTAGATACACTGCTGTACTATATATACTGCTGTACTGTATATACTGATGTACTAGATACACTGCTGTACTATATATACTGCTGTACTGTATATACTGATGTACTAGATACACTGCTGTACTATATACACTGCTGTACTGTATATACTGCTGTACTATATATACTGATGTACTATATATACTGCTGTACTATATACACTGCTGTACTGTATATACTGATGTACTGTATATACTGATGTACTAGATACACTGCTGTACTGTATATACTGATGTAGTAGATACACTGCTGTACTGTATATACTGATGTACTAGATACACTGCTGTACTGTATATACTGATGTACTAGATACACTGCTGTACTATATACTGATGTACTATATACACTGCTGTACTGTATATACTGCTGTACTGTATATACTGATGTACTATATACACTGCTGTACTGTATATACTGATGTACTAGATACACTGCTGTACTATATACTGATGTACTATATACACTGCTGTACTGTATATACTGATGTACTATATACACTGCTGTACTATATACACTGCTGTACTATATATACTGCTGTACTGTATATACTGATGTACTATATACACTGCTGTACTGTATATACTGATGTACTAGATACACTGCTGTACTATATACTGATGTACTATATACACTGCTGTACTGTATATACTGCTGTACTGTATATACTGCTGTACTGTATATACTGATGTACTATATACACTGCTGTACTGTATATACTGATGTACTAGATACACTGCAGTACTGTATATACTGATGTACTAGATACACTGCTGTACTATATACTGATGTACTAGATACACTGCTGTACTGTATATACTGCTGTACTATATATACTGATGTACTATATACACTGCTGTACTGTATATACTGCTGTACTATATATACTGCTGTACTGTATATACTGATGTACTAAATACACTGCTGTACTATATACTGATGTACTATATACACTGCTGTACTGTATATACTGCTGTACTGTATATACTGATGTACTAAATACACTGCTGTACTATATATACTGCTGTACTGTATATACTGCTGTACTATATACACTGCTGTACTGTATATACTGATGTACTATATACACTGCTGTACTGTATATACTGATGTACTATATATACTGATGTACTATATATACTGCTGTACTGTATATACTGATGTACTATATACACTGCTGTACTATACATACTCCTGTACTGTATATACTGATGTACTATATACACTGCTGTACTGTATATACTGTTCTGTACTGTATATACTGATGTACTATATACACTGCTGTACTATATATACTGCTGTACTGTATATACTGATGTACTATATACACTGCTGTACTGTATATACTGATGTACTAGATACACTGCTGTACTGTATATACTGTTCTGTACTGTATATACTGCTGTACTTTACTGTGTGTACTGCTGTATATAATGCTGTACTATATACACTGCTTTACTGTATATAATGCTATACTGTATATACTGCTGTACTGTATATACTGATGTACTGTATATACTGCTGTACTATATATACTGCTGTACTGTATATACTGATGTACTATATACACTTCTGTACTGTATATACTGTTCTGTACTGTATATACTGCTATACTATATACACTGCTGTACTGTATATACTGTTTTGTACTGTATATACTGCTGTTCTTCGAGAACCTATTTGACTCCTTGCTCCTTTGCAGCCTGGCGAGCAGTGCCAGGGGATAGATATGCCAGGGTATAACACATTGCCCACAGCAGAGGATGGATATGCTGGATAAGCAGAAAGTGAAGAGGCTGCGGCTGGACCAGATCTGTGAAGGTGAGCGGATCCGACTTGTCACATTTCTTCTAAGCCATATCTTCTTATAGACCGGTTTACCTATTGTCGGGAATTTTTAGAAGAGACTGGTTATCTACACTCGTCAGAAGAACAGACACTGGGCCAAGTGCTAAAGCATTTTCGGGAGGATTTTCCTTCTTTTTAAAGGGATTGTTCCACGAAACATAAGTGTCTGACTGGCGAGGGTCTAATCACTGAGGCTCCCGCTGATCACGAGAAGAGGGGTCCTCTGTTCCCCCTTTTGAATGGGGCAGTCTTTGTGCGTTGTACTCGCCTATTCCAGAATCAACAAATAGATAAATCACGTTTTTATTTGCGTTCCCCTAAGATGCAAATACACAAGACAAAAGGCGGTCAGGCCTGAAACGCGTAAGCATCTTTTACCTTGTGTATTTGGATGTTATGAGAACATGAATAACATGTTGATTTTGATCTTTGGTTACTGGAATCACTTTACTGGATCCTCTATTTGGATCCTTGATCTTGTCGTTTGGTGCAGTGGCATAGCGTGGGGTGAGGATAAGGAGGTAGTTACCCGGGCGCCAAACTGCCAGGGGACGCTCAGCAGCCTGACATGATTTTAATATTTGTGCAGTTTGGAGCCTTAAAAAGCTAAAGTACCTTCAATTATGTCATCCTGCATCAAAATCTGCACTATCTGAAGCAGATTTTGCAGTGCCCCAGACCTGAGGGTATTTGCAATTGTTATGTTATGTTATACAATGTTGTGTAATGTATGGTTGGCAGGGACAGGGTTAACCACCCTGTTCCTCTTCTCTTGGTAGGAGTGGGCTGGTCCAGCTTCCTGCCAAGAGGACGGGTTCTAGCTAGAACAGTCAGGAGGAGGGAAGCACTTCCAAATAGCTCCTACTTCAAGGGTCTTTGGGGCCAGTCTTGATCTAATTCTCCTTTGAGACCACTACACCAGAGAGACTACAAGAACACCAGGATACAGCTTTCCTAGAAGCTACAGCATTGATAGCAAAGTGACTAGAAATCCACAGCTTTACAGACCCTGCTGCGGGTAAGGGAATACAGCTCAGACACCCATCACCTAGAATAGCATCCAGGCCAGACCAACTCAAAGCCTGCATTGCATAGCGAACACCAGTAGCCATAAGTGTCAGCATACAGCTGTTAGCCAGAAGTTCAAAGGAAAGAGTCATTAGCAAGATAGCCTATCTGAAGTGCATTAGTTACCACTTAGGCCTCTTTCACACGACCGTATGCCCTCTGAGACATACAGTCCGTGAGCGGGCCATATGTCCCGAAGTGGCATTGATCGTGCGCACGGGAGCACACAGCACCATAGAATACAATAATGCTGTGCACGTTGGGCCGCCCGCGGGGCTATTGTCCCGCACTCATATGATCTTATGAGTACGGGACAATAGCCCTGTGGGCGGCCTGATGTCCACAGCATCATTGTAATCTATGATGCTGTGTGCTCCCGTGCGCACGATCAATGCCGCTCAAGAACTGTATGTCTCGGAGGGCATACGGTTGTGTGCAAGAGGCCTTATCCAGCAACCTCTCCAGATGCTACACATCTGGAGAGGGAAATTGCACTTTGTACCAACCACTCCTGGATGTACTGCACATTATCTTTTATACTGAGTAAAGAGAGACTTTTATTCTTTTACTTCTGGCCTTCAAATCACTTTTCCACTGCATCCACCGATCCATAGGGAGCAATGGCCTGAGAGAGTACACCGTGACACAACATCTCATCAGGGCCACTACCACTCCCATCCTCTGCACCTGCTCTTCAGGGGCTTCAGATGAAATGAGGATTTTCCACTGTGGAAAATGTGCAGCTGACCTGTCCCATATGGTTGTATGGGACTCTGCACTCTCCTGCAGACCACTCTCCTGGAGACCACTCTCCAAATCTGATCTACAGCAGACCACTCTCCTGCAGACCACTCTTTTGCATCCATTCTCCTGCATCTACTCTCCAGCAGACCATTCTCCTGCATCTACTCTCCAGCAGACCACTCTCTAAATCTACTCTCCAGCAGACCACTTTCCAAATCTGATCTCCAGCAGACCACTCTCTAAATCTACTCTCCAGCAGACCACTCTCCAAATCTGATCTCCAGCAGACCACTCTCTTGCATCCACTCTCCTGCAGACCACTCTCTGCATCCATTCTCCTGCATCTACTCTCCAGCAGACCACTCTCTAAATCTACTCTCCAGCAGACCACTCTCTAAATCTACTCTCCAGCAAACCACTTTCTAAATCTACTCTCCAGCAGACCACTCTCTAAATCTACTCTCCAGCAGACCACTCTCTAAATCTACTCTCCAGCAGACCACTCTCTAAATCTACTCTCCAGCAGACCACTCTCTAAATCTACTCTCCAGAAGACCATTCTCCTGCATCTACTTTCCAGCAGACCACTCTCTAAATCTACTCTCCAGCAGACCATTCTCCTGCATCTACTCTCCAGCAGACCACTCTCTAAATCTACTCTCCAGCAGACCACTCTCTAAATCTACTCTCTAGCAGACCATTCTCCTGTTTCTACTCTCCAGCAGACCACTCTCTAAATCTACTCTCCAGCAGACCATTCTCCTGCATCTACTCTCCAGCAGACCACTCTCTAAATCTACTCTCCAGCAGACCACTCTCTAAATCTACTCTCCAGCAGACCATTCTCCTGCATCTACTTTCCAGCAGACCACTCTCTAAATCTACTCTCAGCAGACCACTCTCTAAATCTACTCTCCAGCAGACCACTCTCTAAATCTACTCTCCAGCAGACCACTCTCTAAATCTACTCTCCAGCAGACCACTCTCTAAATCTACTCTCCAGCAGACCACTCTCTAAATCTACTCTCCAGCAGACCACTCTCTAAATCTACTCTCCAGCAGACCACTCTCTAAATCTACTCTCCAGCAGACCACTCTCTAAATCTACTCTCCAGCAGACCACTCTCCAAATCTGATCTCCAGCAGACCACTCTCTTGCATCCACTCTCCTGCAGACCACTCTCTGCATCCATTCTCCTGCATCTACTCTCCAGCAGACCACTCTCTAAATCTACTCTCCAGCAGACCACTCTCTAAATCTACTCTCCAGCAGACCACTCTCTAAATCTACTCTCCAGCAGACCACTCTCTAAATCTACTCTCCAGCAGACCACTCTCTAAATCTACTCTCCAGCAGACCACTCTCTAAATCTACTCTCCAGCAGACTACTCTCTAAATCTACTCTCCAGAAGACCATTCTCCTGCATCTACTCTCCAGCAGACCACTCTCTAAATCTACTCTCCAGCAGACCATTCTCCTGCATCTACTCTCCAGCAGACCACTCTCTAAATCTACTCTCCAGCAGACCACTCTCTAAATCTACTCTCTAGCAGACCATTCTCCTGTTTCTACTCTCCAGCAGACCACTCTCTAAATCTACTCTCCAGCAGACCATTCTCCTGCATCTACTCTCCAGCAGACCACTCTCTAAATCTACTCTCCAGCAGACCACTCTCTAAATCTACTCTCCAGCAGACCATTCTCCTGCATCTACTCTCCAGCAGACCACTCTCTAAATCTACTCTCCAGCAGACCACTCTCTAAATCTACTCTCTAGCAGACCATTCTCCTGTTTCTACTCTCCAGCAGACCACTCTCTAAATCTACTCTCCAGCAGACCATTCTCCTGCATCTACTCTCCAGCAGACCACTCTCTAAATCTACTCTCCAGCAGACCACTCTCTAAATCTACTCTCCAGCAGACCATTCTCCTGCATCTACTCTCCAGCAGACCACTCTCTAAATCTACTCTCCAGCAGACCACTCTCTAAATCTACTCTCCAGCAGACCACTCTCTAAATCTACTCTCCAGCAGACCACTCTCTAAATCTACTCTCCAGCAGACCACTCTCTAAATCTACTCTCCAGCAGACCACTCTCTAAATCTACTCTCCAGCAGACCACTCTCTAAATCTACTCTCCAGCAGACCACTCTCTAAATCTACTCTCCAGATGAAGCAAACCCTTTAAGCTGCCAATTTATTTCTTATAATGCCATGTCCTATAATATTCCTTGCCGACCTTTGTTCCCATGCCATGACTAACACATCCTTAGCTGAGCTCAATAATCTGTGGTCTTTACCTCCAGTGGCCGCTCAGTAGGGGGCAGACAAGACTCATCTTCTCAATCCTTGATCTGCTGCACCATCTGCCTCTCCCTCTGCAGCCAGGGACATGAATAAGCCACAGACGTGCTGATGTAATGGCAGCTATTACAGGATCTGCACCTGGATATTGTATATAAATAGGCGCTGGGCCATCTGATCTCTCCGGTGCGGGATCTGTATGCGGCTGATGCTATTAAAGGAGGGGGCGGGGGCGCTATTTGCCAGCGGTGATTCTTATAGAACAGATTTCAGTAGGGAGGCTTTGCTGACGTGAGATGTGCTGCAGTCTCTCAGGTGCTGCTGAGTATGCTTGTACGGTTAGCTGTACTGCTCAAACTCCTGGAGATTATTATCCTGATTTGATTGGATGTAGCAGAGCCGAGTTTGTCACTTGGCACCAACCGTCAAGATACCTTATCTGTGGTTTTGCATAGGACTGCAGGTAAAACTACTCCACATTTGACTAGAGGGGAGATATAATTATCACCTGTGTTTATATCGTGCCCACCTATTCCGCAGAGGATACATCTACAGTGCAACAAAACTAATCAACTCAAGCAATAGGAGATAGAGCCCTGCTCACAAGAGCTTACAATCTGTGACGACATAGGAGTGGCATTGAAAGTAAAAAGTGCATGCTTTGTAGAATGACTCTGCCATCTTTATAAAACAGGGTAGTACATATAAAACTGCACAAGCCAGTCACCAGCCTGTGCCTGTGTGTGAACACGTATCAAGAGCTCTGGATTGCAAAGATTGAAAGGGTTACTTTTTGGATGACGTGAAGTCAGAAGATTTAGAATAGGGAGGGGTCCGGCACTACGATAGAAATACCTATTCTTTTCCACAATTGCAGACAAGAATAGGACATGCTCTATCATTTTTTGGGGGCTGCGGAACCTCATTGAAATTGCAGAACGGATGCGGAGCCATTTATGAGCCCTTACAGAGAGGTGGCGCAACAGAAAAAAGTCTTTATGACGGGGTGGGAGGTTGGGATTAATGTGTGTTGATAACACTGCTGACGAATGTAGCAGTCCTGGATTGTTTCCACCCAGTGGATGATACACAAAGGATGCAGCTCATTAGCACCTTCAGCTCTGCTGCATCTGCTGCTCTGCGCAGTATGGGTGTTCTGAGAGCAGATGTATAAGCCTTGTACGGTCTCTTGGTGAGGGTTTAGTGAAGTTGCTTTTAACTCTCTGCCAAAATGGGATTAGTGACTTGTTTCTTAAAGGGAATGTGTCACCTATCATTTTTTCTGCCAATTAAAACCTAATAGCGACACAAATCCTTTTTTATTTTCTAATCCGTTTAGATTTTTTAATTCTCTTTGCATGTACATGATTATGGGGGCGGCCACCATGGCTGAGCTGTTGTTAACAGCATCTGGAAATGCATCCACCCAGGGGCGGATTGGCCATAGACCCTACAGGGAAATTTCCCGGTGGGAGATGCCCCAGGGGGCCACCCAAGCCCCCTCTCTGCCGCTGGCCAACTACATAATGAGCTCTCAGCAGTAATTAATGCTGTGAGAATCAGGTATTCATGTACCCAGCCAGTGACTGCACATGGCCTCCGCTTTTCACCTCCTAAGGCTGAGTTCACACGAACGTGTGTGACCCATGACCGTGCTGCAATGCACGATCGCCGGCCGTAGGTCAGCCGCATCGGATGGCGGACCCATTCACTTTAATGGGTCCGCGATCTGCCCGTTCCACAAAAAGATAAGACATGTCCTATCTTTTTGCGGAACGGAAGTACGGGATGCAACCCCACGGAAGCACTCCCGTTCCGTAGTCCCGTTCCGTGCGGCCGTTCCGCAACTCCGGATTTGCGGACCCATTGAAGTGAATGGGTCCGCATCCGTGATGCGGAATGCACACGGAACTGTGGCCGTGCATTGCGGCCCGCAATACGGCCGCGGATCACACACGTTCGTGTGAACTCGGCCTAAGACCCCTGCTCCATATCTTAATCTGAGACAACTGGAGGAGGAGAAGAACAGAAAATGGCAGCTATTGATGGCCAACACAGAGGGACCGCATTTGGGTCAATGTATTGTGCTGCACTGTGGTATATGGTATTTTGCGCTATAGTATTGCTGACCCCTCCTACTTATGTTGCCCAGCCTCCTGTCAATTTAGACACTCCTACAAAATGGGGCCATTTTTAGTTTGTTTTTTTTCAGGTCCACTTTAAGTTCCCAATCCGCCCCTGCACCCACCACCATGGGTCATAGACACAATAGACTGGAGAGTACTCTGACTTCTATGGGCGAATGTTTTGGACATGTTCTGTGATCTGTGCAGGGGTCATTGTACAGAGAGGGGGAGGACATGAGCTGTGACATCACCTATTGTGAATGGTGGCTCTTGTGTTATCTACAATATATATACAGCATCTCACAAAAGGGAGTACACCCCTCACATTTTTGTAAATATTTTATTATAGCTTTTCATGGGACAACACTGAAGATCTGACACTTTGATACAATGTAAAACAGTCAGTGTACAGCTTGTGTAACAGTGTAAATTTGCCCTCCAAATTACTCAATACACAACCATTAAAGGGGTTGTCTCATCATGGACAATGGGGGCATATCGCTAGGATATGCCCCCATTGTCTTATAGGTGCGGGTCCCACCGCTGGAACCCGCACCTATATCGAGAACGGAGCCCCAAAAGTGAAGGAGGGCGCACTGCTGGCTCGGCTATTTCCATCTGCCTAAGGCCTCAATCACACGACAGTATTTTGTTTCCGTGTCCGTTTCGTGTTTTTTTTGCGGATAGGATGCGGACCAATTCATTTCAATGGGTCCGCAAAAAACGCGGACAGCACACCGTGTGCTGTCCGCATCAGTATGTCCGTTCCGTTGCTCCGCAAAAAAAATAGTGCATGTCCTATTTTATTCTAGTTTGCGGACAAGGATAGGCATTATTACAATGGATCCGCAAAAAAAAAAACGGATGCCATACAGAACGTAATCCGTTTTTTTTGCGGATCCGCAATCTGCGGACCGCAAAACACATACGGTCGTGTGCATGTAGCCTTATAGAAATGAATGAGAGCGGGGGCCGCGCATGTGCAGTACACTCCCATTCACTTCTATGGGGTGGCGGGACCGGAGTCCTAGCGATATGCCCCCATTGTCCATGCAGAGACAACCCCTTTAAAGGGATTCTGTCACCAGGTTTTTGGCTATAGAGATACGGACATGCACGGCTAGATCGCCGCTAGCATGTCCGCAATATATGTGTCCTATAGGGCTGTGTGCTTTTAATTTCTTTAAAAAAGGATTTTATAGATATGTAAATTAGTCTTGAATGTGTATAAGGGGCTGCACTAACCTTCCTGGAGCCCAGGAAGGTGCTAGCGGCGATCTAGCCGTGCATGTCCGTATCTCTATAGCCCAAAACCTGGTGACAGAATCCCTTTAATGTCTAAACCGCTGGCAACAAAAGTGAGCACACCCCTAAGTGAAAATGGTCAAATTGTGCCCAAAGTGTCAATATTTTGTGTGGCCACCATTATTTTCCGGCACTGCCTTAACTCTCTTGGGCATGGAGTTCACTAGAGCTTCACAGATGCCACTGGAACCCTCTTCCTACCTCAAGGACACCGTTTTTATATAGGTCAGACACATAGGTAATGGGTCAGACTTTACCCAAGATCCTTTTGGTCTGTGAATGGTGTTCTTAGTTTCCCATTCGAGGATTATGAAGGGAATGACACAGTCGTGACTTAAAGGGGTTGGGTCATCTCAGACATTGATGGTATAGGATGAGCCATCAATGTCAGATAGGTGCAGGTCTCACCTCTGGCACCCGCTCCTATCTCCTGACCGAGCCCCCGAAATGAACAGCGACGTATGCACATCCACCCTCTGTACACTGCTATTAGAGCTCAGAAAATAGCGCCAGCGGTCCCACAGTGGTGAATGGAGTTGTGGCCTCGCTCGCTTTTGGCAGAGGCATCTACACAGTCTGAAACATGTTAGGGAGACGTGGGAATGCATACATGCTACCACCCCTTCAATTGAAATAAATGGGATGGATTATTGCGGATCGGATGTGTTTAAAAAATACGGTCAGCATAAAGCTGTAAAGGGGTTTTTCGGGCTCTCCTATATGGATGGCCTATCCTCAGGATAGGTCATCAATATCACAGTGCTGCTGTCTATTGCAAAGCATACTGCATCTTAATTTATTTAACCTGTTAATGACCTCCAATGCGGCTTTTTACGGTGGTCACTAAGGTGCCTTAGGCTACGCTGCCATAAAAAGCCTAACATAACAGCCGCGCTCCTGGTCTAACAGCCTGGACTGGCAGGAGCACAGATCCAGTATGTGTAACTCCTTACATGCTACGGGCAATAGCACCCGCAGTATGTAAGCGCTTACAGAAGGAGCAGACTCTCTCTGTCTCCCATTGGCACCCTGCAAATGAGATTGCGATGTGCCAGTGTCGGTGCAGGCAAGCCAGGGCCTAGTGACGGCCTGAGACCTGCCTCCAGCAGCCTGCTGGTGAATGTCAGTATACTAATCCTGCACTACATAAATAGCGCAAAGTAGTTTAGGAGCGATCAAAAGATCGCCTATTATAGTACCCTTATGGGACTATTAAAAAAAATTCCAAGAAAAAAGCTTTTCAATAGACAGAATTGCAAAAATAAAATCTCCTCCACGTGTTTGGTATTGCTGCATCCACAATTATCATGTAATTTATCCCGTATGGTAAACGCCGTAAAAACAACAACAAAATAATGCCAGAATTTCTGCTTTTTGCTGATTCACCACCAAAAAAAAAAGGAATAAGAAGCAACCAAAAAGTGTTATGTACCCCAAAACGATACCAATGAAAACTACAAGCCCTCACACAGAATAAAAAAGTTATGGGTCTTGGAATACAGCGATGCAAAAAACATTTTCTTCCTTTAAAAAAAGTTTTTTATTGTGCAAAAGTAGTAAAAGGTAAAAAAAAAACTACCAGTATGTATTTGGTATCACTGTAATCGTGCTTACCCAGAGAATAAAGTTATTGGGTTATTTATGCCGAAAAATGAACACTGCAAAACTAATGACGTAAAAACGTAGTGGCAGTATTGCTGCTTTTTGCCATCTCCCTCCCAGAAAGAGTTAACAGAGGTTAATCAGTAAGTTATGTGTACCATTCATTAAAAACTATAGCGCTCATACGGCCACATAGATGGAAAAATAAAAAAGTTATAGCTCTTGGAATGGAAAAATGAAAAACAAAATCACCTGGTCATTAGGGCCCAAAACAAGCAGGTTCATTTTAAATATTTTTTTTTTACAAATAGTGTCCTATATGTCTCCTTGGAGCTTATCCCTCCATAATGTTCACTGACAAGTAGTGTGTTCATAAAGTTGCATGCAGAGTCTTGGTTAATTATGTATATTCCTAGTTTAATAAGACAAGGGAAAGTCGTCAGCTTGTCACTCATTAGGTCCGCTGTGCCAGAGGGATTATAGCTTTGATTGGACCATGCATGATGGGGAGATGCTGCTGAGCAAGGGCTGGGCTGATATGTGATCAGTGTGATATGCAATGATAAAGAGTCCTGGTCAGTCACATTATGATCGTACATGAAACATCCATGGAACATATGTGGAGTCGGTATTATGGTCTATTAGGGACCAGTTATGGTCGCCATGAAGCTCTGCAGTTGTGTTCTAGCATCACTGCTCAGCAGCGGACACAGTATTCAAGATGCAATCTGCCAGTATGATCCCACCAAAATGTTACATTAATTCATTGAAAGTCATGAGGGTCACATCAGGACAACCTTCTGCTGGAAGATCATTGGTGGATCACAGACTGCAGTCAGCTCTTTGGGTCACAGATGTTGTATCTTACAGTGTCTGCAGTCTTATGTTCATGGGGGTCCGGATAAGGACTGGGCAGGTTGGATCTGTTATTAACCAAGCGTTCATGTTCGTGGGAAAGTCTAGATTGATAACTGTTGGCCAGCTAGATGGTCACCTGTGTCTGTCTACTGTAGGTCTGAAACCCTATAGAAGAAAACTGTCAGCTCTAGCAATTGCAGAATCGCAAGGGTTAAACTGCTGCGATCTGAGCTTTCTCTGATCATTGCTACACGGTGATGGCATACTAGCACAAAGGTTACCTTGACAAGACTGAAAAGTGTCTAGAAAAGAGACAGCCCCGTAATGTTTTTACATCGATACAGCTTTGTATATGTTGCCATCTGGCATGACAGGTGACCCAGTGTCTTTAACCCCCTTCATTCTGCACTTATGTAGCTGCTCTTCTGATTCTTTAAATGATCACTGTATGTGATAAATACAATAGTCCAGGAGGGGAGGTGAATAGAAAAAAACTTTGTAATATATCTTCTAAACATGTGAATAGATTAAACTTTGTAATATAGGTTATAAAAGAATGCCTCTTTCTCTTTCCCCCCTCCTAAACCAATTCTGTCGTGAGAGATAAAACAGATTAGATAGATTACATTTTAGAAGACATCTACAGAAGGCTATGGAGAGGGGGGAAAAGAGGAGACATGAGCTGCTAGAGGGAGACAGAGACATTTTCTCTGATAAGATATATTGTAAAGTTTCTTATATTCACCTGTACTATTGATTTCTGCAAAGTTTTTTGAATGAACAGTGACCACTTAGTATCTGCAGGAATTATATATTTGTGCTGGAGCTCACACTCTTTAATGTTTCTTCTAGACCAGACCCATGTTCCAGCCTTTAATGTTATTCCTGGTTACTTTACTGTTGAGTCATTTTGAAATGTGATCACTGATGCCTTCATCGTCTTGGTGTTATTTATTCATAGGCCCCTGGTGATCAGTAACAGATCCGAGTGCCCTATAACCTTCTGGTTATGAGATCCGCGCCCTCCTTTTGGTTGTTTGTCTGCTTTTGTTCCTCATCCCTCCAGTTAGTTCCACATTGTATTTGATGAAGACGTCTCTGCTTTGGAAACTGTTCTGACGTAAACATTACCGGGGAGCGATCACGTTCCTGTAGACACCGACACTTTATTTAACACTTACACAGTGGCCACTCCTTAGATTGCAGAGATACCTGCAGCAGCGAATAATATATTTCATCATTCTACATCTGTGGTACTTTTCTAATTGTTATTTTAGCCTTTTGATGATTTCCTTGTATTAGCTCAACTTATATAGAAAGTCAGAGATGGTGACAGTGTCCCCATAACAGTGACCGATACAGTCCTTCTGTGAAATTCCCTATTTCCCCCATTGAAAGCCACAGAGATGGTAATTGCTTCCACAGTAACAACCACAGTATCCCCATAACAGTGACAGACACAGTGTTCCGATAAGTGTCAGCCACAGTACCCCCATAACAGTGACATCCACAGTATTCCCATAAGTGACAGCCACAGTACCCCCATAACAGTGACAGCCACAGTATTCCCATAAGTGTCAGCCACAGTACCCTCATAACAGTGACAGCCACAGTACCCCCATAACAGTGACAGCCACAGTACCCCCATAACAGTGACAGCCACGGTATTCCCATAAGTGTCAGCCACAGTACCCTCATAACAGTGACAGCCACAGTACTCCCATAAGTGTCAGCCACAGTACTCCCATAAGTGTCAGCCACAGTACTCCCTTAAGTGTCAGCCACAGTACTCCCATAAGTGTCAGCCACAGTATTCCCATAAGTGACAGCCACAGTACTCCCATAACAATGACAGCCACAGCAGTCCTATAAGTGTCAGCCACAGTACGCACCCTACAAGTGACAGCCACAGTATTCCCATAAGTGTCAGCCACAGTACCCCCATAACAGTGTCAGCCACAGTACTCCCATAAGTGTCAGCCACAGTACTCCCATAAGTGTCAGTCACAGTACTCCCTTAAGTGTCAGCCACAGTACTCCCATAAGTGTCAGCCACAGCAGTCCTATAAGTGACAGCAACTGTACTGACAAAACAATGTCAGCCACAGTACGCACCCTAACAGTGACAGCAACAGTACTCCCATATGTCACAGCCACAGTACCCCCTTAACAGTGACAGCCACGGTATTCCCATAAGTGTCAGCAACAGTATTCTCATAAGTGTCAGTTACAGTACTCCCATAAGTCAGAGCCGCAGTACCGCCTTAACAGTGACAGCCACAGTATTCCCATAAGTGTCAGCCACAATACTCCCATATGTCACAGCCATAGTACCGCCTTAACAGTGACAGCCACAGTACTCCCATAAGTGTCAGCCACAGTACTCCCATAAGTGTCAGCCACAGTACTCCCATAACAATGACAGCCACAGCAGTCCTATAAGTGTCAACCAAAGTATACTCCACAACAGTGACAGCCACTGTACTCACAAAACAATGTCAACAGTACGCATCCTACCAGTGACAGCCACAGTACTTCCATAAGTGTCAGCCACAGTACCCTCATAACAGTGACAGACACAGCACTTCTATTGCGATTTTAGCATATCACCTTCAATGTGGCTTCTTGGGGCAAAACCTGCAGTCCTGGACTTTTCCACTGAGTCCTTTACTCCAAGGAGCAATGCATGTTTGTTGAGTTCGAGCAAACTAAAACAAGACTGTGTGGCATGGAGAGGGAATCTCTTGTACAGCAGATGCATACATAGTACTTTGCATAAATTAATAGTGAAGGTGAATATAAGAAACTTTGTAATATATCTTGTCTGAGAAAAATGCTTCTTTCTCCACTTTACTCCTCAGTTCTATATATTTAATGGCAGAGAACCTATCATACTAATAAAAGTTATATTGTACATACTGCCCTGGACTTTCTCCATTCCAGTGCTACCTCTACTGCTGCAGCCATGACCCATGACGTAAAAGGGAAAAAGCTGCTGCTAGGTTGTTTTGCAGAGAACAATAGGATCAGGCATTGAAATCCAACTGCCTGATCCATTTTTTTTTCTTTTGGGATGACTCAAATGCTTCATGCAGTCTTCATTGTTGTTATTGCAGAGTCCCTTTGCCACCGCAGTGCTCGGCTGAAAAAAGGGGTCTCATGTACATATCTTATATGTATGTTACCAAAAAGGTCAATAATGTGATTTATGGTGTATTTATGCATTTTTCTACCAAGCCACTAGGTGGGGCTGTGGACCTCTCCCCATAGGGAGTAGAAGCTTAGCTTGTAGACCCATGAGTCAGTGGATACCTAGACATTGATGAGTGCAGATGCAGAGAACCAGCTTTAGAGAGAAAATCAGTCGGAGAAGCAAAGATGTAGAGAAAAGAGCAAAATATATAGTTGAGGAGCATAACAGTGACAAGAGGAGGTGCCTCTAGAAGCTCTGTGGAGATTAAGGCTTTTTCACATGAGCAATCTGGAATGAGTCAGGGTCTGTTCGAGGAAAAACTGATGGTTTTATATGCAAGTTGAATCAGTTTTGTCTGCGATAGTGTTCAGTCTTTCAGTTTTTTCCTCATGGATGCAATTAATTTTTGATATGTTTTTCACATGTGTGAACAGGGCCGCGTCAGCACCCGGAATACCCGGGCAAGTGCCGGGGCCCACTGTTCCTTAGGGGGCCCACTCATTTCCTTACTTCAAAATTGCGGCAGTCGCAGTCCCTTTAAACATCACCCTGCCTAGTATCACAGAACACGGAGCGTGCTGCTCTCGGCGCGCTCCATGTTCCCTCAGCAGCACAGGGGAGAAGGAAGCAGTCTCTCCCTCCCCCTATGCTGCTGCTGCCACCGCCAATGAGGAGAGAGTGGGTGGAGGAGGGGAGGGACTGTGGCCACTGTGACACCAATGATAATTAACCTTTAATACAGGAGGCGGGTGCCGGCGGCAGAATCACATAGCCGGCACCCGACCTCTGACATGGAGCTGTGATCAGCGGCAGTTAACCCCTTAGGTTGCGCACTTGAGGGGTTAACTGCCATTGATCGGAGCTCCCTGTCAGAGGTCGGGTGCTGGCTATGTGATTCTGCCGCCGGCACCCGCCTCCTGTATCTGTATTAAAGGTTAATTATCATTGGTGGCGCAGTGTACCTTCCCCCTACCCCAGTATTAAAAACATTGCTGGCACAGTGCGCCCTCCCCCCTCGAGTATTAAAGTCCTTGGTGGCGCAGTATTCCCCCCAACCCCCCCACCCAGTATTAAAATCATTGGTGGCGGTGGCCACAGGGTCCCCTCCCCTCCTCCTCATTGGTGGCGGTGGCAGCTTCTGATCGGAGCCCCAGCAGTGTAATCCTGGGGCTCCGATTGGTTACTATGGCAGCCAGGACGCTACTGAAGCCCTGGCTGCCATGGTAATCTCCCTGCTGCTGTGTGTACTATGCACAGGGCAGCAGGGAGAGTGTGAGATCATATTCACCCTAATAGAGCTCTATCAGGGTGAATAGGACAAGGGATGAAAAGATCCCAGGTTCTAGCCCCTAAGGGGGGGGGGGGAATAGTTATTAAATAAAGTAAAAAAATTAATAAAAGTTTAAAAAAAACACACCAAAATATTAAGTATAAGGCTACTTTCACACTTGCGTTCGGAGCGGATCCGTCTGATGTTTCATCAGACGGATCCGCTCCGATAATGCAGACGTTCGCATCCGTTCAGAACGGATGCGTCTGCATTAAAACTTAGAAAATTTTCTAAGTGTGAAAGTTGTCTGAGCGGATCCGTTCAGACTTTACATTGTAAGTCAATGGGGAACGGATCCGCTTGAAGATTGAGCCATATGGTGTCATCTTCAAGCGGATCCGTCCCCATTGACTTACATTGTAAGTCTGGACGGATCCGCTCGCCTCCGCAGGAGCGGAGGCTGAACGCTGGCAGGCGGATGCATTCTCAGTGGATCCGCCTCCACTGAGAATGCATTGGGGCCAGACAGATGCGTTCGGGACCGCTCGTGAGCCCCTTCAAACGGAGCGCACGAGCAGACACCCGAACGCTAGTGTGAAAGTAGCCTAAATCGCCCCCTTTTCCAATTTTACATATAAAATATATAAACAATAAATAAATAAATAAACATATTACATATCGCCATGTCTGAAAAGTCCAAACTATTAAAATATCAAAAAAAATTCCTATGCAGCGAGCGCCGTAACAGAAAAAAGTTTAAATAAAAACCGCACGATTCGCCATTTTTTTTAGTCAACTTGTCCACCCAAAAAATAGGAAAGGACTGTTCAATTAAGGGCTGGACATTCCATAAAATGCGGAATGCAAGCGGCTTTTTTGGTGTTTTATTTTTTTCGCATGGTTTCAAATGGTATCAAGTATCGCAATACTTTTTTAAGGTATCGAAATCTAATAAAATTTTTGGTATTGTGACATCCCTAGTCTGCTGCAGCCTGCCCTGCTGTGCTCCAAATTAAAATATCCTCATATTGATATTTATTGGACATTGGGGGCACAGGGGCAGGCAGGAGCATAGTGCTATCAGCATTCATATTGAAATTTAGTTTCATATTCAATGTCTGTTTCTCTTTAGAGGGTGTACAGTAAAAACGGAATAGTGAGTAGACCTGAGGGATTAACACACTGGGTAGATAAAAAAAAAGTAGGGGGTATAAGGATTGATTATCATATATCCGCTCGTGTTCTGTCTATTGTATTTGGCAACATCTATAACATGCAGTTTCATTGCAGCGTGTTTTGTGCAAAATGCCACAACGGGGCCCACTGAGGCTTTATCGCCCAAGGGCCCACATGAACCTGAAGCCGGCCCTGTGTGTGAAGAAAACCTGACGGATAACACATCTCCTAGTAATCATTAGTGAAAAACACATTGCATGCGGTGCCTTCTATTTTTCATACAAGCCCCATTTATTTCTAGGGGACCAGGGCTGCGTGAAAAAGACACAATATAGAACATTCTGCAATGTTTCCAGAACGCTGAAATGATAAGTGCTAAACACTGTTCGTGTGGACATACCTATTGAAATAATTGGGTCAGGATTCAGTCCAGATGCTATCTGTTCACAACATGCATCACATCCGGATGGAAAACGAACTTGTTTTGAAAGAGGTGCAGTACCCTTGTGCAGGGGTATCTGCATATTAGTTTGTTCTTTAATGTCATGTGACGCATTGTGTACTATATTGTATATTGCACCAGCATAGTGTGTGTGGATGGCAAACCCAGGGTTACTCACCCTGGCTCAGCCCTTGTAGGAGGTTAGTCTAGACTGGAGTTTTAGAGAGGAAGGAAGCAAAGTCTATGTTCTCCTTCTTTGACCTTAAGTTCCAGAGACTAACATATCTCGGCAAGATCTACAGACAGAGAAAGAGAGAAAGAAAGAGAAAAGGATAACTTGGAATCTGCATGACTAAACATAGGAGTCAGTAAGATAACCTGCTACTACAGCCATTCAGACCTTACTGCAGTGGAGGGATACTGTTAAGACACCCTTCACACTTGAACATGTCCTGGCCAAATGTACTATCTAGACCCTGTATCCCGCAGTGAACACTACAGCCACCCTTGCCAGAGTACTATTGCCTACCATAGATTCCAATAAAAGTCACTTTAGCTCGATAGAGAGGAGAGATGGCATTAACTCACACCCTTGCCTAAATCCATACACCGCTATCTGGGAGAGAATTACACTGTGTACAGTTAATACTGTGTTTAGTTATAATTTGATGTACTACTACTCCTATTTTGTACTATAGTAAAGAGAGGCATGTATTCTTCTCTCTCTGGCCTGGTTTCCTGACTCCTACACCATATGCCGGCCATTGCACTATAAATGCCTGCCTTGCACCCATCCAAACACCTAACATCAAGAGCACCCCAGCTACCATCAGTCAGGAGCCCCAGAATCAAGGTGTGCACCGAGGGAAGAAAGGGGATCATTGAAAGGGGTTCAATGCATGGCCCTAGGGAGCAACTGTGTGAGGACAGCTGCCGTGACTGACTGTGACTACCATTCCCATCCTCCACTCCAGCTCCTCAATGGTCGCTGCAGAGGTCTTAAAAGGCAGAATCCGCATGTACCCACTACACCATATCCCGCAGAGGAAACTTGTGGTGACAAGTATAGTGAGTATGGCAACCTGCAAAAAAGGAGCACAACTTAGTCTAACACCAATGGTTGCATGGGGGGAAGTTCTGCACCCCTATATCTGGATGCTTGGGCTTAAAAGAAAAGTGCTGTGTAAGGAATATTGCCTAAAAGAAAGAGGTAAAAAAATTTAAAGGTTGCATTTTACTCATTTTGGGCTAAAAATCATTTCAGATTCAGCCGTTCTGTCACAAAGGATTAGCTGACAAGCTGTGTGAATGGTACTTTCACTTTGTGCTGGTCATCTAATAAACCTAAAACTTCTTTCTTTTAGGCAATATTCCTTACACAGCACTTTTCTCTCAAGCCCAAGCATCCAGATATAGGGGTGCAGTACTTCCCCCATGAAACCATTGGTGTTAGACTAAGGCTACTTTCACACTCACGTTTTGTGCGGATCCGTCATGAATGGATCCGTTCAGATAGTACAACCGTCTGCATCCGTTCTGAACGGATCCGTTTGTATTATCTTTAACATAGCCAAGACGGATCCGTCTTGAACACCATTGACAGTCAATGGAAGACGCATCCGTTTTCTATTGTGCCAGATTGTGTCATAGAAAACGGATCGGTCCCCATTGACTTACATTGTGTGCCAGGACGGATCCGTTTGGCTCAGTTTCATCAGACGGACACCAAAACTCTGCAAGCAGCGTTTTGGTGTCCGTCTCCAAAGTGGAATGGAGACGGATCGGAGGCAAACTGATGAATTCTGAGCGGATCCTTTTCCATTCAGAATGCATTAGAATGCAAACTGATCAGTTTTGGACCGCTTGTTAGACAAATGGAAAGCCAACACGCGAGTGTTAAAGTAGACTAAGTTGTGCTCCTTTTTTGCAGGTTGCCATACTCACTATACTTGTCACCACAAGTTTCCTCTGCGGGATATGGTGTAGTGGGTACATGCGGATTCTACCTTTTAAGGCCTCTGTAGCGACCATTGAGGAGCGGGAGTGGAGGATAGGAATGGTAGTCACAGTCAGTCACGGCAGCTGTCCTCACACAGTTGCTTCCTAGGGCCATGCATTGAACCCCTTTCAATGATCCCCTTTCTTCCCTCGGTGCACACCTTGATTCTGGGGCTCCTGACTGATGGTAGCTGGGGTGCTCGTGATGTTAGGTGTTTGGATGGGTGCAAGGCAGGCATTTATAGTACAATGGCCGGCATATGGTGTAGGAGTCAGGAAACCAGGCCAGAGAGAGAAGAATACATGCCTCTCTTTACTATAGTACAAAATAAGAGTAGTAGTGCATCAAATTATAACAAAACACAGTATTAACTGTACACAGTGTAATTCTCTCCTAGATAGCGGTGTATGGATTTAGTCAAGGGTGTGAGTTAAAGGGGTATTCCCATCTTAATGATCACTGTTAAATCTGTTAATGATTTAACAGTGATCATTTTTCTAAATATATTTAATTAACTAATTCCCACCCCTTAGAAGAAAATAAACATATACTTACCTGACTGTTGTCTTCCGTCTCCCTTGGTTACAGCCACCGCTCTTCTCAGGAATCGCAGTGGCTGCGCTTGCGGAGACGACTTCTTCTCTTCTCCCGGCCGGCCGTGCGCACTCCCGAAAGCCGCAGTCGCGCATGCGCTATGGTGATTTCTTCCTGGCCAGTATAGTATACTTGCCAGGAAGAAGTCACCAGGGCGCATGCGCGGCGGCGTGCGCGCTCAGTCCAGCGAGCGGCCCGGCCAGGAGAAGACTTCAATCAAGATGGAGCCCGCCCCCTGCCGAAACCAGGAAGTGGACAGCGCGCCGGGAGCAGGTAAGTATGAAACTGTGTGATGAGAATACCCCTTTAATGTCCTCTCTTAATGTCACTTTCAATAGAATCTATGGTAGGCAATAGTACTCTGGCAACGGTGGCTGTAGTGTTCACTGCGGGATAGGGGGTCTAGATAGTAATTACTAAGAGGTCATAAATACTTATTTAAACCTCATTCTTATCAGTAAGATAAGAACTGAGCTATAATGAGTGTTTAGGAGGTCAGAGATAAGGAGCCGTCAGCTGAGCTGCCTGACGGAACAGAGTGAAGAATTCAGATCCTGCTACTAGAGAAACTCAAGGCTGCACAGTGACAGTGTCACACACACAGGGGGTGGGGTAGTGACCACTGAACTCCACCCTCACCCCTGTTCTTAGCGACAAGGGACAACTGGTCGACAAACCCTTAGCTAGGATAGTGCGGGGAAGACAAACAACACATAAACAGAAATGTCAAACAAGCCGCATCAAAACCAAGAGAGCAGATACCGGAGGAGCAAGCAAAGAATCATCAGGACAAGCCGAAGTCAAACCAGGAGAGCACGCCAAGACCAGAGGATGAGACGGACGGGAAATCGGAAGCCAAGCAGGAACAAACTAACCAGGTGAGTATCATGCAGGAAGGACCTCAATAACAGGCAATCTGTGGCCAGCAGATTGCCTGTTAAAATATAACGCTGGTGGAGTCATGTGAACGGGCGACACCGGGCGCGCTGATGACGCGAGCACGCCCCGGCCATCCCTGCTTCCCAGAACACCGCATCGTGACAGTACCCCCCCCCCCCCCCCCTTCACGCGGGGCCTCCGGACCCAAGGCCCCAGGCAACAGCTTCTCAGGATGTTCCAAATAAAAAATTTTAACAAGTCTGGCGGCATGAACATCCTGAGCTGGCACCCAGGACCTTTCCTCCGGTCCATAGCCTTTCCAGTGTACCAGATATTGTAAGGAGTTGCGGACCCTCCTCACATCCCAATTTTTTGAAATCACAAATTCCTCAAAATTCTTAACAAGTACTGGCGGCGGAGCGGGCTGTGAAGGAACAACAGGAGTAACATGTTTTTTCAGGAGAGATTTATGGAAGACATCATGGATGTGGAACAAATCAGGTAACCTTAATCTAAACGACACTGGATTGATTACCTCCGTAATCTCGTATGGACCTATAAATCGAGGTGCAAACTTTTTGGAGGCCACCT
Organism: Bufo bufo; assembly: GCF_905171765.1. NCBI lineage: Eukaryota > Metazoa > Chordata > Amphibia > Anura > Bufonidae > Bufo > Bufo bufo. The sequence goes on from NC_053394.1 coordinate 50,588,961, forward strand.
TAAGAGGCACATTCTTAGAGGACAGCCACACCTGATCCCCAACCTGAAAATCCATGCCCCTAGAACGTCTCTTATTAGCTTTGATTTATTTATTATTTTGAGCCTTCTCTAGGTTCGACTGAACCCGGGCCCAAACTGTGCACAGTTCTGACGAGACCTTATCCGCCTCAGGATGGACGAGGATGGAAACCGTAGTTACAAAAAAATGGGGAGACACCAGGGGAGGAATTAACATGGTTATTAATCGCAAATTCTGCCAAAGGAAGGTATTTAACCCACAACCGTTGATCACCAGAGACATATGACCTGAGAAATTGGTCCACAGACTGATTAAGTCGCTCCGTCTGCCCGTTACTCTCAGGATGATAGGCAGACGAGAAGGACAATGAGATTTGGCACCTCTGACAGAAGGCTCTCCAAAATCTCGACACAAACTGGACACCCCTATCAGACACAATGTTCTCGGGTACACCGTGCAAATGTACAATTTGTTCCACAAAAACAGAGGCCAGAGTCTTAGCATTTGGAAGTTTAGCAAAGGGGACCAAAATGTACCATCTTATTGAATCTGTCGACCACTACCCAAACCACAGTCTTACCCTCAACAAGTGGCAGATCCGTGATGAAGCCCATAGAAATATGGGAATGGGTAGGGGTCGCAGTTCACCAGCAGGATGAGTTCTAGGGGTTTTGGACTTAGCACACACCTCGCAGGCCAACACATAGGACTTGATATCCTTAAACAGGGTGGGCCACCAATAGTACCTGGATACCAACTCTTTAGTACACTTGATACCAGGATGTCCACACAAAACAGATTAATGACACTCACCCAAAAGCCGGAGACGGAATTGTTCAGGAACAAACAACTTATCTGTTGGTGTGAGTGCCGGGGCCAGATGTTGTTCTGCCTCAATAAGAACCGTAAGGTCTTGAGACACGGCTGCTAAAAAGACACTGGCTGTCAAAATGGTTTCAGGCGGTGTGTCCGTAGGCTGAAACGCACAGAAACTCCAGGATAGGGCATCTGCCTTCACGTTCTTACTTCCTGGCCTGAAAGTGATGGAGAAATTAAAGCATGTGAAAAACAATGCCCATCTGGCTTGACGGGTATTCAACCTTTTAGCAGACTCAAGAAACATCAGATTTTTGTGATCAGTAACAACGGTAACACAATGCTTAGCCCCCTCAAGAAAATGTCTCCACTCCTCAAATGCCCATTTAATGGCCAGCAATTCACGATTCCCCACATCATAATTTCTCTCGGTTGGAGAATTTTTGGGGGAAAAGAAGGCACAAGGCCTTAAATTGGTAGGACTAGCGGGACCTTGAGAGAGGACCACCCCCACTCAGTCCTCAGAGGCATCCACCTCCACGATGAAAGGTCTTGATCCGGCTGAATCAAAACTGGGGCGCAGCTGAAAGCCTTCTTAAAGAGGACCTTTCACCTGGAAAAACATTGTGAACTAAGTATGCTGCCATGGAGAGCGGCGCCCAGGGATCTCACTGCACTTACTATTACCACTGGGCGCCGCTCCGTTCTCCCGTTATGCGCTCCGGTATCTTCGCTCACTAAGTTATAGTAGGCGGAGTCTGCCCTTGTTCTGTGGGCATCTCCTTCTCCTAGGCTGTAGCGCTGGCCAATCGCAGCGCACAGCTCACAGCCTGGGAGAAAAAAAACTCCCAGGCTGTGAGCTGTGCGCTGCGATTGGCCAGAGATACAGCCTAGGAGAAGGAGACGCCCACAGGACAAGGGAAGACCCGCCTACTATAACTTACTGATCGAAGATACCGGAGGGCATAACGGGAGAACGGAGCGGCGCCCAGGGGTAATAATAAGTGCAGTGAGATCCCTGGGCGCCGCTCTCCATGTCAGCATACTTAGTTCACAATGTTTTTCAAGGTGAAAGGTCCTCTTTAAGTGTCTCTAAAGCTTCTGTAGCCTCAACAGACCAGTTCTCCATGTCCGCCACTTTTTTGGTGAAGTCGGTCAAGGGCCTAACAATTACCGAAAAATTATTTATAAATCTACGGTAATAATTAGCAAATCTTAAAAAAACGTTGTAAGGCTTTTAAGGATGATGGCCTTACCCAGTCCAAAATTGCTAATACCTTGCAGGGATCCATTTTAAAAGCATGAGGAGTGAGGACATACCCAAGATACAGAATCTCTTGTACCCAAAAAACACATTTCTCCGACAATTGATTCTTCCTCAAAACCTCCAACACTTGTTTCACATGAGACACATGACTCTCAAAATCAGGGGAAAAAATCTAAACATCATCAAGGTAAACAATGACAAATTTACCCAAGAATTCTCTAAAAATATCATTCATAAAGTTTTGAAACACAGCTGGCTCATTGCTGAGTCCAAAAGGCATTACAAGGTATTCGAAGTGTCCAGCTGGTGTATTGAAAGCTGTCTTCCACTCGTCTCCCTCCTTAATTCGAATCAAGTTATATGCCCCCTTCAGATCAATTTTAGAGAACCAGGAAGCCCCCATTACCTGATTAAACAAATCAAGAATCAATGTAAGGGAGTATTGATTCTTGATCGTAATCTTATTCAACTCCCAGTAGTCGATGCAAGGTCTGAGGCCTCCATCTTTTATTTTGACAAGGAAAAATCCTGCCCCCATAGGAGACACAGAAGGCCTAATGTGTACCTTACTGAGACTCTCTTCAATATAATCTTCCATGGCCTTGCGTTTAAGTCTGGAATGATTATAGATACGCTCTTTGGGATATCTGGCCCCCTCTACCAATTCAATGGCGCAATCATAAAGGTCTATGGGGCGGTAGCAACTCTGGGTTCGAGGAGGAGAACACATCTATATATTCCTTTAAGAGTAAAGGCAATGTATTGGATTCTGCTGACAAGCACAAGTCGCATTCAACCCCCCATTTCACCAATTCCCCCTTGGCCCAGTCAATAATGGGGTTGTGACAAACTCCCCTCTTTTGAGTTTGCCACGAGTACTTGGAGAGGACTACTTGCCAGCCTCTTACCCTGTGATTACGGTCCCATGTTGTATGCACCGGTTTTATGCAATAGCTGCATAGTTATATAAGTTCATGTATTTTGCTGTCTTTTGCTACCATGTAGCTAATGGAGTCTTGCCCCTGTCCTTGGGAGATAAGTGGATCACTTCTCAATTGTCTCCAGGACAAAAGACTGTGTAGAACCGGTTTTGGACAGAAAAGCCATGAGTACAGCCAGGCCAAAGAGACGTTTATTAACTTTTGAACTCCTGGTCTAATTTGTGCCATTTTGGGATGTGTTACATGTCTATGTGTATTGTAAAGGGTGGGACATTGTATACGTTGAGTAGTGAGGTCTGTTCCATTGTCTCTCTGTGTGTATTGGCGATTGCCCTCTGTCCTGAGAGATAATTGAATTACAACTCGGTTGTTTCCAGGACAGAGGACAATGTGTATTCTCCTGCCTGGGTTGATTATGTTAACCATGGTGTACCATGATTATATCACAGGCAGACGGGAGGATGTTATGTGGGTTGTAACCTTTGTGTTATGGGTTAATGTATGTTTGTTGTGGGTGTCTCCCTTGCATGGGAGCAGGGGATAAAAGCAATTGTATTTTTTGAATGTGAGAGCCTTCCAGTAAAGTATTTCTAGCATTCAGCTTTGGCTCATGTATAGACTTATTTGGCGATACCAGCGATACCAGCGATACTAGCGATAATAGCGATTTATTGCTCTGTGGATTATTTGGCTGTGCTATTGCAAGGGGAGAAGGGAATACTAGACGGTGACACGGATGATACCGTCACAGGGGTTATGTAACTGGAGCCAAGGCAATCCCAGTACCGGGGCCGGGCCGACACAGAGGCTGGGGAGGCTCCAGCCTCAGGGAGCAGGCCAGCTCCCCAGCCTCTGGGCGACAGGCAGGCCACTGACCAAGTCGCTGCTGCTGCCGCGCCTGCCGGGCTGCCGGCCGCGCTGGAGGACGGAGGGAGTAGTGAGCACTTGGCACTGACTTACGTGCTCCCTCCCCGCTCCGCCTCCTGGCTCGGCCGCTCCGCTGCTCTGGTCTCTGCTAAGTTGCTTGCCTGACTGGCTGCGTACAGCGCGCACTTTGACCTGACGCGCTGTACGCAGTCAGGTCACATGTGCGCCCTCTGGAGACCAGGAGCAGTGCGGGCAGCAGCACTGTGTCACGACCCAGCCCAGGCCCCAGCAGGGATAGAGCGTGAGAGTCTGCCCTGAAGTGAAGTAAGATAGTACTTAAATAAAGATAATATTCTTTTCCGTCTGATCTGAGGTCTGATGGGGTTCTGGATGGGGTAAAATTACAAGGAACGCCCCGGTGGGGGGGGGGGGGGTTGTGGGGGGGTTAGGTTGGGTGGGTTGTAAGTTTTCTAGGAGCAACAGAGAGCATATTTCAGAGTGAAACCCCCCCCCCCCCCCCCCCCCACAGTCAAGGATATCTCAGGGGTAGAATACTTCACAGTACCACCCACCAGGGGGGTGGAATCGATAGCAATGATGTGGATAGGAGTGGGTAGAGTCAAAATCAGAATACCCAACTTTAATGCAAACCTCATATCAATAAAGTTGGCAGCAGAACCTCAGTCAATGAACGCATTACCAGAACATTTGTTAATACCCATGGAGACAGTAATAGGTACTAATAACTTTTTCTTGATCACATTTGAAAATACCTGGTTCTTAAGCTCCCCCGTCTTGGTAGATTTACCGGAAGAAGGTTTCTTGGAGCATTGGTTTATCCAATGGTCTGACTCGCCACAATAGAAATAGATTGTCGGCAACGCTGATCTCTACGAATCATCCCAACCTGCATGGGTTCCTCAAAAGAGAAATCGGCTCTGCTCACAGGACAGACCTCTGACTGGAGCACCTCCTGGGAAAAAAGCAAACGTTCCTGCCGTCTCTCCCTAACACGTCTGTCAAGTCGAACAGCGAGTGTCATGGTCTCCTCTAATGTCTCAGGAAGCTGGTAGTTCACTAACAGGTCTTTGAGATTTTCAGACAACCCTGACCTGAACTGGCTTTTTAGGGCTGGTTCATTCCAGCCAGAAGGAACACACCATCTCCTGAACTGGGTACAATACTCTTCGGCAGGTTGATCTCCCTGTACCAGAGCCTTAAGAGCGGTCTCAGCTACCATGGCCCTGTCAGGTTCATCATACAAGGTACCCAGGGCCTGCAAGAACCCCTCGACAGAACTGAGACAAAAGGCGGGAGATTACAATGCCCACGCACTGGCTCTCAGAACCGGATGACAAGTGGCGTAATCTGAAATAAAGTTTACAATTCTCTTTGAAAAAAAGAAACTTTTTACGGTCACCTGAGAACGGTTCAGGAAGCTTAATCTGAGGCTCCATATGATGACTAGATACATGCGGAGAAGAAGCACTCTGTCCTGACTCTGTAACTGGAGTTTCTCCCCTAATTCCTGAACCATCTGAGTCAGATTAGAAACATGCTCTGTCAGGGTAACCAAAGGATTCATGATAACAGTGGTAATATGGGCCTGTTATTCCGTCATACACACAGGGGGTGGGGTAGTGACCAGTGAACTCCTCCCTCACCCCTGTCCCTGCCTACTTGCCTCGCAAGTCCTAGCAACAAGGGACAACTGGTCGACAAACCCTTAGCTAGGATAGTGCAGGGAAGACAAACAACACATAAACAGAAATGTCAAACAAGCCGCGTCAAAACCAAGAGAGCAGATAAGGTACCGAAGGAGCAAGCAGAGAATCGTCAGGCCAAGCCGAATTTAAACCAGGAGAGCACGCCAAGACCAGAGGATGAGACGGACAGGAAATCGGAAGCCAAGTAGGAACAAACTAACCAGGTGAGTATCATGCAGGAAAGACCTCAATAACAGGCAATCTGTGGCCAGCAGATTGCCTGTTAAAATATAGCGCTGGTGGAGTCATGTGACGTGGCCAGCGTCACATGACTCCTGAGTTCTGATGCAGCCGAGCGCTCAGCTCGGCGCTCAGCCATATTGCGGTTGTCATGGGAACGGGCGACGCTGATGACTCGAGCGCGCCCCGGCCGTCCCCGATTCCCAGAACACCGCATCGTGACAGACAGGAGTTCAAAATTTTTAATAAAAACCAATTGAAATTTTTTTTTTTTAGCTCAAAATGAGTACAATGCAATAAAATAAAAATAAATTGCCCTCAAAGGTGTACATAACCTTGAACTACATCTGCAACTGTGAAACCTTTAAGAACTGTGGAAATTGCACTTGTGAAAGATCTGCCAGTCCATGCATGCTGAGAACTGTGACTAATGTACCTAAACTTGACACTTCAATATAGACCTATTTGTTGTTAACCTGACCTCATTATTTCTTGCACCGCTACACTGCACTGACACCTTCAGCTGCCAAAGGACCTAGAACCTCACAGCAACCCTCAACACCAAGGGCACCTCAACCAACACCAGGCAAGGAGAACCCCAGAACCAGGGTGTGCCTCGAAGGGAAGAAATGTATGCCCTTCCCAACACTGCATGACCCGAGGGGAGCTACATAGTGAGGGAACCTCTACCGTGAGTAACCACTATCTGCATCATTGCTACAACCACTCCTATCCTCTCTGCTCTCCCTGGGGCATGCTGCACTGTTTCCCCATGTAGGAGGGTATATGACATCAGTTATTCTTCGTGCGGTTGATGAAGAAGCTTGGTCACTACAACTACTTATATAACAGCCATTTGCCATGACCCATTTGGGAAGGGTTAAACAGCTGTGGAGGGGTTAATGCCCACCTAATCCCAGCATGGCGAGCTAATAAGAGTCACATCTGCTCTCTCCCCATTCCCCCATGATATTATTGTGCTGCAGGGGCCGCAACCACTAAAGCGTAGGCAAAATCTGCAGATTTTTTTCGTCAGATGGAGTTTCTGTATGGAAACCATTACCCACTCATGCCTGGGTGCTGTATTTTTGTCCTCTGCATATAGATTTAAGGATTACCGCGAGATCCTGAAGGGATTAAGGTCAGCGTGAGTTAGTGCGATGGCAGGAATAAGCCGCTGGTTCGGGTAGTGACAAGCCGGATCAGGAAATTAATTATGCTAAGGATGCATTTAAGTGTAAATGGATTTGGGACCTCAGGTGGAATGGCTTCCTTTAGCCTCCGAAATACGAAATCCGCAGAAGGAAATATGCAGAAGGCATTACACACTCCCTATTCACTTTCATTGTCAGGCATGCTGGTGGATACATCTATTACAGGATTTTCTAAGATGTTATGTTGTAATATCGATAAAGGAGACCTGTCATGTCATGTGTGATCTGAGGGGATCATGGTACAGAACAGAAGGAGCTGAGCAGATTGATATAAAGATTGTGTTAGGCCTAGTTTGCATGTGCGGCAAGAGGATCCCGCTGCACATCAGGCACAAATACGGACTGTCAGCCGGACCAAAAACTGCTGCATGCAATGGTTTTTGTCCGACCGAAACCCGGCATTTATGCTGGAAAGTGGCCAGATCACCAGATCTATTTATAGTCAATAGGGATCTGGCGGTGAACTCTAGAATCCGGCAATGCTGTTTTCTGCCGGGAACCTTCACTGTGAACGTGGCCTAACTTGTGATTTACTCATTTAAAGGGGTATTCCCATCTGGGCATGCATGGCAGATTGATGGGATATGCCATAGCAGTCCTAGAGGTGTGCATCACACAACTGTGACCCGCTTCTGTCTCAAAAACGGGGCACTGCCATGAATGGAGAGCAAGCTGCACATGCGTGGTGTCCTTTCCATTCACTGCTATGGGACCCCCTAAAGTAGCAGAGCGCTGGCTCGCCTATTTTCAGAAGTCCCATAATGGACATAGGAGAGGTAGCGGAACAGGTGCGGCATTCTCTCCGTTCACTGCTATCGGAGTTCCGGAGCTCAGCTATTTTCGAAAGTCCCATAGCAGTGAATGGAGAGGATGTTTGCCTTCCATTTACAGCGGGGCCCTAATCTTGTAATAGGAGTGGGACCCACACCTATTGGACATTTATGGCATATACTGCATCACGGCGGTTCAGTGGTTAGCACTGGTGCCTTGCAGCGTTGGGGTCTTAGGTTCAAATGTGACCAAGGACAACCTCTGCATGGGGTTTGTATGTCCTCCCCACGTTTGCATGGCTTTCCTCTGGGTACTCCGGTACCCTACGAAAGACATATGAAAATTTAGATTGTGAGCTCCACTGCAGACAGCAAGTGATGCTAATGTCTGTACAGCGCTACGGAATATGTCAGCGCTATATAAGCAAGCAAAATAAATAAATATGTTGTGAATGTCCAGATAGGGATTCTCCTTTAAATTATGCTCTTTGTATGCTTAGGAGTCCAGTGGGCGGTCCTATCAGTGATTGACAGCCTTCCCTGTATAAGTGTGTATACAGAGATAGCTGTCAGTCGCTGAGTAGCACCGCCCAGTGGACTTCTAAGTGCAGTTATACTGAATCTTTTCCCACAAAGCTATATATCGGTCTGCTCAGCTCCTCCCGCTCTTTAACACGCCACCTACAGATATGACAATGTGTACAACATAACAGATTCCCTTTAAAGCGGCTGTCATAGACCCGTCTGCTCTAGTGAAGTGAATGGTGCTGAGCTGCAGTACTACACACAACCTGTGGACAGGGGTGGTGCTGTTTCTAGGGGAAAACAACCCCCACTTCAAACAGGAATGAACTGAAAGTGGACCGCGGCGGCCATAAAAATGCCATTCTCCCTGCATCTCGTCAGCAGACTACAGGCTGTTATGTCCTCAAACTATTCGCAGTCTGCAAATCTGAATTTCCTATTTTGGAACTTGCACTTTTTAAATTTTTTTTACAATTACCTACGTCGTTATGTTCGATGTGAAGGAGGAGACTGTGCCTCGTGACGTGGGTGCAGGGCAATGATCTGAGTCCTTCCTCTGCTGCGGATTTTACACGACTTGTCAGTGTTAATCAGTGTGTTCCCTCGATCCCCAAATCTCACAGTAAAAAAGCTGCCCGGCATTGTATTGCGGTCTTATTAAACCCTAACCCCGGCTGGAGGTCTCTTTTTTATGGGTGAGGCGTAGTAGGAGGCGAGAAGATTTTATTTCAATTCTGTGATTCTCTTTCGCAGCAGTCGGGGGGTGTCTGAGCTCAGCCATCTGCTGGGAGGGTCTCTTACTGGGCCCACTCTGTGTAACGCAGGATTAGGGCTTTGCAGGTTTTCTAATCTGCGCACAGTTATCCATACAAATAAAATGTCCCCATCACGTCCAGGCAAAGCCGGTGAGGATTAGCGGCGGGCACCCAGTCTGTGCCTGAAGTCTGCTGAAACCACTATCTGCGGGGTGTTGTACTGTGTCATCTTCTATTACCTGGGATTAATAATTCAGCCGATACTTTCGTAACTCAAGCCGCCCGTTTCTGTTTGTGCCTCCGGAGAGCTCAGGTGCAGCTACGTTTGCTTATTGTGTGTAGGTTTTTTCTTTTTTATACGTGTAACAGAAGATTTTGACTGAGAGGATTCCTTGCCTCCTCCTCTAGCACGGTATCTAAGCTCAGAGGTTTTTTTTTTTTTCCAATGCCGGTTCCAAGCAAGCAGACAAACATCAGCCGTTCTCGTAGCTGGGATGCTGCAGGTTGGCATGAAGGCAGCTGGGAGGGAGACGTCTCGTCAGGATATCACAGAGCAGCCGGCATAAACAATTCTCTGACCTACAACGGAGAGGAAGCTTTTTTCAAGCTGCCAAGCAGCAGATCCCGCGATATTATCGTGCCAGGCAGCTCGGAGATAAAGACGGACGTCTGTTCCTACCCGGACGCAGATATCCGAGGTCAGCAAGGTCACTTAGTGCGTCAAGACCGCAGGCCAGCGAGGAATAACTCGGTACCAGACTTCAGCTATCCCTACCAGAGACAAGTGGCGATGTCTGGGCGTGGATCCGTGCACACTCACGATTATTATAATGAGCCTTCTTTGCCGGGCAGATCCCTGGAGGATCCTCGTTATTATAGAGACCCAATGCTTAACCGTGCAGGACACGCTTATGGGGCCCCAACCAGCCGGACAGCCTGGGATCAGGCTCCTGCGCGTCCCTATCAACCACAAGAAGTGGGTCGCCTGTACAGAGATCCTGCGGGAAGAGTCATCACTGAGGGACAGCGTTCAAGGAGTCGGGATTCTTCCCCTGCCAGATACGCCATAGAAACTCCCAACCCCAGGTATGGCTCAGAGGCTTCTACCTTTCCCAGTAGACAGCTTTATAATGAGATGATGGAAAGATCCATTGATCCCTCAACAGGGAGGCAGGCGGCTCCTACCTGCCTCGTGGTGGAGCCCAATGAATCTGCTGCTATGGACGGCACACTGGGGACTTCGTCTATTCCAGCAAATCGTGGTTATCATGGCTCAGCGAGGGAGAACGTTGGTGCAAAGATGGCTTATGACACCTATGATAACTCCGTAGCACCGTCTCATGTCCAACTTCCCATGTCGCTCTCTGGATCTGAACTGAAGAGGACGGTGGACATGGAGTTCCTCGCCGTCCTTCGAAACGAAGGCCTCTCTGAAAGCACTATTAGCGCATTAATACAGCAAGGGTTCGACACGCCCAGTTCATTGGCGGTTATGGAAGAGCACGACATTAAATCAGTGGCTGCTAATCTTGGCCAGGCAAGATTGCTTTTAGGACTTATCAAGAGCTACAGGACGGATCTGCAGATGCTAAGACAAGACCAACACAAAAGCAACTCTCTGAGATCCCGAGCTCGCTCCAACAGCTTCAGCCATCGTGGGGATCTCATGCGCGGTGATTTAAATGCGCAGCCGCTTAACAGTCCTATGATGGACGGAGCTCTGAACCCACCACATTCCTTGTCTCTGCAGCCAGTTTCGCCACGAATGGCCGAACTAAACCGCCGGCCGTCTAGTGCTCCATCCCAGCACCTGTTGGAAACTGCCAGCTACCCAACTTGTGGAATGGCTGTCCAAAATCCACAGTTCATGCAAACAGCAGCGTACTCCATTCCTGTGCAGCCTCGACCTGCTTCTGCCTACCCTGCTCAGTCCGGCATCCCTATGACTGTCGTACATACTAACGTCAACACTGGGCCAAAGACTGCTTACCCTACAAGCTACACTGTACCCATGGAGCTGATGAAAAGGGAGCGCCTCCCACCCTCCTCTCCGGTGCACAGCCCACACTGCAGCCCACAACTGCTACGCAAACAGGGGAGCCATCTGGAGACCTCAGTGAGCTTGCCACCCCCCAATATAGCCAGTCAGTCCTCTCTCCACTCACCTTACCAGAAAGCAAGCAGGCGGACCGGACCACCCATCATTGTCTCCACCATGTCGTCTCCAGAGCCAAGTAAATTTTATTTATTTAGTTCCAAAAATTGCTTTACTCCTAGTACAAAATGTACCCTGTCCTAGCGATAGAGATGTGAATCTGTTATATTCCTGGTCATAAAATAACTCTACTAGTGCTATTAATATTCTGGGTATTACTTAATGGCTGGGAGTTGCAGATTACCTCAACCTTAAGATGTAGACCGAAGATGCCTGTCTATGTAGTCTGGTTCCTATGGGTGGCATCCATACAGTATCTGAGCTTGTTTTTATATGCATTCCCAAGGAGTTAACTTCCATCTTGGCAGCGTAAGAAAATATTTTAGGGTATGTTCACACATGGCATATTTGTCACATAGCTGTCTCATTCATCTGGTTGCAGAAATCCACACATAACCCAATCTTCATGTATGAAATTTATTTTCAGCCATAAGTGAACATGAAGCGCCTCGGGAGTTATACCACCCTGCTCCCCTACATGAGATGTATTAGGGAACCCTGCCTTGGACCTCTTGTTCTGGGCTGCAGGGGCGTCACCTCGTAAACCTCCTCAGCTCCCATCATGGTTTTTGCTGTCATCATGTGTTGTAGGCATGTCATGGTCATCTCCACTCAGCTGCAGCAGGCGATAGAGTATGGGGGTCCTGTGGAGTATATCTCTGCCTTGACTGAAGCTTTATAATATTGGACAGGATAAATGTTTATAAATGTGCTATATTTCATATTCATATAGTTATTTTTATGCAGGGGTGCTTTAAGAATAAACTAGTAGGATGGCTGAAGTGGTTTATATGCAAGCATTCCCTTAAATAGATTCCTTGACCACAAATTAAATGGAAATTAATTTGAATTTAAACAGTTTTTTTTAAGTTTTTTTCTGGTAATTCTGGTAAATAGTTACATAGGTAATACAGTTGAAAAAAGACATAAGTCCATCAAGTTCAATCAAGGGATAGGTGGGGAAGAGAATCCCAGAAGGAAATGAGACTCAGATTTCTTCAGGTTTTCATAAGCATTAATGTTGTTTACTTTTAAGAATTCATCTAAACCCTTTTTAAAGAGGACCTTTCACCTCTCCTGACATGTATGTTTAAATAGCTTCATGCATTCCCTACGTACTAACAGTTCTGGAGCATCTGCTCTTATGTCTCTATGTTGTGCCATTCCTTTATTATTTCTACTATAAGTTATGAATGAATTGCTAGCAGTCTGCAGTAAGGGTACAGAGGGGTGGTAACCAGTTGGGGGCGTGTACCTGCACAGACTCACTCTATCCAATCAGTGCTGTCATTTTCAGTCTGTGCAGGTACACGCCCCCAACTGGTTACCTCCCCTCTGTACCCTTACTGAAGGCTTATAGCAACTCATTCATAACTTCTAGCAGGAATAATATCGGAATGGCACAACATAGAGCTATAAGAATAGATGCTCCAGAATTGCTATTACATGGGGAATGAATGAAGCTATTAAAACAAACATGTCAGGAGTGGTGAAAGGTGCTCTTTAAAACTGTCGACTGTTCCTTCTGTGACCACTTCCTGAGGAAGTCTATTCCACAGATTCACAGTTCTTACAGTAAAGAAGCTTTGGAGCTTCTGGAGACTGAACTTTTTCTTCTCTAGTCCCTTGTCTTTTTAGGGTATTTTACATGGAACAGTTTTTTACCGTATTTTTTGTATGGCCCATTTATATATTTGTATAGCTTAATCATGTCCCCCTTAGACGTCTCTTCTCAAGACTAAATAAATTAAATTCTTTTAATATTTCTTCATAACTAAGACCCTCCATGCCCCTTATCAGTTTAGTCGCTCTCCTCTGTACTTTTTCCAGCTGCAGAGCTTCCTTTCTATGGACTGGTGCCCAGAACTGATCTACATATTCCAGATGAGGCCGCACCAACTCTTTGTAAAGTGGTAAAATTTCATCCCTGCCCCGTGAGTCCATGTCTCTAATGCATGACAATATTCTGGTAGCCTTAGAAGCAGCTGATTGACATTGTATGCCGTTATTCAATCTATGATCTACAAGGACACCCAAATCCTTCTCTATAAGTGACTCCCCCAGTGTTACACCCACTAGGACATATGAAGCACAGAGATTATTACTACCAAGATACATAATTTTACATTTATCCACATTGAACCTCATTTGCCAAGTTGATGCCCAATCACTTAGAGTGTCCAAGTCAGCTTGTAGTTTATGGACATCTTCCATAGACTGTACAGTACTGCACAGCTCAGTGTCATCTGCAAAAATAGAAATGGTGCTATTAATCCTGTCCTCGATATCATTAATAAATGAATTAAATAATAGAGAACCCAGCACTGAACCTTGGGGTACACCAGTTATAACCCGGGACCATTCTGAATAGGAATCATTGACCACAACTCTCTGGACACGGTCCTTCAGACAGTTTTCAATCCAATTACAAACTATACTTTCCAAGCCTGTAAGTCTATAATTACCTGTGAATATGGGCACCACGTTTGCCTTGTGCCAATCACTAGGCACTGTACCAGTACCTAGAGAATCTTTAAGAATTATAAACAGGGGCACAGCAATGACTGAACTGAGCTCTTTAAGCACTCTTGGGTGTAATCCATCTGGACCCAGAGCCTTGTTCACATTTACCTTATTTAACTTATCTTGGACCATATCTACAGTTAGCCAATTGAGCATATTACTGGATGTACTAACAGCCCCAGCATTCTTTTCCTTATCTTTAGTGACTACCCCCCCTTCCCCTTTACAGTTATTAAGGGGACCTCCCTGCTCAGACCTAGAGTTTTTTAGCATTTATATATTTAAATAATTTTTGGGGATTTGTTTTGCTCTCTTTTGCCACCTTCTGTTCGTTTTGTATTTTTGCTAATTTTATCTCCTTTTTACCCTACAGCTGACCCCTCAGATTTGAATTTTTTAAATGCCCTTTTTTTGTCTTTTATTGCCATTTTTACTGTAGCTGTAAGCCATGGGGGGGGGGGGGGGTAATTTTAGCTGTTTATGCTTGTTACCTAAAGGAATAAATCTTTTAGTGCAATTACTCAATGTGGATTTGAAGCTCTCCCATTTATCCTCAGTATTATTATGTGACAAAAGCTGCACCCAATCTATGCCCTGAAATGCTGCCCTCAACCCAGGGAAATTAGCCTTTTTAAAATTCTGTGTCTTTGCTCTGCCTGACAGAGTTTGCTTCTTATAGTTTAGGGGGAATATAATTATATTGTGGTCACTATTACCTAGTGTTTCTCGAGCAGTAACATTACCAACAAGGTCTGCATCATTAGACATTACCAGATCCAACAGAGCATCGCCCTTAGTGGGAGCTTCCACAAACTGGCCCATAAAGTGGTCCTGCAGCAAGTTAAGGAATAAAATCTCCTCCTCTTTGCGGTTGAGGCAGAACCATGACCCCAGTCAAAATCTGGGAAGGTAAGATCTCCCATTATGACCACTGTACCAGCCTGTGCCGCCCGCTCTATCTCCTCTGTGATGTTAGGAGGTCTATAGATTATACCAAGTATTATTTCTAGAATCATTTTCCTGGGTTAAGCAGCTACTTATTTATTAGGTGTTATGATAAACTATACAGGATGAATCGTGTTGTAGCAGTCCTTATAACGCAGAAGGTGCGTTAAGCCATCTGAACCCAGTGTGCGTAGATTAACTAATGGTTGCGTGGTGTGGTTTTCCTGGCAGCCGGTCGCCACAGTGTGTGTTCCTTTAATCTAGAACCATGGTTATCAATGTGCGGTAGGTGTAACCTCAAGGGGTACTTGCAGTGGCTGAGAATAGAAAATGCCACACATAGCAGGAACCTGATTGGAGTGACTCTTCTGGAGAGCCAATCCGAATGCTTCTTACTGGCGGCCAGCTTGCCAGTAAGGAGATTTCTTTTTTTTTTTTTTTTTTTAGCAGCATCCCGGACAGTATGGTGGACTTCAGTCTCCCATAGGTAGGGGATTATAGTAGCTCACGGAGGGTTGTCCATGTTTTCCTAGATTTAGGGGTAGCACTGCTTCCCCAACAAGGTGCCCACCAATTATAGAGAGTTGTGGAGTGGGCCAGGTGCCCCAGGGAGTTCACATGTTCTACTGACCCACTTACCCACCCACTAGAGCCCTCTGTGTGGCAGTGTATACGTACCCAGGTGCCCGTTGGCCTTTTGTATCACTGGTGGAGCCTGGCGTTGCGCTATGATGCGACTTTTATGTGGCATGACTTTACAGTTACATGTTGATTGTAGATGCTGACCCACCCAGAGGTGCTGTGCTGGATCATCACATGACAGCACCAACAAAGTTATACTGGAGTCCATTGCCTTGGGAGGAAGAAAAATGCTGCATATCTTACTATTCTTTCCAACAAATCTGAGGGACTTTGTGAGAGGCCAAGTAAGGATTTTGGGGGTACTATTGCCCCTTTGGGAGAGAGCATCTTAGTTAGCAGGATGAGTCTTATAGGCGATACATGCTCCTCTGGAATGAAAGGGATGCAAATGAGCTCTTAACAAGCTTATAGAATTTTATTTTATGCACTTATATAGTGCTACTATATTCCACAGCGCTTTACAAACATTAGTATCACCATTAGCAACCAACTGTCGCCCAATGGGGCTCACAATCTAAGTTTCCTATCAGTATGTCTTTGGAGTGTGGGAGGAAACTGGAGTACCCAGGGGAAACTCACGCAAATATGGGGAGAACATACAAACTCCATGCAGATGTTGCTCTTGGTCAGATTCGAACCTGGGACCCCAGCTCTGCAAGGCACCAGTGCTAACCACTGAGCCACCGTGCTACCCTTGTTAAGAGCTCATTTGCATCCCTTTCTATTTTGAGACTTGTGGCACTTCATACTTTATGTTAGTAGTAAATTTGGGTCGATATGTTTTGCCTTTATTTATAAAAAAACAAATCCAAAATTTACAGAAAATTGTAAAAAATTTGCTATTTTTTAAATTTGAATTTCCCTTCTTTTAAGCTAGTGATATCTAAAAAAAAATAAAATAATAGTTATTACTTAACATTACCCATATGTCTACTTTATGTTGGCATCATTTTGTAAATGTAATTTTATTTTTTTAGGCTAAGGGTACTTTCACAATTGCGTTGCTGGATTCCGGCAGGCAGTTTTGTCGCCGGAACTGCCTGCGGGATCCGGCAATCTGTATGGAAACGGAAACCATTTGTAGACTGATCCGGATCGGTCTCACAAATGCATTGCAATACCGGATCCATCTCTCCGGTTTCATCCGGAAAAACGGATCCGGTATTTATTTTTTTACATTTTTAAAGGTCTGCGCATGCGCAGATCGGAAAACCGGATCCGTCAATGTGGCGATTTTAATGCTAATGGAAAAAAATTCCGGATCTGGCATTCCGGCAAGTGTTAAGGATTTTTGGCTGGAGAGAAAAATGCAGCATGCTGTGTTTTTTTCTCCATCCAAATACCTTAAAAGGACTGAACTGAAGACGTCCTGATGCATCCTCAACGGATTGCTCTCCATTCAGAATGCATTAGGATAAAACTGATCAGTTTTTTTCCGGTATTGATCCCCTAGGACGGAACTCAATACCGAAAAACTTTGACGCAAGTGTGAAAGTACCCTTAGAAGTTTTCAAGAAAATTTCCAAAAAACACTTTAAGGACCAATTCAGTTCTGAAGTCACTTTGTGAGACGCTTACATGATAGAAACCACCCATAAATGACCACGTTTTTCAAAACTCATTATCGAAATTATGTTAACCCTTTAAGTGTTTCACAGGAATTGAAGCAAAATGGAAGTGAAATGTAAATATTTTTTTTTTCAGATTTTCCATTTTACTAATTTCTCTGTAACACGGCAAGGGTTAACAGCAAAACAAACCATACTTTTTATTATCCTGATTCTGCAGTTTACAGAAACACCCCACATGTGATTGTAAGCTGCTGTTTGGGCACACAGCAGGGCTCAGAAGGGAAAGAGCGCCATATCATTTTTAGAGGGCAGATTTAGGTGGAATGTTTTTTTTGTGCAATATGTCGTATTTGAAGAGACCCAGGGGTACCCCTATAATAGAAACCTCCAAAAAGTGACCCCATTTTGGAAACTACACCCCCCCTAGAAATTTTTCAAGGGGTGTAGAAAGCACTTTCACTCAACCGGTGTTTCATGGAATTTAGAAACACTTTGCAGTGAAAATGAAAAGTAAATTTTTTTTTTTTTACAATAAAATGTAGCTTTAGGACCAAATGTAAAATTTTTACTATTTCTCCTGAATACACCCCTTATGTGGTCGTAAGCTGCTGCATGGGCACACTGCAGTGCACAGAAAGTCAGGAGCGCCATGTGCATTTGAGGCCTAGTTTGGTGATTTATACAGCGTTGACCGTCAACTGCAGAGACTCTAAGGTTAAATAAACAAAGAAACCCCGAAGAAGTGACCCAATGTTAGAAACCACACCCCTCACAAAATTACCAAGGGGTGTAGTGAGCATTTTGACCCAACAGGTGTTTTACATAAAATAATTCAAAGCAGATGGTGCAAATTGAAAATTGGCATTTTTCCACAGATACACCATTTCAGTGCTCCATATGTTGTGCCCAGTCTATGCCAGTGTGAAGAGCAAGCCCTCCTTTTTATATGTTGGGCTTCCTGGTTTTATGAACACCCTACATGTGGCCCTAATCTTTTGACTGGACATACTCTTTGGCTCAGGAGTAAAAGAGCACCATGGGCATTTGAGGACCAATGTGATGATTTACGCATCTTGTGCTGACAACTGTACAGGCTCTGGGGTGAAATAATAATTTAAGTGAAGTTACCCCATTTTGGAAATTCCACCCATCAAGGTATTAAGGGGTGGTGTGAGCATTTTGACGCCACAGGTATTTTGCAGAAATTAATGCGCAGAGGATCGCGTAAAGTGAAAAGTTTTCCACAGATATGGCATTTCCGTGCCCAATATGTTGTGCCTAGCAGGTGCCATCTGAGGCTTACACCACACTACTTAAATTGTTGGGGGGGGGGGGGGGGGTGAATTCTACTGGGTTTTGAAATGATATAAATGCTACTTGTTGGGTATACTGAAGGCTTCAGAAGGGAAAGATCTCCTTTTGGCTTTTGCAGTGCAGCCTCTGTGGTACTGGAACAGCTGTTTTCTGACAACCATATGCAGAGGTGGACTGGGAACTTATAGTGGCCCTGGAAAAAACCCTAAAAGTGGCCCCATGTTGTAGGTGGGTCCAAATTGATGGAAGGTGGGTCAACACAAGTAGATAGGGCCAGAATAAGTAGGCAGGGACAACAGAAGTAGGTGGAGCCTGCAATACCGTAGTGCAGCACAAAATACCGCCCCAGCAGAACCAGATACCACAGTGCAGAACAGACTACTGCCTCAGTAGATACAAATACCACAGTGCACCATAAAATACTGTTGCCCTCACCACAGTATTCAACTATATGACCGTCCTGGGGAGACAGTTGAATTCAGAAGGGTACCGTTTTTGCGGTTCGGATGCGGACCCATTCACTTCAATGGGGCCGCAAAAGAGGCGGACAGCACTCCGTGTGCTGTCCGCATCCGTTGCTCCGTTCCGTGGCCCCGATAAAAAAATAGAACATGTCCTATTCTTGTCCATTTTACGGACAAGAATATCTATTTCTACAATGGGCCGCCCGTTCCGCAAATTGCGGAAGGCACACGGGCGGCTTCCGTTTTTTGTGGATGCGCGGTTTTCGGACCGCAAAAACGGAACAGTCGTGTGCATGAGGCTTAAGTAAGGGTACTTTCACAATAGCGTTATTCTTTGAAGGGTCTTAATATGGGAAAAAAATGCATCAGTTTTGTAAAAATGCATTCTGAATGGAAAGCAATCCTTTCAGTATGCATCAGGATGCCTTTCGTTCCGTCCCTTGAACGGTATTTGACTGTTGCTTGCTGCGGTATTTTTTCTGGACAAAATCCCAGGAACACTACCGCACTTGCCGGATCCGGGATTAATTTCCATAGAGATGTATTAATGCCGGATCTGGTACCAAGTGTTCCGGAAATTGCTGCGTTGCTCGATCCGCTTTTCCAGTCTGCATGCGTTGGGACATAGGAATTATTTTTGCTTTTGATCTTAGAAAAAAATGTAATACCGGATCCGTCTAACAGATCTGGAAAAAACATATTTCCGTTTGCATTCGGTTTGCCGGATCCGAACAGCGCTAGTGTTAAAGTACCCTAACTGATCGTCCTATATTAATTATTAATGCTGAAAGTTTCAGACCATTATGTACACTGCCAGGGCCCGTGAGAGGGGCTCACGCAGCCCTTTTGACATCGGCCCACCAGGAAATTTCCCTGTAGTCTATTCCAGTCGACCCCTGACCATATGTCTTTTATTTTTCTCTCGATGGAGCTGTGTGAGGACTTATTTTTTGTTGGATGAGTTGCCATCATTATTGGTTCTATTTTGGTGTACATACAACTTTTGGATCACTTTTTTGCTTTTTGGGAAGCAGGATAAAGAAATGGCAGCAACACTTTCATTGCTTTTTGGGGTTTGTTATTGCGGCGTACACTGTGCGGGGAAAAAAGACATGTTAACTCTATTTTGCTGGTCAGTACGATTACAGAGATATTAATTTTCTATAGTTTTTTTTATATTTAACCACTTTTATACAAAACATTTATGACAAAAAATGTGGTTCTGCTTTGCTATTTTCTGGTTATAGTGTTGTGTGAGGATGAGTTTTTTGTGGGATAAGTGGATGTTTTCATTGGTACCATTTTGGAGGTACATACAACTTTTTGATCACTGCTTGATATTGTTTTTTGGGAGGCCATGTGACTAAAAAATTTATTATTTTTTTTACAGCGTTCACCTGACGTGGTAGATCATGTGTATTTTTAAAGAGCGTGGCAATACCTAATATGAACTTTTTTTTCAATAGTGAATGTTTTTTTTTACACTTGAAAGCTTTATTTTTTATTTTTATAAAACACTTTTTTTACTTTTTTTTTTTTTGTCTCACTACCGTAGATGCCTTCAACTTTTGAGGGTCATTCCCTTTTACAATGACTGACAATGAAGGGTAGGAGAAACATTTATCCAAGTGTAACGGCTATGTTACTTAGCAACCAGTGGTTGTCACTAAACTCCCAGGACGAGCATCTCCACGGTAACCGCCAAATATATCTGCCAGGGACTGCGGACCCTGGAGAGATGGTGCTTACATGGTCGCCGCTGCACCTTGTTTACAGCAGAAGGATTCAGTGATGTGAACCACGGGCACACGGCCATTAATATCGTTACTGGGGATACTGCACCACAAGATTGTAGTCCGGGAAGGTGTTAATTAGATCATCACCATCAGCGGTAGAATAGTGAAGGTGTGATTGAAAATGTGATAATTGGTGGAATCAAGTATTTCTGTAAAGTGCATATTCTAATTTTGTAGAATTAAATTATCATAGGAACAGAAAATATGGGAGGTCATTTACTAACATTTTTGCACAAGTTTCTGGCGTAAAAAGATAGAAATACCCAGTTGGGCGTCTTTTTTAATGCCCCTTCTATAATTTTGTTGCACAATAATTTTTACGCTGTCCTCGACCCTTGGGAGTGGCAGGGGTGTGACGGGACCAGGCCGGGTCCAGGACATTGGCCCTGACAAATTGACTAAGGCTACTTTCACACTAGCGTTCAGAGCGGGTCCGTCTGATGTCTGCACAGACAGATCCGCTCCTATAATGCAGACGTTTGTATCCGTTCAGAACGGATCCGTCTGCATTATAGTTTAAAAAAAATTCTAAGTGTGAAAGTAGCTTCAGACAGATCCGTCCAGACTTTACATTGAAAGTCAATTGGGGACGGATCCGTTTGAAGATTGAGCCATATTGTGTCATCTTCAAACGGATCCGTCCCCATTGACTTACATTGTAAGTCTGGACGGATCGGCTTGCCTCTGCATAGCCAGGCGGACACCCGAACGCTGTCTGCCTGCTGAGCGGAGCGGAGGCTGAACGCTGCCAGACTGATTCATTCTGAGCGGATCCGCGTCCACTCAGAATGCATTGGGGCAGTACGGATGCGTTCGGGGCCACTTGTGAGACCCTTCAAACGGAGCCCCGAACGCAGGTGTGAAACTAGCCTAACATTTACACTTGGAAAGAGGCATAAATATTGGCGAAAAAGTACTTCAATCAGGGGTGGGTGTAGTTTTTACTCCAGGCACAAGGACTGATGAAGGTACACCTAATTTATGTTCCATCATAAATCGGGCACATCCTTTGGCAAAACAATACAGGCGAGGCATAGTGCTGGCTTCTCCGGTCACCTCCATGGCAGAAGACGGTTCTGTGCTGAGGAAATGCCCGAGCTAGCTGCCCCTCACTCTCTCAGAAGGCTGGAGACCTACGGTTTGTGGCTCAGTAGTCCGGCTGGCTGCTTAGTCAAAGGGCTAGTAACCCAGGATCTGTGGCTCAGCATCCTAATCTGAGCATCTTCTTCTGGTCACCCATGCAGTCTGGCAGAGTCTCTCCTACTAAACACGGGTCCCTAACTGCAGAACACTAGGGTCTCTGACTGCTCTCCTCATATACAGTCTGTAGCTAGAACCTTCTAGTGGGAGGGGTGGAGTGGAGAAACTCAGCCTAAACAAATACAATGTTACTACTTTCTGTCTGTCATAGACTTGTATAGAGTTTGAATGCAAGTCTATGGGAATGACTAAGCAGTTTTTCCAGACATAAACAAGTATAGGTAGAAAGTCATAGTCTCTCCTAGTATTAGTCAGCTGTACATTAATCCTTTCCACAGTACAGTGCAGCTATAGTGTAATAACAGTGCAAATAAACAGGATATATTATAATAAACATACGAATGCTGTTCAACAATATAAAACAGCATAAGTACATACAACAGCATAAATCACAGTGCAAGTTAACCCTTCAAAGTTCAATAAAGTAGTGAGTAGATAGTTTTGCGTACTAGCAATAAGGGCAAAAGTCCACGAACGTCCAAAGTCCCCTTGCTCCAGGGCACTACATAAGATCACAGCATCAGCCTGCTCCATGGCAGCTAATGATAGTGAATGTGGTTGTGTTGCAACCTGTAAGTTACCATGACACGACAGTTTGCAGAAATTGAAACCTGGTGGATTTCACATAATAGGGTTGTTTACTAAATTCAGTCTTATCAGCTCCTCCTGCTGGATATTTAATGCTAGGGCAAGTAGCAAGCAACCTCATATACACTACATAGTATTGAAGCCAGTGGTTGACCATACAGATCTTTACGGTGGCTGTCCACTCTGGCTAACAAGGAAGGTCCCATATTTGGACCCCCCCCCCCCATGATATCTGTATGCTAGAAGTCAAGTCAGTGCTTTTTTTATCAGTACAGTGGCTCAGTTGTCTTTTGCCTTGCAGCAACACAATGGGCATCATCTACATTTGAGGAGGACCCTTCACCTCTGCTGACATGTCTCTTGTAGTAACTACTTGAATTCCCCTTGTAATGATTCTGAAGCATGTATTTTTATGACTGTGTTGTGCTGTACCTCTATTATTCCTGCTAAAATTATGAATAAATTACTAGCCGTTTGAAATTAAGGTCCCGATGGGTGTTACCAGTTTTGAGTGTGTCCCTGCATAGTCTGACAGTATCCAATCAATGCTGCCAATGTCAGACTTTGCAAGGACACCCCCCCCCCCCCCCCCCCAACTGGTAACACCCATCTGGGCCTTTATTACAAACTACTAGTAATTCATTCATAACTTCTATCAGGACTAATAAAGGAATGGCACATCATAGAGTCATAAAAATAGATGCTCTGGAATTGGTATTACATGGGGGATGCAAGCAGTTACCAAAACAGACATGTCAGGAGAGGTGACAGCTCCTCCTTAAGGGTACTTTCACACTTGCGGCAGAGTGATCCGGCAAGCAGTTCCGTTGCCGGAACTGCCTGCTGGATCCGTCAAAACGTGTGCAAACTAATGGCATTTGTAAGACTCATCAGGATCCTGATCCGTCTTACAAATGCATTGAAATGCCGGATCCGTCTTTCCGGTGTCATCTGGAAAAACGGATCCGTCATTTATTTTTTTCACTTTTTTTTTCGGTCTGTGCATGCGTATTTTGAATGCCGGATCCGGCACTAATACATTCCTATGGAAAAAAATGAGGGATACGGCATTCAGGCAAGTGTTTGTTTGGCCGGAGATAAAACCGTAGCATGCTGCGGTATTATCTCCGTCCTGATTAGTCAAAAAGACTGAACTGAAGACGTCCTGATGCATCCTGAACGGATTGCTCTCCATTCAGAATGCATGGGGATAAAACTGATCAGTTCTTTTCCGGTATAGAGCCCCTGTGACGGAACTCTATGCCGGAAAAGAAAAAACGCAAGTGTAAAAGTACCCTAAGTTTGCATATTCTCCCCACATTTCCATGGCTTTTCCCTAATTTACTCCACTGTCCGCCCACATTCCAAAATGTACAGTTAGGCCGCTTTCACACAGTCAGGGTAAATGCACACGTTCAGGATTTATGTGCGGTCAGTCCGCATCAATTGGTGCGGATTTAAATGCAAATTTGGTGCAGATTTTCCACATGCAGATTTTATTGTCCCCATTGAAGTGAATAGAGAAAATCCGGACAGGAAAAATAAAATAAATTGATATGCTGCAGATTTTAAAATCCGTACGGTAAAAAAATCTGCATTGTGTGCATGAGAATTTCAAATTATCATAGAATATAATGTACGTGACCTACGGTGAAGATTTTCCGCACAGAAATCCGTGCAGAAAATCTGCACACAATCCTGATCGTGAGCATTTAGCCTCAGTGTTTGGTCAGAATTATGAGCGGGTCAATAATACAAAACAGGTTCAAATCTTCCATTATATCTTATCTGTCTGTAGGCTTCACTCCTGGTTTTGGCTCACAATCACTGACGGAAATCACTGATCAAACACTGACTGTGTGGAAGCTGCCTTAGTCTATTGCATTTCCATGAAATTGGCATTCAGTTTGTATTGATCTGGTGCAAGGGATAGAAAGGTAAAGTGCAACTTTATTAAGAATCTATTAAAATGCACCAATCAAGGGTACAAGGAATCCCCCTGTGCTTTTCTAGCGCACCCATGATATCGACCTTACTGTGTATATACAGTACAGACCAAAAGTTTGGACACACCTTCTCATTCAAAGAGTTTTCTTTATTTTCATGACTATGAAGGCATCAAAACTATGAATTAACACATGTGGAATTATATACATAACAAACAAGTGTGAAACAACTGAAAATATGTCATATTCTAGGTTCTTCAAAGTAGCCACCTTTTGCTTTGATTACTGCTTTGCACACTCTTGGCATTCTCTTGATGAGCTTCAAGAGGTAGTCCCCTGAAATGGTCTTCCAACAGTCTTGAAGGAGTTCCCAGAGATGCTTAGCACCCGTTCAGGTGTCCGCTTGCTGAGCGGAGCGGAGGCTGAACGCTGCCAGACTGATGCATTCTGAGCGGATCCGCGTCCACTCAGAATGCATTAGGGCTGGACGGATGCGTTCGGGGCCGCTTGTGAGACCCTTCAAACAGAGCTCACAAGCGGAGCCCCGAACGCAGGTGTGAAACTAGCCTAACATTTACACCTGGAAAGAGGCATAATATTGGCGAAAAAGTACTTCAATCAGGGGTGGGTGTAGTTTTTACTCCAGGCACAAGGACTGATGAAGGTACGCCTAATTTATGTTTCATCATAAATTGGGCGCATCCTTTAGCAAAACAATACAGGCGAGGCCTTCACTCTGCAGTCCAGCTCACCCCAAACCATCTCGATTGGGTTCAGGTCCGGTGACTGTGGAGGCCAGGTCATCTGGCGCAGCACCCCTTCACTCTCCTTCATGGTCAAATAGCCCTTACTTTCAAAGTTTTCCCAATTTTTCGGCTGACTGACTGACCTTCATTTCTTAAAGTAATGATGGCCACTCGTTTTTCTTTACTTAGCTGCTTTTTTCTTGCCATAATACAAATTCTAACAGTCTATTCAGTAGGACTATCAGCTGTGTATCCACCTGACTTCTCCTCAACGCCACTGATGGTCCCAACCCCATTTATAAGGCAAGAAATCCGACTTATTAAACCTGACAGGGCACACCTGTGAAGTGAAAGCCATTTCAGGGGACTACCTCTTGAAGCTCATCAAGAGAATGCCAAGAGTGTGCAAAGCAGTAATCAAAGCAAAAGGTGGCTACTTTGAAGAACCTAGAATATGACATATTTTCAGTTGTTTCACACTTGTTTGTTATGTATATAATTCCACATGTGTTAATTCATAGTTTTGATGCCTTCATAGTCATGAAAATAAAGAAAACTCTTTGAATGAGAAGGTGTGTCCAAACTTTTGGTCTGTACTGTATGTGTGTGTGTGAGATAGAAAGGTCACATTGTGAACCCCTTTGGGGACAAGGAGTGATGGGACTGGATAGATCCTTGTACAGCGCTGCAGAATATGATGGCGCTAGATAAATAAATCTAATCCAGGCACTGCAAGCCCTGGAGAAGCAGAGCAGAGGATGGGAGTGGTAGTGGCCATAGCTGTAATAGTCAATCACAGAGTCACAGTGGCAATCGTACACCGATGCTCCCTAAGGCCGAGGCAGTGATAGGAGGGAGCATCCCTTTCTTCTCTTTGGGGCACACTCTGATGTTGGGGCTCTGGCCTGATGGTAGTTGAGGTGCCCTTGATGTTATAGGTTTGGCAGAGGTGCAAGGCAGAAGGTGTAGGGTACAATAGCCGGTGTATGATGCAGGAGTCAGTAACCAGACCGGATGTAGAATGGGAGTTGTAGTACATTTTATTTATTTATTTTACTCACTTATATAGCGCTGACATATTCCGCGTTACAGACATTAGCATCCAACTGTCCCCAATGGGGCTCACAATCTCAGTTCCCTATCAGTATATCTTTGGAGTGTGGGAGGAAACCAGAGAACCCAGATGAAACCCAGGCAACCACAGGGAGAACATACAAACTGCAAGCAGATGTTGTCCTTGGTCGGATTAGAACCCAGGACCTCAGCGCTAACTACTGAGCCCCCGTGCTTCCCCACCCCTACATCTAATGGTATCAAAACAAAGTTCCACATAATTCACAGTGCAAATTTCTCCAGATAGCGATGTATGAATAGAAGCAAGGATGGGGATTGTAGTACTTCTTCCCTCTATCTCATCAAAGTTTTTCTCTGCAGAATCTAAGGCTGGCAATATTACTCTTGTAATGGCGGCTGTAATTCCCATCTGAGGGATACAAGTTTGAGATACGGTGGGCCAGGACCATGTGAGAGTGTAAAGGGTGTATAAGCAAAGTCCCCCTCACTGCAGTAAAGTCTATCAGACTCCAGTGCTCGGCCATGCAGTCTCTGGGCGTTCTTGGCTCCTTCCTTTATCTCTCTCTCTTTCTTGAATACTACAGAATTGGTGAGGTCTTTCTCTCAAGTAGATATTCCTCAGAGAAGGTGATTCTCTGGACTTTTGGCTTAGTACTATCAGGAGTGGAGAACATGGAGCTTCCTCTCACTTCCTCTCCCAGTACACTACTCACAAAACTGAGCTAGGGGCGGACCTAAGCCCATGCCCAACTTCCTGTAGGGGCTGAGTCAGGATAATTAACCCTGACAGATACACACAAAGCTGGTGGATTACATAGCATTAACATATGAGATAGCATTAAATATCACTGCATAACATTACACAACTAGAACAGCTTGGTCTGCTGTACTGCACAGTTCTATAGAGATACCACGGTAAATGCGGAGTGGCTGTAGTGCAGGTGAATAGAGCTGTTGTGACAATCCAGAAACAAGATGGCGAGGGGTAGAATTCTTCTGCGTTTTATTCTTCTGTCTCTTATCACTTTCTGGCAGGGAGCGGTTATCGAATCCTGTGTATCTCTATGGGCATGTATGTCATTCCTGCTTTGTCATGTTCTAGGTATGAGGCCCCAGACAGTGAACGGTCCAATGCACCCTCGCCCGCTCATAGCGCTGTTGGATGGAAGGGACTGCACAGTGGAGATGCCCATCCTAAAAGATTTGGCGACTGTTGCATTTTGTGACGCCCAATCTACACAGGAGATCCATGAAAAGGTAAGCGAAATCCGTTCTGGGGATCCCAGTGTTGGATCATCATTCAGCTGCAGTGTAATAGATTACAGCGGCTTCCTTTACATGGTGCAGGAGCGTACACAGATCTTATAGGGGCCCATGGGAAAAAGTGTAACGTGCTTTATAAATATGGCGCTCATTCTGAACAGCATATCTCTCATTGTATTTGTACCAGAGAACTGGAATATGTACATTGATAAATCTCCCTATATACAGTAACTGCTTCCCTTCACAGAATGTATTACAAAACTGGCCACCTGCAGCCACCACTAGAGGGAGCTCAGTGCATAGTTACATTGTACTCAATGAAAGATGTAAAATCTCCAGCTAGTGAGCTCCCTCTAGTGGTGGATGCTGGAGAATGCTGTGAATCTATGTCAGGAACTGGAGAAAGAGTTTTGTGCCCTCCCTCTGGGCCCTATAGCTGTCACGTGGAGTGCATGTTCCACGATGAACACCACGGGATGTCCATACCTTACGCGCTTTGCAGTATTTCTCAGTACTAGCAAGGTGGATGAGATTTTAAGAAATCTTAACCACAAGCTTTTAAAAAAAGCTATGGGAAATAATGACTTTTTAGCAGGTGCCAGCAGCCTGCCTCTCCAAGCTGAAGATTCATACATACCTGCTCCCCGCCGCTATGTTCCTCCGAGCTGGCTCCAGGGCGTTCATGTTCCGGTTCCTGGAGTGTTGACATCTGGACATGGTCACATGCTCCACTGCAGCCACTGACTGGCTTCAGCGGTGATGTGGTCACAAGCAACTGGCCCTGGAAAAAAAATGTAAATGTGACCTCATGTTGTAGGTTGGTCTAAATTGGCAGTGGGCAGGGTTCAGGTGCAAGTTGGCGGAGTCAGCAAACAGTCACATCAGTAGTAGGAAATGCAATGGAAAGCTCCCCGAAAACAGGACAGAGCTCCCCGACTCTTATGTGCAGCTCTATAGTCAAATATGAAGCACCATAATTTTATATACAGCCCTATAGTGATATTTGGAGCCCAGTCATTACAGTCCTATAGTAACAATAGAGCTGAGAAATGGGGATCACTCTAAATTAAACTGGTATTATACCTACTATAAATGGAAAAATAGAAGCTTTTTGTGCACATTTTTGATCAAACGTGTGTCGGGCCCATCTACCAGGCGTCAAGGTGGCTTCCGCAGATGGGTCCCAAAACTGCCTCTCTTGGACTTACCTAAGCCTACAATATTCAGGGCAGTGTAGGAACCAGCTACATACATACTCTGCTCAGAAGCCCCAGGCAGATGGGCGTTGCTCAGTCTAAAAGAGGCGCTACCCTCAATATATACTACAAGAGAATTTATACTAGCACATTTTTTTTTATCAACCATGTTTGCTTGATGGATATGCACCTGTGACTATGTATATGAATGTGCTAGTCTAAATTTTCTTGTAGTCCTATAGTAACACTATAGAGATATGCAGTGCCATAACTATACATACAGCCCTATAGAGATATGCAGTGCTATAACTATATATACAGCCCTATAGGGATATGCAGTGCCATAACTATATATACAGCCCTATAGGGATATGCAGTGCTATAACTATACATACAGCCCTATAGGGATATGCAGTGCTATAACTATATATACAGCCCTATAGGGATATGCAGTGCTATAACTATACATACAGCCCTATAGAGATATGCAGTGCTATAACTATATATACAGCCCTATAGGGATATGCAGTGCCATAACTATATATACAGCCCTATAGAGATATGCAGTGCCATAACTATATATACAGCCCTATAGGGATATGCAGTGCTATAACTATATATACAGCCCTATAGGGATATGCAGTGCCATAACTATATATACTGCCCTATAGGGATATGCAGTGCTATAACTATATATACAGCCCTATAGGGATATGCAGTGCTATAACTATATATACAGCCCTATAGAGATATGCAGTGCTATAACTATACATACAGCCCTATAGGGATATGCAGTGCTATAACTATACATACAGCCCTATAGAGATATGCAGTGCCGTAACTATATATACAGCCCTATAGAGATATGCAGTGCCATAACTATATATACAGCCCTATAGAGATATGCAGTGCCATAACTATATATACAGCCCTATAGGGATATGCAGTGCCATAACTATATATACAGCCCTATAGAGATATGCAGTGCTATAACTATATATACAGCCCTATAGGGATATGCAGTGCTATAACTATACATACAGCCCTATAGAGATATGCAGTGCCATAACTATATATACAGCCCTATAGGGATATGCAGTGCTATAACTATACATACAGCCCTATAGAGATATGCAGTGCCATAACTATATATACAGCCCTATAGGGATATGCAGTGCCATAACTATATATACAGCCCTATAGAGATATGCAGTGCCATAACTATATATACAGCCCTATAGGGATATGCAGTGCTATAACTATATATACAGCCCTATAGAGATATGCAGTGCTATAACTATACATACAGCCCTATAGGGATATGCAGTGCCATAACTATATATACAGCCCTATAGGGATATGCAGTGCCATAACTATATATACAGCCCTATAGAGATATGCAGTGCCATAACTATATATACAGCCCTATAGGGATATGCAGTGCTATAACTATATATACAGCCCTATAGAGATATGCAGCGCCATAACTATACATACAGCCCTATAGAGATATGCAGTGCTATAACTATACATACAGCCCTATAGGGATATGCAGTGCCATAACTATATATACAGCCCTATAGGGATATGCAGCGCCATAACTATACATACAGCCCTATAGAGATATGCAGTGCTATAACTATATATACAGCCCTATGGGGATATGCAGTGCTATAACTATATATACAGCCCTATAGAGATATGCAGTGCTATAACTATATATACAGCCCTATAGGGATATGCAGTGCCATAACTATATATACAGCCCTATAGAGATATGCAGTGCCATAACTATATATACAGCCCTATAGGGATATGCAGTGCTATAACTATATATACAGCCCTATAGAGATATGCAGCGCCATAACTATACAGTCATGTGAAAAAATTAGGACACCCTTTGAAAGCATGTGGTTTTTTGTAACATTTTTAATAAATGGTTATTTCATCTCCGTTTCAACAATACAGAGAGATTAAAGTAATCCAACTAAACAAAGAAAACTGAAGAAAAGTCTTTTCAAGATCTTCTGTAAATGTCATTCTACAAAAATGCCTATTCTAACTGAGGAAAAAGATAGGACACCCTCACATGTATTCCCTCTTAAATTGGCTCAGATCTCACACAGGTATATCACACCAGGTGCACATAATTAGTAGATCGTTACTCTGCATGTTGAATGAGGCTTGCCCTATTTAAATCTCAGACATTTAGTTTGGTGTGCTCCTGACTGTTGAAGTGAGAGTGAGCACCATGGTGAGAGCAAAAGAGCTGTCAGAGGACTTCAGAAAAAAGATTGTAGCAGCCTATGAGTCTGGGAAGGGATTTAAAAAGATCTCAAAAGATTTTGAAATCAGCCATTCCACTGTCCGGAAGATAGTCTACAAGTGGAGGGCTTTCAAAACAACTGCCAACATGCCCAGGACTGGTCGCCCCAGCAAGTTCACCCCAAGAGCAGACCGCAAGATGCTAAAAGAGGTATCCAAAAACCCTAAAGTGTCATCTCGAGAACTACAGCAGGCTCTGGCTACTGTTGATGTAGAAGTACATGCCTCTACAATCAGAAAGAGACTGTACAAGTTTAACTTGCATGGGAGGTGTGCAAGGAGGAAACCTTTGCTTTCCAAGAGAAACATCGAGGCCAGACTGACATTTGCCAGCGATAAAGTTGACAAAGACCAGGACTTCTGGAATAATGTTCTTTGGACAGATGAGTCCAAAATTGAATTATTTGGACACAACAGCAGAGGACATGTTTGGCGTAAACCAAACACAGCATTCCAAGAAAAGAACCTCATACCAACTGTGAAGCATGGAGGTGGAAGTGTCATGGTTTGGGGCTGCTTTGCTGCAGCAGGACCTGGTCAGCTCACCATCATAGAATCCACGATGAATTCTACTGTGTATCAGAAGGTGCTTGAAGAACATGTGAGACCATCAGTTAGAAAATTAAAGCTGAAGCGGAACTGGACCATGCAACATGACAATGACCCAAAACATACTAGTAAATCAACCAAAGATTGGCTGAAAAAGAAGAAATGGAGAGTCCTGGAATGGCCAAGTCAAAGTCCAGATTTGAATCCCATTGAGATGCTGTGGGGTGACTTGAAAAGGGCTGTACGTGCAAGAAACCCCTCAAACATCTCACAGCTGAAAAAGTTCTGCATTGAGGAGTGGGGTAAAATTTCCTCAGACCGATGTCGAAGACTGGTAGATGGCTACAAGAACCGTCTCACTGCAGTTATTTCAGCCAAAGGAGGTAACACTCGCTATTAGGGGCAAGGGTGTCCTATCTTTTTCCTCAGTTAGAATAGGCATTTTTGTAGAATGACATTTACAGAAGATCTTGAAAAGACTTTTCTTCAGTTTTCTTTGTTTATTCGGATTACTTTAATCTCTCTGTATTGTTGAAACGGAGATGAAATAACCATTTATTAAAAATGTTACAAAAAACCACATGCTTTCAAAGGGTGTCCTAATTTTTTCACATGACTGTACATACAGCCCTATAGAGATATGCAGTGCTATAACTATACATACAGCCCTATAGAGATATGCAGTGCCATAACTATATATACAGCCCTATAGAGATATGCAGTGCCATAACTATATATACAGCCCTATAGAGATATGCAGTGCCATAACTATATATACAGCCCTATAGAGATATGCAGTGCCATAACTATATATACAGCCCTATAGGGATATGCAGTGCCATAACTATATATACAGCCCTATAGAGATATGCAGTGCCATAACTATATATACAGCCCTATAGGGATATGCAGTGCTAAAACTATATATACAGCCCTATAGAGATATGCAGTGCTATAACTATACATACAGCCCTATAGGGATATGCAGTGCCATAACTATATATACAGCCCTATAGGGATATGCAGTGCCATAACTATATATACAGCCCTATAGAGATATGCAGTGCCATAACTATATATACAGCCCTATAGGGATATGCAGTGCTATAACTATATATACAGCCCTATAGAGATATGCAGCGCCATAACTATACATACAGCCCTATAGAGATATGCAGTGCTATAACTATACATACAGCCCTATAGAGATATGCAGTGCCATAACTATATATACAGCCCTATAGAGATATGCAGTGCCATAACTATATATACAGCCCTATAGAGATATGCAGTGCCATAACTATATATACAGCCCTATAGAGATATGCAGTGCCATAACTATATATACAGCCCTATAGAGATATGCAGTGCTATAACTATACATACAGCCCTATAGAGATATGCAGTGCCATAACTATATATACAGCCCTATAGAGATATGCAGCGCCATAACTATACATACAGCCCTATAGAGATATGCAGTGCTATAACTATACATACAGCCCTATAGAGATATGCAGTGCCATAACTATATATACAGCCCTATAGAGATATGCAGTGCCATAACTATATATACAGCCCTATAGAGATATGCAGTGCCATAACTATATATACAGCCCTATAGAGATATGCAGTGCCATAACTATATATACAGCCCTATAGAGATATGCAGTGCTATAACTATACATACAGCCCTATAGAGATATGCAGTGCCATAACTATATATACAGCCCTATAGAGATATGCAGTGCCATAACTATATATACAGCCCTATAGGGATATGCAGTGCCATAACTATATATACAGCCCTATAGGGATATGCAGTGCCATAACTATATATACAGCCCTATAGAGATATGCAGTGCCATAACTATACATACAGCCCTATAGAGATATGCAGTGCTATAACTATACATACAGCCCTATAGGGATATGCAGTGCCATAACTATATATACAGCCCTATAGAGATATGCAGTGCTATAACTATACATACAGCCCTATAGAGATATGCAGTGCTATAACTATACATACAGCCCTATAGGGATATGCAGTGCTATAACTATATATACAGCCCTATAGGGATATGCAGTGCTATAACTATACATACAGCCCTATAGAGATATGCAGTGCTATAACTATATATACAGCCCTATAGGGATATGCAGTGCCATAACTATATATACAGCCCTATAGGGATATGCAGTGCCATAACTATATATACAGCCCTATAGAGATATGCAGTGCCATAACTATACATACAGCCCTATAGAGATATGCAGTGCTATAACTATACATACAGCCCTATAGGGATATGCAGTGCTATAACTATATATACAGCCCTATAGGGATATGCAGTGCTATAACTATACATACAGCCCTATAGAGATATGCAGTGCTATAACTATATATACAGCCCTATAGGGATATGCAGTGCCGTAACTATATATACAGCCCTATAGAGATATGCAGTGCCATAACTATATATACAGCCCTATAGGGATATGCAGTGCTATAACTATACATACAGCCCTATAGGGATATGCAGTGCTATAACTATATATACAGCCCTATAGGGATATGCAGTGCTATAACTATATATACAGCCCTATAGGGATATGCAGTGCCATAACTATATATACAGCCCTATAGAGATATGCAGTGCCATAACTATATATACAGCCCTATAGAGATATGCAGTGCTATAACTATACATACAGCCCTATAGGGATATGCAGTGCCATAACTATATATACAGCCCTATAGAGATATGCAGTGCCATAACTATACATACAGCCCTATAGAGATATGCAGTGCCATAACTATATATACAGCCCTATAGAGATATGCAGTGCTATAACTATACATACAGCCCTATAGGGATATGCAGTGCTATAACTATATATACAGCCCTATAGGGATATGCAGTGCCATAACTATATATACAGCCCTATAGAGATATGCATTGCCATAACTATACATACAGCCCTATAGGGATATGCAGTGCCATAAATATACATACAGCCCTATAGGGATATGCAGTGCCATAACTATATATACAGCCCTATAGGGATATGCAGTGCCATAACTATACATACAGCCCTATAGAGATATGCAGTGCCATAACTATACATACAGCCCTATAGGGATATGCAGTGCCGTAACTATATATACAGCCCTATAGGGATATGCAGTGCTATAACTATACATACAGCCCTATAGGGATATGCAGTGCTATAACTATATATAAAGCCCTATAGGGATATGCAGTGCCATAACTATATATACAGCCCTATAGGGATATGCAGTGCCGTAACTATATATACAGCCCTATAGGGATAAGCAGTGCCATAACTATATATACTGCCCTATAGAGATATGCAGTGCCATAACTATATATACAGCCCTATAGGGATATGCAGTGCCATAACTATATATACAGCCTTATAGGGATATGCAGTGCTATAACTATATATACAGCCCTATAGGGATATGCAGTGCTATAACTATACATACAGCCCTATAGGGATATGCAGTGCCATAACTATATATACAGTCCTATAGGGATATGCAGTGCCATAACTATATATACAGCCCTATAGGGATATGCAGTGCCATAACTATATATACAGCCCTATAGGGATATGCAGTGCCATAACTATATATACAGCCCTATAGAGATATGCAGTGCCATAACTATACATACAGCCCTATAGGGATATGCAGTGCCATAACTATACATACAGCCCTATAGGGATATGCAGTGCCATAACTATATATACAGCCCTATAGGGATATGCAGTGCCATAACTATATATACAGCCCTATAGAGATATGCAGTGCCATAACTATACATACAGCCCTATAGGGATATGCAGTGCCGTAACTATATATACAGCCCTATATTAGTAGTATATAGCACCCTACACTTATCATAGGACATCAGAGACGCTCCGGCCCGGAATACTGAGTTTTTGTGGCAGCCGGCCTCATGACTTCATAACCTGACCGGCCCACCAGGATTTCCCCCTGTAGAGTCAGTCCGTCCCTGGCTGTAATAATAGACAAAACCCATGGACGGGTGGGGTGCTGGAAAAAAGCTGCCATGTTTTCCTAATCATGGACAACAGCTTATAGCGTGAGAAAGAGAGATGACATTGTGGGCAAGAAGCGATGAGAGAGTGTTCTACCGTATGTACGGCGTAGCGGTATATGTCAGCACTATGTAAAGAACCATTCATAATATGGAGGAGACTCATGAACATACCTGTGTTGCAGGTTCTGAATGAAGCGGTGGGAGCCATGATGTATCACACTATCACACTGACCCGGGAGGACTTGGAGAAGTTTAAGTCTCTTCGGGTCATAGTGCGGATAGGCAGCGGTTATGACAACATTGATATCAAGGCCGCCGGAGATCTGGGTAGGTACTGCTGAGGGACTCCGCGACTCCCTTCCATCTCTTACCCGATTTCATCTGTAGATGTCAGTCTCACCGCTGTGGTGAATGATGCACAGCGTCGCCATGCAGATATACTGGGACCGTCCCGCCCTTATCACCGGCAGACCCCGTAGCTGATGGTAATCATGCCACGTGCGCCATCACGGTGTCATTGCTACAGAGATGGTGACAGGTGCAGGGATTTCCCGGGAATGCAGTAGCTGAGTGCGGAGTATTTCATACAAGCCTTCTGTACAAAATCTACCACTCAGACATAGATCGGTATCAGCTCATGTCCCCCTGGTCATATGAATAGCTTTTTATGAATAATCCAATGCCCTGTACCTCAGTGATGTTACCAGTAGGAGCCTTCTCAGGAACATTGGATCGTTAACCCTTCACTTTTCATGCAATCTTAAAGGGCATCTGTCAGCAGTTTTGTCCCTATGACACTGGCTGACCTGTTACATGTGCACTTGGCAGCTGAAGACATCTGTGTTGGTCCCATGTTCATATGTGTCCGCATTGCTGAGAATAGTGATGTTTTATTATATGCGGGGGGGGGGGCCTGCACAGTCTGACACTATCCAATCAGTGCCAAATTCAAGAATGCTCACCAACTCTTCTGGAGCCCGGGCCATTGACCACCCCCAATACCAAATACCAAATAATAAATATGGCTGGCTCACAGTAATTTGCAGGTGCTTTTACTTCATTGATGCTACATACATATATATAAAATAAAATACCAAAATAACAATCCTCAAATGAAGTTTTACCTTTTTTATGAAGATTTTATTTTTATTATCCGTATGTAGTATATTACAATGGGATGCGAAAGTTTGGGCAACCTTGTTAATCGCCATGATTTTCCTGTATAAATCGTTGATTGTTACGATAGAAAATGTCAGTTAAATATATCATATAGGAGACACAGACAGTGATATTTGAGAAGTGAAATGAAGTTTATTGGATTTACAGAAAGTGCGCTATAATTGTTTAAACAAAATTAGGCAGGTGCATAAATTTGGGCACCACAAAAAAGAAATGAAATCAATATTTAGTAGATCCTCCTTTTGCAGAAATTACAGCCTCTAAACGCTTCCTGTAGGTTCCAATGAGAGTCTGGATTCTGGTTGAAGATATTTTGGACCATTCCCCTTTACAAAACATCTTTAGTTCATTCAGGTTTGATGGCTTCCGAGCATGGACAGCTCTCTTTAAGTCACACCACAGATTTTCAATTATATTCAGGTCTGGGGACTGAGATGGCCATTCCAGAACGTTGTACTTGTTCCTCTGCATAAATGCCTTAGTGGATTTCGCGCAGTGTTTAGGGTCGTTGTCTTGTTGAAAGATCCAGCCCCGGCGCAGCTTCAGCTTTGTCACTGATTCCTGGACATTGGTCTCCAGAATCTGCTGATACTGAGTGGAATCCATGCGTCCCTCAACTTTGACAAGATTCCCAGTCCCTGCACTGGCCACACAGCCCCACAGCATGATGGAACCACCACCATATTTTACTGTAGGTAGCAGGTGTTTTTCTTGGAATGCTGTGTTCTTTTTCCTCCATGCATAACGCCCCTTGTTATGGCCAAATAACTCCATTTTAGTTTCATCAGTCCACAGCACCTTATTCCAAAATGAAGCTGGCTTGTCCAAATGTGCTTTAGCCCACCTCAAGCGGCACTTTTTGTGCTGTGGGCGGAGAAAAGGCTTCCTCTGCATCACTCTCGCATACAGCATCTCCTTGTGTAAAGTGCGCCGAATGGTTGAACGATGCACAGTGACTCCATCTGCAGCAAGATGATGTTGTAGGTCTTTGGTGCTGGTCTGTGGGTTGATTCTGACTGTTCTCACCATTCGTCGCTTCTGTCTATCCGAGATTTTTCTTGGTCTGCCACTTCGAGCCTTAACTTGAACTGAGCCTGTGGTCTTCCATCTCCTCAGTATGTTCCTAACTGTGGAAACAGACAGCTGAAATCTCTGAGACAGCTTTCTGTATCCTTCCCCTAAACCATGATGGTGAACAATCTTTGTCTTCAGGTCATTTGAGAGTTGTTTTGAGACCCCCATGTTGCTACTCTTCAGAGAAAATTAAAAGAGGAGGGAAACTTACAATTGACCCCCTTAAATACTCTTTCTCTTAATTGGATTCAACTGTGTATGTAGGTTAGAGGTCACTGAGCTTACCAAGCCAATTTGAGTTCCAATAATTAGTTCTAAAGGTTTTGGAATCAATAAAATGACAACAGTGCCCAAATTTATGCATCTGCCTAATTTTGTTTAAACAATTATAGCACACTTTCTGTAAATCCAATAAACTTCATTTAACTTCTCAAATATCACTGTGTGTGTCTCCTATATGATATATTTTACTGACATTTTTTATCGTAAAAACAACCAACGATTTATACAGAAAAATCATGACAATTAACAAGGTTGCCCAAACTTTCGCATCCCACTGTATTTTTTGATTGTATATTATTTGGAATTATGTAATAGTAAAAAATTAAGAAATTACACAGATTAAAACGATAAAATTAGCATACAAAATGCACGTGAATGATGCTATATTACTATAAACATTATTTATGGTGATCCGGTATACAAGTAGGATTCCATTTACAATGGTTTTACTAAATTACGAAACTGCAGAGCGTTATGCCATGTAATAAAGCATCAAAACGCATCATGTGAATTATGTCTCATTTAACACTAACAATCCAGCCTAGGTCACTCCGGACCACAGATTGTTGGAACAATATTGATTGAGCACCAACAATCTATGCAAAATCAATACGGCCCAGAGTTTGGATTCCAATTGAACCAGTTTAAAAATGAGGTCCTAGCATCCAATTCAGATTTTGCACCACTGAGGAAGGAACGCGTCTGCTGGCGGTTTCATGCGGGCAGTGTGGATGGTGATTTATCACTGATACGCAAGGAGAATTATCAGCTGAAGTCGGAGTTCCGGAGATCTCAGAGCGCATGCGGCGGGAGAAGCATAGCGGGGAGCGGCACAGCTGAGAACCACATCGAGAGGCTGGAAGGAAGATCAGCCTGAAAACCATATAAGGTTGTGAGTAACATAGACCATAGTTACATTTGCGCTCCACCCTCACCCCTGGCCCTGCCTACTTGCCTCACGAGTCCTGATGACAGGGGACAACTGGACGGCAGTCCCTAACTTAGGATACATGCGGGAAGGACAGACAAGAAAAATAACGGATAGTGAACGGACCGGGTCAAAACCAAGAGGACAACGCAGTACAGAGGAATAAGCAAAGAATGGTCAGGAGAAGCCGGGGTCATAAATACCTGGAGAGTTGAGAAGTACCAAAGGAGTCCGCAAAGAATAGTCAGGTGGAAGCCGAGGTCAATATACCAGGAAGGATGCGCAGTACAGTGGGAGCAGGCAAAGGATCGTCAGGGAACAGGATCAGGTAAGTACACAGGTATCTAACAAACGGCAGGAACCTAAATTAACAGGCAACCTGTGGCCAGCAGGCTGCCTGTATTTATAGTGGGGA
The DNA here is from genome assembly GCF_905171765.1 of Bufo bufo. Taxonomy (NCBI): domain Eukaryota; kingdom Metazoa; phylum Chordata; class Amphibia; order Anura; family Bufonidae; genus Bufo; species Bufo bufo. The sequence goes on from NC_053394.1 coordinate 50,628,470, forward strand.
GTGAGGGTCATGTGACGTGGCCAGCGTCACATGACCGACAGACCGACCAGTCGAGCACCGAGTGATCAGCTCGGCGCTCAAGGAAGACCTAGGAGCAGGGAGCCTCCCAGCTAGCAAAGCCGCCCTGGGAACGAGGTCAAACACAGATCCTCGCTCCCGAAGCTAAGCAGCAGGTCTGCGGCTGATGGGAGACCGAGTGCGCCTTCGGCACCCCGTTACACTAGTGAAGTGAAATGAGAAAAATATATAAATAAAACTATTGTTTAGAAATATAAAACAGAAAATTCGCATGTGCGTATGTATTCACCTCCTTTGTTAGGAAGCCCATAAAAAGCTCTGGTGCAACCAGTTACCTTCAGAAGTCACATAATTAGTGAAATGATGTCCACCTGTGTGCAATCCAAGTGTCACATGATCTGTCATTATATATACACACACCTTTTTTGAAAGGCCCCAGAGGCGGCAACACCTAAGCAAGAGGCATCACTAACCAAACACTGCCATAAAGACCAAGGAACTCTCCAAACAAGTAAGGGACAATGTTGTTGAGAAGTACAAGTCAGGGTTAGGTTATAGAAAAATATCTAAATCTTTAATGATCCCCAGGAGCACCATCAAATCTATCATTAGTATCCACAGGAATCCCTTTTTCTCCACTGACTCCTATGGAATACCAATAACACACTGATAGTGAAGTACTGCTATTATCGAACGCAAGCACACCTGAAGTTATACTTACAAGCGCACAGCAGTATTCAGACACTTCAAAAGACACTATAGGAGCAACTCCATCTAGGTCCTCCTTCCCGATGTTGATCCTATAAGGGGTTCGCTACAATAGTGAGGTACCGTCTCCACTTTGTATAAAACAGGTATTTATTATACTCACAATTCCATGAAAGAATATAAGCATTTCTCAAGTAAAAGCAGCAGCCTAATGCACGCCCGACCCGGGCGATGCGAATTGTGAATAGATGATATACATAAAGTTTGGAAGAAGGATATCTTAGTCTATATCTAGGTCTGAATTCTGTGGATAATATTTTAGTGACAAATGAAAAATGATAAGAGGTTAAGATAGATCGATTATTTGTATTTTACTGGTGGAGAACCAACTATGTGATATGTCGTGTTTTATGAATGAAGTTGCATTTGACATAGATTAAAATGAAAAAAGTAGTGAAAAACATCTATACTACAGGTCATGCTTTTTAAGTTTTTGGAGCAATATGAAAAAGAAAATGTATGTTTTAAATGGATTTGCGCAGCAGAGCGACCAAGGGAATTAAGGAGGAGTTGAAGGGTGGATATTTAAACACAAGTGTTGATGATTGAGGTCAATGCCCCTGACGAAGCTCAAGGCGAAACCCGGGTCGGGCGTGCATTAAGCTGCTGGTTTTACTTGAGAAATGCTTATATTCTTTTATGGAATTGTGAGTATAATAAATACCTGTTTTATACAAATTGGAGACGGTACCTCACTATTGTAGCGAACCCCTTATAGGATCAACATCGGGAAGGAGGACCTAGATGGAGTTGCTCCTATAGTGTCTTTTGAAGTGTCTGAATACTGCTGTGCGCTTATAAGTATAACTTCAGGTGTGCTTGCGTTCGACAATAGCAGTACTTCACTATCAGTGTGTTATTGGTATTCCATAGGAGTCAGTGGAGAAAAAGGGATTTCTGTGGATACTAATGATTTACCCATACGTGCAGGAGTGGAAACTCGGAATCTGGAGTGGTCACCTGAAATACGCACGGTCTACCAAAAACGCATTTGAAACATCACCTTGGACCTGCTGCGGCCATTTATCCAGGCAACGTAACAGAATAATTTGGTTTTCTGCTATCAAATCTATAATAACCAAATGGAAAGAACATGGCACAACAGCAAATCTGCCAAGAGACGGCCGCGCACCAAAACCCACGGACCGGGCAAGGAGGGCATTAATCAGAGAGGCAGCACAGAGACCTAAGGTAACCCTGGAGGAGCTGCAGAGTTCCACAGCAGAGACTGGAGTATCTGTCCATAGGACGACAATAAGCCGTACGCTCCATAGAGTTGGGCTTTATGGCAGAGTGGCCAGAAGAAAGCCATTACTTTCAGCTAAAAACAAAAAGGCACGTTGTGAGTTTGGGAAAAGGCATGTGGGAGACTCCCAAAATGTATGGAGGAAGGTGCTCCGGTCTGAGGAGACTAAAATTGAACTTTTCAGCCATCAAAGAAAACACTATGTCTGAAGAAAACCCAACACATCACATCACCCAAATAGCACCATCCCCACAGTGAGACATGGTGGTGTCAGCATCATACTGGGGGGGACTGGGAAACTGCTCAGAGTTGAGGGAAAGATGGACGGTGCTAAATACAGGGATATTCTTGAGCAAAACCTGTTCCACTCTGTGCGTGATCTGAGGCTAGGATGGAGGTTCACCTTCCAGCAGGACAATGACCCCAAACACACGGCTAAAGAAACACTTGAGTGGTTTAAGGGGAAACATGTAAATGTGTTGGAATGGCCGAGTCAAAGCCCAGATCTCAATCCAATAGAAAATCTGTGGTCAGACTTAAAGATTGCTGTTCACAAGTGCAAACCATCCAACTTGTAGAAGCTGGAGCAGTTTTGCAATAAGGAATGGGCAGAAATCCCAGTGGTAAGATGTGGCAAGCTCATAGAGACTTATCCAAAGCGACTTGGAGCTGTGATTGCCACAAAAGTATTGACTTTAGGGGGGTGAATAGTTATGCACATTGACCTTTTCTGTTATTTTGTCTTATTTGTTGTTTGCTTCACAAAAAATAAATAAAAAAAAACATCTTCATAGTTGTGGAGATGTTCTGTAAATTAAATGATGCAAATCCTCAAACAATTCATGTTAATTCCAGGTTGTGAGGCACCAAAATTTGAAAAAAGTCAAGGGGGTGAATACTTTTGCAAGGCACTGCATATGTATGCGGCATCAATAAAGTAAAAGCACCTGCAAATTACTGTGAGCCAGCCATATTTATTACTATCCAATCAGTGCTGCCAATGTCAGACTGTGCAGGGACAACCCCCCCCCCCCCCCCCCCAACTGGTAACACCTATCTGGACCTTCATTGCAAACTGCTAGTAATTCATTCACAACTTCTAGCAGGAATAATAAAGGGATCTAAAGGCACGTCATAAGAATAGATGCTCCAAAATTGTTATTACATGGAGAGTGCAAGCAGTAACTAAAACAGACATGTTAGGAGAGGTGAGAGGTCCTCTTTAAATGAATCTATCACCAGGTTCATGCTGGCCTTTCTGGAACCAATTTTTGGGCAATACAGGAGTCCTTTATTCCTGATCAGTGGGGTCCTCCCCCCACTGATTTACAGCCTTCTTCCCATTATTTTAAACAGGAAAAATCTTTTAATGAACGCAGCAGCACATGTTTCTCCTTAAACCATGCCTCTTACCACGTCCACTCCCTGCCCAAGCACACTCAGCCTCCTCCAGCAGACCAGCTCCAAAACGACTCTGCAGATCGCCGCCGTTCATGCCTCTTTCCATCCTATTAATACAGTTCAATGAATTCTAGTCATTCTGTCATACGGATGCATAGTGTATTTTCATCTGCACTCATGCTGAATCTGTCTGTATTTTAGGAGTGGCAGTGTGTAATATCCCTTCTGCAGCCGTGGAGGAGACGGCCGATTCCACCATCTGCCATATTCTGAATCTGTATCGGAGGAACACCTGGCTGTATCAGGCGCTGCGGGAGGGGACACGGGTACACAGTGTGGAACAGATAAGAGAGGTGGCATCTGGGGCAGCTCGTGTTCGTGGAGAGACTCTAGGCTTGATAGGATTTGGTAAGTGGTAATTACTATAGATGAATGGCTTTACCAAGTGATGCCGACTTATTTTTTAAATAGTCATTGCGTATTAATAGTAACATGTCTAGTTGTCTATGTTAGTAAAAGGTTAAATCCAGCATCCCCGGTGGTGTAGGTTAGCTAAAGGGTAAATGCAACATTATAGGTGGTCTAGTTAAGGGAATCTGGTGGTTGTCTTATAAAGACCACCAAGGCTTCGCCCTGTCATCACTCCAGGGAGCTGCTTTTAGCCAAACTCTGTAATATTACATGGAGGACAGAGAATTGACCCATGCCCCATGACATGCCTGTGGATGTAAAATTCCTGGTGGTTTGGGGTAGTAAGGGGTTAATGCCTACCTGGTGTCCGGTGGGTTGCTCATCTCTCCAGTGGAAGCTGAACATAGGCTTTTCATGATAAGATTTCTCATAAACATCCAAGTCCAGGACAGAAGAGAGAAGTAAATATGTGCCTGAAGAAACCAGGCACTCATGCCGGACCGCGGCCGGATCCTCGCCAGATCCCCGCCAGATCCCATTAAAGTCAATGGGGTCTGGTGGTGAATGGCACTATCTGGCTAGGCCGCAACCAGTGAACTCCAGCAGGCTGTTCTCTGCCAGAACAGCCTGCTGGATCAGTTAAACAAAGGTGTGAACCTGCCCTTAAGGCAGAGGGGGTGACGAACGATATGCCGATCTCTGAGGAGAAGTCATGGAATCTGGGTAGGAGCAGGTTCCCCGATCGGGTGAGTTGAGGATCTGTCAGGCCACACCGTCACCAGCTAAAAGAAAGTAATGGCTTTCATGAGAAAAATAATATTGTAGCAAAATGTAACGTTTATTTATCAAATACTGTAAATAATGGAAACAATGGGCAGTACAGGATGCCAGCAGGTTAAAGGGATTGTCTCATGTGGGCGTTTATGGCATATCCAAACCTGAGAACGGCACCTATCATGTCCCATCTTGTGCCCTCTGTGGAGACGTGGCCACACATGCACACCTCTCTCCATTCACTTCTATGGGAGTTCCAAAAATAGCTGAGCGCACTTAGGCCACTTTCACATCTCCGGTAAACCTTTCCATCAGAGAACAGCCTTTCGGAGTTGATTGGATCCGTCACTGCCAGATTCTACAAATCGTCGCTGGATCCCTATTGACTATAATAGCATCCGGCGGTGATCCTGCCGTTTTCCGGACAAAAACCGTCGCATGCAGTAGTTTTTGGTCCGGCCGACAGCCGGCATTTGTGCCTGATCCTGATTTGTGCTGATGCCAAAGCGGCCTAACTCGGCTATTTTCAGAAGCCCATGAAAGTGATCGGAGAGGGACATGCAGGTCCTGTTCGGGAGGTCACACAGGTGAAACCAGCACCTATTAGACTTTTATTGCATATCCTGTAGATATATCGTAAATGCCCAGATGGGATTAACCCTTTAAATACAGCCTCACTGGTTTCTTGAAGTACAGAAACATCAATTAGAAAATCCAGGATTACTCTCCGGATTTATCCATCAGTCTGCTCCTAGATTGCTTATTTCTGGCGTGTTAATAGACGCGAACATGTGTTGTTTTTGTCATTCGTTTATGCAGCTTTATGCTTTTTACATTACTGTTCTCATGTTTGCTTATTTCTGTTCCCTTTAAATCTACATCTTGGTGTTTTCGTAGCACTGGCAGATGTAAACCGTGGCAAGAGTTGAGTTGTAAAATCTGCCTTTCTGTTTGTAATCTCTAATCGCCTGTACTGTGCAGATTACATCTTCTTAGCGCTCACTGCACGTAATTGGCTGAACTGCCGTAGTAAGAACGCTGACCTGACATTTAGCGGAGACTGCACTGGGTCACGTGAAATATTTAGCTCTGCTGGATCAGTTCAGTCCATATATAGGCCCACATACAGTATTCACTTTCCTTTCTCTTACACGTGAATCAGCATCGTTATTAGCGGAGTGCGGTACGTGGTGAGCGCGGTTCAGCTGACGCCCCTCTCCCGGTGCTATTTTTCTCTTGCAGGTCGTGTAGGACAAGCAGTGGCTGTGAGGGCCAAGGTGTTTGGCTTCAATATTATCTTTTATGACCCATACCTGCAGGACGGGACGGAGCGCTCGCTGGGCGTGCAGAGGGTGTACACACTGCAGGACTTGCTTTACCAAAGCGACTGTGTGTCTCTGCACTGCAACCTGAACGAACACAACCACCACCTCATCAACGACTTCACAATCAAGCAGGTAACTAAGATCTACATCACGTGTCCATTCATTGTAATGTAATGTAGTGACCCGTCCAGGGTGACGTCCTCATTCACATACAGGACATACACACTGAGCACCTGCAAAGTGATGGATGGTTCAATGCCATTTCATGTCATGTGACAGCTGCTCCTTTCTTCGTGCTCATGTTTCCAGCCCTTTTGTGCCTCATTTACTCAACTGCTTAATCCTTTGTTACTCTCCCCTTGTCTAGGGGCTTGAACTGAACAGCCTAAAGTCTCATGTACACGATCGTATGTATTTTGCGGTCTGAAAAAAATACGTATGACGTACATGTGCATTCCATACTTTGCGGAATGGAACAGCTGGCCCCTAATAGAACAGTCCTATCCTTGTCCGTAATGCGGACAATAATAGGACGTGTTCTATTTTTTTGTGGAACAGAAATACGGACATACGGAAACCGCACAGAGTAACTTCCGTTTTTTTGGGGACCCATTGAAATGAATGGTTCCACATACGGTCCGCAAAAAAACCAGAACGGACACGGAAAGAAAATAAGTTTGTGTGCATGAGGCCTAAATGTCAGATAGGCAATCTGAAGATACCCAAATTCATCATACTGGTGCACTCTGTGTGATCGATTTGGTGCATCTTGCAAGATGTCACTTACGGAAACTCTTAGTTGGCTTATTTTAGACTATTGCGCCAAAAACCGCTGCACACCAGTAATAAATCTGGAGGACTTTATGATTTGCTAAAACAATGCCCCCTTTTTCTAGACAATTTTTTGGAACAATTCAATAATAAATTTGTCTAAATTAATTTGTGCCAAAAAGGAGGCGCAACTTACGCTGACTCTGTCCCAGTCTATACAGCAAAGCCAACAAGTGAGCTGCGGAAAATGCCATATTTGCTAAAATGTGGGACTTTTGTACGGCATAAAACTGGCATACAAGTTTTCTATTTGACCTCACTGAGCATTACAGCTACTGGCTGCGTTTTTATTCTGCAGATGAGGCAGGGTGCCTTCCTGGTGAATACAGCACGTGGAGGTTTAGTAGATGAAAAGTCTTTGGCTCAGGCTCTGAAGGAAGGCAGAATCAAAGGAGCAGCTCTAGATGTGCACGAGTCCGAACCTTTTATGTGAGTGTTGCTTATTTAACTCGTGTGTGTCCCATGTGTGTATAAAGTAATATCCCAGAAGTCCGCGGCGGCCCTTAGAGATTATGCGGCTATGTCATCAGTGTGTGATCAGTCAGGGTCCAACCGTTGTGATCACATCACATGCTGATGCCATTTTATAGTGTCTTTGATATATGTCCACAAAATAATTTATTGTACCGTACAGGTACGCTCAGGGTCCACTAAAGGATGTCCCCAATCTGATCTGCACCCCGCATACAGCATGGTACAGTGAGCAGGCATCCCTGGAGATGAGAGAAGCTGCGGCTACGGAAATGCGCAGGGCTGTCACAGGTAAGGCAATAGCTTGCTCTTGGAGGTCGCAAAACATAGAAAGTAGATGTCATAGAAGGGGGGTCCACATTGGGCGGATATGCTATCTCTGGGTTAGGACTACAAAGTGGATTTCGTTCCAAATTTCAGGATAAATTCGATTCATCGCGAAGCCGAATTATCTCATGCTTCAAATCGATTTAACCTGAAATAGTGCAAAAAAAAACCCCCGAAAAATACCACACCTGATCCATTTGCTCGCGACGGGCCAGCTGCCGCTATCTTGCTTGAAAATCTTGCATAAAATCCCGTGTGCGGTGACGTATGACGTCACCACGCCAAACGGCTTGATAACATCATCTTGGGCCACGGGACATTTGCGCGATGGCGGCTGGCCCTTTGCAAGCAAATGAATCAGGTAAACATGATTTTTTATTTTTATTTTACACCGTGTTATGTATATTATATGTCATGTATGAACGCGGTTTCTGAGGGGTACAATGATGGGGAGCGGCGCTATTGGCGCTCCCTGTCATTGCACTCATTACTTACAAAGAAATGTGCTTTGTGGTGAAGTAATTTGTCACAAAGTGAATTTTTTGGTAAAATTTGGGGAAGCAGCCGAATTGAATTTTCCAAAACTTTGCTGCAGAGCTGTATCTGGAATACTACCGCACTTGCCGGATCCAGCATTCATTTCCATAGAGATGTATCAATGCCGGATCCGTTAGCAAGTGTTCCGGAAATTGCCATGTTGCCAGATCCGGTTTTCCGGAGCAGCATAGGAAAAGCTATTTTTAATTTTGATCTTTGAAAAAATTTAAATACCGGATCCGTTATTCTGGATGAGAGGGATACGGTATTTCGGTTATTCAGTTTGCCGGATCTGGCAGGCAGTTCCGAACAACGCTAGTGTGAAAGTACCCTAATACATTTCTGTCTACAGCTCAATATACTGATAAAAACTCATTACCAGCATTTAGGCCTCTTTCACACGGATCCGCAATACAGGAGTGCCGTTCCGTGTGCATTCCGCATGACGGATGCGGACCTATTCACTTCAATGGGTCCGCAAATCCGGAGATGCGGAATGGTGCAGAAAGGAACCACGAAACGGAACCCTACGGAAGCACTACGGAGTGCTTTCGTGGGGTTTCGTCCCGTACTTCCGTTCCGCAAAAAGATAGAACATGTCCTATCTTTTTGTGAAACGGCCGGATTGCGGACCCATTCAAGAGAATGGATCCGCTGCGGCTGCCCCACGGACTGTGCTCGTGCCGCAGCACGACCACTGGGCGCACACGCCCGTGTGAGCTGTAAAATTATGAGAATTGCCACCAAAATAATCCAGTCAAGAACCACCAGCCTCAAAAAAATCACGGGCACATTTATTTATTTTGACGGACACAGGAAAAAAGTCACCAATTTTTACGGACTGTTCAGAAATTTCTGGACAGTTGGCAACTCTGCTCCTGTTGCGAAGAGGAAATACCTTTAGTCAGGGAAAGAAATTCACCGATGGCTATGTTCACATAGTTTTTTTCCGTGCATTTTTTTATGCAAATTTCAGAGTGGAAAACTTGGCAGAATCCCCAGCAAATAATAAAAAAAAGATTCATGAACATACCCTAACTGATTGGCTGCAGAGCTGAGATTAAACACTATGCACAGGAGCTGATGCTGGATCCTTTCTGTCCCATTGAAGAACTGTAGTCAGTAGGACGTTCTGGAGTATAAGTCCCGTTTAGTCCACTTGGTTATTCCTTCTCTACAGCCCCCATACGGGAGGGCGGTTTTCTGGCTCCTCGGGGGCACAGAGAGGGGGACAGGATCATGTTCTTTTCTACTTAACTATACGCATTTCGTTTCCTCAAAAGGTCGAGTTCCAGATAGCCTCAGAAACTGTGTGAACAAAGAATTTTTAGTGGCAACACAGTGGCCTACACTTGACCAAACGGGGACCAACATGGATCTGAATGGTGCCACTTACAGGTGAGAAGTTCTGAAAGGATTCTGTTTAAAAGGGTTTGTCCACCTTTTATTCAGTGATGGTCTATCCTCAGGACTGGCCATCACTAGCTGATCGGCAGGGGTTGGACACCTCACACCCCCACCGATAAGCTGTTCAGATCTAGCCAGATGTAGGCAGCAGAACTACACAACCCTGTCAGCTGTACAGTGGAGGAAGGCGCGTTACTACTGTACTGCTCCTATTGAAGTGAATGGGAGCAGCGCAGCAGGCACGAGTTCTGTCCCCGCCACAGTTGACGGAGCTGTGTAGTTCTGGCACTAACTTTCATCGAAGGAGCTACATCCGGACAGCTGATCGGCGAGGGTGCGAAGTGTCCGACCCCGCTGATTAGCTAATGATGGCCAATACTGAGGATACACCGTCAATTTTTTTGGTGCACTTTTTGCATGAAAAATAACAGTCAGAAGTAGGACACATGTTTTTTTTTTGGCTAGTGGCATTTCTTTTTTCAATTTTAGCTGAGCTTTGCATGTTGAAGCCATGACAGTTTCTTTTAGGTGTTTTCCATCCATTTCCCTATTGGGAAAAAGACACCTGGAAAAAAAAAAGAAAAAGAAAACACTATTGAAAAAAAAAAAAAAAAACCAAGAGGTTTTTATGACATTTTTGTAGCGGGGGAAAAAAGCTAATTTGCGTGTAAAAAGGGCCTTAAAACTGCAATAACATTTCCCCTGAAAGTATAATTATGTATGGATGCTGTCAGCACTAACATAGTAACATACAGTAGTTTATAAGGCTGAAAATCTATCCATCCAGTTCGGCCTGTTATCCTACAAGTTGATCCAGAGGAAGGCAAAAAAAACTGTGAGGTAGAAGCCAATTTTCCTCACTTTAGAGGATTTCTTCCCGACTCCAATCAGAATAACTCTCTGGATCAACGACCCCTCTCTAGTAGCTATAGCCTGTAATATTATTATACTATTATCACCACCTCCTCAGGCAGAGAGTTCCATAGTCTCACTGCTCTTACCGTAAAGAATCCTCTTCTATGTTTGTGTAGAAACCTTCTTTCCTCCAGACGCAGAGGATGTCCCCTCGTCACAGTCACAGTCCTGGGGATAAATAGATGATGGAAGAGATCTCTGTACTGACCCCTGATATATTTATACATAGTTATTAGATCTCCCCTCAGTCGTCTTTTTTCTAAAGTTAATAACCCTAATTTTGATAATCTTTCAGGGTACTGTAGTTGCCATATTCCAGTTATTACTTTAGTTGCCCACCTCTGAACCCTCTCCAGCTCTGCTATGTCTGCCTTGTTTACAGGAGCCCAGAACTGTACACAGTACTCCATGTGTGGTCTGACTAGTGATTTGTAAAGTGGTAGGACTAGGTTCTCATCACGGGCATCTATGCCCTCTTTGATGCAACACATTATCTTATTGGCCTTGACAGCAGCTGCCGGACACTGGTTTTTACAGCTTAGTTTGCTGTTTATTACAATTCCTAGATCCTTTTCCATGTCAGCGTTACCGAGTGTTTTACCATTTAGTATGTACGGGTGACTTGCATTATTCCTTCCCATGTGCATAACTTTACATTTGTCAGTGTTAAACCTCATCTTCTACTTCTCTGCCCAAGCCTGCAATCTATCCAGATCCATCTGTAGTAGTATACTGTCCTCTGTAGTATATATATATACAGTATACTGTCCTCTTCCGTGTTAATTACTTTACACAGTTAAGTGTCATCTGCAAAAATGTATATTTTAATGTGCAAGTCTTATACAAGATCACTAGGGCCCAATACTGACCCCTGAGGTACCCCACTAGTGACAGTGACCCAATCTGAGTGTGTACCGTTAATAACCACCCTCTGTTTTCTATCCCCCAGCCAGTTACTTACCCACATACAGATGTTTTTTCTCCCAGTCCGAGCATTCTCATTTTATATACTAACCTTTTATGTGGTACAGTGTCAAATGCTTTGGAGAAGTCCAGATATACGACATCCATTGATTCACCGCGGTCAAGTCTAGAACTTACCTCCTCATAGAAACTGATTACATTAGTTTGACATGACCGATCCCTCATTAAGCGATGCTGATATGGCGTTATTTTCATTGAGGTACTCCAAGATAGCATCTCTTAGAAAAACTTCAGTTTACCCACGACAGATGTTAGACTTACCGGCCTATAGTTTCCAGGCTCTGTTTTTTACCCCTTTTAGAAAATTGGCAACACGTTTGCTAAGCACCAATCCTGTGGAACGCTCCCTATCAGTATAGTGTCCTTAAATATCAGAAATCATCTACGTTTTTCATCTACATTAGAGATGAGCGAACTGATTCTGAACAAATTGCATTTGTTCTGAATTTCACCCAAAAAATTCTGCCAAACATATATGAAGTTTTGGCTATTTGTTTTGGACAAATCACGCAAAAACTGTCCCAGTGCCATTTTACTCTGAAAATTGTTGGGGAAAACAAGGAGGGTGGATGAAGATGATGAATCACATGACCCTGGGAGGAGGGCTAGCCTTGATTGGCTCTAAGACTGACAGCCTGATCAGCCAATTAGAAGGTAGGATTCTGGCAGGTCCTTTTGCTCCCACCTCCATACACACCATTCTGTGCTCACCTTACGATCTGAAAGCATGTGTTTTGGCTGTCTGCTAGCAGTCTAGGTGTGATATGGAGAATATAGTAGTATGTTTGGGGTTTTATAGTGGTAGATTTAGGCTTTTATTAGGGAATGTATAGAGTGAAAGCCTGGTTGTGTGTTTCATACCGCTGCTGGCAAGTTCTGCATTACAAAATCCTGCAACAACTTCATTTTTTTCTGTAAATGGACAGCCAGCCATTTGTTGTGAAAAACTCCAAGTTTCTACCGTTCATAAGCTTATTGCCAGCACCTCCAGCGTACATTCTGCAGTGTTCAGGGTGCGTTCACTGAAACTCGCACCATTTTGCAAGCAAGTTCAGTCAGTTTTGTCTGCGATTGCGTTCAGTTTTTTCCGTGCGAGTGCAATGCGTTTTGATGCGTTTTTCACGCGCGTGATAAAAAAACTGGAGGTTTACAAACAGCATCTCCCAGCAACCATCAGTTAAAAAACGCATTGCATCCGCACTTGCCTCCGGATGCGATGCGTTTTTCACTGAAGCCCCATTCACTTCTATGGGGCCAGGGGTGCATGAAAAATATTGAACATGCAGCGTTTTTTTTTACGCAACGCAGAACGGATGCGTCAAAAGAACCGCTCATGTACACAGATCCATATAAATGAACGGGTCACGATTCAGTGCGGGTGCTATGCGTTCACGTCACACATTGCACCCGCCGGAAAACACGCTTGTGTGAAAGGGGTCTAATTCATTTCAATAATGCATTGGATTATATCAAGATACTGTGAAGTTACAGCAAACAACACTTTACTGCAATAATTGCATTGGTATACCTGTGTTAGTGGATGCATTGTATTATTTATTACCTCTTCCATCACACCACTGCCGCTGTCTGCCTGCCATCATGTTCTGTACCACATGGCCACTGCCACCACAGCTGCAGCTCCCATCTATTATTACCCCTACACAGCCGCCACTACTACTAATACTACCCCAACAGAGCCGAAAACACATAACCTTTCTTGTCTATTCCATGCTGTGCTGCTACCACTACTAATGCTACCACTATTACCCTACACAACTTAGGCTTGTTTCACATTTGTGTAAGACATCTCCGGCAGGCTATTCCGGCAGGGAGCAGCCTGCCAGAGATGTCTGGATCTAGCACTGCTGGACAGTACCTGATACCTGACGGCCCCATTAACTATATTGGGGACTGATGGAGATCCTGCCACAACGCTGCAAACGCGGCAAGAATTGGCCAGACATAAACCGCACAACGGTTTTCGTCTGGTTGATTTTTGGCGTATTTGCCAGGTTGTGGCCGGATCTCATATAGATAATGGGGCCGGACAGAATTCTGGCAGCACCCAGCTGGATCTGTCAAACACAAATGTGAAACAAGCCTTACCTGTTCCACATCCACACTATGCTGCCGCTGCTCCCAAATAAAAGGAAGATTTTTTTCTGGCTAATTAAATTTCAGAATATATAGAAAAGATACAGCGGCTCACCTCCTCTCTATAGGGAAGTGGTGCTCACCCCCAGGTCCCACCCTCAGGACCAAGTAGGAAATATAATGTAAACAACAGGTATGGGGGGGCACACTACAAAAGGGAACACCAGGCAGTATACTGATAATACACTTTATTGTGCTAAAATATTTAAGAACATACCCCTAAAATATACATAAAATATAGACCATATACAAATCTATGTAATGCACACAAGGTAATACCGCAAAAAACAACCGTATAGCAGCTGGTGGTTAGTAGTTTCAATCCTATAGTAATGTCCACAATCACTGTGATATCCAGCAAATGTCCAGATGTGGTGGATTAATACTGAACAGTTCTTATTTAGTAACCCCCAGTAATGTGAGTCACAGTCTTAAACTGTGGGGCCAAATTTGATCCAAAGCGCTTGCTGGGTACGGCCTATAGTGATAGGCTCAATACCGCTGCCTCCCACAATACAATACTGGTAATATATATGCTCAAGCTGAGCTCGGTCTTACCGGTCTTCACTGCTAGTACTGCAGCGTTGGTCTGAAAGGCCGCACACCCGCAGCGTCCCACGTGGTGTGCTTCTGCCTGAACGTAGCGTCCCACGTGACCGGGTATCCAAGGAGACCGGATGCTTTACTTTGGTGACGTCAGTATTGTGCGACTGTCATGGATGGTGTACAGGAAACAAGACAATGCAATACAATTAATGACTCACTGGATCCACAACTAAGGAACAAAAGGGAGACCCCTACATGAGACCTGCCACTCTCCCTAATTGCTCAGCCTATGCGAACACCCCAAAGGTGGATGGGCGCATATCCACGTACCTCGGCTATCTAATACCTGAAGACCCTACAATAGTGAGGGGACACGACCACCGGCTCCCTACACTAGACACGGAGGGAGTCAGGGTCACCTGAAAATCCAGCAGACAGAAAATCACAAATAAAGGAACAGCACTTATCTTGCAGAGGACTGAGAAATAGAAACAGCATGCATGCACACACACTCCAGGAAGTTGTATAAGCCGCACACTACTGCATTATGGGGAGGAACTTGAAGGGAAGCAATCAGTCCAACTGCATGACAGCTGAGATAGACTAACGAGATGAGGAACTAAACCAAAACAAAGAAACTCAAGGAGGAGGATCTGGAAAGCTCCTGTCAGAGCCTCTCAGCTGTCTGGTTGTGACAGTACCCCTCCCTCTACGAGTGGAGTCCGGACACTCAGGGCCCACCTTCTCAGGATGGGACCTATGGAAAGCCCTGATGAGACGAGTGGCCTTAATGTCCGTCACTGGGACCCACATCCTCTCCTCAGGACCATAACCCTCCCAATGAACGAGGTACTGGAGGGAACCGCGGACAAGACGAGAATCCACAATCCTAGAGACCTGAAATTCAAGATTTCGATCAACCATAATCGGAGGAGGAGGCAAAGGTGAGGGTACAATAGGTTGAACATAAGGTTTCAATAAGGACTTATGAAAAACATTATGGATCTTCCAAGTCTGAGGAAGATCAAGACGGTAGGCAACAGGATTGATAACAGACAGGATCTTGTAAGGCCCAATAAACCTAGGACCCAACTTCCAGGAGGGAACCTTTAATTTGATATTCTTGGTAGACAACCACACCAGATCACCAACATTCAGGTCCGGACCAGGCACACGTCTCTTATCTGCCACACGCTTATATCTCTCACTCATGCTCTTTAGATTATCCTGAATCTTTTGCCAAATAGATGACAAAGACGAGGAGAATCTGTCCTCATCAGGTAAACCAGAAGACCCCTCTCCCGAGAAAGTCCCAAACTGCGGATGAAACCCATATGCACCAAAAAATGGTGACTTATCAGAGGACTCCTGACGACGGTTATTTAAAGCAAACTCAGCAAGGGACAAAAAAGAACACCAATCCTCCTGATTCTCCGCCACAAAACAGCGCAGATATGTCTCCAGATTCTGATTGACGCGCTCTGTCTGGCCATTCGACTGCGGGTGGAAAGCAGAAGAGAATGACAACCGAACCCCCAAGCGAGAACAGAAAGCCTTCCAGAATCTGGAAACAAACTGCGTGCCCCTATCAGAGACTATGTCTGAAGGAATACCATGCAATTTGACAATGTGGTCAATAAATGCCTGCACCAGCGTCTTAGCATTGGGCAAACCAGGAAAAGGGACGAAATGCACCATTTTGCTAAAACGGTCCACCACCACCAGAATCACAGTCTTCCCCGAGGAACGAGGCAAGTCCGTTATGAAGTCCATGGACAGATGTGTCCAAGGACGGGAAGGAATGGGTAAGGAAAGGAGAGGACCTGATGGCCGTGAATGAGGGACTTTGGCACGAGCGCAAGTCTCGCAAGCTGCCACAAAACCCTCAACCGACTTACGAAGCGCAGGCCACCAGAATCTCCGAGCGATGAGATCCAGTGTGGCTCTTGCCCCCGGGTGCCCAGCAAGGACCGTATCGTGGTGTTCCTTAAAAATCTTGTGTCTCAAAGCGAGAGGCACAAACAACCTCCCAGGAGGACAAACATCAGGAGCCTCTGACTGGGCTGCCTGCACCTCTGCCTCCAATTCCGGAAAAAGAGCAGAGACCACCACACCTTCAGCCAAAATGGGACCCGGGTCTTCAAAATTCCCACCTCCCGGAAAACAACGTGACAGGGCATCTGCCTTTACATTCTTAACCCCAGGGCGGAACGTGACAACAAAATTAAACCTTGAAAAGAACAAAGACCATCTGGCCTGTCTCGGGTTCAGATGCTTGGCTGACTCCAAGTAGGCCAGATTTTTATGGTCAGTAAACACGGTAATAGGGTGTCTGGCTCCCTCTAGCCAATGGCGCCATTCCTCAAAAGCCAACTTGATGGCCAATAATTCCCTATCTCCCACATCATAATTTCTCTCCGCGGAGGAGAGTTTCTTTGACAAAAAGGCACATGGTTGCCATTTGGCAGGAGAGGAACCCTGAGACAAGACCGCACCCACCCCTACCTCAGAAGCATCAACCTCAACTATGAAGGGTAACGAAATATCAGGTTGTACCAGGATGGGAGCGGAAGCAAAACTCTCCTTGATATTAGAAAAGGCCTTACGCGCCTCTACCGACCAGGAAGAAAAATCTACCCCCTTTCTGGTCATATCAGTGAGTGGTTTAACAACAGAGGAATAATTCAAAATAAATTTCCTGTAATAATTGGCAAAGCCCAAAAAACGCATCAGCGCCTTCTGATTCTCAGGAAGCTCCCACTCAAGCACAGCGCGGACCTTCTCGGGGTCCATGCGAAAACCAGAAGCGGAGAGAAGAAACCCCAGAAATTGAATTTCTGGAACCGCAAACACACCTTTTTCCAGTTTCGCGTATAATTTATTCTCCCGCAGGAAGAGCAAGACCTGACGTAAGTGTTCCTTATGAGTCTTGAAATCAGGAGAAAAAATCAAAATGTCATCCAAATACACTAATACAAATTTTCCCATTAAATGATAAAAAATGCTGTTCACGAAATGCTGAAAAACGGCTGGGGCATTCATCAAGCCAAAAGGCATAACCAAATTCTCAAAATGGCCCTCAGGGGTATTGAAAGCCGTCTTCCATTCGTCTCCTTCTCTGACCCTGACCAGGTTGTATGCCCCTCTTAGGTCTAATTTGGAAAAGACTTTAGCCCCAACAACCTGGTTAAACAGGTCCGGGATCAGAGGAAGCGGATAAGGGTCACGAATAGTGATACTGTTCAGCTCCCTGAAATCCAGACAAGGTCTTAAAGAACCATCTTTTGTCTTAACAAAGAAAAAAACAGCGGCAACAGGTGACTTCGAGGGTCGTATGTGTCCTTTTCTCAGACTCTCAGAGATATAAGCACGCATAGCGACCCTCTCAGGTTGGGAAAGATTGTATAAACGAGATTTAGGCAGCTTGGCGCCTGGGATGAGATTAATAGGGCAATCGTACTCCCTGTGCGGGGGCAAATCCTGAACTCCACTCTCAGAGAAGACATCCGAAAATTCAGAGAGGAAAGGTGGTACAGTCTTAGTAGAAACCTCAGAAACAGATGTCATGAGGCAATTCTCTCTGCAAAAGTCACTCCAACCATTTATTTGCCTCGCTTGCCAATCAATGGTGGGGTTATGTTTAGTGAGCCAGGGTAGCCCCAACACTAGAGGAGTAGGCAAACCGCTAAGGACAAAACATGACACATCCTCAACAAGAGCATCACTCACAATTAAACGAATATTGTGAACTATGCCCTTTAATGATTTCTGAGAAAGTGGAGCGGAATCAATAGCAAAAACAGGAATATCCTTTCCCAAAGTGCATACCTGGAAACCATGAGTTATTGCAAATTGATTATCAATGAGATTGACAGCTGCTCCACTATCCACAAAAATCTCACAAAAAATGCTCACTACCCCCGGAGAACGTATCCGGGAGCGAAATCTTAGGCTCAGAACAAACTCCATGAACGCAGAGGACTGAGAAATAGAAACAGCATGCATGCACACACACTCCAGGAAGTTGTATAAGCCGCACACTACTGCATTATGGGGAGGAACTTAAAGGGAAGCAATCAGTCCAACTGCATGACAGCTGAGATAGACTAACGAGATGAGGAACTAAACCAAAACAAAGAAACTCAAGGAGGAGGATCTGGAAAGCTCCTGTCAGAGCCTCTCAGCTGTCTGGTTGTGACAGCGACAGCTTTCACAGCAGCGCTGCTTAGTCCGCTTTTCTTCCTTTCTTTGCCGGCTTTGTTCTTTTTCTTTGGCTTTAGGTGGATCAACGCTCACTCTAACAACCGCCAGACGCGTTTCGGGGTCTCTCTGAGGAAGGGGCGAGAGACCCCGAAACGCGTCTGGCAGTTGTTAGAGTGAGCGTTGATCCACCTAAAGCCAAAGAAAAAGAACAAAGCCGGCAAAGAAAGGAAGAAAAGCGGACTAAGCAGCGCTGCTGTGAAAGCTGTCGCACAATACTAACGCCACCAAAGTAAAGCATCCGGTCTCCTTGGATACCCGGTCACGTGGGACGCTACGTTCAGGCAGAAGCACACCACGTGGGACGCTGCGTGTGTGCGGCCTTTCAGACCAACGCTGCAGTACTAGCAGTGAAGACCGGTAAGACCGAGCTCAGCTTGAGCATATATATTACCAGTATCGTATTGTGGGAGGCAGCGGTATTGAGCCTATCACTATAGGCCGTACCCAGCAAGTGCTTTGGATCAAATTTGGCCCCACAGTTTAAGACTGTGACTCACATTACTGGGGGTTACTAAATAAGAACTGTTCAGTATTAATCCACCACATCTGGACATTTGCTGGATATCACAGTGATTGTGGACATTACAATAGGATTGAAACTACTAACCACCAGCTGCTATACGGTTGTTTTTTGCGGTATTACCTTGTGTGCATTACATAGATTTGTATATGGTCTATATTTTATGTATATTTTAGGGGTATGTTCTTAAATATTTTAACACAATAAAGTGTATTATCAGTAGACTGCCTGGTGTTCCCTTTTGTAGTGTGCCCCCCTAATTAAATTTCAGAACGAGGCAATCTTTCTTCTGACAATCAACACTTGTGTGTGTAGAAATAAAGACATTCTACCCCTTTAATGCATAGTTTTTAGACGCTTGTGCAGAACAAGCCACTGTTTCTTCTGCCAATGAACTGCCCCATTAAGGCATCATTTTTGGACACTTGTTCCCAAAAAGCCACATATATTTTTTTATTTTATTTTTTTATACCATGTGTGTTTAAATACCATCTGCCCCTAATAAGAGACAATTTTTTGAAGTATGAAAAAACATAGCACATGCGATGGTGCATGGTGTTTTTAGCGATGCAGTTTGTTAGCCCTGTCAAGCAAGCTTTACCCATAGCTGTATATGTCAGTGTCACTCTGACCTTATTTGTATTGCCGTCATTGCTTTAAAGAGCTTAAAGGAGGAGGGGAGAGCAAACATTAAAAAAAAAGAGAATAACGAGAGAAAAATCGGAGTCTTAGGAAACCTTCAGTGTGTCATATACCGGCCCATTAGAGCACTTTTGATTTCAATCAAATTTTTTGAAAAATTTGCTGCATTGGACACAAACTAATTTCAAGAAGTTCACTCATCTCTAATCTCCATGGTTGCTTTGTAACAGCGATATACCTTTTAGACTTCCATGATAACATCGCCCCCGATAAGTGAACGGACAAAGAATTTTATTGTATCAAGTGATGATTGCAATAAATAAGAAGCCGGTCGCTCACAAGGAAGATGTTTAGATTCTATTCACTAGCTGTAATATAACAGATGTGACATTTCTGTGTCTTTAGATCCGGGTGTGTGCAGCCTCTCCAGGGAGAGAAGCGCTGATCGCTGCTTCCAATATGTAAGTACCTGACAGTCAACCCCGAGGCATAGCTAGATCTGACTGGGCGGCACTCCCCCCCCCCCCCCCCCCCACACACACACTTCTTCACAAACCCCCTCCTCTTGTGCTAACCCCACTCATATGGCAATTTTGTGACTTTTTTTCATATTTATTTTACTGTCATTTTTAGCATGACTATTGTTTTTAAACACTTTAACTCAACTCGTTTAAACCTGCGCTGTAATTATAATAGACATGTCTGATTTACCTCTACATAACCACAAGGATTTTAGTCTCTATACCTTTCATACTGCAGCCATAGGTGCCCTATACAGTTCTGTCATGGACACACGTCACCACATACACGGACGCGCTCGTACACACAGACACAACATACACGGACGAGCTCATACACACAGATACCACATGCATGGACGCGCTCGTACACACAGACACCACATACACGGACGCGCTCATACACACATATACCACATGCATGGACGCGCTCGTACACACAGACACCACATACACGGACGTGCTCATACACACATATACCACATGCATGGACGCGCTCGTACACACAGACACCACATACACGGACACGCTCGTACACACAGACACCACATACACGGACGAGCTCATACACACAGACACCACATACACTGACGAGCTCATACACACAGACACCACATACACGGATGTGCTCGTACACACAGGCACCACATACACGGATGTGCTCGTACACACAGGCACCACATACACGGATGTGCTCGTACACACAGGCACCACATACACGGATGTGCTCGTACACACAGGCACCACATACACGGATGTGCTCGTACACACAGGCACCACATACACCGACGTGCTCGTACACAGACACCACATACATGGACGTGCTCATACACATAGACACCACATACACGGACGCGCTCATACACATAGACACCACATACACGGACGCGCTCATACACATAGACACCACATACACTGACACACTCATACACACAGACACCACATATAAATTCCACAACTAAAATCCTCACTATTTGGTGTAGATTTTGCACTGTGGAAAACCCTGTGTCCCTGCACCCTAAGGGTATATGCACACAGTGTGTATTATGCATAGATTTTCATGAGGAAACGCATCAGTTTTGTCCTAATGCATTCTGAATGGAAAGCAATCCGTTCAATATGCATCAGGATTAGGGATCGACCGATTATCGGTTTTATCGATATTATCGGCCGATATTCAGGATTTTGACAGTTATCGGTATCGGCATCTATTTTGCCGATATACCGATAACGTATTGGGAACACAGATCGTGCTGCTGTCAGCGCGTTCTGTGTTCCCTCCGCAGCACAGGGGAGAAGGAAGCAGTGTCTCCTCCCCCTGTGATGCTGCTGCCGCTGTCACCAATGAAGAGACAGATGGGAAGAGGAGGGGAGGGGCTTTGGCCACTGCGCCACCAATGAGGTTAACTTACTCATTCATTCAAATTGAACAGGAGGCGGGAGCTGGCTGCAGAATCACATAGCCGGCTCCCGACCTCTATGAGCGGTAGCTGCGATCCGCGGTAGTTAACCCCTCAGGTGCCGCGGATCGCAGCTACCGCTCATAGAGGTCGGGAGCCGGCTATGTGATTTCTGCAGCCAGCTCCCGCCTCCTGTATATGAATAAATGAGAGATTTATGTTTATTGGTGGCGCAGTGTGCCCCCCCCAAGCCCCCCAGTATTAATCATTGGTGGCGCAGTTACCATGGCAGCCAGGATGCTACTGAAGCCCTGGCTGCCATGTTCAGCTCCATGCTGCTGTGTGCACAAAGCACAGAGCAGCAGGGACAGTGTGAGCTCCTATTCACCCTGATAGAGATCTATCAGGGTGAATAGGACAAGGGTTCTAGTCCCTAAGGGGGATAAAAGTTAGTGAAAAAAATAAAATAAATATTAAGTATAAATAAAAAAAGATTTACAAAAAAAAAAATACACATTAACAATAAAAATCCTCATTTTCAGCAGATTTGTGTAGGAATTATTTTTTTTCAAAAATGAAATTTCACAGAATATCGGTATAAATTATTGGCTATCGGCCTGAAAGTTCACAAATTATCGGTATCGGCCCTAAAATATAAATATCGGTCGATCCCTAATCAGGATGTCTTCCATTCCGTCCTTTGTATGGTATTAGACCGGACAAAATATCGCAGCTTGCTGCGGTATTTTTTCCAGCTAGAGTCCCAGAACAATACCGCACTTGCTGAATCCGGCATTAACTTCCATAGAGATGTATTAATGCCGGATCCGGTACCAAATGTTCTGTAATTTGCCGCGAAGCTGGATCCGGTATTCCGGTCTGCGCCTGCGCTGGGATACAGGAGGAGCTAGTTTCGCTTTTGATCTTTGAAATTTTTTTAATACCAGGTCCCTTATTCCGTTTGAAACCGGATAATAACGGATATCCAATTGCAACGGAACTGCCTGCCGTATTCTAACAACGCTAGTGTGAAAGTAGATGACATTTAAAAAAATCTCATGTTCGTGCTGCAGAAATTGACCTGTGCTGCGGATTCTGAAATCTGAAGCACTTCAGTTGTTCGTGCGGATTTTCAGTGCAGAGATCTGGGGCATATCCGTGTCACAATCCACAAGTAACACATATTTCAGTGTGGAAACGCAGCGAAAACTAAACAGAAATCCACACAAAAAATCTGCATAAAGTACAATTCTCTGCCTTTAATGTATTGTTAGTGGAATTAAGATAGAAGAGCAGGAACCGTGTTAGGGCTCATGCACACGATTATATATTTTTTCCATGTCTGTATAGTTTTTTTTTCTTGCGGCATGTTCGCAGAACTATTGACTTCAATGGGGCTGCAAAAAAATTAAAATTACTGCATTCCATGTTCTTATGTCCACATGGCTGCAAAAAAATAAAACACGTCCTATTATTGTCCGCATTATGGACAAGGATAGGACTGTTCTATTAGGGGCCAGCCTGTCCGTTCTGCAAAATGCGGCATGCACATGGCCGGTATCCGTGTTTTGCAGGCATGAGCATGAGCCAAACGCCCTGCCTGCTATCTGTTGTGGTGAATGTAGCTCACAAACCCTTCTCATCTCCAGCTTACATATAGGAAGCAAATTTGGGATAGGCTGTATGTCGTATACAAAACTTTCCATTTTGATTTTCTGGCAAATGGACTGCCAGAAGGTGCGTCAAATTTATTAAAAGGCCTGCATCTTACTCCAGCCACTTATTAAGGCCTCGTTCACATTTCTGTTTTTCACGGACGTGTGCTATCTGCATATTCCACGGATAGCACACATAGCCAAACGGAACACTTTAAAGTGATTCCTTTTTAATCCGTCCTAATAGAGTTCAATAGAGGAAGAAAAGGAAAGCAGCATTGCGTCTGGTTTCTGTTATTTTGGACAGAAAAAAAAAGTCCTGCAGACAGGACTTTTGTTTCCGTCCAAAATAAAGCAACCGGAACGGAATGCTGGTTTCCGTTTTTTGTCTATTCAACTCTATAAGGACGGATTAAAGTGGAATATCTTTAAAGTGTTGTGTTTGGCGTTCCGTTATAGCAATTCCAGTATTTTCGTTTTAATCGCATTTGAAAGGAATGCTACAATGAAAAGCGAGATCGCTGGTATAAACTCCCCCTTAGACAGTGCGGATTTACTGCACGCAAATCCACAGTGTGTCCCCTACATGTGAACATACCCTTAAAGAGAACCTGTCACATTGAACATGGTGTTTGAGCTGCAAGCAGCATGTTATAGAGCAGGAGGAGCTGAGCACATTGATATATAGTGCAGTGCGGATAGATCCAGTAAAACCTGTATATTTATTATACATTGAAATTCCTGCTCTTTCTGGGTTTAGAAGTCCAGGATGCGGTCCTATCAGTGATTGACAGCCTTCCCTCTATGAGGAGGAGGTCCTATCAGTGATTGACAGCCTTCCCTCTGTGAGGAGGCGGTCCTATCAGTGATTGACAGCCTTCCCTCTATGAGGAGGAGGTCCTATCAGTGATTGACAGCCTTCCCTCTGTGAGGAGGCGGTCCTATCAGTGATTGACAGCCTTCCCTCTATGAGGAGGAGGTCCTATCAGTGATTGACAGCCTTCCCTCTGTGAGGAGGCGGTCCTATCAGTGATTGACAGCCTTCCCTCTGTGAGGAGGCGGTCCTATCAGTGATTGACAGTTATCTCTGTATACACAGTCATAGAGGGAAGACTGACAGTCACTGATAGGACCACTTCCTAATAGAGGGAAGGCTGTCAGTCACTGATAGGACCGCTTCCTAATAGAGGGAAGGCTGTCAGTCACTGATAGCCTTCCCTCTATTAGGAAGCGGTCCTATCAGTGACTGACAGCCTTCCCTCTATTAGGAAGCGGTCCTATCAGTGACTGACAGCCTTCCCTCTATTAGGAAGCGGTCCTGTCAGTCACTGATAGGATCGCCTCCTCCTAGAGGGAAGGCTGTCAGTCACTGATAGGACCGCCTCCTCATAGAGGGAAGGCTGTCAATCACTGATAGGATCGCCTCCTCATAGAGGGAAGACTGTCAATCACTGATAGGATCGCCTCCTCCTAGAGGGAAGGATGTCAATCACTGATAGGACCGCCTCCTCATAGAGGGAAGGATGTCAATCACTGATAGGATCGCCTCCTCCTAGAGGGAAGGATGTCAATCACTGATAGGATCGCCTCCTCCTAGAGGGAAGGCTGTCAATCACTGATAGGACCGCTTCCTAATAGAGGGAAGGCTGTCAGTCACTGATAGCCTTCCCTCTATTAGGAAGCGGTCCTATCAGTGACTGACAGCCTTCCCTCTATTAGGAAGCGGTCCTATCAGTGACTGACAGCCTTCCCTCTATTAGGAAGCGGTCCTGTCAGTCACTGATAGGATCGCCTCCTCCTAGAGGGAAGGCTGTCAGTCACTGATAGGACCGCCTCCTCATAGAGGGAAGGCTGTCAGTCACTGATAGGACCGCCTCCTCATAGAGGGAAGGCTGTCAATCACTGATAGCCTTCCCTCTGTGAGGAGGCGGTCCTGTCAGTCACTGATAGGACCGCCTCATAGAGGGAAGGCTGTCAGTCACTGATAGGACTGCCTCCTCATAGAGGGAAGGCTGTCAGTCACTGATAGGACTGCCTCCTCATAGAGGGAAGGATGTCAATCACTGATAGGATCGCCTCCTCCTAGAGGGAAGGATGTCAATCACTGATAGGATCGCCTCCTCCTAGAGGGAAGGCTGTCAGTCACTGATAGGACCGCCTCCTCATAGAGGGAAGGCTGTCAGTCACTGATAGGACCGCCTCCTCATAGAGGGAAGGCTGTCAGTCACTGATAGGACTGCCTCCTCATAGAGGTAAGGCTGTCAGTTACTGATAGGACCACCTCCTCATAGAGGGAAGGCTGTCAGTCACTGATAGGACCGCCTCCTCATAGAGGGAAGGCTGTCAGTCACTGATAGGACCGCCTCCTCATAGAGGGAAGGCTGTCAGTCACTGATAGGACCGCCTCCTCATAGAGGGAAGGCTGTCAGTCACTGATAGGACCGCCTCCTCATAGAGGGAAGGCTGTCAGTCACTGATAGGACCACCTCCTCATAGAGGGAAGGCTGTCAGTCACTGATAGGACTGCCTCCTCATAGAGGGAAGGCTGTCAATCACTGATAGCCTTCCCTCTGTGAGGAGGCGGTCCTGTCAGTCACTGATAGGACCGCCTCATAGAGGGAAGGCTGTCAGTCACTGATAGGACTGCCTCCTCATAGAGGGAAGGCTGTCAGTCACTGATAGGACTGCCTCCTCATAGAGGGAAGGATGTCAATCACTGATAGGATCGCCTCCTCCTAGAGGGAAGGATGTCAATCACTGATAGGATCGCCTCCTCCTAGAGGGAAGGCTGTCAGTCACTGATAGGACCGCCTCCTCATAGAGGGAAGGCTGTCAGTCACTGATAGGACCGCCTCCTCATAGAGGGAAGGCTGTCAGTCACTGATAGGACCGCCTCCTCATAGAGGGAAGGCTGTCAGTCACTGATAGGACTGCCTCCTCATAGAGGTAATGCTGTCAGTTACTGATAGGACCACCTCCTCATAGAGGGAAGGCTGTCAGTCACTGATAGGACCGCCTCCTCATAGAGGGAAGGCTGTCAGTCACTGATAGGACCGCCTCCTCATAGAGGGAAGGCTGTCAGTCACTGATAGGACCGCCTCCTCATAGAGGGAAGGCTGTCAGTCACTGATAGGACCGCCTCCTCATAGAGGGAAGGCTGTCAGTCACTGATAGGACCGCCTCCTCATAGAGGGAAGGCTGTCAGTCACTGATAGGACCACCTCCTCATAGAGGGAAGGCTGTCAGTCACTGATAGGACCGCCTCCTCATAGAGGGAAGGCTGTCAATCACTGATAGCCTTCCCTCTGTGAGGAGGCGGTCCTGTCAGTCACTGATAGGACCGCCTCATAGAGGGAAGGCTGTCAATCATTGATAGGACCTCCTCCTCACAGAGGGAAGGCTGTCAATCACTGATAGGACTGCCTCCTCACAGAGGGAAGGCTGTCAGTCACTGATAGGCCCGCCTCCTCATAGAGGGAAGGCTGTCAATCACTGATAGGACTGCCTCCTCACAGAAGGAAGGCTGTCAGTCACTGATAGGACCTCCTCCTCACAGAGGGAAGGCTGTCAATCACTGATAGGACCTCCTCCTCACAGAGGGAAGGCTGTCAATCACTGATAGGACCGTTTCCTCATAGAGGGAAGGCTGTCAGTCACTGATAAGACCGCCTCCTGGACTTCAAAGGCCAGAATAAGCTCAGGTTTTGACATTTCTGCAAAATAAACTTGCCGCATTTTAAGTCACCCTTAGGCCTCATACACACTATCGTGTCTGTATTACGGTCCACAAACTACAGATCTGCAAAAAAGAGATACTTTCTGTGTGCAATCTGCATTTTTCTTACTCCCATTACTAGAAAGGACTATGTCCACAATACGGACAAGAATAGGACATGTTCTATAATTTGCGGACACACGGATGTGGACAGCACACAGAAAACATCTGTGTGCCGTCTGGTTTTTTTTGCGGACTCATAGAAATGAATGGGTCTGTGCGCAATCTGCAAAAAATGCAGATCGGACATGGATACAAAATACGGTCATGTTGATGTTACACTGTACTAAAGTTTACGAAGTTACGCATATGTCCTGTGGGCAGTCAGTGTTCTGTAGGCGGCCAAAAGTGCGTGGACACCTTCCAAGTGCACAGGTGTTAACATGGAGTTGGGCCCCTTCTGCAGCTATAACAGTCTCCATTCTTCTGGGAAGGCTTTTTGGAGTGTGTGTTGGAGTTTGTGACCATTCAGCCAAAAGGGCATTTTTTAATGTCAGGCACTAATGATGGCCGAGACCTGGCTCACGGTGTGTATTTCACTACATCCTAAAGCAGGCATGCTCAACCTGCGGCCCTCCAGCTGTTGCAAAACTACAACTCACAGCATTCTGTAGTTTTACAACAGCTGGAGGGCCGCAGGTTGAGCATCCTTGTCCTAAAGGATTGATGGGTTCATTGAGGTCGGGATACAGGGGTCCTCCATGTTAAACTCATGACTCCATGTCTTTATGGACCTTGCTTTGTGCAGACATGCTGGGAGAGCGAAGGGCCTTCTCCAAACTGCTGGAATCATACAATTGTGTTGTCTATGTTGTAGCATTAGTATTGACCTTTGCTGGAAATAGGGGCCAAACCCTAAAAAAAAACTGCCTAAGGGTACTTTCACACTTGCATTGTAAAGATCCGGCAGGCAGTTCCGTCGCCGTAACTGCCTGTCGGATCCGGAAATCCATGTGCAGTATTTTCTCCGGCCAAATACCATAGGAGTGACTGAACTGAAGACATCCTGATGCATCCTGAACGGATTGCTCTCCATTCAGAAGGCATTAAGATAAAACAGATTTTCCGGTATTGAGCCCCTAGGACGGAACTCAATCCCGGAAAAGAATAACGCTAGTGTGAAAGTACCCTAATACCATGACCATACTATGCAATCTGTTAGGTAGCGTTCTCTGGGCATCCACCCAACCAGATTCAGCCATCAGACTGCCAGAGAGTGAATTGTTATTCATCACTCCAGAGCCCAGTGACGACGTGCTTTATACCACTCCAGCCAGCACTTGGCATTGAGAACAGTGATCGTAGGCTTGTGTCCAACTGCTCAAAACCCATTTCATGAAGCTCCTGCTGCTCATTTCTTGTCCTGATGTCATTTCCACTTTGAAGGCCTGTAGTAATCGATGTGACAATAGCCAGGCTGTTACCCCTGGATGATTCCACTTCACTGTGATAGTCCTTAAAGAGGTATTCCCATCTCAGACAACGAGGGCATATCGCAAGGACATGTCCCTGTGTGTGGGTCTTACCTCTGGGACCTGCACCGATCTCGTAAACGCAGCCAGTAAAGTCCATTCATTTCTATGGGGCCACCGAAAAGATCCATCTGCCCCATAGAAATGAATAGGAGCGGTGGCTGCTTGGTGGGAAAGCTGGGATCCTCCAGCCACCACCGTACCCGCTCCGTTCTCGATATAGGGACCCACATCTTTCAGACAATGGGACATATCCGAGCGATATGCCCCCATAGTCTGAGAAGGGAATATCCCTTTAATCTGTTCACACCACATTAGAATATATCCATTTTTTTTTTGGGCTGTACACAGCAATGGTCCCCAACTCAGTGGCTCAGGACCCCTGCTGTGTGGCTCGCCATTGGAGTCCTGAGTTATGTTCTGGCAATTGACATTGTTGCAGACCTATCCTAGACTTACACCGAACAGTGCTAATTTGGATGGTATAATACTAGTGATACATTCACCCCAAAATATTTATTTCATGTTTGTTTTTTCCACATTTAAAATTTCTATCCTCTATTTTTTTTACTGCCGGCCGGATCCGTCAAAACGCATGCAAACTGATGGCATTTGTCAGACGGATCAGGATCCTATTCCGTATGACAAATGCATTGAAATGCCGGATCTGTCTCTCCGGTGTCATCTGGAAAAACGGATGCAGCATTTATTTTTTTCACATTTTTTGCGGTCCGAGCATGCGCAGACCACAATGCCGGATCCGTTTTGCCGGATCACTCGGGGCCGGATCCGGCATTAATGCATGTCAATGGGAAAAAATGCCAGATCCGGCTTTCCGGCAAGTGTTGAGTTTTTTTTTGCCGGAGATAAAACCGCAGCATGCTACGGTATTATCTCCGTCCTGAAAAGTCAAAAAGACTTTTTTCCATTCAGAATGCATTAGGATAAACCTGATCAGTTCTTTTCCGGTATTGAGCCCCTAGGACGGAACTCAATGCCGGAAAAGAATAACGCTAGTGTGAAAGTGCCCTAAGGAGAGAAAAAGTATACAGCATGGTGTACATTTTATTTTTTTACAATGGGAGCCTAATGCTAACATAAGCCACTGGATGCCCATCCAGCACCGTATATTCCAGCTTTCTGTTGAAGGTATTAGTTTGAAAATCCTCCCATGTATACCTCCGAAGGAAGGCTGAAGCGCAGTGTGTACAGAGCCTTACAGCTAACTAAACATGGCATTTCCAAAGTACAGCACAAGTCAGTTAGGCTGCGTTGACATCTCTGTTAGATGTGATCCAGCAGATCCCATTATAGTCAATAGGGATCCAGCAATGCCAGACACGATGAGCACGGGCAGGCTGTTCTTTGCCGGAAACGTTCACCAAGGATGTGACCGGGGTTTTAGACCTCTGTCACACATCGGTGAAACCCAGATGTGTGCCGTTCGTGGTCTCCACACGCACCCGTTAACTTTAATGCCTGTCTTCACATTGTAGTGGTTTTCCATGGACCTTCAGTCCAAGGTGACACTGCAGAAGCATGCCCTATTTTGTCCGTTACTATGGATCCCTCATGCACATTACAGTCTCTGAAATACATGGACCATTGATGGTAGATGCTCTGGAAATGACATTTGCAGCCTAGCAGTGTTCGTGGAATACGGATGACACATGGAGAGCAATACATGGACTAAACACAGACTGTCTAAGGATGAACCACTGATCATCTTGTCACGGATGTCATCCCTGATGTGTGAAAGACTCCGTACTGAGCTCTGCCATACAATCCATTCCACCACCAGCTTTAGGCTGTGTGATTTTATGCACTTTTTGAAATGACTGAATGGAATGCAATGTGGTGGAAACCTACACTAAATAATCATGAAGGATATCCACACACATTCGGCCATACTGCCCAGCTTACGGCTTTAGGGCTCCTGACACACGTTCGTGTGCATATGGGCCTGTGTTGCGGACCGCAAATTGCGCTCCGCAATGCACAGGCACTGACCGTAGGGCCACTGTATGCGAACGCAGGACACACTTGAATGGGGTGTGCCATCCGCACCACAAAAATGTAGTGCATGCACTACTTTTTTGCAGTGCGGACAAAGCCCACGGAAGCACTCCGTAGAACCTTCCAGATTGCGGACCCATTCCCTGCCACCGTCCATTCACACCATGGGAGTTTTAAGACTAGGCAAGTGCTGGCTCGGCTATTTCTGAGAGTCCCATAGCAATGAATGGAGAGCACGCCACACATGCTCAGTGTGCTCCCATTCTCTAGATAGGAGTTCGTCCCACCTCTGAGACCTGCACCTATCGGACATTGATGGCATATTGCCAGATGGGAACACCCCTATAAAAGGTCATGTGTAAGCAGGATCAACCCTATTAAACTAGTTATAATGCCTGGTAAGGCTGCTGAAAAATAAATAAATATAGCTTTCTTTCTCTGATGCATTGCTGCATTTATAAAATGGGTTTTTAGAAATTTGCAAATTAGGCTTGAAGTGCACAGAGGGCAGGCTTGGTGCTCCTACACTCGGCTTCCCTAGTCTTTGAGGCTGCAGCCACAAGACTCCATAACTGTACACTGAACATTAGAGGACTGTAGTGTTTGATCGTTAATACTGTATGAGCAGCATTTATTGTAAGCAGGAAATCCCTTTATAAAGCTATGCATTATGTAGCATATCACATACTTGATAATCTCAGCCTAGCTTATCGCCTCATTCACAAAGCAGAGAACTGTGCTCACTCAAGACCTGTTTGCTGTCAGTGAATGGGAACATTCTTCTTTACAGAAACATACCGTAAGTGTGTACAGACCCTCTTAAAAGTTAAGCCGACATGGCAGGGCTGCACGGGCGCTAATTAAACGAACGAAGGCTGCACTGTTGTTAGGCCCTTTGCAATGTCAATGGCCACGTGGCACCTTCAATACTGCTCAGCTGTTAACAATGAAGAACCGAAAACCTATCAAAAACTCCACACATATGTAGTACAAAAACACATCTTTATTAAGTGTCCACAATTAGACATACCTGGTAATAGTCCATAGTAGAGATATCCAGCTCACCTTGAATTGATATCCTTGTTGTAATCCCCCAGGTGCACGGAAACCACAGGTAAGACCTCCAAATGGAAGGCCTCTTTCACACAGGCGTCATGTTTTTTGCCCGGATAAGATGCGGATGCGTTGCGGGAAAATGCGCGATTTCTCTGCGCGAGTGCAAAACATTGTAATGCGTTTTGCACACGCGTGAGAAAAATCTGCATGTTTGGTACCCGAACTTCTTCACAGAAGTTCGGGCTTGGCATCGGTGTTCTGTAGATCATGTTATAAGGGAAAATAATAGCATTCTTTAATACAGAATGCTTAGTAGGTGGTCAATTGAGGGTTAAAAAATAAAAAAATAATTAAACTCCCCTTCTCCTCTTGATCGCGTAGCTGCCGGTCTCTTCTTACTTCTTTAATCATGAGCTGCCGGCTAAAGGACCTGTGATTGGACCATGTGATCTGACGTCACCACAGGTCCTTTAGCCGGCAGCTCATGATTAAAGAAGTAAGAAGAGACTGGCAGCTACGCGATCAAGAGGAGAAGGCGAGTTAATTAATTTTTTATTTTTTAACCCTCAATTGACCACCTACTAAGCATTCTGTATTAAAGAATGCTATTATTTTCCCTTATAACCATGTTATTAGGGAACATAATACAGTGAATAGACTGTCATCTTAGCAACCATGCGTGAAAAACGCACCGCATCCGCACTTGATTGCGATTTTCACTCAGCCCCATTCACTTCTATGGGGCCTGCGTTGCGTGATAAACGCACAATATAAAGCTTGCTGCGATTTTCACGCAACGCATAAGTGATGCGTGAAAATCACCGCTCATGTGCACAGCCCCATAGAAATGAATGGGTCGGTATTCAGTGCGGGTGCAATGCGTTCACCTCCCGCATTGCGCCCGCGCGGAAATCTCGCCCGTGTGAACTCAGCCTTATAATATATAGAGCAGCACTGATGTAATAATCCCAGCGTGCAGTGCAGTAATGGTACACATGGCGATGAAGGTATATGCAGGAAATATGGAAAAAAATTAAATAAAATAAATAAATAAATGGAACGGTCAGTTAGAATATACTCAAACCAGTTGGGTATCTGGTCTTCAATCTAAATATCCAAAAGGCTTCTCTTTGTGCAATTAACCTTTTAATATCCCCTCCTCGCGATGGAGTGTAAACTCGTTCTATAGCATATGCACATAAGTGCTGCAGGTAGTCACCCTTGTAAAACATGCGGTATCGCAGTCCCTAAAAAAAACAAAAAAAACTTTCATGATTCGGGTCATACTACAAATTTTCCTATCAAATCATATATAAATTGCAACTCCACAGGGGTAATATATGTGATATAATAAATCTAATTTTTTGCATTCTATGTGGGAAGTACATCTAGGAAATTCAAAACAAGAATCCTGGAGCATTTAAATTACATCACAAATCCATCTTACACTAATATCTCCAATGCGGCAAAACACTTTATTACCATACATAATCGTTCTCGGCAGCACTCCATCTCAAGGAGGGGGATATTAAAAGGTTAATGGCACAAAGAGAAGCCTTTTGGATATTTAGATTGAAGACCAGATACCCAACTGGTTTGAATTTCAGAAAAGAACTGATGCACGTTTATTGAATGTATTATAACTGACAGTTCCATTATTTTTTTTTTTCTGTTATTTTTTTCCATATTTCCTGCATATACCTTCATCGCCATGTGTACCATTACTGCACTGCACGCTGTGATTACTACATCAGTGCTGCTCTATAGATTAGAATTAGTTATTCAGCACTGCTTTTCACATGCCTGTTCAGACTGTGCAGTTTTTGGGTTTTTATAAACTCATGCTTGCGGTTTGTGCAATAGGACTCTAGTTTGGAGTCTATAAACCACAAAGGAGGTACATGAAACTTTTTTGCTACTTGTTTTTATTATTGAGCACACAATGTGATTTTTTTTTATGTTACATGTTTTATGCACCATGTATGTGTTCAGGATAGTCACAATAGTAACGCCCTAATTAATGAAGGTGGTGGAGCTATGCAAGGGTTTTTCCCTTTCTCCTCCCTACTTTTGGATTAAGGTGGAATCAGAAATAGTTCCCTATAAATTACAGGTATTTGGGCGTTTCTGTAGTCATGAGTAAGAACTTTTTTTTGGTTCGAAACCCATAGACTATTTGTGGAGTGAGAGGATTGATGCTGACGTTGTTACCATATATTTTATAAGCCTTAATAAAGAAACAAGCAACTTAAGAAACGTCCGGTGCTGGATTCATCTTTGTTTCATTACACACTGGTAATAGCAAAGACAATCCTAAAAACATTGCAGGTAGGTGCCATCTATGATGGAGGATGTGCCCCACCAGACGCCGATTCTACATATGTGATATTGTTATAAAAGCACTTGTGCAATATTAATTGTACTAGATATAAAGGGCCCGACCCCTAAACATATCCACTATAATGCATGGCCAAATAGAAGGATGTCAGACACCAACAATAATCTCCATATAATATGGACACTTGATCAGGCTCTGACTTCACAATGGTCAGTTTAGTATGAAAGGGGATCAGCCATTATTCAGTTCGGTCCAAAGGGCGCCCAGCTCTGTATTGGTGTGTTCACTTTTTATGTGCTTTCCTTTTGTACTTTTTTTAGTTTAATTATGGTCCTTTGGACCGAACTGAATAATGGCTGATCCCCTTTCATACTAAACTGACCATTGTGAAGTCAGAGCCTGATCAAGTGTCCATATTATATGGAGATTATTGTTGGCGGATGGTTGGTCCCTGACATCATTCTATTTGGCCATGCATTATAGTGGATATGTTTAGGGGTCGAGCCCTTTATATCCAGTACAATTAATATTGCACAAGTGCTTTATAACAATATCACATATGTAGAATCGGCGTCTGGTGGGGCACATCCTCCATCATAGATGGCACCTACCTGCAATGTTTTTAGGATTGTCTTTGGTATTACCAGCGTATGTCTAATTGTGGACACTTAATAAAGATGTGTTTTTGTACTATATATGTGTGGAGTTTTTGAATATGTTCCAACACTGTTTGTTTTGGTATCTAATATGTTTTTGGTTATCTAATGAAGAACCGACTAAACCGTGCGGTCTACGTAGGTTTAATTAGAGCCCGCTGCAGGGCGTACGGCCACACGGTACTTAACCACGGCACACTCTCGTCGCAACTGCACCCTGTTATCATACTCCAAAACAGGACTATCTGCTGCCCAGAAGCTAGGATTTTGGATACCATATCAACAATGCTTTCACAAGATCATCGAGCCACCAGCTCCTCTTTTACTGGCCAAATACTGGAACGAGCCAGCGCAGCTCTCTCTAGAACGTGGCCCCTAAAGCGAAGGAGAGGGCACCTAGCAGTGTACATGGGCAGCATGCTCTCCATTGGCTTCTATGGGAGTTCAGAAAAGCGCTAAACGAGCACTTGCACAGTGCACCCTCATTCACTTTAGGGGCCCGCACCTATGGGACATTGGTGGTATATCCTAGCAATAATGCCACCAAAGTGTGAAATGGGCCAACCACTGAGGTGAGATCTTCATCACCACAACCCCATGATTTTCCTATAAGGAATAAGTGGCGGGAGCCATGCCTCACACGGCCGTTTCCTCCATAGGGGAAATAATGAGTGAAGGTATTGGCACAATTTTACGAGCAGTCAAAAGTCACCATGGAGCTCTTACCTAATACAGTTCACAGCTGAGGGTTTGCCATACTGTGTTACTCACGTGTTTAGCTCATTTCAGCGAGCAAATTTCTACCAGTGCAGGGAAAATGTATTAGCCTGAATTCTGGGCTGACATTGTGCATTTTGTAGACAAGACCTCCGCTGTAAAAAGTACCAGCTCTTCAGGTTTTAGAGTTAAGCAAGGAGTATTACAAGATGGTATAACACGTCATTATATAACAATCTGTATCTACACCAGTCTAACGCAACCACTGATACGTATAGATTCAGTTTACAGGACTTTGCTGACCCCATGTGGCAGATTGTGTTACTGCAGCATTCATTTCCAAAAATTCTTTAACGATTTGGCAGGCCAGTGAATATCGCATCCACATTCTTCAAACATTTCCTTGTATTAGGGTTGGCAAAAAGTCTTCACTACAGTCTAAGAATATCTGGTATATAAGATCCGGTTCACAAGTTCAAGACAGAGTTCTCTTCAAGGCTTTCTCTAAAGTTGGCATCCTCAAACTGCGGCCCTCCAGCTGTTGCAAAACTACAACTCCCAGCATGCCCGATCAGCCTACAGCAGGGCATTGTGGGAGTTGTAGTTTTACAACAGCTGGAGGGCTGCAGTTTGAGGATGCCTGCTCTAAAGTAACTGTGCAGTTATAGCAAAGACATAATCCGCCCAGAGGCAGTATTGGACTGTGAAAGGCTACAAAAACTGTGCACTCTCTGCCCTCCATTCTGCATTTGGCTCAAGAGGATTTGGAGACAAACTTGTTGCCAAGGCCTCATGCACACAGCCGTTGCCCGCAATACACTGGCACCGGCCGTGTGCACCCTGCATCACGGATGCAGACCCATTCACTTGAATGGCTCTGCAGTCTGGAAGGTTGGAGCGGAGCGGAGGGGAGGCACTACGAAGTGCTTCCGTGGGGTTTCTGTCCATGCCTCTGCACTGCAAAAAAAAAGTAGTGCATGCATTACTTTTTTGCAGTGCGGACCGTCGGATGCTGATCGGACGCCATTCAAGTGAATGGGACTGCGTCCTCATTCCGCGGCCCGACGGTCAGTGCCGGTGCGTTGTGGATTGCAATTTGCGGTCCGCAGCACAGGCCTGGCTGGCACATGTTCGTGTGCAGCCCGGAAGCAGTAGCACCACATCATTCCCCATCCAAAGCTCTGGTGGAGAACATGGAAGAAAAACTTCATATTGTGCCCTCATACACATGACCATGCCCGTACTGTGGTCCACAAACCACAAAATATGGAACCTTCTGTGTGCAATGTGCATTTTTCTCACAAGAAATTACCATTTTCGTTGGCAAAAAGAACCAAAATAGGACATGTTCTGTAATTTGCGGGACAGACATACAGAAGACATCCACGTGCAGTCCATTTCTTTTTTTGCAGGCTCATAGAAATGAACGAGTGTGTAATCCACAAAATGCCGTGTGCATGACACCTTGTGTATATTTTGATCGAGGTCGTGCATCTTCCAATTCTGAATTCAAATCATCACACGCTATAATGGGGCAAAATTACTAATGTGATTGTGCCCAGATAGTGTCGTACAACGCGCCAATTTGACCTACTATGGTGCAGATTTACTAATCCTGTGTTAGCAGACAATGTAAACTTCAACTGCCCGTCTGGCATGCTGGATGATAAATGTGGCGCATCTTTATACAACTGGATACGTTTACACCATGCATTGGTTGGTTTACAGTTGCAAGAAAAAGTATGTGAACCCTTTGGAATGATATGGATTTCTGCACAAATTGGTCATAAAATGTGATCTGATCTTCATCTAAGTCACAACAATAGACAATCACAGTCTGCTTAAACTAATAACACACAAAGAATTAAATGTTACCATGTTTTTATTGAACATACCATGTAAACATTCACAGTGCAGGTGGAAAAAGTATGTGAACCCCTAGACTAATGGCATCTCCAAGAGCTAATTGGAGTGAGGTGTCAGCCAACTGGAGTCCAATCAATGAGATGAGATTGGAGGTGTTGGTTACGGCTGCCCTGCCCTATAAAAAACACACACCAGTTCTGGGTTTGCTTATCACAAGAAGCATTGCCTGATGTGAATGATGCTTTGCACAAAAGAGCTCTCAGATGACCTACGATTAAGAATTGTTGACTTGCATAAAGCTGGAAAGGGTTATAAAAGTATCTCCTAAAGCCTTGCTGTTCATCAGTCCACGGTAAGACAAATTGTCTATAAATGGAGAAAGTTCAGCACTGCTGCTACTCTCCCTAGGAGTGGCCGTCCTGTAAAGATGACTGCAAGAGCACAGCGCAGACTGCTCAATGAGGTGAAGAAAAATCCTAGAGTGTCAGCTAAAGACTTACAAAAGTCTCTGGCATATGCTAACATCCCTGTTAGTGAATCTACGATACGTAAAACACTAGACAAGAATGGATTTCATTGAATACCACAAAGGAAGCCACTGCTGTCCAAAAAAAACATTGCTGCACGTTTACAGTTTGCACAAGAGCACCTGGATGTTCCACAGCAGTACTGGCAAAATATTCTGTGGACAGATGAAACCAAAGTTGAGTTGTTTGGAAGAAACACAGAAAACTATGTGTGGAGAAAAAGAGGCACAGCACAACACATCAAAACCTCATCCCAACTGTGAAGTATGGTGGTGGGGGCATCATGGTTTGGGGCTGCTTTGCTGCGTCAGGGCCTGGACAGATTGCTATCATCGAAGGAAAAATGAATTCCCAAGTTTATCAAGACATTTTGCAGAAGAACTTAAGGCCATCTGTCCACCAGCTGAAGCTCAACAGAAGATGGGTGTTGCAACAGGACAACGACCCAAAGAATAGAAGTAAATCAACAACAGAATGGCTTAAACAGAAGAAAATACGCCTTCTGGAGTGGCCCAGTCAGAGTCCTGACCTCAACCCGATTGAGATGCTGTGGCATGACCTCAAGAAAGCGATTCACACCAGACATCCCAAGAATATTGCTGAACTGAAACAGTTCTGTAAAGAGGAATGGTCAAGAATTACTCCTGACCGTTGTACACGTCTGATCTGCAACTACAGGAAACGTTTGGTTGAAGTTATTGCTGCCAAAGGAAGTTCAACCAGCTATTAAATCCAAGGGTTCACATACTTTTTCCACCTGCACTGTGAATGTTTACATGGTGTGTTCAATAAAAACATGGTAACATTTAATTCTTTGTGTGTTATTAGTTTAAGCAGACTGTGATTGTCTATTGTTGTGACTTAGATGAAGATCAGATCACATTTTATGACCAATTTGTGCAGAAATCCCTATCATTCCAAAAGGTTCACATACTTTTTCTTGCAACTGTATATTGTACCATTTTGCAGCAAACTTTCGGTGCATGTTAAGTCCCATCTCCATGCTGAATGAGGTGCAAAAGTTGTCCAGTGTATTTAGTCCATGAAACACTCCATGCGACAGCCGTACCTCCTGGGACTGAACTCACAGCATTATAATGATTTATAATGCTGTATGTTCCTGACCGACTGACAAATTTATGAGAGCGCAATTCAGGGAAGCAAAAATTAAGCATTTTCCTTAGTAAACCTCCTCCTATGCCACATCAAGTTTTACACCCATTTGTGAAGAAAATGTGCCACTAAGAATAATCTGCTGTCAAATGGACGAGGCTTAAAATACGACAAAATGTGCCAAAATGATGGCACAAAGTAGTCCACCCAGTAGTTGGTGTAAAGCCTCATGCACACGTCTGTGGAACACAGCGTGGATTTCTTCTGAGCGCAGGGCGTCATTGGTTGCTATGACGCCGTGCGCTTCCTGCTGCCGCAGTACAGTAATGCACTGGTATAGATCATACCAGTGTATTACTGTACTGCGGCGGCAGCAGGAAGCGCACGGCGTCATAGCAACCAATGACGCCATGCGCTCCTGCGCTCAGAAGAAATTCAGGCCGGTATCACACGGTCCGTGTTCCACGGACGTGTGCATGAGGCTTAAAAGTTAGACAAGTGTCTAGCCCTGCCCCAGTTTCATCATTCAGCTGGGCCCCTGTGATAAACTGTTTACACCGTCTATATTTTAGACAGGATTAGCAAATCTACTCCATTGTGAAAAAATACCGACACACAATTCTGCGGTCGGCTCCCCTAAGTGTTTCAGTTATGGTGAATGTTTCCTACATCTGGTGGTCTCGTAGTGTACATGGGCTCAAAGTACTCTTCTCATTATCAGACTCAATTCGTGTTTAGCGAAGCGATCTTCGGATGCTCAATCCAGTCGCTTTGTTCAAAACTTTGGAATACTACTGTACGGAGATCCGTCCCTGTACAGTATTAGAATGGACGGGCTCCGATGAGCCGATGTTAGCTATTCGCGAAGACACACGTGACTTCATTGAATAACATCAGTAGTTGATTTTAAAGTGGAAAACCATTTTAAAACTTGAAACCAAACTGAGCTTCAGTTCCGAGGTACTATTCGGAACCAAAGCAGAGTTCCGTTTCAAGTTTTACAGTGGTTTTCGTCTTTAAAAAAATCAACTACCGAAGTTAATCAACAAAGTCACGTGCGACTTTGTGAAACACTAACTAACTTCGGCTCATCGGAGCCCATACATCCTAATACTGTACAGAGACCGATCTGCGTACAGTATTATTCCGAAGTTTTGAACAAAGCAACTGGATTAAGCATCCGAAGATGGCTTTTCTCAACACTAGACCCAATCAATAAACCAGGCTGATGGCAACATACAATGGGGGTCATTTACTAAGCACACTTTTTTGGCAGGAAAAAAAAAAAGGGGGGGGGGGGGGGTGGTAAGGCCCCGTTTGGTAACATTTTTAAATGTCCATGCAACAATGTTTTGTTGCATGGCATTTTTTTGCACTGTGCTCTCTACTGGGGTGTGGCGGGGACAAATTTACCATCTTTAACTCCATGGGAACAGTCATGCGGCTGGAATATAGTTTTTACTCCAGGCGCACAGACTGTCGGAGGTCTGCCTGATTTATGATGAGGAGCACGCCTCCGGCAGCACAGAGAGGAAACAAAGCCCACAAATGACCCCCCCCCCCCCACTCCAAAACTATAAAGTGCAGCTTGTGGAATAGCTCAACTACTGAAATGCATAAACCATGTTGTAAAGCACTCTTACCTACTATTAGATTTTTGTTATCTCCACCCGGAAGCCACCATAGAGGTTGTATGAAGCAAAAGGAGGAATTTCCGGATATTTTCACACCAAATGCCTCCGCAAAGCCCTTGGCAGCGATATAATGAAGCAATGAATGCAGATTAGTAATGAGCGCGGCTGCATTCGCTGACTAAAGCCATCAAGGGTCTACGGCTAGATGTTGTAGACCAATCGAGGGTCCACAAGAGTCCTGCATACAAACCTACTATGTGAAAAGGATTCCTACTCATTTAATGGTGTTTATAATGAATTCCTTATAAAATGGTCATGGTATAAAACTTATAGGACTTTTTCTCTTTTCCATACAGGTCCCTTATTGGCTCCAGCCAGCAGGAATAACTCACCCTCATCATCCCTCAGTGCCCGTACCGTTCAGCAGCCTCGCTCACACAAGGGCTGCGCTGCATTTAGCAATATAAAGCGGCTCTGGCGATCGCACAGGCCATTGACTGAACAACAAAAAAAATGTTTTAAAAAAGGAAAAAAGGACCGTATCGCAACTTGGGACAAAGGTGCAGCTAACACAACACGGTGATCAGGTAATGAAGCAGCCGCCAGCACGCCCACAACCTACTGAGAAGCAGACACGACAGGGTACAGGAGCGAGCTCATCATCCATTAAACAATCCATAGTACAACCTGTGGAGGGATGAAGGGTTGGATACAGGAACCGACACCCGCCTGGAAGGGATCAATTCGTGTGATGTTTGTCTCTCGTCTGTCCTTATGCTCCACTGGCTCAGGAAATCTCATAAGTCTATTGTCTACATACAAAGCGACTGTACTTTGTTATTCTGAATTCCACTATTTTTCTTCCCCTTGTACCTTTAGGCCCTCCTAGAATGACTCTAGTATTCCACTTCATACTGTGTGCTCTGATTTTGACATGGACTACAAATTCAGGCGATGGGACAGACATGGCCCGCTCACTTTGAAGTAAAATAAAGATTTTAACAGATGTGACCCCGACTGTCCTCCTGCGTGTGCTCCAGATGCAACGTGGTGATTTGTATTAAACCAGAGGGGGGCGCTACTTCTAACAGGAACTATGATTCTAGGAAAGGATTAAGAATATTTTCTTGCCTGCCTTTCCTGGCTTATGCTCCAATGTTGGCTGATATAGGCGACAATAAATGGAGGCCGTGAAGCAGGATTGTGGTGGCTAAAGAACTACAACTCCAAGCAAGTCCATATACACCCAGGTGGAAGTTGTAGGATCTCCTTCTGTTAGGTCTCACTGGACTCTTGGCAAAACAAACACGTAGGCCTTATGCACATGACCGTATGCATTTGGCGGTTTGTGTTGCATCCGCATTTTCTGCAGACCCATTGACTTCATCCATATTTTGCAGACAAGTATGGGACACCATCTTATCTTTTTGCGGAGCGGACATACGGATGCAGAAAGCGCACAGATCAT
The DNA here is from genome assembly GCF_905171765.1 of Bufo bufo. NCBI lineage: Eukaryota > Metazoa > Chordata > Amphibia > Anura > Bufonidae > Bufo > Bufo bufo. The sequence goes on from NC_053394.1 coordinate 50,670,221, forward strand.
CTGTGTGCTTTCGGCATCCATAGGTCTGTTCTGCAAAAAGATAGAATGCCTGCAAAAGACCAACCATTGAAAACAACGGGTCCGCAAATAAAATGCGGACGGTACAAGGGCCGCATCCGTATTTTGCGGATACGGTCGTGTACGTGAGGCTTTGTAATCATATTGCTGGAGACTGTGCGACTAGGACAGGCTCCCTTTACGTTGTAGCATCTTGTGTTATATTTTATTCTTACTGCACCCCCAAAGCGCCAGTCAGTGGAAGAGACCAAAACCCATCTTCAAATTAAAGAAACAGGATTTAAAGGGATTGTGCCACCATTACATTTTATTTTAATATAATTCAGCATGAAAAACAAGTTACTTTTGTAATTTACTTTCTTTTAGAAAAAATGATCCCATTGTGAGATATTTTCTTTCCTTCATTATAACAGCGCCCCCTTAGTGTCTAGTCTGTGTAGTGCATGTTCACCTGCTTAGGTGGTCGCACGCGCTCCGTTCCATCCTTCAACTGCTGCCAGCCGTATCTACTGTTAGAAGCAGTGACAGTTGCAGAGAGGACTTGCCCCCCTGAGCTGATAGGGAAAGAGCTGCAGCAGAAAGGACACATCTCCGAAGCTGCCAACCTGAAGAGAATCTAGCAAAACAGTTGGAGCAATGGGGAAATCTCTGGATCCATGTGAGGTACAGGGCTGGTTCTAGCTTTGTTAGAAGGAGGTTGCCATGTCCTCTATGATGTCTGATTTTTCATTTTTTTACATCACTAATGGCAGAACCCCTTTAACAAGTCTGGAGGGAGGTGTGTCAAGGGGGCCTATATAATAGTTTGGGGGGGGGGGGGTGCCCATTGGAAAGTGGTTACTGAATTGCATGCAGTAATCTGGTGTAATAGGACATCTTGCTAAATGTAATGGATCTAAAAAAGGGACCTTTCCTAGTGACAAGCGCTTTGTAACGAGGGTTAAAGCCTTCCAGACCAAAGTAAGTACAAAGTGACACAGAAAGCAGTGCGAGATGTTCACAGCAAGACTATGTATTTGTGCCACATTCGCAATCAAGTCCAAGCTGGAAAACTGCACACATTCGCTTTAGAGCCTAATTCCTGCATGTGAAGGGGGGAGGGGGACAAATAAATATATCTCTCCGAAAAGGCCAACAAAAATACTCGGGCGACATGGAAGAAATTATGAAGCAAAAGGCTGATATCAGAAGGGGGAAAAAAAACTAAACAAAAACAAGTTTCCAACTTTTCTCCCCTAAGCTAAATTTCAATACCACAAAACATAAAAGGAAACTAAAAACAAAAATAGATACGGCCCAACGTTGGGGACCATCATTGCTTGTGCAGAAAGGCAGGCCACGTACAAGAGCCTTCGTTCTGTGTTCTAGCCACGGTGTAGGGGGATCGTAAAAAAGAAAAAAAAATATATATGATTAACCCCTTGATTGCTGGAGACAGGCACAAGCCTTTTGTTTGTAACTGTGCAATATATGAATTTTGTCCTGTCCAGTAACGCCGGGGTTAAAATCAAGTGGTGAGCAATAAAAAAAAAAAAAAAAAAAAAAAAAGTCAAGGGAAAAAAGGGTCAGGAACTAGGGGAAAGCAAAAAGTGACCAGCCCATTATGCTTGTGGGCTGACCATAGGATTTTCACCTTCAAAGTACTCTCCCCCCACCATTGCACAACACATGCATTATACGCCAAGATTTACAACCCAGAGGAGGAGGGAGAGGCAAAATGAGAAACAGTGTCCAGTCTCAATGACAAGGATGTCTTCTTCAGAGCTACAGGTGCCATTTCCTCAGGAGTAGGTGGGCTCGAGCATTCCTCCCTGTGTCAGGCCTCAAGCAGTTGAGGCAGGGTCCCATTACCTCAGGTCCCAGTCATGACCCACATCTTGTGCGGTTCAGACATTATGCCTTCAACGCTAGAGCTTCTTCTCACTCGTCCTCGTCTTCTTCATCTTCCTCTCCGTCAGACAGTGCCGTACAGGGGCGGATCTGACGATAACCATCTAGCCATTTTTCCACCATCTGAGTCACTAGGGGGTGGTTACGACGGCGCGAGCTTTTCTGCATGGCTACTAACACACCGCCTTCAGTCACACAACAGTCCAACCATTCTCGCAGGAGCTTTTCCTGCTGGTCCTCATTGCCGAGCTGAAAGACAAGAAACACTATGTGAAACCACCTTTAGATGTGACAGAACCGCAGATGTTGTACATATCAGTGAAGGGCAAGAACAGGGGGATAAAAATACTGACACTTCAGTAAGGCCGGGTTCACATCACCGTTATTTTTCCATTCTTTTGATCCGCCAGAAAAATAAAGAGAAAAACAGATGCTGTAAGAAACGGATCCCGTGCATCAGTTATGCACATTGGGCAGTCATTTGAGCCATTTCCATCTAAGATTCGTTATTTTCGGACAAAAAATAAAATTAAATCCTGCAAGCATAAAATTAACGGATCTCAGACGGAAATGGCTCCAATAAATGCCCAATGTGCATAACTGATGCACAGGATCCGTTTTTCTCTTCATTTTTCTGTTCTTCTGATGGACCAGAAAAGCGGAAAAATAAACTGATGTGAACACGGCCTAAGAAGAACACAGAACATTAAAGCAGATTTGTCATCAGACTTTGCTGCCCTATGTATTGGGATGGATCATAGTGAAGACTATGTGCCTGGTGTACTCGCTGATCGGTACTGTGAGCCAAACGGCATGATATCTTTATGTCCATACAATATGCTTCCCTTTCATTTTTCTCCTGCACGCCTGAATCTGGAGTTAGGGCAAAGAGTTCAGGGGGTGTAGACCTCGTGGACTACCTTCCTGTTATTAGGGAGTCTGTCTGGTGGCAGATACTATTTAAAGATCATCCATATCAAACTAGATGTTGCCTGGTAGGGCTGATCATGCAGAGTAAAGTGTAAAAAACAGTAAAGAGCTAGTGGTGCTCCTAGCACTATGGCCAGCCCCTTGATGCCCCAACCAGGTAATTTACATAAAAATAAAAAGCTCTTTCAGAGTAAAGCAGACTGCCATTGTAAGGCTCACTCACACATATATAAATGGTATTAATGCATGAACAAGCCCCAAACGTGCAATGAAATGAATACAGCGACTCCTTACCTCTTGCGCCGACAGGAAGTGAATGTGCAAGAGCTTTCTCTCGCTGTCCACCAGAGGCAGAAATGTAACCGTTACGTCATCGTCTGTGTTTAGATTTGCACCAGCCCCACGATTGTCATAGCCATCATTCTCCATTGCTACCAAGGCTGAGAAGTGTCCCCTCGTATAGCCCAAAGCAATTGGGCTTTTCCAGCAGAAACTCTGCTCCCAGAGAAGTGGTAAGTACACTCCTGAAAAAGAAAGTAGCCACGTCCAGGTAACCTGCTACAAGCACAATACACCCATTTCCATGGTGTCACCTTTTAAAGGTATCATTTCACACAACTCTCATGTCTATTTGACTCAGACTTTGTTGAATACACCAGTCGCCATTAATTGAAAGTCTGTTAGACCTGCAGCTTTGGTAAAGCCACAGATACTCCTGTTACTTGGGTACCTGTATAGGGCGTAGTGTGGATTTATTAATGGCTTATAGGATCTCTAGTACTTTCCACATTTTGAGGCTTTAATGGGGTTATCCCACAAAAAATGGATTTATCACCATGCCACCGTAGATTATATTATACCAGACAACACATATACCAGACTGAGAACAAGATGCCCCAGGCTGAATGGAGTGGTAATGCACATGTCAGTCCACCACTCACTCCATTCAATTCTAAGGTACTGACCGTGCGCTGTGGATAGGCGATTCATTTTCAAGGGATAACCCCTTTAATTCGTTAAAACACAATGAACAATGTGGTGAAATACATCTGTCAGGGGCCGGTGACGAAGCAGTTACAAGGATTTGTCACAGTGTGGTCTATATAAGGTTGTGGCAAGACTCCGGTGGCGCCATGATGTCTGAGTCAAGTACTTTACACTTTCTATTATTTAAAGGAAACCTGTCAAATCAAAAATGGATCTACACCCGCCAGCAGTACCTCATAGTAGCCCGCAGCCTGTTAATAATCATGTTTTATCCTGTTGTCCGATGCTGCGCGAGTTAAAAAAATGCAGTTTTATTCTCCATCAGCGCTATAGTGCCGGACAGCTTGAAGTCAAGGGGGCAGCGGCCTCCATGCTTCAAGCCAAGGTAACCATGCCCCCTAACCGTCCCCTCTTGCCTGAGAGTGACAGCCTGCAGTGCGGCGGCGATTCCCCAAGTCTCGCGCATGCGCGGTGCGCTCTGTAGTAATGAGCCATCCTATCTCCTGGACTTGGGGAATCGTGGCCGCACTGCAGGCTGTCACTCTCAGGCAAGAGGGGACGATTAGGGGGTGTGGTTACCTTGGCTTAAAGCATGGAGGCTGCTGCGCCCTTGACTTGAAGCTGCCCGGCACTATAGCGCTGATGGAGAATAAAACTGCATTTTTTTTTTACTTACGCAGCATCGGACAACAGCATGAAGCATATGATTATTAACAGGCTGCGGGCAACTATGAGGTACTGCTGGCGGGTGTAGATGCTTTTTTGAGGTGACAGGTTCCCTTTAAGTTTAGACATGTGTACATAGTCATAGGTTATACCTTGAAAACGAGTGTATCCCAATGTCTCCCCGCGGAAGCTCTTGTAATATTTCACTCCATACACTATGATTGGTCTTCGGAGAATATGCGCAAGAACAAAGATGTGCGTTTGTTCCAGGCTGGCCCCTGGCTACATCACAGGAGAGAAAACATACAGGGTTAATAAGCCGCTTTATACAATAAAAATATACACCAAATAATTCATAGGCGAGACAAACACATCAAAAGGTTCTCGCGGGACACAAACGGGTGCAATTACTACAATCCATGTAATGGAACAATGTCCCTAGCAACTGCACCAGAAAGATGGCAGTAATGGTTTTGAATACAGGCCTCCTACTATTGTATTTAAAAGTCAAATGCTATTTTTTTGGCCAACATTAGATTTAAAATAAGGAAAGTGTTGACACCAAATTGGACCAGCCTTTACACTAGACTGAGAAAAGCGTCTTTGCTCTGGCTACCTGCAGTCACCACTAGAAGGAGCTCAGGAGCTTTCCACATAATGTCACAGGTTGAACTCAATAATAAGGCGGTACATAGAAAGCTCCCTCTAGTGGCAGTTGTAGGTAACCAGGTGTGTACAGGTGATGTATGGTATTCTAGCTCAGGGATCAGCAACCTCCGGCACTCCAGCTGTTAAACTACAACCCCCAGAATGCTTCAAATCACTTCTAAGGGAGTAAGAAGGACAGACAAGCATGTAGTTTCACAACAGCTTGAGTGCCAAAGGTTGCTGACACAAGCAGTGGGCAGGTGTGGTTATGTTCCTGACAAACCACTAGTAGTAATAATTGTGGGCATATGAAGTTTGAGAAAATGTGGTCCCATCACCAGTGAGTCAATATACAGCACACAAAGTGGGATACACAATGGGGAGCTTCATAAATAGGATGGGAACCATTTTCAGACAAGTCAAGTGCCTGAGCCGAGACCCGCACTGAACTCAATCAAAAAGGGTTGTCCATGGGATTATTTTTTTTTGATAATGGGCAGAACGGGTTAAAAAAAAAATATAATATTTAAGGCCTCATGCACACGGCCGTGTTCCGCAGCCGAGAGCGGTCCGATGTAACACGGCCTGGATACCTGTTGAGAGCAGTAGTGCACAGCATCATTGGTTGCTATGACGCCGTGCGCGTCATGCCGCCACTGCACTACAGTAATACACTCGTATAGTGCATTACTGTAGTGCAGCGGCGGCATGACGCGCACGGCGTCATAGCAACCAATGCCGCCGTGCGCTACTGCTCTCAACAGGTATCCAGGCCGTGTTATCACGGACCGCTCTCGGCCACGGAACACAGCCGTGTGCATGAGGCCTTAGAAGCATTTCTCATATCACTGATCCCCAGCTGCAACCATTCCAAAATTTACCAGGTTGCCGCTCAGCACACAACAAATGTCCGGAGGTGCCCGCCCATCCAATCACTGGCTGTAGCAGGTGGGCACCTCCATTTCCTGTGTCCCCAGCCAGGGCCAGGACATTGAAAGCAGCATGGACCAAAAAGCAGCAATGGGAAACTGATGAGGTGAGCAACGCTACTTCCATTTTTTTAACCCCCTTTAAGGGGCTGTTGCATTCTACATCAGGTGTAACTAACTGGAACACCGGAGATTTCGGAGCCATGTTTATTGCACACGGATTATTTCCTTCACTTACCTGGCTTGCTAACGAGAGAATAAAAGCCCAGTCTTCCTGCCATTGTTCCTCTCTTAGAGAGAAGTGTAGTCCAAAGCTCTGCGAGTACCAAGACTCCCACTCCTTCCAGCGGCTGTAAAACCTGAATACAAAAGGGCACAAATGGAGCCATGAATAAACCCGCTGGGCGAGTCCGTGAACAATCATCATCTACATCTGCTGTGTAGCGTAACAAACAATATTGCAAGATGCAGAGGCAGCAGATAAAATTTTCTTTAGTAAAAGTCAGATTTAAAGAAACAAAAAGGCAGCTTTAAAGTGAGCTGCAAATGAAAGCCTTAAGGGGTTTCCGCACTCTTACCAGTGGGAGCAGTCATGGAGGCTGTCATGCAGAGCCTTCCTTAGCACCGAGTCTTTGTCGTAGATGCCCCAGGTGGCTTGTAGTACAGAGTCCAGTAGGCAGTCACCTGCAGTGCGGTTCCAAAGTGCATAAAGTCTGCTGTCCAGACGGGTCCCCAGCTCAAGTGACCAGTTAATAATAGGAGATTCCTCCTCCAGCTCTGAAATGGAGCACGCAGATGTGAGATGAATAATTCAGCACAGGGTTAGAGGGAACGTCTGTAAGGCTAGGTTCACATTAGCATCAAGAACTCTGGCAGCCTCTTCCGGCATAAACGCTGGCTGGACAATAACCGCTGCATGCAGCAGTATCAGTCAGGCCAAAAGCTGACATTTATGCCAGAAAGTGGAGCCGGATCCCATTGTAGTCATGGCATGAACCAGCTATGCCAGATATGGTGAATTCCCGCAGGCTGTTCCTCTGCCGGGATTTCATTACGTTACTGGGAACGTAGCCTAAAGCGAGCATAAGACTTGCCTTTCTGAACGTCCCGGTCCAAGACTTCATCAAACAGTTTCTCCTGAACAGAGGGAGGAAGATCCTCTATGTCTGCAGACAGAAAAGTCAATAATGAATCAGCAGCACAATCACCGAGGCCTTAATCACCTACTATACGGTATTACACCGGTTATGCAGCAGTGCAGTGCCTCAAAGCAGACAGACCTCACTGTGATATAGCAACTCTATAAATCACCCTTGGTGACCGTGATTAATATATGGATGTAGCGAGTTGTACTTGTCAATAACATCTTTATGGGGTAAAATAATGTATAAGAAAACGTTGGAATGGGAAATCTTTTTTTTTTTTTTTTAAAAAGGTAAAAAAAAAAAAAAAACAGCAATTCTGCTGTTTCTTGGGTTTAGCTTCTTTCACTGCGCATTATCAAAATTACGTTTTTTTTGTGTGTTTAATACTCTCGTGCAAATTGACAGCCATATAACTTATTTTTATTTTTATATTTCTGTCAATACAGCTATTTGCAGGTTTGTATTTTTGCAGAATGAACTGTAAGGTTCATTGGCACCGTTTTGATGTACACCGAATTTGCTATATGGAGTGTTGAGCAACAAGGTTGAAGAGGATAGCTCTCTACATTTAGGAAAATGTACTCTTCCAGGTATAGACATCCTGCAAAAAAAAACACTGGTGGAGATTTATCAAGACCAGTGCTTTCTGTGCTGGTATTGATAGCCCCTGTATTGTATACGACCTCATCATAAATTAGGCGCATACTCAGGCAATACAGGAGCTATCAATACTAGCACAGAAAGCACTGGTCTTGAGAAATCTCCGCCAGTGAGGTTTTTTTGCAGGATGTCTATACCTGGAAGAGTTTTTCCTAAATGTAGAGAGCTGTCCTCTTCAACCTTGTTGCTCAACACTCCATATAGCAAATTTGGTCAGTGATTTCCATCAGTAATTTTGAGCAAAAACCAGGTGCGGCTCTAAACACAGAACAGGAGCAGATCTTTCCCTTATACCTCATGTCTGTGGAGGCTCCAGTCCTGGTTTTGGCTCACAATCACTGATGGAAACCACTGACGTGTGAATGAGGCTTTAGGCGTAAAAAGAAGAACTTGCAACATCTCCCCCCATTATCCTCCTCCCAATATATTCCTGCATAGGTCACCAGGGATTACTATATTGGGGTTTGGACGACGAGTCAATTATTAGGATTGCTGACTTTTCACACTTGGGTCCTGCATTGGAATCCATCCAGGGCTACTTCCTTTGGTTGCACCAGGGAGGACAACCTGTGGACCTCCAGTTGTTGCAAAAATACAACCCCCCGCATGCCTGGACAGCCTACAGCTATTAGGGCATGCTGGGAGTTGTAGTCTTGCAACAGTTGGATGGCCACAGGTTGAGCATGGTTTACACTATTCCGCTTGGGTTAGGCTGATCAGCTTAAGGGTCTATTCACACATCCGTGGTGTATTGCGGAACCGCAAGTTGCAGATCCACAATACACCGGGCCGCACATGGTCGGCACTAAATAGAGAAGTCCTATTATTGTCCGCAGCTGCGGACAAGAATAAGACATGCTCTATTTTCTTGCGGAGTGTGCTCTTCGCATCCATTCCGTCCCCATAATGAATGTGTCTGCACAATTGCGGAACAGATGCGGACGTGTGAATGGAGCCTAAAGGTGTTTTCAGTATTAGAGGGAAAAAAATAAAATAAAATGTCTTTATTAGAAAGTGCACCACACTTGTCTGATATTGCAGCTCATCTTGAAGTGTGAACAACACCTTTAAGAAAGGAAATGACACTCTTAGAGGGGCAGGGAATGATGTGCGGATTGTATGCACGGCCCTGCAGAGTATGTTGGTGCCTTACCTGCGGGTAAAGTGAAAGTTACAAGGTCCGTCAGGAAGTAACAAGCGAAGTCGCCTTTCCTCTGGTGCATGGAAGCTGCGATTTCCCTCCTGATTTGCTCTGTAAGCTCCGGACACACCATGGCTGGGATACATTTGGCTGCATGCTGAGACACCTGCAGGTACAGAAGCCACATCTGAGCAAGGCAAGTACATGAAACATATACACAGAGTGGAAATGGATTTATCACAATTCACCAATAGCATGCGGCTGAACAGATATTTCTTTCATTACTCCCTTCAACTACTGTGCTACCGTCCGAGTATCACTGGATATTATGGGGCACAGATAGCACCCATCGCAGTTCACAGGGTTTGTTTGTTCGTTGTTCTTTTCGAAAGAAGGAACGAAGAGAATGTATCAATCCAGAATCAATATTTTAGTATTAGATTACAGATGTATGACGGTGAAAGGAAGGGAGCACCAATCCAGACTATAAAAGCTGCTCACTTCTGTTAGAAGTATGGCCAGCATGTCCTGCCTCTGGAAGCGAATAGATAGGTGCACCAGAGTGTAACCCACATCAAAGGCCGACGGGCGGTTCAAAAGACGAACTTCATCGGCAGAAAGCTGCCGAGCGATGTCTCCTCCGGAGGTCTTGTAAGCTTCCACGGCTGACAGGTCGCCCTCCACGACACCTGAAAGACAGGACACAGCGTTACTACAGGCAGCATGGAACAACGCAACCAAAGTTGTGAGGGTTCACTACAACCATAAAGAGGAGCAGGAGAAGTCCAATGGTATCAGCGACCCTGGTCTTGGGTACAATAAAAAGCAATGCAACTAATATTTTCCAACTTAGGCTACTTTCACATCTGCGTTTTTGCTGGATCCGTCATGAATGAGCAAAAATGCTTCCGTTACTGATAATACAACCGGATTCGTTCAGAACGGATGCAGACGGTTGTATTATCTCTAAAATAGCAATGACGGATTGGTGCCGGATCAGTTTTCTTCTGTGTCCGATAGAGCTGTAACGATTACTCGATGTAATAGAGTCAAAAAAATCCTCAATACAATTTCCCTGCATCGAGGATTTGTTTAAATCACGTGACCATGAAGCGCGAGTGAAGTGAAGCCTCTCACCGCTCCGTGGCCTCCCTGGAGCCTCTGCTGGAGTGTCTGTTGCGGCAGTACCGGGGCTCGGTCGTGGTGCGGGAGGAAGCGCAGTGTGCGCTGCGGTGCCCGGGCTGTGGCGGCTTCCTGCCGGACCCGGTCACTGTGCTGTGCGGGCACACGTACTGCTGGCCCTGTGTGCGGGGAGAGCCCAGGAAGCGCTGCCTGCTGTGCCAGGGGGACATGGGGCACCCGCCCTGCCGGACCTGTGTGCAGCTCAGGCAGCTGGCCAACAAGTGTGTGCCCGGGAAGAGCTGGCAACACTGGGATATCGCCGAGCTGCTGGAGGCCGTGGAACACCAGGAGGCATTGGCCAGGAACCGCTCCGCCATAGACCGATAGGAAGCCTGCTGCCCATACAGATCTGTGCCTGGGAAAGCTGGGTGGCAGCAGAACTAGGCTCTCCAAGGCTCCTAAATGCCCACACTATGGTACTACTGCTGTGACTGCAGGGGGAGAAGTGGGGTGACCCCAGTGCGGTGAGTACTGGGGAGCGGCGGGGTAGTGACCCCTGCGTGGTAACCACAGGGGGGACAGGGCATCTAATGTCGGTGGGGGAGTGGAGCTGAAGGCACTGGGGGGGGGGGGGAAGGGCGAAGAATGTTGGGGACTGATGGCAGGGGGTCTGAGGAGTTTTTATAAAGGAAGACAGTCTTATTTTTTTTCTTATTAGATTACTCGATTAATCGTAAAAATAATTGGTAGAATACTCAATTACTAAAATAATAGTTTACTGCAGCCCTACTGCCTGAGAGAACGGATCAGTCCCCATTGACTTACATTGTGAGTCATGACGGATCAGTCTTGTTCCGCACCACATCGCGGACAGAAAAACGCTGCTTGTAGCATTTTTCGGTCCAGTATGGGAACAACGAAACGGCACAGAATTAATTGTGGTGCACTCCTTTCCGTTCAGTTTGGGGACAAAACTGAAGCGTTTTCCTCCAGTACTGAGATCCTATGATGGATCAATACCGGAAAGGAAAAAAAAGCTGATGTGAAAGTAGCCTAAGATCGCCGATAACTGCAACAATGCAAATTAGCGCTACTCCAAAAAAAAACAAAAAAAAAAACAAAAAAACTGTAGCGCCACCTATAGGTAGCCTTATGGTAGAAATAAAGAAGAAAGCAGATTGAGGGGCGGGGGGGGGGGGGGGGGGGGGGGGGGAGAATAAGGTGTAATATTAAAGATACAAATAAAATGATTCCAGTAACATGCAACGTGTTTCGCCAGCTTCATCAGGCATATAACATATGTGGCGGTATTTAACCCTTAAGAACCGGAAGGGATACATCATCACTGTTCATCAATCAGGGCAGTGCCGTGTAAATAGCACATTTTTGCTGGTGGGAGAGTGCTTCTGAAGCAATGTGCTATATGATGTCCGATTTTCATTAATCATGGCATAATCCCTTTAACAGGGCGCCTCATTACAGACCCTATCCATACCTTTCAATAGGACATATGGAGGGGGCAGTTTAGCGGACAGAGCATTACACGGCAATGTGTGAGCGGCCATAATCTTCCCCGGGAAGAGCAGCTGCTCACAGACGTGTCCAAGACTCAGCGACCGGATACCCCAGGGCCGCTTACTACTGAAGAGGGGGTGTAAGGTTGAGACACCGAGACTTTTTACTAAGCAAGCGGCCAAAGATCTCTCAGCCCGACCACACCGACAATGACTCATATGATTATCCTACAGAGAATAAGTGCAAGGAGTCATACATGTACGTTGAAGGTGGAGGGAACTCCCTGGAGGAAAAGTACAGGTCATCAGGGAGCAGCGTCACCAGCGAGGACTTCATTACTCACTAATTGACATTTCTCGGATCCAATGGACACGGATAAATCAAATATTAAAGGGGTTGGTCAGTTTCTGGTTACTGTTGTCCAATGAGTCTGTAAGATGATTATATGGCACTTACTAACATAGCCTTTGTAGAAATTCTGTGCAATTTTCAATATTTCACAAAGTATTCCCCTTTGTTTGCCAAGTCCGCAGAGAAGTCCGGTCCATAAGATGGCCGCTGATGGAGGGTCATGTGACCATACACTTCACACTCAGTCTCCTCCATTCAAATAAAGTGCACCTGCTCAATGGCAGGAGTAATGTAGTGGAGATGAATGGAGAAGACATCACATGGAGGTGACTTGTCTGGTCACATGACCCTCCATGAGCAGCCATCTTATGGACAGGACCTCTGTGTGGACAGCATGAAAGACTTTGCAAACAAATGGGGCATACCTTATAGAATTAACAACGACTATATTAGCGAGTTCCATATAGTCATCTTACATATGCATTAACCAACAGTAGCCAAAACGTGGCCGACCCCTTTAAGTATACAGCTAGGGCCTCATGCACACGACCGTGTCCGTATTGCGGTCCGCAAACCACAGATCAGCAAAATACAGATACCTTCCTGTGCAATCTGCACTTTTCTCACCAGGTACAGCTATTCCTGTCTGTAATACGGACAAGAATAAAACATGTATAATTTGCAGAACGTAGAGCACATCTGTGATTTGTCCATTTTTATTATTATTCTTTTTATTTTTTATTTTTTTTGCAGATCCATAGAAATGAATGAGCAAAAAACGCAGATCAGACACGGCTGCAAATACGGGCCTGTATGGGATCACCTTCCACATGCCCTCCCCATTTCTCTCACTACCATCAATAGAAAGGACTACCAGAATAGGTATGTTCAGTCGAGTAGATAGAAATAAATCAGCGGCACTCACCAGTTACAGGTTTTCAACATATCACCACTTAAATTGTGACAATAGGTACATGCTTACAGGGCTGGGGCGGACAAGCCTTTCACTAAGATCAGAAAACCGCCTGAGCGGTGTATGGCAGCGACGGCTGTTTCGCACAGTGTGCGCTTCTTCTGGCTACCGCTCAGGCGGTTTTCTGATCTTAGTGAAAGGCTTGTCCGCCCCAGCCCTGTAAGCATGTACCTATTGTCACAATTTAAGTGGTGATATGTTGAAAACCTGCAACTGGTGAGTGCCGCTGATTTTTTTTTCTATCTTCTCGACTGCACATATATATTCGCTATTGGAAAGCAGGCACCACCGTATTGTTGCCGTATGCCCGATTTACACAGAGGACAGTAAATAAGATATCACTCAGCGTTTCATAAAGGGGAGTAGTGCCGTCTGGACTAGCTTTACTTTTTGACTACCAGAATAGGACATGTTCTAGAATTTGCAAGACGGCCACAGACATGAATGTGTCAGTGTACGCTCCACCTGGACGCATGAGGCCTTGTTGTAAGAGTCTCAGAACACGGGTCACATGAATAAAAAGACCAGAACCCAAGGCCTGGGAAACCTCCAGTAACTGCCGGGTCTCGCCCGACTGATCCGAGTGGATAACGGCCTCATACACAAGCTTGTTCTACTTCTAGGCCTCCACGTTAGACCATTAACGGGGTATTTTGTCCTCTTTGTGGTGATTTTTTTTTAATATTTCTGGCAAAAACGCCAACTCCAGATGTTAGCTGAAGGTCTATGGGAAATCTGAAAACGCAGAACATGCAAGTGTTTTTTTCCACGGGCTTTTTTTTGTTCTGGCTATCGGTCGAAAGCACAGCCTGCTGAGCTCTTGATGTCTTCACATCACCTTCTCTACAGGGAAACGTCATGAAGAAAACGCTAGTGGTAATGGTGGATTTACACGTGCCCATAATCGGGGAGATTATCAGGGGCGAGTGTTCCCGCAAACGCTCGTTCCCAACAGTCCGCCTGTGTAAAAAGGTGCAGCTGATCACCCGATGAACGAGTGAAACGGTCGCTCGTGAAGGCACCTAAATTATCGTTTCTGTTTAGCAGATTGTAAGATCTAAACGGAGATCTGCTGCCCAGAAACAATGCGGCTGTATGAGGAGGAGCGACCGCTGAATCAGGTCTCATACATTCAATGGGATTACTGACTGGAAGTCCAGAAGATACATCTGCCACCATGATCACTACTTACTACCGTGTTCTGGTAACTGGGTACAAGGACAGGTGTCGGGAGGCAAGAAATGGAAATCTAACGGTGGAAGGTACAGCTGGCCGAGCCGGAGAGACCATCGCCCAGGCAATCCTACAACATGCAAACTCTCTCGGAAACTATGGCGGTTTTATGTGCATAAAAACATCACACAGGGCAAACAAGCGATTCACAATAGCAACTAAATTATACAAGAGCATGAAGAATACACAAAACTGATCTTTTAGGTGAGCGAGAAAAAAAGAATCGGATAAAAGGAAGATAAAGTAAATGCAGAATGCAACCCCCACATGCCCAAGAACAGAGGAAAGCTGGGTGATGGACCGGGGTGGTGTGCAGTCAGGGTAGAAAACTTCACTAATAATGGGGCACAGCTTCGGGAAGTGTCAAAATGGGGAAGAGCTTCCAAGAACATCCATTTAATCGATCATTGTTTCAAGATTGTTATAGCAAAATGGTTTTATTTCAGACCTAAGGGTTCATTCACACATCCGCAAGTGTTTTGTGGTCTGAAAATTGCAGACCCGCAAAACACAGACACCGGCCATGTGCGTTTCACATTTTGCGGACCACACACGGCCGGCCCTGCGATAGAAATGCCGATTCTTGTCCGTGGCTGCGGACCAGAAAGGGAAATGCTCTATACTTTTTGCAGCCCCGTTGAAATGAAAGTGTCCGCAGCCGTCCCACAATGTGCGGACTCAAATCATACGGACGTGTGAATGGACCTGAACAGTGATGAGGAATATGAGACAAGTACCTCCAGACCGTCTCTTACAGCGCTAGGAGCGTGACAGCAAGGCATCTTGGGAAGGGACAACTGCTGGACTCGTAATAAAAGGTTGTGTAACGACATTCAGGTCTCTAACGCATTTGACAAAATTACACAAAGCAGACGACCCCTTTTAGGAGAACACATGGAGGAACGGCTTCTCACTTCAAGCTGAAAATAAAGCCCCTTTAATAAGGGTAGTGCAGCACCTCTCTAACGCCACCCAATTCTGACATTGGGTGCAGGGCCCAGGGTAATCATTCAATGCAAGTATCACGCACAGGTGCCAAATGGTCACACTGAATGCGTCTCGCAACCTTGGGAACTACTACTTTAGTAGATACTAGTATATTCTGCGTGTAGAGAGATATCAGAAGGGTTGGCAAACTCCTTTGAAGGAGTTGTCCCATCTGACACATTGGTGGCATATTGCTAGGCTATGTCACCAATGAGACCCGCACCTATTTATCTCTAGCATGGAGTTCCTAAAGCATAGGATGGTGCACCACGAAAGCACACTTCTATGGGAGTTCCGAAAAGAGCAAAATCGAGTGTTATCGGATATTTACAGAACTCCCATAGAAGCATGAAGATCACTCCACACAAGTGCGACCACCACTCCATTCACCTCTATGAGAGTTCTGGAAATAGCCGACACTTGTGGATGGAGGGTGGCTGTGCTTGTGTGCTGCGCCCTAGAGATAGGTAGGGGTCCTAGAGGTGGGACCCACACCTCTCTGACAATGGTGGCATATCCTATCGGCATGCCACCAATGTGCAAGTTGGGACACCCCCTTTAAAAAACACTGATGACCAGGACTAAGGCTACTTTCACAATAGTGTTTCTATTTTCCGGTATTGAGATCCGTCATAGGGTCTTAATACCAGAAAAAAAAAAAAAAGCTTCTGTTTAGTCCGCATTTATTGTCAATGGTAACAAAACACAACTGAACAGAACGGAACGCTCCAAAATGCATTCCGTCCTCATACCAGAGAGCAAAGTGCAACAAGCTGCGATTTTATTTCAGTCATTGGATGTGGAGCAAGACGGATCCGGCATGCTCCACAACGCAAGTCAAAGGGGACGGACCCGTTTAACTCTGACACAATCTAAAACGGATCCGTCCCCCATTGACTTTCAATCGTGTTCATGACGGATCCGTCTTGGGTATGTTACGGTTGCATTATCAGTAACATTCCACACTAAACCTAATAAATGAATACATCACGTTAGGCCGGGTTCACAACACTGTTTAGTTTCCCGTTCTTATGATCCATCAGAAGATCAGAAAAACAAACAAAAACAAGGTGAGAACAGCTGAGATGAGAAGTTCCTCCGATCATTGCTGCATCTGCTTTCGGGCACGACAGGACACCAATGCCGCATTCATTTCTACAGAGCTATAAAAACGCAGTTCTGGAGAATTGTACAGCAGAGGTTAATCATGAAGAACCATTTGTAGATGAGCACTACTGATGTTAATTGAGTCTCAAGCTGTACTGTCATTCCTCCCCACTTACCCACGCAGGCATTCAAGAACAGCCAGTCTGTCTTCCTCATTCGGTTTTTAATTTGCTTCAGCTTCTTGAGGTCCAGTTCCAGCTCATCCTTGCTGCCCACCGCCCCCGCTAGTTCAATCCTTTGGAAATCCATCTCCGAATCCCGCTTGGGCATGGGTGGGGAGCGACGCTGGCTGTTACTACTGCTGCAGCCGCTTCTCCAGCGAGCCCGGTCTTGCTCATTAATAATAGAGGAGGCCTCGTCCGTATCCGCCAGCTCTATAGAGTCTATGTTGTGGGGAGAAGGGTGGTCGCAGACAACACATTTTTTGGCCTTCGCGCCGTTCTCATACGTACAAGCAGAACAAGTCCAGTGCTGACCTTTAATGTTCAGTTTATTGCGGTCATTATATTCCTCACATGGGTCAACGGGGCTGGGAATGGATCGTAAACCTGATCCGGAGGACTGTGGAGATTCTGTTGGGCTACGTGTCCGACGTTGGGACAAACACTGTGTGCATCGTATGGCTCTGGGCCAGTTCAGGTAGGTACACAAGTGGCAAGACCACTTACTGCCGTTTTCCATGCTAAATGAGGTTTTTACACGTGGCCTGGCGCTGGAGTCAGGGCAAATTAATGGACTTCCCCCGCTTCTTTCTATAGTACCCACATTAGGGGCACTGCATTTGAATGGTTCTTCTGTGATGATAGCACCGCTGGGTCTCTGGGCACGGCACATGGTGCACTTGATAGCAGACGGCCAGTTCTCGTAAGTACAATATTCGCAAGACCACTTTATGCCATGCTCAGTCATTGTGACACTCCCAGGGCTGGACAACCGTGTCTGTCAGGAAGCTGGAAGAGAGAAAAACACAATGTATTAGACAGGGAGAAATACAGTAAGAAATAAGCTGTATTAAAGGGGTAGTCCGATAGTTCTATACTGATGACCTATAGCGCTGTGGCCTTCTCTCCGCTTTTCCTAGGCCAGTGACGTCACGTTCATCGGTCGAGTGGCCTAGGAGCAGCTCAGCCCCATAGAAGTGAGGCTGAGTGCAATACCAAGCACTGCCACTATACAATGTACGGCGCTGTGCTTTGTAAACGGCAAGAGCGTCAATGCCTTCTCTAACAGCTGATCTGTGGGGGTCCTGCGTGTCGGACCCCCACCAATTCAGATACAACAAACCCTTTTAAGTAAACCATTGGAGTGCAAACATGTAACGGGGTATTCTAGTAATGACAAGTTTCCCCCTACTCAATGGACAGAGGATAACTGTTAGATTGGCTGGGGCTTGAATGCTACGACCGCCACCTATGAGGGGTCCATTGCCCCCATATGAACAGGACAGCAATTGAGTATGTGCACTGCCACTCGACTCAGTGCGTATACTTGATCTTCGCTCTGTTCAAATGAGGGACATGGGACCCCTATTTTAGTAATCTGTGGTGGTCCTGGAAGTCAGACTAACAGTATCCGCTTACCCAGTGGATAGGGGGGGGGGGGGGTTACCCTGCAGTCACCCGAATACCCCTTTAAGCGAAAGTTCGTTAACCAGTGAGACTACGTGGAGGCGAACCCTTCTCCTTCAGCGGAGCTATTACTTGTGCTCATGGACGCCTCCTGCCGAGTAATGTCCTCTGTAAAACACGTCAAGTGGTGACAACTGCTCTGGACACATTTTAGGCTCGAAACATCATTGTCAATTCTGAAGCCAAGTAACAAAATCGCCTGAGAAGCCAAGTTGAGTTTTCTTACTAGAAACCCCCCTGCAGCCGAGGAGACGGTCCGACGCGCACGCGCCGAGCGGTTTTCTAATTTAGGACATATTCGATCTCAAACTGGAAAACAAGCGGAGCAGGAGGTGAAGACCCGAAATGTCATAACCCAGGCGCAGACTCCCGATTTAGCCAGTTTAACTTTATTTGGAGCCACAAACTATTCCAAACCACATGACGACAGACTAAATAACGTGTCTGTAAAGAATGAGGAGCCCAAACATCACAAGAGCGACAGCGGCTCTGCCAGCACATACCACACCGGCCTGAGCAGCCCACTAGGGCGCAGGTCACACACGACAGCAACAGCTCAATACATCCAACAGGACGGATTGCACTTAAAGGGGTCGTCACATCGAAAGTTAACACAAGGCACTTACTAATGTATTGCGATTCTCCATATTACTTCCTTTGCTGGCTGGATTCATTTTTCCGCCACATTATCCACTGTTCGTTTCCATGGCTACGACCACCCTACAAACCAGCATCAGCTGTGGCCGTGCTTCCACACACTAGGAAGAGGTGCCTGTATGGTGGTCCGGACCGTGGTAATATGCACAAGCCAGTGCTTCTTCCTATAGTGTGTAAACACGACCACCACTGATGCTGGATTGTAGGGTGGTCGTAGCCACGGAAACGAACAGTGTATAATGTGATGAACAAAAATGCATCAAGCCAGCAAAGGAGACAACACATTAGTAAGGGACTTGTATTACATGATAAAGGTCATTTAGTGAAGTGAGACAACCCCTTTAAGAAAAGTTTTAGTTGAAGGTCGGCTGTAAGTAACGAACATTTGGGAGGCGAATAATCACCAGCCGAATGTTAGTGAAATGGTCATTTTGGCAGAAAAATCCCTTATGTGTATGACCACCTTCAGAGGAACGACCCTTTCTCTTCATCATCTCTGGGCTGTGCTTCTGCAAAAAAACATTATCCACCTGGGAAATAGGACTTTGCTGTCCAGGCATAAAGGACATCATAACGCTAGTGCCCGCTTATTTGCCAGAGCAGAGGGGCGCTGCAGAGGTTAGCTGCTGGTGAGGGCACAACCACGTATGATAGTTGTTGAACCCACAGGATTAAAGCCTCATGCACACGGCAGTCTTCCAGCCATGCCTGTTGTTCGGCCTGCAAACAGCGGGTCCACAATACACTGGCACACCACATCACGGATGCGGAACCATTCACTTGAGCGGGTCCCCAATCCCGAAGCTGCAGAACGGAGGCACGGAACCCCATGGAAGCACTATACGAAGTTCTCCGTGCCTCTGCACTGCAAAAAATATATATTAGAACATGCGGTGCGGACGGATCACGGACCCATTCAAGTTGAATAGGTCTGGATCCATCTGCAGCAGCAGGATGTTGCCTGTGCACTGGGGACTGCAGTCCTCAATGCACGGAACGGCTGGGCAACAGCCATGTGCATGAAGTAAGGGACAACCTCAGGGACTCCACCAATCACAAGAATGAGGTGCTAGAGTCATGAAAACGTGCTGCGGCACCATTAAACTCTTTTGGGCTGCCAAAGGGAGACCAGGTGCCACCATGCTTGATTACCTCCGGCAGCCCCATAGATTTGAAGGCACATCGAGCGTGCCTGAACGCCGCCCCATTCACCCTGGCACATCTCTCTTAGGATCGGTGGGGATCCCAGCAGTTGACCCTCCACCAATCAGATGCTTATGGATAGGGGGACCAGTTCTTACGGTGGGACAACCCCTTTAATTACATAGCTGGTCACTGATGCAATACCAAATATTCCCTATAGGGGGGGGGGGGGGGATGTACAGCCGCTCGTAGCTCCCTCCAGTGGCGGGGCCTGCAACTATGTGGCTTTTATAGCCTATCCGTATATACGGTATACCAGTGATCAGCAACCTCCGGCACTCCGGGTGTTGTGAGACTACATCTCCCATCATGTTAGTATTCAGAACTGAGTGTAATAGTGTGTATTTTAGACAGCGAATGTCTGTAGTCAGCAACTAGCGACCAATATACAGTGCAATTCAGACAGGGAGGCCTGGTGAGAGAGTGCTCCCCTGAGACTGCTCGCTCTAACACACTGAGAATAACAGCGTGAGCACTAGTTAGCGGCATTAACCATAGGGAAAAGGAGAGGAGACCGCTAGGCCGGGTACATATGAGAACCTCAGTGTTTCCCAACCAGCGTGCCTCCAGCTGTTGCAAAACTACAACTCCCAGCATGCCCGGACAGCCTTTGGCTGTGCGGGCATGCTGGAAGGTGTAGTTTTGCAACAGCTGGAGGCACGCTGGTTGGGGGATCACTACTCTAGCCAGCCCTGTATGGAGGATTATAACTGACGCAATAAGCTCACAGACACAACGTTAGTTTAGTACAAGGTTTTATATAAGGTAATATTCACACGTGTAAACCTAGAGACAACTAATGGTCCAGGTGACCATTTGTAACCTTACATCTCCCATCATGCACACTTGCTTGGCTGTTCTCTGAACTCCCACAGAATTGAAAGGAGCATGCTGGGAGTTGTAGTTTCACAACAGCTGGAGTGCCGTGCCGTATACACTCAATATGAGAACGCTCCTTTGAAAGGTTTCTACAATTCTATACTTTGTGGTTACCCAGGTTCCCTTTTTTTTAGGGGGGTGAATACTTCTTCCCGTCACAATCCGTACCAGCCCCTTCTCCCGTAAATACTACACAGACGCGTCGTGCGTCTCGCCCCCAGCTGTAGGATAATCCTAAACCAGAGCACAGGACTCTCAGCCGGGAAAACGCAAGGTTTATTTCTGTCCAGAAATAGGACAAGACTGACGGGTCGAAAATAGCCCTGGGATCCAATTGTACTATGTCACCAGCGTCTGTGCGGCGACCCGTGGCCCCCCCCCAACCATATCCGATTAACTAGAAACCTTTCCAAATAAAAGAGGAGAAGGCGGATGGGATAAGTAACCACTGACAGCTCCTACATTACCATAGTACTAAAGAACCAGCGACAGATAGGAGAGGAGCTTCCATTTCTAGGCGCCTATAGAAGTGAATTATTACTGCTGGCACGCGGCCCGTATCCCCGAGTGTCCTGCCTGGCACACAGATCTTACATTGCTTTCCCGTACCTCCAGTGAAGGCGTGCACTGCTACTTACCTCCCATTACATGGAGAGGACACATCTGGTAACAGTCCCTGGTCATAGCAGCAAGTATCAGATACAGAGGTCACAAGCACCTGCTGTATACAGCTTCCAAGCAAATGGCGGCACATTAAGACCCCCCGCACCTACCCCCAATTTAAATGCAACACCTACAGGTGCTAGCGGTACGTGTTATTAACCCTTTCACTGGCTGGGATGATTAGAAAACTCTAAGACTTTAAAAGGACATCTGTCAGTAGATTTGTCCCTATGACAGTGGCTGACCTGTTAAGCCTCACGCAGACATCCGTGGAACACGGTCCATGAGATAGCAGACTGGCATTGCAGGAGCGCACGGCGTCATTGGTTGCTATGACGCCGTGCGCTCCTGCAAAGCCAGTCTGGTCTGGTATTGTGTTCCACGGACGTCTGCATGAGGCTTTACATGTGCACTTGGCAGCTGAAGGCATCCGTGTTGGTCCCATGTTCATATGAGTCAGAGAAAAATGATGTTTTATATATGCAAGTGAGCCTCTAGGAGCAACAGGGGCGTTGCCATTACACCTGGAGGCTCTGCTGCATGCGAGTCCGCCACTCCATTCAGCTGTATAGGACTGCCGTCTCTGCGGCGGCGGACAGGCACGAGTGTCTGTGTTCCATTCAAGTGGGGGGAAACACTCACAATTGTAGTAAATCGGACCCCACTGACCAGACAGGGTATAGGCTGTTATCATAAGACAACCCTCTTTATTTTTTAAACTGATAACCTATCCCAAGGACAGCGCATCAATATTTGATTGGTGGGGGTTTAACGCTTGGCACCCCCATCAATGAGCCGTTTGTAGAGGCCGTGGCGCTCGTCCCTGTCATGGTTTACCAGGCACAGCTTCCCTTTCGTAGCCGCTGTCCCAACCATTACAGCTCAGCGCTATTCACTTGAATGGGACAAAGCTGAATGGGACTATAGCTAGGTATAGCCAATTGTTTAAGGGGCTGGGAGTCAACGGCCCACCAATCCATCAGCTTTAAAGAACCAGAAACCCACTTTCTGCCAGAGGCTTCACAGTTCACACCCATTTCTTTCTAAGGCTACTTTCACACTCTCGTTTTGTGCGGATCCTTCTTGTATCTGCACAGACGGATCTGCACAAATAATGCAAACGCTTGTATCCGTTAATAACGGATCGGTTTGAATTATTCATAAAAAATTTAAATAAGTCGAAGTCGAAACGGATCAGTCTTCACTTACATTGAAAGTCAATGGGGGACGGATCAGTTTTCAATTGCACCATATTGTGTCAGTGAAAAACAGATGCGTCCCCATTGACTTACATTGTAAGTCTAGAGGGATCCGTTTGGCTCCGCATTGTCAGACGGTCACCAAAACGCTGCAAGCTGCGTTTTAGTGACAGTCTAAAAAAACGTAACGGAGACCAAACACAGCCAAATGGATGCATTCTGAACGGATCCTTATCCATTCAGAATGCATTGGGGCTGAACTGATCCGCTTTGGGCCACTTGCGAGAGCCCTGAAACGGATCTCATAAGCGGACCCAGAAACGCCAGTATGAAAAGTAGCCTAAATTAAAACAAAGTAGAACAAAAAAAAAAAAAGTTTTGGAGGTTTTATAGGGGTTTGCCAGCATATATCCATGAGGTCTATCTAGACAATGCATGGCTGGAAGAACTCCAACACAATCAGTACAACCGCGTGGCCGAAGCACGCCATCTCTTGCACTGCGCATATGGTAGCGCATCACAGCCACGTGGACAAGAGCACTGCAGCTTTGGTACAAAAATGTTGACTGATGGTGGCTTAATTGCTTGTAGCATATTGGTACTTCATGAAAAGGAATGGTGTGAAAATGTCTTATTTAGAATTAGGCAAAATTTTGAGATTTGTCCTTAAAGGGGTTTTCCAAGACTTTAATACTGATGACCTGTCCTCTGGATAGGTCATCCGTATCTGATCAGGACCCCTGCCGATCAGCTGTTTGAGAAGGCATCAGCGCGCAGTAGCACCATGGCCTTCTCGCAGCTTACCCTAGGCCATGTGACGTCACGTTCATCGATCACATGGCCTAGGCCGCCATGTACAGCGCTGTGCTTGGTAAGCGACGCTGCCTTGTCATATAGCCGATTGGCAGAGGTCCCGGGTGTCGCACCCCCACTGATCAGATACTGAGGACCTATCTTGAAGATGGGTCATCAGTATAAAAGTCTTGTAAAAGTTGCATTCTAGCAGCAATCGAGCAAAGAATACTATCTCCCGCAGCAGTCACACAATGGCGCCATGCCACCTGCAGCCATTGTGTGGCACTTTCACTGTTCACAATCACAGCTATGAAACCGACCACAGTGCGAATGTGTGCGTCCTGGTGATCTGATAATCACACGTCTGGCTTGTTACAATACAGTTATCTGAACGGTGTCACCGAGGTGTAGAACCAGACCTGGTGGCCGACTGCGGAGACGTGGTTGTGATGCAGTCGAAAACTGTGTGGCCATGAGGGCGCAGGAGCCTTCTAGTTATTATTACATTCATTACTTTATTTATTCCAGGGATGCGCAACCTATGGCCCTCCAGCTGTTTGAAAACAACTCCCAGCATGCCCTAATAGCTGTAGGCTGTCCAGGCATGCTGGGAGTTGTAGTCTTCCAACAGCTGGAGGGCCGCAGGTTGGGCATCCCCGATTTATTCCTTAGGAACCCACTGTAAATCACTTGCTTAAGCTGCCTGTACATTTGAGACAATGATCGGCCGGATTGGAGCCGATCAGTCGTCCATGGGGGTCGTTCATATGAAGGATCCCACCAACTAAAACATTTTTTATTATTATTTCTTTTTAGAAAAACCTGATTCCTTCGTGCTTGAGCACAATGGCAAGTGTGAATTCTGCCGATCATGCCATCAACATGCAGTTTCGATAGATGAATGGCCGAAGTTTTCCAGCACGGCGGATTGCATTTTCGGCAGAAAAGAGTGTGCCGTCAGCAATCGCAAGCGCTTTTTTACGCTAGTTTTTCAAACTACAGTCAGCCTGCCATTCCAGCCAACTTTAATCTTATGTGTATGGCCACGTGATCTTGCAAGGAAACATACCAAGCTGCATGGCCATTAGAGATGATAAAATTATTTCTTCAGCTTTCAGATGCACCACTGCCACAGCTCCGCCATGTCTGGTTCTACCCCAAAAGCCACAGACCTGTGTGATCAAAGTGACCAGGACAGCAAGCAGAGATCTTAAAAATCCAAATAAACAGATACATAAGGCTTCTGCACCATTCCCATCACTTTGTATTATTCAATGAGATTTATTTGCTAAAGCCAGAATACCCCTTTAGTGTCTGTAATGGTCAGGCAGGCAAACAATGAAATGTTGTCCAAAGCTGCGATATTCATGCCTTCCCAGTAAAATGGTGAAGAGCAGCATGAGATCGCAGAAAGTAACTTTTATGGGTAAAAAAACAAACAAAAAAACAAACAAAAAGTCATTTCTACCCCCAAATCCACCCTGGGTGTGCTGCGGAGAGGCTGTGCAGAGGGATGAGGTCGCAATAACGCCTGTACAAGCATCAGAGACGCTCAGGCCATTTTACTCCCTGGAAAAAGTCTAAGACGTACCGATACGCCTTAGACTTTTCCCTGCCATTCATCAGTGCAGCGAGCGCAGCGCTGCTGCCTGTAATAACCAATAGCAAAGCTGCTTACAGTAAGTTTGAGCGGACGGCCAGAGATTATGGCACACCGCTCTGAAGTGAGGAAGGAGGCGCGCGATCCTCACTGGTGGGCTAAGTGGCCTTGCTGTGTAGGGAAATTTAGTGGGGGTCCCAGATCTGAGCGCCTTGTTTTTCCCTATAAAGATGAGTCTGAAGCTCTCAGCCGAGCGCTGTACTGAAGACGTCCTCAATAGAAGGTCTAGGGGACCGTCTTCACTACGGCGCTCAGCAGTGCGGAAAAGTGGCTGAGTTCTTCAGACCCCTGCTTATAGAAGTCAGCGGGGGGGGGGGGGGGGGGGGTCTCAACACTGGACACACCAACAGGGGACCAGCAGCAAGCAACACCAACCGCCAGCTGACAGCGAGGACACGGAGGGAGACCTCAGGGCAGGTCATTCTATTGTCACATAGCCAGAAAAATAAAGGAGGAGCAGCTTATAGATGCAGCAGACTGTGATGTGCCTGTGTACCCGCTGCGGGGCCCAGCACGAGCCTCCTGGCAGATACACAGATGTCACAGCATGACTGACTTACAGATATACTGTACATAGTGATGCAGTATACAGTATATACAGTACATTACTACACTATAATAGTATAACAGTATACAATAACACTACATCCCACTATGTGCACTACATACAGTCCATTACCACACTGTGCTACCCTAAGCCTACCACCCTGACCCTGCAGAGCTCTCTGTGCCACCCTAAGCCTACATAGCGTTAGCATCCAATCTGGGAAGCCCTCATGTGCACGGTGCTTTGTACCACGTTGCCACTAAACTCCGTTTCCACTGAGTAACAGTGTCCCCAGTGTTGGAGGAATGACTAAGGCTACATGCACACGACCATATGTTTTTTTGCGGTCTGCAAATTGTGGATCCGCAAAAAAAAAATAAAAAAAAATAAACGGATGACATCCGTATGCCATCCGTTTTTTTTTTTTTTTGAAGATCCATTGTAAGTTGTAACCATGCATAAAACGGACAAGAATAGGACATGTTCTATTTTTTTGCAGGGCTATGGAACGGACATAGTGATATGGTGCATTTTTTGCTGACCCAATGAAATGAATGGGTCCACATCCTATCCGGGAAAAAAAACAAACAAAAAAAAAACAAAAAACAAAAACAAACTGACGGAACGGACAAGGAAACTAAATACATTTGTGTACATGTACCCTAATAAGTCTACTGTTCACATCTATAAAGGTAAGAACTGGTGGCACTGTTGAGGTGGCAGTGGTCTTATGTTTAGTACAGTGCTGCCCATAATTATTCATACCCCTGGCAAATTTTGACTTCGTTACTTTTATTCAACCATTGGTGTCTCCCAAAAGATAATAAGACGATGTACAAGAGGCATTATTGTGTGTGGGGGGGGGGGGGGGGGGGGAACACAACATTTCTCAGCTTTTATTTACATTTGAGCAAAAAGTGTCCAGTCCAAAATTATTCCTACCCTTCTCAATAATCAATAGAAAAGCCTTTATTGGCTATTACAGCAATCAAACGCTTCCTATAATTGCAGACCAGCTTTTTGCCTGTCTCCACGGGTATTTTTGCCCATTCATCTGTAGCAATGCGCTCCTGATATTTCCGGTTGGAGAGTCTTCTTGCCATCACCCTGATCTTTAGCTCCCTCCACAGATTCTCAATTGGATTCAAGTCTGGACTCTGGCTGGGCCACTCCAAAATGTTAATGTTGTTGTCTGCTAACCATTTCTTCACCACTTTTGCTGGGTGTTTTGGGTCATTGTCATGCTGACATGTCCACTGGTGCCCAAGGCTAGGTCTTCTGCAGACTGCCTGATGTTGTCGTTGAGAATCCTCATGTATTGCTCTTTTCTCATGGTGCCGTTTACTGTGATTCGGTTCTCTGGTCCATTGCCTGAAAAACACCCCCAAAGCATTAGGTTCCCACCACCATGTTTGACAGTGGAGATGGTGCTCTTTGGGTTAAAGGCTTCTCCTTTTTTACGCCAAATGAAGGAAACATCATTGTGACCAAACAATTCAATTTTTGTTTTATCTTACCATAACACAGAAGACCAGAAGTCTTCTTCTTTGTCCAGATGAGCTCTTGCAAAGGCCAAGCGAGCTTTTGTCTGCCTTATCTGGAGAAGTGGCCTCCTCCTTGGTCTGCAGTGTGCAGTGTCCGTTGGATTGTCTGCCTTGAGACATTGCCACCAGCGGAGCCCAGATTCACCAGGATGGCCGTGGTGGTGATCCTTGGATTCTCTTTCACCTCTCTAACTATCCTCCTGGCCAGCACAGGTGTCACTTTTGGCTTCCGACCACGTCCTCTGAGATTTTCCACAGTGCGGAACATCTTGTATTTTTTGCTCAAATGTAAATAAAAGCTGAGAAATGTTTTTTCCCCACAATAATGCCTCTTGTACATCGTCTTATTATCTTCTGGGAGACACCTATGTGATTTCCCATCAAAAAATTACTTGCTAGTTGAATAAAAGTAACTTTAAAGTCAAAATTTGCCAGGGGTATGAATAATTATGGGCAGCACTGTATATGTCGGCTAAATTTAAAATAGTCTAAATCTGCCATTTATGCATTGAAAACAGTTCTAGATACTAGTAATGGTTTCCCTGCATAAATAGCAACCCCTTTAATGTTATATAGGCCTTCGCATTAACCATTTGAATTACTGTAACTTTCGTACTCCTCATTCGTACTCCTCAAAAATAGTAAGCTGAGTATTTTTACTCTTCCAGAAAAAAAAATATATATAGTAGCGCGACCTCTGGCCGAGGGTTTGTTATGTCGTGAGGAGGCCCGGGGAGGAAGGGTGGACCCTGCGGCAGAACCAGGCTCCTGTAAAGCGTCCGCTTCTCGGGTTTCATTGTTTGGGAATAGAAGCCGAGCACAAATTCCAGAGGACGGATATACAGGGAGTGGGGCCGGCTAGTCGGACGCAAGCAAATCCATCCATCGTAAATGAACGCAGGCGCCTGAAAATACGATAGACGGTTATTTAAAGAGAGGGTTCACAAGGGATTCTCACACAGGGGCTCTGACATGGATTTCAGCGCTTTTCTCTGAAGAAATCCGCAACTAAAAATATCACTTTGAATATGCGCTTTCCATTCTTTTCAATGGGAAAACGTGGGGTTTGTTCATGCACATAGTGCGATTTTTCTGTGCATAGAACTACCGTAAATCTCACTTCGGAGGGGGGGGGACGGACCCCGCACACTAGACATGAAAGTCCTTTCCAAGGCTTCCATGGTGGGTAGTCAAACGGATTATCCCCAATGAATAAGGCTAATCCCTGGGCTGAGTCTGTGCCAGTGCAAAACGGCAGAAATACATGTCCATTATTTTTAGGTGTATATCGGCCATGTAAACATGTCCCAATGCCCTTTGCTTCTATGCATATATGCTCTATTAGGGTTTATGGACAACACAGATGGGGTGTTACTGCCCCCCCAAGTCCTGTAAACTTAGGTTACTTCCCATTTAATCCAGCATGCGGTCCACCTCTTACCAGACGTCATGTGGATTTCTAGAGCTTATTTTCTCTGACCTGTGCATGAGATTAGAAAACTAACAGCGCCACTCGTGTCTGCTGGCTGTGACTGGTACTGCAGCTCCATTCATTTGTCCTACATATAATGGATATTTGGAAATATTCTTACGATTGATTGCACATTTGAGGGAATTACATCAGAATAAGTGGGACCCGCACAATATTGAGAATGAAGGGGCCGCAGCACTAGTTTAGTGCTCCAGTGTCTTCACTCTGAACAGTGGTACCCGCTGGGCAGAGAAAAAAAAACAAAAAAAAACACTTAGCAGTGGGCGCTGCACTACACCCACTTCATTCTCAGGATCGGTAGAGGTCAGAACCCAGGAATTATAAAGCGATGGCAATGTGCCATCAGTATGAGATCAGAAAACCCCCTTACACTCGAGCGTGACGGATTGGTTTTTTCAGCGCAGGTGCAATGCGTTTTGATGTGTTTTTCACACACGTGATAAACTCATGGTTTACAAACATCTCCTAAAAAATAATCAGCGAAAAACTTATTGCATCCGCACTTGCTTCGAATGCAATGCGTTTTTCACTGAAGGCCCATTCACTTCTATGGGGCAAGGGCTGCGTGAAAAACGCAGAATATAGAACATGCTGCGATTCTCACGCAACGTAGAACTGAAAAAATAAAAAATGTGCACAGACCCATTGAAATGAATGGGTCAGGATTCAGTGCGGGTGCTATGCGTTCACGTGATGCATTGCACCCGCGCGGAAAACTCGCTCGTTTAAAAGAGGCCTTAGGGCTCATGCACGCGACCGTTTGATATCTTGCCGTCTACAAACTGTAAATCCGCAAAACAGATATCGGCCCTGTACATTCTGCTGAACGGAACCTCCGGCCCCTAATAGAACAGTCCTATCCATGTCCGTAATGCGGACAATAACAGGTCAGGTTCTATTTTTCTGCGGAGCGGCCATGGGAAAAAATAAAAAATATGTCCGTGTGCATGAGCCTTTATTCATTCGCTGCCTGGTTGTGCGGACAGTGGTCACGTCACCAGTTTGGAAGGAGCTCCGGTGGGACCTGCATCTATTGCGGATAAGTCATTGTCCACAATAGGAATTCCCCTTTAAAAAATAAAAAATATGACCACATCACAGGGCTTTTACCCAAGTGTTAACTGCCAGGGAGTAGTTGCAGCTACCAACAACTGGAGGGCCACGAGCATGGGGCCCCAGAACCAATGGTTAAGGAAAATTACTCTACAGAGAGCAATGTTTTTTTTTTTAGGTGAGAATACAGCGAGCAACAGGGACTGTAATGAAAGGTAGATGGTAGTATGCAGGATTAGGAAATACATATTTGTATCAATTCAGCATTTCACAGTTTTCCTTTATATAAAAAAAATAAATTAATACCTGTGTATGGACAGGATCAGTCTCCATTCCGCTCTGGAGGCTGCCTGCAGTGTTTTGGTGTCCGTCTTATGAAACTGAGCCAAACGGATCCGTCCTGACACACAATATAAGTCAATGGGGACTGACACAATCTGACAATAGAAAATGGATCCGACTCTCCATTGACTTTCAATGGTGTTCAAGACGGATCCGTCCTGGCGATGTTAAAGATAATACATACGGATGCAAACAGTTGTATGATCTGAACATGAACGGATCCGCACAAAACGAGTGTGAAAATAGCCAGATTATCGGGAAGGAACATTCTGCCCATGAAAATGTGCCGCCGATCCCAACGTTCGTGCAGGCACACAAATGGTCGTTTCTGGGCAGCAGATCGTGTGGTCTAAACAGCGATCTGCTGCCCAGAGATAATGCGGCTGTGGAGGAGAATGCTGCATGTAGACGCGGGGTCTCCTTTACTGAACGAGCAGCCCACTGTCAAGAGGTAACGCGTCCTTCCTGTAACATTATGCAGTGTAAACCCGCCATTCGTCTCCTGCTGATCTGCTCCAACGCCAGCTGGTGCCCATCTGAGGGGTGGGGTTTATCCAAGAAGGTGGAGCTTAACGGCAGGAGACAGGACAGCGGCGGTTGTGGCTCCTGCTCCAGACAGCCGTCTTACAGCCAGACACGGGACAGGAGGAAGGGGACATGGTTGAACTCCTGGGACGTAGAGAAAACATGTCTTTACATATTTCTTGTTTAAATATAACATGGGAAAAAAACAAAACAAACCCAAAAAAGAAGATTTGTCATTCTTACCAAGAAACACCCAACTCTGTTTCTTGCCCCTACATCCTGGCTGCGGAGCACAAGTGCCGGGATGAATGATGTGCAAGCGATTTTATTCATTGATATCTAGACAGACGGGAAATCAGCAGGAATGGTTTCCTTACACAAAGCGTTAACAGGAAGCAGCACAAAAAGGAGGAATTCTAAGAGTCCTGAAGACTTGGAGCAGGATTATGTAACAGGACTAAAGGCAGTCGGACCATCATCTGGTGAACGAGGCCACACACATTTCAGTCCACATTGGCCGTTACAATTGTTCAATCCGTCCATCGCCAGCTTT
Organism: Bufo bufo; assembly: GCF_905171765.1. Classification (NCBI taxonomy): domain Eukaryota; kingdom Metazoa; phylum Chordata; class Amphibia; order Anura; family Bufonidae; genus Bufo; species Bufo bufo. Next base: position 50,701,323 of record NC_053394.1, read on the forward strand.
CATTATCATGTATGGGCAGAAGATCATTCTGGGAACCTTCTGTCAAATAAAGATCTATCGCCTGACCGCCGGATGACTTGGGCCCCTTTCACACGAGCGAGTATTCCGCGCGGATGCGATGCGCGAGTTGAACGCATTGCACCCGCACTGAATCCGGACCCATTAATTTCTATGGGGCTGTTCACATGAGCGGTGATTTTCACAAATCACTTGTGCGTTGCGTGAAAAATAAAAAATAAAAAAAATAAAAATCGCAGCATGTTCTATATTCTGCGTTTTTCACGCAACGCAGGCCCCATAGAAGTGAATGGGGTTGCGTGAAAATCGCAAGCATCCGCAAGCAAGTGCGGATGCGGTGCGATTTTCACGCACGGTTGCTAGGAGACAATCGGGATGGAGACCCGATCATTATTATTCCCTCTTATAACATGGTTATAAGGTAAAATAATAGCATTCTGAATACAGAATGTAAAGTAAAATAGCGCTGGAGGGGTTAAAAAAAAAAAAATTATTTAACTCACCTTAGTCCACTTGATCGCGCAGCCAGCATCTCTTCTGTCTCCTTTGCCGATTGTAGGAACAGGACGTCACTCCGGTCATCACATGATCCATCACATGATCTTTTACCATGGTGATGGATCATGTGATGGACCATGTGATGGACCATGTGACGACAAGAGTGACGTCACCACAGGTCCTGTTCCTACAATCAGCAAAGATGAAGACAGAAGGAGATGCCGGGCTACGCGATCAAGTGGACTAAGGAGAGTTAAATTATTATTTATTTATTTATTTTTTAACCCCTCCAGCGCTATTTTACTATGCATTCTGTATTCAGAATGCTATTATTTTCCCTTATAACCATGTTATAAAGGGAAAATAATACAATCTACAGAACACCAATCCCAAGCTCGAACTTCTGTGAAGTAGTTCGGGTACCAAACATGCGCGATTTTTCTCACGCGAGTGCAAAACGCATTACAATGTTTTGCACTCGCGCGGAAAAATCGCGGGTGTTCCCGCAACGCACCCGCACATTTTCCCGCAATGCCCGTGTGAAAGAGGCCTTACAATGAGGGTCATGGATTGGCTAAAACGATGGTTCATTGTTAAAATTTTAATCCACAAATGTTCATTTGGGTTGAAATCATCCTTCTTGATCAACTTTTGACTAATGTGCATGACCACCTTTAGTCATAGTAACTACTACTGCCCCCACAAATGGTGCCACAGGGGTTAACTTTGCTACCTTCCAACACTGGGGACCAGAGATCAAAACCTGACTGAAGCAATCATCAGCTCCTAGTTTGTACGCCCCGCCCTGTGCTTATACCTCAAGTTACCTTAAAACGCCCCAAAAATCTGAGATTTGTTTTCCTATTAAATTAGTCCTAATGAAGGGGGCGAGAGCAGACATGCAGGACTCTGAGCTTAGCGGAGCAGGAGTCCGCTCGGCTCAGCTAATCCTGGCACAGCACATAGTTACAGGGTACCCATGTGCTATGCCAGGAGTCCGTAATTGTGCGGGGAGCAATGTGCGCTCCTGCCCGTACTCCCTGCTGATAAAGGAGTGCTCCGTTCTCCGTACACCGCTGAGCTGTCAGCCGTCTGCGGAGATCCGAGTTTTAAGAGCACACTGAATGGGATGTAAAAGTATAGTAAAAATAGAAAATTAATAAAGTATATCAGAAAACATTTTATTAGGGGATTAGGGACAACATATTAAAAATTATTAAATTTTAATTACTCAAAGAAAAAATAAAATGAAAAAAAAAATTGTCGCTTTTCTACTCCAAACAAAATGGTGTAGGACGTTGGTATGTGACACTGGACAGCTGCACACAGATAATGCTGAAGGCAGATCTCATACCCAGAAGCACTGGAGCCATTGAAAGCTTTCCACTGACCAGTCAAGTGAGAGAAGCCAGAAAGTCAACAAAAAGGGCATCTGTCAGCAGTTTTGTACCTATGACACTGGCTGAACTGTTACATGTGCGCTTGGCAGCTGAAGGCATCTGTGTTGGGCCCATGTTCATATGTGTCCACAGTGCTGAGAAAAATGATGTTTTACTATATGCAAATGAGCCTCAAGAGCAACGGGGGTGTTGTCGTTGCACGCTCTGCTCTCTCTGCAACTCCCATGCCTGGTCCTGTCAAAGTGCAGAGGGGGCAGCAGTTGCAGAGAGAGCAGAGCATCTAGGTGCAACAGCAAAGCCCCCCGTTGCTCCTAGAGGCTCATTTGCATATAATAAAACATCACTTTTCTCAGCAATGCGGGCACATATGACCATGGGACCAACACAGACGTCTTCAGCTGCCAAGCGCACATGTAACAGGTCAGTGTGATAGGTACAAAACTGCTGACAGATAGACTTTAAAAGTAAAAATCTAGAAATGAAGCTCCAGCAGATTACTGTGTTCCATTCTGCCTATTCCCAATAGGTCTACCTGCGCCAAGTGCTGGTTTCTAGGACGATCCTCACTAGGTCCATATACATAACATAGTAGAGGATGCCATGAGCATTGTAACCGCCCTTGTGATTATTAATAGATTTCACGCCTATCCGACACATGAGTCATTTGCATCTCTTTATTATAAGCTGAACATAACCCGACAGACATCTGCAGCGAGGATACAAGACCCGTCTGCTGGAAAACGCGTCGTTTCTAACGATGCACATGGGGAATTTACCGATTTCGGTACGTCCACACTTTGCCGCTTTCACCGCAAGAATCTGCTGCAAAATCCGCAGAGTTCATCCGCTATACATTTAAAATCAGCAGTGCAAGTAAATTTACACCTGGAAATGAGTGCGGATATAGCCATTGAATGCTGCCATTAAGAAAGTCCTAAAGTTACTGGCGGCCATATTGTTAATGGCGGCATCCACATCAGGTCCTCGGTGCCGCTATAATCTGGTACATTTCTGGTGTAAAGATTTAGCTTTCTGGGCAGTTTCTTTTAGGAGCGAGTTCTGCGATGTTTTTGGCTCCAGCCCTCGGCGTCCTTCTTTCCATTAAGTAGGTCTCTGCACTTATCCGCAGAGCCCCCGGGGATCTGTTTTTCTTTTAAGGGCAAAACATCTATGTTTTATGCATCCAGACAGTGACGGCTTCCAGCGCCAGGAAGGTGTCTTGGAGCGGTATTCGCTCCCAGATGTACGACTGCTGAAACGCATCACTCACTACGAGTTGCTAGGCAACCCATGATGACATCATGATGTAACTGGAAGGCGTGACAATATGGGGGAACATGTACTAGGTCAACTCTATGATTAGAAGAACTCCCTTGGGATCTGGTGCCAGCTGGCTTTCACACAAAAATAAATAAAAAATTATCCCTGAAAAACATAGGTACTTGCTTCATTTGGCCCAAATGCCAAGCAATCATTTGGCTCTACTTGGTTCTAGAGAGATTAAAATGCCCGTAAAATGTGACTTTGCTCTTAGGAATTAAAAAAAAAAAAAAAAAAAAAAAAGTACCCAGAGTTATTTTTCAAGGGAGTTTCCATTCAGCTCCACTGAACTGAACCAGGTGTAATACCACACAAAATGTGGACAGGAGTGGTGCCATTTGCTGAAGACATCAGCCATGATTTTTCTTAGGGCTTTTTCACACGAGCAGATCCCGTGCGGGTAATCCGCTGCGTGAAAGACAGCCAAGACCCGCTCCGGACAGCAGAGACATGGAGCAGTAACATGATTGATAATGCTCCGTGCCTATCTGATCTTTTTACTACAAAATCACATAGAGATAAAAGTTGTCACCGTGATTTTGCAGCAAAGAGATCACAGAGAGGCACGGGGCATTATCAATCATGTTAATGCTCCATGTCTCTGCTGTCCGGAGCTGGGCTTGGCTGTCTTTCACGGTGTATTACCCGCACGGGATCCGCTCGTGTGAAAGAGCCCTTAGCCTGTGCATTTCCCTCAAGCTTGGTTACCAGCAACATCCACTAGAGGGAGCTTACTACATACTGTGATCAAAGTACAAGATCATGCAGACAGCTCCCTCTAGTGGCTGCTGCAGGTAATCAGAACATGGAATCCTTCCCAAAGACCAACCCGATTCAGTTGGTGAAACAGACATGAACTGAGCAGATAGTGAACACAGGCGATTCAGCAAGCCTCCACCAGTGACGAAAGAAAATGATATAAAACTGTACTATAAAAGCTGGATTGGATAAAGTGTCCCTGAAAACATGAAGCTAAAAAAAAAGGCACAAGAATGAATCATCCTTTAGACAGTACTGGTTGTATACTCCATCCAAAGAGTCAGAAATAAAATAAATGTCTAGCACAAAATAACAGGTCCATTATGCAATGTCACCAATATAAGGACCAAGAAAAAAAAAAAAATAAAATACGGTGGCGGAATGCAAGGGCACAAATTTCTATGGAGCGCCTGCTGCCAGACCCTGCATGGTGCCCATTCAACTACAAAGAACATGTAAAAGTAACGCATTCTGCTGTGAATGAAGCCATAAAACCACATGCAGCTCTGGCCAAATCCTAGGAGGCGCGGAGGAACCTCCACAGGGAGTCCCCTCAAAACCTGTTGCACAGAAAAACTTATAACCGCCACCACTGAACGGGTTCACATCTGCACTTATATTTACGTTTTAGGAAAAGAAAAACAGCGCACGCTGTACTTCATTAACTAGAACGGGGTTCATCTGATTTTTTTTTACAATTTTAGCAGAAAATAAAGCAGTCTCTAATACAGATGTGAACCTGACCAACAGCCTAATGTCCCAAAAACATTGTGGCCTACCTTATTAAAGGGAGGCCGTCAGCGCCAAAACACCCTCCAAACTAGAGTAAGTGGTGTATAGTGTAACTGGAGCCAAGTCTGACTGTCACTTTCATCTTCACACTCACTTGCACTCCGACGCTATGCTCCACGGAACCAGCAGTAAAATGCATTGAGGAGTCCTCTCCATTATGTGCATGAGTCCAGGAGTCCTCTCCATTATGTGCATGAGTCCAGGAGTCCTCTCCATTATGTGCATGAGTCCAGGAGTCCTCTCAATGTCCTCCCTGTTGGTTTCTCAGAGCACAGCGTCAGAAAGGAAAGGAGTATGAAAGTAAAAAATACATAACCGGACTCAGCGTCAATAATACTATACACCGTTTACTCTAGTCGGGGATGGGGGGGGGGGGGGGGGGGGTGTTTCGGAGCTGACAGATCCCCTTAAAAGCGATGATCACACATCCTCCTTCTGCAGAGAACCGATTTTAAAAAAAAGACTCATTATCCACACAATTCCCACCTGAATCTACCTATACAAAATATATTAATAAAAAAAAAAAATTATATATATATATATATATATAAATCTATATCTAGTTTTTCAAGCAACGTAATCTCTTCCAATTAATCACACATACTCCTTAGGGCGCATTCACACGACCTTAATGTTTGGGGATCCATAAAACACGGATACCGGTCCATGTGTGTTCCGCAATTTGCGGACCGCACTATCGTAGAAAATGCCTATTCTTGTTCGCAGTTGCGGACAAGCTCTATCTTTTTTTTGTGGGGCCGTGGAACAGAACTAAGGATGCGGGCAGCACACGGTGTGCCGTCTCCATCCCCACTGAAATGTATGGGTCAGCAACCGTGATGTGGACTCATTCGATTGATCAGCATAAGGGCTCGTTCAGACAAAGCCGAGCACCGGTGACGTTATTACATGGTCCTAGATCTCACCTGCTGGTTTATATCCCGCATATGTCCCATGTATGAAATGCACTCACACAGCAGGAACACATTCTGTGATCTCTCCACCGTCATACAGTCAATTCAACGGTCGTGGTCTCCGAACAAGCCTGCCGTCCTGGGTCATTCATCCTCATCACACAGGGCGGCGCACGTGCTCCAAGATGTCACGGTGGAGGAGGTCCTCTTACCCCTGCAGGGGTGCAGAAGGTCCACACAGCTTAGGGCTCCGATGTTTTACATCACATCAACGTGCCCTTCATCCCATTCCGCTAAATGTATAGCCGAAATCTGAAAGGCACCCTTTCCTTTAAACCTCTGGCGTGCTCGTATATGACTATATTTATATCTGTGGAACGAATTCCGAAAAAAAAAAAAATTCTGAGTAAGAAAGCAATATGGTTGAAATGGCAGCTCCCTAGTTAGTATGCAATAAACCATGTGAGGTTTTCTGTAACAGAAAGCAGAGTTCCTGTCCTGCTGGGCCTTCTTTAAAGCATGTAAAATTCAATTAAACGGTTTCCTTTTTTGCCATGTTAGGGAAAGGTTCCTGCCACAAAAAAATAAAAGTAAAAATCCCCGATATTGAAAACATCCTGTAATGTCACACGATAATGCACCGAGTATAGCCGGCCATTAGAAATGTCCCTAAGATGATCTGCTTTGTATTACATTCAGTGTAACAGAAGATGTGGAAAAGTCCCCCAGTGCAGATGTCACTCCCCGACCAGAATCCATATACATGGCCATACGCATCAGTCCTACCCACCGGGCGAGTTCGGCCGACACTCTAATGTCTGTGGGGAGCCCCCGACTCTTCCAAGGATAGGACAAAATGAATATTTTCGCCTTATCCCTTTATTCTCCTGGGAGATGAGCTGCCGTCTCCCCTCTACCCATAGAGTACAGATACACACACGGCCGAGCGCACATCTGTATGGGGGAGCCGACAGGGAGTTGGGAGAAATAGGTCATTTAGCCAACAGCTACTAAAGTATATATATATTTTTTTTAACTGATGATCTATCCTCTAAATAGGACATCAGTATCTAATTGGTGGGGGTCTGACAACCGGGACCCCCACCAATCAGCTGTCGGAGAAGGCACTGGTGCTCGCACTAGTGCCACAGCGCTCTTGCAGCTTTGCCTAGGCCATGTGATGTCACGTTCATTGAAGTGAATGGGGCTGAGCTCGATGCCAAGCACAACCGCTATACAATGGACGGCGCTGTGCTTGGTGAGCGGGGAGAAGGCCGCAGTGCTACTGCGAGTGCTGGTGTCGGACCCCGACCGATCAGATACTGATGTCTTGATGTCTTTACAGAAGTAAAAAAAAAAAATCTCAGGAAAACATTTTTTAAAGTGTGTATGGCAGTCTTTAGGCTAGCCATATATATCAGATAGCCGCCAGTAAACAGCTATCTATCCTGTGCCCCTCATACACAAGTAGGTCTTCTCAATAGGGAGGGAGAAGAAGATACTGCAGACACTTACAGTGGCAGCTTATCTCCCGAGAACAAAAAGATGGGGCATGTTGAAATCCAACAGTCTGACCCTTCTTTCCTAAGACATCTGCTGATGGGAGATCGTCATGAAGCCCCCATACTTACTAGATGCTAGGTAATTCTGGTGCATTTTGCATTAGTTTTTTGGCGCAGACTGAGATTTCTCCCATAGTGTCACACTTCAGTCTAGAGGACATGGTATCATCTCCACTGTCTGCCGCGGCACGCCGCTTTACCTTCTGCTTCAATCTTCCTTCCAGGAAACAAACGTTTGGTGTGAACTGTAGGCAATCATCGTCATTCAGATGTGCTGTGACATCGTCTCCACCGCGGGAGTCCAGCCATCCCATGGTGGTAAGCTCCGACGGCCGTGCCCGGCCTGTCATCTGCAGCACAGCTGGCATCAAGGAGATCTGTTCCAGTCACCTCTGTGCAGCTTAGGAGAGGCGATTGATTGTTAACCCATAAAACAGAATGCTAAATACGCCTGAGGAAGAAAGGAAAGGACATTCAGGGTCATTTATGCCCCAGTTTTGGTGTTGAGATAGTTGCAAGTCCCCTTTTTTATTTAGTGAATGCCCGTGTAACAATATTCTGTTGTACAGATATTTTGACGCCGACTTGGTCACTTGAGAGTGTGTGTGTGTGTGTGTGTGTGTGTGTGTGTGTGTGTGTGTGTGTGTGTGTGTGTGTGTGTGTGTGTGTGTGTGTGTGTGTGTGTGTGTGTGTGTGGGGGGGGGGGGGGGGCAGGTTTCAGATCTGGCAACTTTACGCTCATTGACACCCAAAAAGAGAAGTAAAAACGACTCCAGTCAGGGGCTAGAGTAGTTTTTACTCCAGGTGCACGGAGGTGCGCCAAATTTATGACAAGGCGCACACCTCATCATAAATTAGACAAATCTTTCAGCAGTGGGGGGGGGGGGGACCAGCATACAAAGCTGGTCTTTGTAATTGACCCCAATTTTAGTTACAAGGACAAAGCCATGAGAATAAAACACCGCAATTCTGGTGAGATTTAATCTACTTTCACACTCGTGTTTTTGCTTTCCGTTTGCGAGATCCGTTCAGGACTCTCACAAGCGGTCCAAAATGGATCAGTTTTGCCCTAATGCATTCTTAATAGAAAAGGATCTGCTCAGAAGGCATCAGTTTGTCTCCGTTCCGCTTTGGAGACAGACACCAAAATGCTGCTTGCAGCGTTTTGTTGTCCGTCTGACGAAACTGAGCCAAACGCATCCGTCCTGACACACAATGTAAGTCAATGGGGACGGACCCGTTTTCACCGACAATAAAAAACTGATCCGTCCTCCAGTGACTTTCAATGCTGTTCAAGACTGATCCGTCTTGGCTGTTAAAGATAATACAAACGGATCCGTTCTGAACGTATTCATGCGATTGTATTATCTGAACGGATGTGTTTGTGCAGATCTATGACGGATCCGCACCAAACCCAAGTGTGAAAGTAGCCTTACTTCGATACCAACATAGGCGTTTTCCCCGCTGCCATGTTAAATGCCATGTATGGGAAAGCCCCTGTATCACCTATCCACTGGGACCCCATCCCCACCGGTCACAGTCCCCTATGTGAGTGCGGCAGCAATGTCCGTGTGCGCCTGGCGCTCCAGTCACTCACACAGGGGACTTAGGCCTGTATTGCACCAGCAGATGTAGCAGACAATTGTTGAGAAGGAAGCGCTCCTTCCTGATAATTGCCTACTTATCAGTGGAGGAGAGAACTGCTATTACATGCAGTGATCTCCTCCTCAGTATGGGGAGGAGTGATCAGTAATGCAGTGGGTCGTCTTAATGCAGAATCAGTATTTGCAGGCAGCAGATTGCGATTAGACGGCACAATCTGCTGCCAGCAAAAATTTATTAAACCTGCTTAAAAATTGCAATTGCTTTTTCTCGTACAAAGAGTAATCGTCTGTAGTATTACACGAGCAGATCATCGCAAACGAGCATTCCTACGAACATTTGTTAGCGATAAACTTCCCGACTCTGTTCTCATGATCAACGGGGGGGGGCCGGACCGGGCGGTTGGGTTTATCTCTGTCAGCCCCAGTTACAGGAGAAATCTATATAAAAAAAAAAAATTTAAACATTTTGTTAAATGTCCCCCAGAAGTCTTGTATGACCTTATAGGGGACACAAAGTGTAAAAAAAAAAAAAAAAAAAAAAAAAACACATTACGCCAAAACAGATTTTTTTTTGTTAGCTCACCTCACTAAAAAAATAATGTTAAGTCAAAAAGTCGTATGTACCCCAAAATGGTAGCAATAAAAACGTCCCCTCATTCCGCCAAAAAATGAACCCCCACACAAGACCATAGCCAGAAAAAAAAAAAAAAAATATAGAAATATATTGCTGAGAAAATTGCAAAGCAAAAACATGATATTTTTTTCTAAAGTGTGTTGCAGATTCGCGATTTGTGGATCGCAAAACACACCACGGTCGTGTGCATGAGGCCTTACAAAGAGCAGCCATATTTGTAGATAACCCAGTACCACCACCCCAAAAAGTGAGGAGCCACTTCTAGGTGCGCAGGTACCTAGCTCCAGGTCCTTCTCCAGTCACGCATTAGTACATATACCCTCGTGTCTGACAGTCATACCAGATTCCTATCTCACCCGTGAAGTTCATCCCATTACCGACAGCCTGGCACAGAGGAGACATGCAGCGTATTCACACACGGCAGATTTCCTACAGAAATGGGAGTTCACACATCTGAATTGCTCTATTTTTGCAGCAGGTGCATGGAGTTCTGTAAACCCTAGTCAGATGAATTGGACAGGAGCATACAACCCATATCAAGAAAAAAAGACTGTTGGTCAGATATTTATCTCCGATCGCGATGTAATACAGAAGAAGGGATAAAGTGGCATATGCTTAATAATTAAGAAGGCAGTAACGGGCAGCTCTGGCACAGATAAGAACGTGGCTCCGGAGCAGTGAAACACAAGACGGCAGTGACAAGTCATTCCAAGATCAAGTTCATTTCTTAGAATCCCTCCACCAGCGACAGACATCACCTGCCGATCACATGTGCCGGGTCCGCAATCCTGATCTCAGCTTCTCAGTCAAAGTGGAAATTCTCATCAAGTGTCTTAGGACACGAGAAAAAAAAAAAGAAAAATCAAATCCTCCTATTCTCTATTGGACGGCCACATATAAGCCTCGCAGGATAAAGGATTTCCTCCATGAGATTAATGCGTCAGTCATCTTTGTGGTCGCTCCTAATCAAAGGCGTCCGTGAAACAACGCATTTCAGGCTCCTTCACATGAGATTATGTAACGTCTGAAATCCCTTCTCTCAATGTTTCAATGCAAGGAATACAGATGCTTGACATGCAGAATCGTAAAAACATTTACACAAAACATATGACAAGTCTAGATAATAATAAAACAATAATAATAATCTATAACGCACAGCAAGCAAACATGACGGCAGTTTGTAGCCACAAGCTGGATGGACAGCGATTAAAGGAACGTTACATCAGAATACAAGAGGACGGTTCTAGAACGTCATGCAGGATGGGCACAAGTTTCCCATACTGCCACTGCCAACTTTCTGCCCACACAGCATGCTACATCCATACAACAATCATCGCCTTCACACCCAAAGCCTCAGGTGCATTTGAAGTGCAGATAACAAAACCGCTGCTTCACGGTCGAGTCACATTATTATGACCGAGTCGCCGTCGTGTGCACAGACGGCAGCTAGACGGGCTGGGAGTGACTCTAAGGTCCTGCTAGGTGGTCACAGGTATCTGGAGCCATCCCCCCCACCACTACTGATCAGATACTGTTGATCTATAGTCATCAGTATAAAACTCCCAGAAAACCACTAAGTAATGGGGGAGGATCAATCATGCTTCGGGGTTGTGTCGCAGCCAATGGCTCGAGGAACATGTCACAGGTAGAGGGAAGAGTGGATTCTATGAAATTCCAGCAAATTCTGGAAGCAAACAGAACTCCAACTGTAAAAGTTTAAAGAGGATGGCTTCTACAAATGAATGGCGATCCTAAACATACCTCAAAACCCACAATAGACTTCAACTTTTGCCTTTTGCGGTAGCTTTTTCCATGGCCCTCACAGTCCTCTGATCTGAACATTAGGGATAGACTGATGATTTTTTTTTTTTTTAGAGCCAATACCAATACCCTGTGAACTTTCAGGCCGATAGCCGATAACTTATACAGATATTCCCTATTCACCCTGATAGAGCTCTATTAGGGTGAATAGGACGTCACACTCTCCCTGCTGCCCTGTGCATAGTGCACACAGCAGCAGGGAGATTACCATGGCAACCAGGGCTTCAGTAGCGTCCTGGCTGCCATGGTAACCGATCGGAGCCCGAGGATTACACTGCTGGGGCTCCGATCAGAACTGCCACTTCACCACCAATGAGGAGGAGGGGACCCTGTGACCACTGCCACCAATGATAATTAACCTTTAATACAGATACAGGAGGCGGGTACATTCGACACCTGCCTCCTGTATTTGTATTAAAAATTATCATTGGTGGCACAGTGACCAGGCACCTGCTATGCTGGCTGCTTGACTCTGGGGAGGACACTCAGGAGGAGGAGGCTGCCGCCATTCGCCGAGCACACTAGCTGAGACGGCGCAGGGGTAAACCCTCTCTCCTCCTCCACTGAACATGGCAGCGTGCGCCAAGCACCATGTTTTCTCATAAGCGAGCAGCACTGGACGCATTATCGGCATGGTTAGATGTCTATAGCTTTTAAAATCATGAATATTGGCCGATAATATCAGTAAATCCGATAAATCGGTCGATCCCTACTGAACATGATTGAAAATCTTTAAATAGACCTCAAAAGAGCAGTGCATGCAAGAAAGAATGGATGAAAATCCCTCAAACAAGAATTTAAAGACTCTGGCTGGATACAAAAAGAGAGTTTCCAAGCTGTGATACTTGCCAAAGGGGGTGCTACTAGGTACTAACCATGAAGGGTGCCCAAAGTTTTGCTTCAGACCCTTTTCCATTTTTGCCATTTTTAAAAAGTAAAAGATTGAAATAAAAATAAATTGTTTTTGCTTAAAATACAAAGGGAGTGTGTCATCCTTAATTTTATGCCTTGGAGACCAGTCCATCTTCAACTTGCTTAACTGTTCATAGCAAAAAATACGGATGACATCCTTGTGCATTCCGTATTTTGTGGAATGGAACAGCTGACCCCTAATAGGACAATGTTCTATTTTGTTGTGGAACGGAAATGGAATGCACACAAAGTAACTTCAGTTTTTTTTTTTATGGACCCATTGAAATTAATGGTTCAGTAAAAAGTGCGCAAAAAAAAAAACAACAAACTTAACGGACACGGAATGAAAATACGTTTGTGTGCATGAGGCCCAACCATGATGTCTAGACCCATAGCAGATTAATCACAGGGCTCAGGCTGGATGAGAAACCTGATGCAGGGAGAGACACTTTTCTGACTTTATACCAACTATTGGTTGGTTTAGTTTCAGATTTTTACGGCAAAACTGCGGCGCATTTTGACACATCTTAGGCCCTGCCCCCTTTTCAAGCAAATCAGAGGAAGGGGTAAAAACTCTAATTGCACCAAAATTGCATCATTTTTTTAGACGGATTGCAGGTGCAGACACAACACGTGCTAAAAACGTCAGGAGAAAAAAAAAAAAACACACACACAGCTTTATTTTTATTTTTTTCCATGGATAAGTCGCCACAGACAAGTTCCCTTACATGGACAGAGATTACAATCCTGGAAGAGCACATTTTGCACCATTTGGCGCGGGATCCACCTGACCACGCATCCCGCATGATACAAGGATGTGCAGATGAAGATCTCCACCCTGAACTGAAGGACGTCCAAGGGAGGAATCTGTGATCACGTTGCAATTTTTAAGCATGCAAAATACATTCCACAGACAGCAATAGAAGTGTGAAGGGACGGGCTGGAATTAAGTTACCATGTTACAAGGCAATTCAAAGCCACACGCCTACAGGCGGCCACGACAAGGGTGGCCCGGAATACGGTCACTATTTAACCCTTACTGCAGATGTCAACTAACACGGCTGACCTCCGCTGCCAAGAATAGTTATGTAAACAGCCGCCCTACTGAATGGAGGCAGAAAGGAGGGAGCGAGAGCCATGGATGCTAATCCTCAAGTGCGGCATGTCACATACCGTACACTAAAGTACTGCACAACATGACCTCAAGGGCCGCTGACATATGCATTTTATATGGAACTCACGTACACAGCAATGGAGCCGCAGCAGCAGCACAAAATGTCCCTATGACTCTGTATTACAGGCTTGTGGCCAAAATGTGTGCCGCCATATGGTTCTTCTATGTGGCATGCACTGATGCAGACCACAATTTATGATCGGATTGTGGGAAATCCCCCTGCGCTACCGTTGTATAAGTGCGTCGACCTACCTAAAGGGAAGGTCCGCTGCTCGGTATTCTATTAAGGTCCTGTTGTCCCCCTTAATTGGAATGATATATACTACAAACGTATATCGCCCGTATGGGCGATATGAGATACCGGCGCTGGGTGACGGACTTAATAGCGCTCCCAATATAGAGCTTTATGATCAGTAAAGTAACATGGTTTCACACTATGGCCCAGATTTACTAAAGCGAACGCACCTAGAATAGTGTATGTTCTTGTACCAGATTCATCGTCCAGCCCGAGCCTCTGTGGTAATCTGGTGCAGGCCTAGACAGCCAGTCTAAGCGGCCATTCACACGTCCGCAACTGTTCTGAGGTCCGCAAATTGCAGATCCGCAAAACACGGACACATGGCCAGCACTATGATAGAAATGCTTTTTCTTGTCCGTGGCTGCGGACAAGGATAGGACATATTCTATTTTTTTTTTAATACTTGGCAAAGAGGGCGCGGAACGGAAGCACGGATGTGGACAGCACACGGTGTGCTGTCTGCATCTTTTGCGGCCCCACTGAAAATGAACGGGTCCGCACCAGTTGCGCAAAATTGCGGAACGAATGCGGAAGTGTGAATGGACCCTAAAGCTATGTCATTTACAGGATTCAAAAATTTACCACAAAAAAAAACGTTTATTTTATTTGGAACGCCAATAAAACACTCTACGAGCCCTTTTTCGTAATGCCATTTCAACTTTTTGATCCCTTGTCTTTTTTCCCCCCATGCTCTGGTTGTAGAGAAAAATGCACACAGACGCCTTCCGTGTCTTGGGGATCCGTGATTTGCGGACCCCAAAACACACAACGGTCGTGTGCATGAGGCCTAAAACAGTGTGTGTGACAGCAGCCTTAGAGAAGCAAAGTAAGGATGTGTTCTGCCCTCGTCAGCCAGGTAACACACCTTTGCACATGGGTAGGTTTTTAGCGCTGGAATTTGACCCTTTGTCTGCAGTCACTTACACACTATCCGGGTATACTAGCTCTGGGAGAGCCTTCCTTTACTACATACAAATCATTGTAGTATATTGATCAGAGTAACACTGAAGAGTAAGGCCAGTTTCACATCCGCGTTTATCTTTTCCGGCAGGGGAATGTACACGCGTGAGCTGCCGGAAGTCCGCCCAGCCCCTTTCAATATAATGGGGGGCGGCGTAGATCCGTCCGCAACACGGAAAATATGCTGAGAGAAGGCTGGACATAAATCGCTGGGTGCCGACCTGGTCTCCCTTCACCACCGCTCAAACCCACTGACTTATTATAATGGGGTGCTCCTGGATCCACTGTGATCATGCCATTATTAAAGGGGTCCTCTCACTATAGCAAATGGCATTTATCACGTAGAGAAAGTAAATACCAGGCATTTACTAATGTATTGTAATTGTCCATATTGCTTCCTTTGCTGGCTTCATTTTTCCACCACATTATACACTGCTCGTTTCCATGGTTACGACCACCCTGCAATCCAGCAGAAGAACCATATTTTTGGCCAGCAAATGATCAGCTTTTTTGCGGATAGAATATGGGCCCATTCATTTTAATGGGTCTGCAGAAAATGTGGACAGCACACCGTGTGCGCTGCCTGCCCGCATCTGTACGTTCGTTCCGTAGCCCCGCAAAAAAAGATAGAACGTCTCATTCTTGTCTGTTTTTTGGACAAGGATAGGCATGGTTAGGGCTTCTGCACACAACCATTGGCATTTTGCGGAACAGTCAGCCAGTTCTATCCTTGTCCGTTATGCGGTCAATAATAGGACATGTTTTATTTTTTTTCGGAACAGCCATACAGGACATGGAATGCACAAGGAGTCATTTCCATTTTTTTGTGGCACGATTGAAGTGAATAGTTCCACACACAAAAAAAAACAAAAAACGCAATGGACACCAATATGCAATACGTGCACGAGGCCTTACATTGGATCTGCAAAACACGGATGCCACACAAACATTGTCCGTATTTATGGTAAATCCGTGTCTTGCGGATCGCAAAACGCAGAAGGTCGTGTGAGTGTACCTTATACTCATTTTGCAGTCCTACAAGTGTTCTCCTGTCCGCAAGAATTGACAAAAATGTATGCAAAATGAGCATAAGGGATCATGCACACAAACGTATTTTCTTTCAGCTTCCATTCCGTTTTTTTGCGGACCGTATGCGGAGCCATTCACTTCAATGGGTCAGCAAAAAAACAACGGAAGGTACTTAGTGTGCATTCCGTTTCCGTATTTCCGTTCCGCAAAAAAGTAGTGCATGTCCTATTATTGTCCGCAAATCAGGGTCAGAGGCCCCATTTAGGTCTGGGTCCGCAAAAAAAATACGGAATGCATCCGTATTTTGCAGATCCATACTGTAGAAATGCTATGCCCAGCCCATATTGCTCATGTGTTTAGTAATAAGTTACGGTTTACGTTCCGCAAAAAGAGATTGCATACAGATATGTTTTGTGGAATAACGGAACAGAAGAGAACTTAAATCAGAGGGGAAAAAAAACAACTCAGATACGGAACAATGGATCCGTGAAAATGGACTGCAAAACAACAACGGTCGTGTGCATGAGCTCAAAGGGCGCATTTACACGACCGTCTGTATTTTGCAGGAGTATAACAGATGATCAAAAAAAAGGATCAGTTTTTGTGTTTTTTTTTGGTTCTTTCTTCTGACGGATCAGAAGAACGGAAAACAAAACGATGATGTGAAGCCGGCCCTACGATGTGTATACAGTGTAGTCCGTCCATGACAGTTATCACTCAGGTTTCCAAGAAGCTACTTTAAAAGGGATCCGGTGAGCAGAGCTGTACTCCGCCATACAAGAGCTGGCGGGATCTTCTCTTCTCACTTTTAGATAGTTCCTCCATTCCAACATCATGGCCCCGATCCACAACGGATAGGAAGTGATGGTGACCCTCTGGCCTTAGCAATCACCACTAAGCCTCTTCAACCGGTTGTCTGCAGAGCGGGAGCGATTAAAGCTCCTTTTCCAGGGGGCAAGTTGTACTGCCGATGCCACGCATGGGTATTTGTAGAAGAATCTCGTGGTGACAGCCGGCGGCATAAAACTGCCGACAGGTTCCCTCTAGGCAGGAGTAGAAACAACAACAGACCGTCTATGCGGAGGTAAAAAAAAAAAACAATGCTTGGCTGAGCGCTTCTAACTTCTCATTTTAGTAACCAGCGGGGGTCTTGGCAGTCGGACCCCGACCAAACAACGCCTTGGTTATGCTGCTGTGACCTATCAGAAGTTTAGCTAAAGTGCAATCACTCTTTACATTGAGGGAACTGGCCTGGCGCCACACTAAAAGTCATCATCACCTACGAGGGAAGCCGCGGGCTGGCACGTCCCCACACTATAGAGATGTGTCACGTAATAATAATAATAATGCATGCAGCAGAATGAGCTCATGGCACAGGGCAAGTACTTCACTGCAGAGACGGCCACATACAAAGAGCCGCCGCACGGAAACTTTACCCGCACAAAAATGATGGATGTCCAGTGCAATCCCAATACACGGGCAGACGCCATGCTGAAACCGCGCAGAGGTCACGCAACGTGCAGCTGATTCCATCATTCACTTGTACAATGATCAGACTGGGTGGAAACTGCAGAAAACACTGTTGACAGGTCATTGGTACGGGGGATGGGCAGCCTGTCAACACAGGGCACAGAGACAGCGGGGGAGGCTCCCGGGCCCGTTTTACTCTTCAGCAGACCTTTTCCCCACATTGACCAATATTCACATTAAAGGGGTCCTCTCACTTCAGCAAGTGGCATTTATCATCATGTAGAGGAAGTCAATACCAGGCACTTACTAATGTATTGTGATTGTCCATATTGCTTCCTTTGCTGGCTGAACTCATTTTTCCACCACATTATACAATGCCTGTATCCAGGGGTTATGACACCCCTGTCCAGCAGTGGTGGTCGCGCTTGCACACTGTAGGAAAAAGGTCTGGCTTCTCCAGGGGCCAAGACCGTGGGAAGGGGGAGGGGCGCATAGGCAGATCCTTTTTTTCTACACTGTGCAGGTACAAACACCGCCGCTGGATTACATGGTCGTAACCACTGGAAACGAGCAGTGTGTAATGTGATGGGAAAATGAATCCAGCCAGCAAAGGAAGCAATATGGAGAACCACAATACATTAGTAAGTGCCTTGTGTTCCATGATAAATGCCATTTGCGGAGGTAAGTTTGCAAGAAGTGGAAGCTCTGCGGCGGCGCAACTTCTGCTTTAGGTGACTGTCCCCCCAATGAACCCATAACACACGGTGCACGCCGCTATTACCCACATGACTGATGACGGTAATAAAGGTGACATATCGGATAAGCAGCCGGACAATCTTGGGCCCCTTTCAGAAGAGCGACTTTTCCGCACGGGCGCAATGTGGGACGTGAACGCATTGCGCCCGCACTGAATCCGGACCCATTCATTTCAATGGGTCTGTGAACATGAGCGGTGATTTTTCACGCATCAGTGTTACGTGATAATCGCACCATGTTCTATATTCTGCGTTTTACATGCAGTCCTGGTCCCATAGAAGGGAATGGGGCTGCGTGAAAAACGCATCGCATCCGCAAGCAAGTGCGGATGCGATGCGTTTTTCACTAATGGTTGCTAAGAGATGTTTGTAAACATTCAGCTGTTTATGACGCGCATGAAAAACGCATCAATGCGCATTGAACTCTGGCGAAAAAAACAACCACTGAACGCAATCGCAGACAAAACTGAACTTGCTTGCGAAATGGTGCGAGTTTTCCTGAACGCACCCTGACACAATCCGTATTGTTCGTGTGCAAGAGGCCTTACCAGTCAGCAGACATCTCTGGAACGAGGGCGGACAATCCAATAAAACGGACCATAAACTGGACGCATCACCGGCAGCAACAATAAACTGTGTGCATGGTAACAAACGACTACACCGGAGTCCACACCGGGTCCGGTATCCCATTCTTCACTGCAGTAAAGCGCAAGGCAAGTCAAAGATGGATCCATCACATGATGGGCACCGACACCCAAAGGCCCTTACTGACTATAATGGGCTCCGGCTGGTTTCCGGGCTCCCACTTTTTACCAAGGGTACGACCACATTCCGCAGCCGTGCCACAGTTGCAACAGGGCCACGCCAGCGGGCAAACTAATTAGGGCCGCAATGTTTAGTTAGTCTTCTCTATGAGGGCACGACCACACGGCACGTGCGTGCCACAGTTTTGACGTGGCCGTGCTGCGTTTCGAGCGCTACTAATGAGAGGGTACTGTTAAGTGGGTCTTGGCCGCGCGGCACCTTAATACCGCACGTCCATTAACAATACAGACCCACTGAACAGAGAGGTCTCATTACTTTAATTAGAGACCATGCGGTACTCAAACGCTGCAGGGCCGAACAACCCCGTCATGTGCTCAGGGTATGGCACGCGATGCGGTCACGTGGCGGATATGATGTGGCATCGCTACGGTCGAGTACTATGTGGCCATATGATCTGCGGGGGGCTCTAGTTAAACTGATTAGGACCGCAATGCTTAGTCTGTCTGCATTGTTAAAGCCCATGTGACACTCACAATACTGCGCAGTCCTAACCAGCGCCCGCGCAGTCATCAGCCATTCCACAGTGCCGTGTGGTCGCACCCTTATGTGAACGGAGCCTAAAGGAAATCCTTTTAAAGGGGTCAACCCACCATAAGAACGTATCCTCCATCCATAGGACAGGGTAGTAGTATCCAATCAGTGGGGGGGGGGGAAATCAGACCGCGAGGGCTCCAACCAATCACAAGGGTGAGGCGACGGTGTCAGCTGTATGGGACTGCCGGAGATGGCCAATGACAGCGCTGGTCTATCACAGCCAGTCCCATAGACACGGGCAGGCGGCTGGGCCGATCATACACAGCACATGAAGGCTGTGAGCAAAACTAAAAAGGAGAAGAAGATGGCGACCAAAGACTGCACATAACTGGGACTTCTGCGCCATCTGAACCATAACCAAGCTTCTGGTTTAATGGACTGACAGCCATTCCAGAGCTGTGCGCCGTGCCTGGCATCCAACTGAAAAGGACACTTGGGAGGAGCTCTGTGACAAGACCCGCCATTCAAGTGCTCTCAGCCAATCAGCATCACCGGGACCGTTATCCACCATTCTAATTGGTTGAGAGCAGCAGACAGGGCTCTACTCACAAAGCTCTTCCAAAAAGTCCTTTCCAGGAGGAGGCCAGGAACAAAACAGAACACTGAACCCACAGGCGCATCATAGCGTGAGGTGATAGACACGACGGTGCGGTACACGGCACATTAGTCAGCGACTAGCCCATCTGTGTATGTCAGTAGTTCATTAGGTAGCTGGGTGACAACCAAGATATCAGTCAGCTGACAGACTAAATCTGTCTGACAGGAGGGTGGGAAAGCTGGGTGGGAGCTGTCATGGCGGCCATAAGGGCTGTCACCCAGCTTTCCCAGAGACCATGGTCAGGCAGGAGAGGACGACTCAAGGACTACTGGATACCATTACTATGGAGGGCGCTGGGAGCACACAGCAGCTGTCAGGAGCCGCTCACCTGCTTCTTCCTGTCACCAGCTCCTTGGCCCAAGAGCTTACACTCTAATGGCTGACATGCGCAGTACGTCTGTGGCAGCTATCGCTGCCGCCGGGGACACAGCCCCCGATGCCAGGCTACGGAAGGGACTAGGGAGAGCCGAGTGCCCGCCTGTCAGTGTCTACCCCCCGGGACACAATAGGGGCGCTCACCTGGCTTTATCCCGTTGCCGGCTTCCGTTCCCCGTTCATCGCCGCCGGGACCGGACTCCCCCTCGTTTCCTCTTGTCCGGTCCCCCCCGCTCTGTTCCGCTCCGGAGTTCTCCAGCTCGACTCGGTCCGGTTCTTTTTTTTATTTTCCCCTTCCTGTAATGGCGGCTCCGGAGACCGAAGAAGCAAAATAAAGCAGACGGGAACTACGTGACGTCACCCTGCACCCGAGGCCGGCGAGCCTGCGGATTGGCTGAGCTGCCTGGAGCTGACGTCCAATGGGAAGCGGCGTCTTAAGCGGCTGAATGGTGACGTCATGACAGCGGCATTAGAGCAAAATAGTAACGACAATAACAACAACAACTGGAATGATGCTGTGCGGTCGGGTGTGTGAGGAGGTGGCCCGGCCGCACAGCCTCATATACAGGAGGAAATGTTTAATAAAGACATGTACAGTAGCCCCGCCCGTGTCATGTCCTCTTCAGTCACGTCCTACAGTCATTCTCTTTCCTGGGATGACTACAGATATGGGGTTACAGCTCCATAAGGGGTCCCAGGATGGTGCTTCAATACAGGAGTCAAGTGAAGTGAATGGCAACCAGTCAGACGTCAGCTCTCATTTTATAAAGCCGATTAGAGAATTATCTCTGGTTGCTATGGGCAACTGCTCCAATTTTCCCTTTGCGATAATTTTGGTAAATGTCCATTATATTGTCATCGCAACATGACTACTGATTCCTGCCAGGACTGGGGTTATCCAAACTATAAAACATGCCCCCCAATATATAGATTATACTTACCCCGGGAGCCGCGTCGCTCCTCATCTCCCCGAAGCAGCCAATAGCAGGCCACGACGAGCCTCCCTAGTGTCACCCGCGACATGTCAGCGCTGCACTAGAATAATGATTTTATAGCACCCAGGAATTTGGGTGGCTATTTGAGCAGGAAAACTGTATTTCTGATTATTAAAGTATATTACAAAAAAAATTAAAAAAATTGGGCTGTTTAGAACATTTTAAAGGAAGGTTGTTGAAAAGTTGAGTTAGGTACTCTTTATAGGGGTTGTCTGGGTTCAGAGCTGAACCTGGACATCCCTCCATTTTCACACCGGCAGCCCCCCTGACTTGAGCATCGGAGCAGTTCATGCTCCGATGCTCTCCTTTGCCCTGCGCTAAATCGCGCAGGGCAAAGGCATTTTTTGGAGATCCGGTGACGTACTAGGCTCTCCATGGGACTGCCAGGAAGCCCTGTGATGTCACCAGCACCGACGGGCGGGCTTTAGCGCTGCCCTAGCCAGTAAAACGGCTAGGGCAGCGCTAAAGCACGCCCATCAGAGCTGGTGATGTCACTGAACACACTGCCGGGTGGAAGCTTCCGCCCCGGCAGTGTGTAATTGTAAACAAAAGAGCCCGTGCCCTGCGCGATCTAGCGCAGGGCAAAGGAGAGCATCAGAGCATGAACTGCTTTGATGCTCAAGTCAGGGGGGCTGCCGGGGTGAAATTATGGGTATGTCCGGGTTCAGCATTGAACCCAGACAACCCCTTTAAAGCATAACTGTCAATTTTTTTTTATTTGCTAGTGTATTAGAGCTAGGCATGTATACCTGAGTTAGTCTGTCAATGATTGCCAAAAGATCTGTAATTACCTTATAATAACAGCTTTCATTTCTGTCCCTTTCCACTGCTCCCTTAAAAGTTGCTATGGCTCGTCTGTCTTCCTTTTAGTATAAACAGAAGACGGAGGGGCGGTCCTTCACACTGCAGGCCTGCATTAGGCTTCAGAGTGAGGAGGCGTGTCTCTCAGTAATCCAATCTGATTGGCTGGCAGGGAGCTGCTGGCTACAGCAAGTGTGTATGGGAAGTGAGGGAAAGCAGTTTTGGCCTCAGAGAACTGGCAGAGGAGCCATCTTGAGAAGGTCCTCATATTGTAAATGTTTAAACAGACGTAACTAAGGGGAAAACTCAAGGAAAACAGCGGTAAGTGAAGAAACTAAAGATTGCTTTATGCAGAATGCTGCTGCAGCAGTAACATATGCTAAAATAGATTTTTTTGATGAAAACATGACAGTTATTAGTTACCCTTTGAAGTTCTCATGCACACGACCGTTGCCCGGCCATGCCCGTATTGTAGCCCGCAAACAGCGGGTCTGCAATATATACGGGCACCGGCCACGTGCATACCGTATCACGGATGCGGACCCATATCTATAGGTCAACTCTCAATTTGATGAGAAAGATAGGCCAGACCATAGACATGAAGGGAAAGCAGCGGGGTCTTCCAAGAGCATAGAAAATTCTATCGGTGTGAATTTGGGTAAATTCCTTTCTGACTTGGATGATATTCCACCCACTGCTGAGAAGCTCGCACCAAGTGCAAACTATAATGAATGACCCAAGATCATAATTAGGGCCTGGCCACGCTGTGGTTGGGACGTGGCTGAGTACAACATGACCGTACAAGCCACACCAGGATCAAATTATTCAGTGTTAACTGGTAATGGCTGACACAACCTTTAACAGGGAACACTAAATAAACAGGAGTCATTTACGGACATTTTAACGCCAGTTTCTGGGGTAAAAATGTTGCACAACCCTTTTTAGCGACTTTTTGAACACCTGTGTGACAATATTTTGTCACACAGGCCTTTTTGTGCCGCGTTCACGTGGTGGGGATGTGCCAGGAGCCGGGCTGGGAATTCGGCCCCGACAAATTACACCAGCAGTTACGTTGTATTACAGACGTAAATGTTTACAAAAAAACGACGCCAGGAGCCCAAACTGCTGAAGGTGCACCTAGTTTATGACGAGGCATTACGTGCGGATTTTACATACGGAAAATCCAAAGCATAAGGCAGTATCACCTAAGTAGATGAGATTTGCAAAACCTCATCTAGACAGTGCAGAAATTTCCATGCATAAGGGCTCATGCACACGGCTGTAGTTTCGGTCCGCATCCGTATTTTTATCTCAATGGGGCCGCAAAAGATTCAGACAGCACACCATTGTGCAGTCCGCATCCGTAAGTCTGTTCCACGGCCCAGCAATCTTGTCCTTTTTGCGGACAAGAACAGGACTTTTCTTTAGACTGGGACAAAAAAAGGCTGCATGCCCACAGCCGGGATCTGTAAATTTTCGGACTGCAAAACACTTACGGGCGGCCATGTGCATGAGGCCTTAATTCACCTGCTGGGTGTTTGTGCGGATTTTCAGTGCAGATTTGCAATGCCAAAGGGTCAGATCTGGGGCAAATATGCCTCAAAATCCGCCATAAAATCTGCAAGTAACGCATGCAGATTCAGTGCAGAAACGCAAGGAAATCCACGAAATATAGTAAAATCCGAAAATTAAAATAAAATTAAAATCAGAAAAGTAAAATACTATAATAAGTAAAATACGAAAATATAGTAAAATACGAAATATTGTAAACAATATAGTAAATATAGTAATAAATATTCTAGTTAACAGCAGCTTTGAAGGAGTTCCTCTCCTATCAAATGAATGCCTTGGCCGTTCCGTATAAAGTACCATATATCTGAGACAGCTCGCCAAAAGCACCTTATGACTGACGATCGTCTGGAGAAACCTTTGTGCACACTGGAAATTTGTAATGTCTGGAATTTGCCCCATGACAAAAAAAATCAATTACTAATGTAACATAACAGCAAGCAGACAGTGGATAGTTTTGCGTGACCTTTACATAGTTCTGAAGAAAACATTTTGGGACTAAGGACAATGAACGCTTTGACTTGGGACAGAACGGTCTTTGCAGATCGTCCACGAGCCACTAGGAGAGCTCCATTATAAACCTATATAGAGAAATTGATTTGAAAAGTCATTTATTATTATATATTTTTTCTCATATAAAAGACTACAGTGCGGTGATTCTAAAGACCACTGCGCTTAGTAAAAAAAAGGATACAAAAATGCAGCACACCATATTCCTGTATCCTGCAGAGTCCAGTAAAAAAAAAAAACGTATACGTTATTTTTTACAATGGAACTCTATGGTGAACAGATGCCACTATATTGCATCAGTCTGAGGCATCCGTTTAACGTATACGTTTTTTGTGTACGTTAAACGGGTGGAAAAAACATGATGTGAACCCAGCCTCAGGGTGGGTTCACACTAGCGTTATGGAGTCCGTTATGGCTTTTCGTTATAACAGGGTTATAACGGAACATAACGGAATCCATAAGACGGAAGGGCGGATCCGTTCTTCTGCCCATAGACTTGCATTATGACGGAATGCAAACGGACGCCTTTAAAAGGCATTCCGTTTGCTCACCGTCCTAATAGAAGTCTATGGGAATCAAAAATGGATCCGTCTGGGTCCCGTTATGCAAGACGGAAAACAAAGTCCTGTCGACAGGACCCAGACGGATCCGTTATGTTTACCCATAGACTTCTATAAGGACGGAGCAAAACGGAATGCCTCTTAAAGGCTTCCGTTTTGCATTCCATCCTATGGATTCCGTTATGTTCCGTTATAACCCTGTTATAACGAAAAGCCATAACAGACTCCATAACGCTAGTGTGACCCCTCCCTTACATGAATAGGGTAGACCCTGGCCATGGTCAAGAATGGCTGAGCACGCATTTCCAGGATTTTCCTACATTTTGATCCAAGACTAGGAAGTGTAGAGAAGTGGTGACTAGAGCAGCATCAGAAGAGCAGTGGTGACTGGAGCAGTATCGTAACGCTGGGGGTGACTGTAGCAGCATCAGAACAGCGGGGATGACTATAGCAGCAATGGAACAGTGGAGGTGACTGGAGCAGCATCGGGACAGTGGAGGTGACTGGAGCAGGATCTGGCAAAGGGTCGTCGACTAGAGCAGTATCGGAACAGTGGGGGTGACTGGAGCAGCATCAGAACAGCGGGGATGACTATAGCAGCATTGGAACAGTGGAGGTGATTGGAGCAGCATTGGAACAGTGGAGGTGATTGAAGCAGCATCGGAACAGTGGAGGTGACTGGAGCAGCATCGGAACAGTGGAGGTGACTGGAGCAGCATCGGAACAGTGGAGGTGACTGGAGCAGCATCGGAACAGTGGAGGTGACTGGAGCAGCATCGGAACAGTGGAGGTGACTGGAGCAGCATCGGGACAGCGGAGGTGACTGGAGCAGCATCGGGACAGCGGAGGTGACTGGAGCAGCATCGGGACAGCGGAGGTGACTGGAGCAGCATCGGGACAGCGGAGGTGACTGGAGCAGCATTGGGACAGCAGTGACGACTGGAGAAGCATTAGAACAGTGGCGGTGACTGGAGCAGCATCGGAACAGTGGAGGTGACTGGCACAGTATCGTAACGGTAGGGGTTACTGGAGCAGCATCGGAACAGCGGAAGTGACTGGAGCAGCATCGGAACAGCGGAAGTGACTGGAGCAGCATCGGAACAGCGGAAGTGACTGGAGCAGCATTGGAACAGCGGAAGTGACTGGAGCAGCATTGGAACAGCGGCGACAACTGGAGCAGCATTGGAACAGCAGCCATGGCTAGAGCAGCGTTAGAACAGTGGTGGTGAATGGAGCATCGGAATGGCAGGGGTGACAGGAACGGCAGCTGTGACTGGAGCAGCATCAGAACAACGGAGAAGTAGTATCAGAATGGCAGCTGTGGCTAGAGCGGCGGCATCTGAACGGCAGCAGCAGTGACTAAAGCAGCATCTGAACAGCAGCAGCAGTGACTAGAGCAGCATCGGTGGCGACTGAACAGCATCTGAACACCAGCAGTGAGGGATCGTGCAGGTGAATAATGCTTCTTTTTCTAACCCATTTTGGATTCTTTTGGTTTTTTTAAAATACCGGTACATTAAAAACATCCTAAGCCTTAGCCCAAATATACACTGCTCAAAAAAATAAAGGGAACACTTAAACAACACAATGTAACTCCAAGTCAATCACACTTCTGTGAAATCAAACTGTCCACTTAGGAAGCAACACTGAGTGACAATCAATTTCACATGCTGTTGTGCAAATGGGATAGACAACAGGTGGAAATTATAGGCAATTAGCAAGACACCCCCAATAAAGGAGTGGTTCTGCAGGTGGTGACCACAGACCATTTCTCAGTTCCTATGCTTCCTGGCTGATGTTTTGGTCACTTTTGAATGCTGACAGTGCTTTCACTCTAGTGGTAGCATGAGACTGAGTCTACAACCCACACAAGTGGCTCAGGTAGTGCAGCTTATCCAAGATGGCACATCAATGCGAGCTGTGGCAAGAAGGTTTGCTGTGTCTGTCAGCGTAGTGTCCAGAGCATGGAGGGGCTACCCGGAGACAGGCCAGTACATCAGGAGACGTGGAGGAGGCCGTAGGAGGGCAACAACCCAGCAGCAGGACCGCTACCTCCGCCTTTGTGCAAGGAGGAACAGGAGGAGCACTGCCAGAGCCCTGCAAAATGACCTCCAGCAGGCCACAAATGTGCATGTGTCTGCTCAAACAGTCAGAAACAGACTCCATGAGGGTGATATGAGGGCCCGACGTCCACAGGTGGGGGTTGTGCTTACAGCCCAACACCGTGCAGGACGTTTGGCATTTGCCAGAGAACACCAAGATTGGCAAATTTGCCACTGGCGCCCTGTGCTCTTCACAGATGAAAGCAGGTTCACACTGAGCACATGTGACAGACGTGACAGATTCTGGAGACGCCGTGGAGAACGTTCTGCTGCCTGCAACATCCTCCAGCATGACCGGTTTGGCATTGGGTCAGTAATGGTGTGGGGTGGCATTTCTTTGGAGGGCCGCACAGCCCTCCGTGTGCTCGCCAGAGGTAGTCTGACTGCCATTATTTACCGAGATGAGATCCTCAGACCCCTTGTGAGACCATATGCTGGTGCGGTTGGCCCTGGGTTCCTCCTAATGCAAGACAATGCTAGACCTCATGTGGCTGGAGTGTGTCAGCAGTTCCTGCAAGACAAAGGCATTGATGCTATGGACTGGCCCGCCCGTTCCCCAGACCTGAATCCAATTGAGCACATCTGGGACATCATGTCTCGCTCTATCCACCAACGTCACGTTGCACCACAGACTGTCCAGGAGTTGGCAGATGCTTTAGTCCAGGTCTGGGAGGAGATCCCTCAGGAGACTGTCCGCCACGTCATCAGGAGCATGCACAGGCGTTGTAGGGAGGTCATACAGGCACGTGGAGGCCACACACACTACTGAGCCTCATTTTGACTTGTTTTAAGGACATTACATCAAAGTTGGATCAGCCTGTAGTGTGTTTTTCCACTTTAATTTTGAGTGTGACTCCAAATCCAGACCTCCACGGGCTGAAAAATTTGATTTCCATTTTTTTATTTTTGTGTGATTTTGTTGTCAGCACATTCAACTATGTAAAGAACAAAGTATTTCAGAAGAATATTTAATTAATTCGGATCTAGAATGTGTTATTTTTGTGTTCCCTTTATTTTTTTGAGCAGTGTATATTATTTAATAACTAAAAGATCAATAAACATGTTTCATGACCTCATCTATTACACCATTTCTGTGGTCACATGGTGATATGTGCAGTGTTTGCTGGATACACCATTGGGCGTCAAATTATGGAGCTATTATGGATAGCCCAATAAGACCTCATGCACACAAACGTCTGCAGGCCGTTCCATGCCTTGGCGGCCGCAAGTTGGGGTCCCCAATGCACGGGCACCATCTGTGCGGTTACCGCAGACGGATCCATTTGATCAACTTGAATGGGTCCGTGATCCTTCCGCACCGTAAAAGAATAGAACATGTTCTATTTACTTTTGTGGAGTGGAGGAACGGGGAGAAACCTCTGTTCCGTGCCTCTGCTCCACACCGCTCCTTCTGGATTGTGGACCCATTCAAGTGAATGGGTCCGTGATGCGGGGTGCACACGGCCGGTATATTGCAGACCCGCTGTTTGCGGGCCGCAATACAGGCACCAGCCGTGGGCATGAGGCCTAATAGAGCACCAGATTTAGCGACTCCATGTCTGTATTCAAAGCTCTTTTATGGGCAGTGGGCACGAGACCTTAGATGTACATCCTTAAAGTAGTTCTCTGCTTTGGACAATCACTACTTGAATAATGTTGCTTGATAATAAACTGACCACAGTGTCCCCCTGCCTAGATCCCCAATGATCAGCTATAATCTGTAGGGAAGGGTTCCACTTCACAGCCCAGCTCCAGGTGTATGTGCCTGAAAAAAGACGCGGGACACCTCCGAAATGCATTGCACAATTTCGCTTATGCACTTTATGTTTGGTCTCATCCCGCTGGCATGGCTCGTTTTATCCCCTAATTTTTTCCTATTATCTGTACTACGAGACGCAGCTCACCGAACCCGAGAGGGGGTGTGCAGCAGCTGGGGGATCATGCAGACCATAGAGATATGCCTGAGTTACTTAACACATCTATTCGCAGTAAGCACAATACTTCCCATGGCATATTTTATAGTCCTTAAAGGGGTTGTCCATACAATATTAGGGTCCATTCACATGTCCGTTTTTTCTTTCCTGATCTGTTCCGTTTTTTCTGGAACAGATCTGGACCAGATCTGGACCCATTCATTTTCAATAGGTCCTGGAAAAAAACGGACAGCACAATGTGTGCTGTCCGTTTCCGTTGTTCCGTTCCGCATGTCCGTTTAAATATAAAACATGTCCTATTCTTTTCCTGAAAAATCGGATCCTGGTACAATACAAAGTCAATGGATCCGCAAAAAACGGATGACATACGGATGTCATTCCGTATGTCATCCGTTTTATACGGAATCCGTTCCTGGAAATTACATTTTAATTTTTTATATTTTTTAAAGAAATCCAAACAACTTTATTTGCTTATTGAAATTTATACATGTTTCCGTTTTTTGCGGATCCGCAAAAAACGGATGACATACGGATGACATACGGAAACATTTTCAGGAACAACGGATCCGCAAAAAACGAACAGAAAATCGGATTATAGAAAAATACTGACGTGTGAATGTAGCCTTATTCTACAGTTTTCAAATCAGCACCCGGATCTGAATACTTTTTGTAAATGCATAAAGCTACTCGGTTATCCAATCAAATCTATCTGTATAGCGCCACCTGCTGTTTGTTCTTTTCCTAATTTCTGCGTTCTGCTGACTGCGATGGAAGCACGCGCTCAGTTCTATCCTTCAACTCCCACCAGCTGCAGCAGACAGGACATGCCCACTAAGCTGCCAGCTTGAAAAAAATCTAGAAGAACAATTGGAGCAGTGAATGAGGAGATCTCTGGATCCATCTGAGGTACAGGGCCGGTTCTAGCTTTGTTGGAAAAAAGTTCTCGTTGTACTAGATTGTGTATAATTTAAATTTTTTATATTAATCATGGTATAACCCCCTTCGCTAGGATATGCCCCCATTGTCTGATAGTTGCGGGTGTCACCTCTGGGACCCGCACTTACACTGAGGACGGAGCCCCGAAAGTTACGGAGGGCGCACTGCGCATGCACAGCCGCCCTCCATTCACTTCTATGGGGCTGCTGAAAACTTCCGTCGGCCCCATAGAAATGAATGGGAGCGATGGCCGCGCAAGCGTGGTACGGGAAGAGCGCTCTGTCGTGACTGGGTTTTCAAGGGTCTGGCCACCACTGAGCGCTCTCCCCGTACCACCATCACTCCCATTCATTTCTATGGGGCCGCTCAGTTCTCGGTGTAGGTGCGGGTCCCAGAGATTGGACCCGCACCTATCAGACAATGGGGGCATATCCTAGCGGTATGCCCCCGTTGTCTCAGATGGGAAAACCCCTTTAAGGTCCTTCACATAGGAGAACCAATTTGTTGTTTTAAGAGCACCTGTCCCCTCTCCTGACATGTCACTACTTCCTTTCCCAATGTAATAATAATTGTAGAACATCTATTCTTATGACTCTATGTTGTGCCATTCCTTTATTATTCCTGCTAGAAGTTATGAATAAATTGCCAGCAGTCTGCAATGACAAGTTACCAGTTGGGG
The DNA here is from genome assembly GCF_905171765.1 of Bufo bufo. NCBI lineage: Eukaryota > Metazoa > Chordata > Amphibia > Anura > Bufonidae > Bufo > Bufo bufo. Next base: position 50,731,661 of record NC_053394.1, read on the forward strand.
GGGAGGGGGGTGTCCCTACCCAGTATGACACTTGCAGCACTGATGGGATAGCATCCGACGGTGCAGGGACACCCCCAACTGATAACATCCATCTAAACCTTCCCTGCAGACTGCTAGCAATTCATTCAGAACTTCTAGCAGGAATAATAGAGGAGCGGCACAACATAGAATGACAAGAGCAGATGCTCAAGAATTGTCATTAGCAGTTGCTGAAACATACATGAAAGGTGAGAGTTGGGGAATTTTTTTTTACATTTTTTAAAATCGGGATTACATATATTGTCCTGTTTCTTTGTTAGACCTCATCATTACACAAAACAATTATACCCCTGAAAGACAATCAGAGTGATAACCGGCCGTCAGTGTGATCACTGGTTGTCACCCAGGAATGTTTGTCATCTCTATAGCAACAGAAAATGTCCAA